>NW_024543092.1:23520000-24120000 GCF_018167655.1 Microtus oregoni
CATTTTTATAAAGAAAATTATTGTATCCATCTCTAGAAGAAATTAAAAATATATAAAGACAAAAATAATTTTGGAGATACATTTCTGTGTCCCAGACTCTGATGTGGTCTGTCTCCCTGCTGAGGTAGAGAGTGAGTTACTTTCCTTTACATTGTTGCCTCATTTTTCATAGCATGGAGCTTCTCTGCTTTCTATTTTCTTTTATGCTTTTTAATATGTTACCTTCTTCATAAATCAGGATTCTCTTAAGTATGTAGCAGACTGTGTCCCACGTGATCACTGTTACGTGACACCGTAGGACTTAGAGCCATAGAAGCCACAGATGGGGAGAAGGAAACATGGTATGAAGTCTGTATGTTGTTGGCAGGGAGCTGAGAATACTATTGACCTGTTACAGGGTTTTGAAGAAGGTGTTCTTTCTGTTCTTGTCAGAGATCCAGAACAGATGGTTAGCAGAAGCAGAGTTAGAGTCAACAGTCAATTCAGTCGTAGGCCATAAAATGTCTTGTTACTTTGCCATCCTCCAGCAGTGGGCTCTGTGTATCACAGGATTATTAATAAATTCAGTCCAATAATGAAATATGTACTTATCAGCAAATATAATACTTTTCTTCTGGGGTTTTTGACTATTCATGTAAGATTTTTTGGGAGGGGCAGTGTGATTATTAGGTGTCATAAAAGGTAGTTCTCTCTCTGTGTTTACACTTGTTTTAGGATATAGAGTAATAGATTATGGTGTCTGCCATGGTGAAGGGTTGAATCAGTGTTGGTCCTCTTCTTGATTTGCTTGTCCTGGTGTTATAGTCCTCGGTGGCCTTGGATCTCAGTATGTGTGTCAGACATATCTGTCTCTACCTCCCAAGGGTTGGGATTCAAGGTGTGCTACCACATTTGGCATGAGTTGGTATTATAATGACCACAGTCATGTGGCTATATGTGATGGAGAAATGTGACTATTCACTTAGGTGGGAAGAGGAGAGACAAACCATGTAAATAAGTAAATATGTTTAGCCATGTGAAGGCTAATTAAGATTATTTCTAATAAAAACATTTTGATAATTTCATGCAAGGCAAGGCTAGTACTAAAAGTTTTATTATTTACTCTAGGGATGTTGTTTGTTGATATTAAGACAGGATGGAAACAGAAAAGCTTTCTTCTAATTTCTTATTCACTTTTCACATTGATAATGCTGAAATTAGTAGTGCTTAACTGGCTTAGTGTAAAGTCTTAGTCATTTTAACAAATAGATTTAAAATTAGAATTTTAAGCAAGTGCAACCATCCTTTTGAGTTATGGGAGTGACTTTTTTTTAAATACTTACCAACATTTTTTCCCTTTTCCAGCTAATATAAACCCTTTAATAAGTTTATTAAAACAATGAAATGAATAACATATAGTTTATGCAAACTAATTCTTTTAAAAATTTGAAACTGCCTGCAAGGCAAGGTGGTTATACATTGTTAATTGTGGAGGCAAGCAGGTCTATGTGAGTTTATGAGTTTGAGGCCAGCCTGATCTACATAGTGGATTCCATGCCGGCCAGGGCTTTATGGTGAGACCATGTCTAAAAAAAACAAAACAAAAAAAGTACACTTTTAGTATAAAAGATCTATATTGAAATAATCATGCTTTTAAATGATTATTTTCCCAAATTCTTAAGGTAAACTCAAATTGTTAAATTACAGACTGGAATAAACATTAAATAATATAATTTAATGGAAAGAATTTTAAAATGATAATAGTTTGTGTTAACTTACATTGTGTTCTGTTTAGAGTGTGTGTGTGCGTGCGTGCGTGTACATATATATGTGTGTTATAAGGTGCTGGGATTCAAACTTGATTCTCAGCATTTTTTTTTAACTGTTAAGTAATTTCTCCAGTCCCTTGGTATTCTTTTATTTTTGTTCATCTTTCCATGCTGTGAGAGAATGCGGAGAAGGGAGCTGTTTCCAATGGAAGAGAATATTTCAGTTAGCTGGTCTGCAAATACTAGAAACCTGTATCTTCTCACTGTTACCTGAGCTGGGTGGCTTAGATCCTTGTCTTCAACATGCAGTGCTCATTAATAATCCAGACACGTGGGTCTTACCTGCCTTCTGTCCAGTCTTCTGAATGTGTGGCTGGGGGAACCGAAGAGGCTCTCTAGCTGCTGCCTATGGGGTAGCACTTCAGAACTCCACGTGGAAACAAGTGGTTGACCTTACTTTAAGGCAATTTAAGTGATGTCAGTTTTTCTTTTAGAACCCAGGATGTGGTTGGGCCTGAGCTGATCCTGCCTGCCAGCATTGAATTCAGGGAAAGCTGTGAGTCCTTTTAGATCCTGCTACTAGTGAATGAGTTCTTGTTCCACTTTTCTCCAGATGACATTCAGACTTTCTGTTCATTTTTCTTCTTTTCTAAAATCTTTTTACAGCGGAAGATTCTTTTTTGTCCGCCATTATAAACTATACCAATAGCTCTACAGTTCACTTTAAGTTGTCGCCAACATATGTGCTGTACATGGCATGCCGGTATGTATTGTCCAGCCAGCACAGGCCCGACATCAGCCCTGCCGAGCGCACACATAAGGCCATCGCTGTTGTCAACAAGATGGTGAGCATGATGGAAGGGGTCATCCAGGTGAGTGTCCGCCCAGCAAGCCTGCTGGGAAATGGTAGCCGTCTTGTTAGTTTCTGTGATATTTCTAAAGTTCTGAATGCAAGTTTGCCTCTATAGCCTAGGAGTCTTTTTAATAAAATAAAATAAAATGCATAGCTTTTAAAGTCAAAAGTAAATAAAAACTTCTTAAAACTTTTCTGGAAATTTTAGAATAAATGAAGATAAATTATATGTTGCAGCACAATCATCTTAAAATTAGTCTCTGAGAAAGTGCTGAGGTGATGGTCAGTTTTCTTTGAGTTTTCTCTAAATTACTGAAGTGAATCCACACAGTGTATGTGTGCAGCTCTACCTTGAGAATGTCTCCAGTGCCAAGAGGGTAGCTGTCCTCCCTTCCACAGGCGATGGTGTCTGTTTCAGGCACTTGCTTCTCTCTCACGAGCTTGCTGTAGTGTTGGGAGTGTGTAGTTGTGACCTCTAGATGTAGGGCTGCCGGGTTTGAGGGTGAACTTCACTGGGGACGGACTTCTTTCACAGCCCTGCTACTCACAATCCATAGTGGATAAAATTGGCACAGCCGTTTTTTTATATTTAGGTGGTTTGAGGATTTAATTGTAAATGCTATTATAAGTAAGTTTATAGACTTGAAACTTTTTCAAACTTAACCAGTGCCTTTACTCAGCTAAGAAAGTAATAATGCAATGTTAAATACTTTGGTTAAATGGTTCGATGATCTAAAAAAAAAAAAATCCTGGCAGTATAATTTGTGGGAAACTGAGATGGTCTTTTAATACTCTCAGAGTTGTTTTTATTAAAAAGCCAACAGTTTTCCACAAATGTTTCTTTTACATATGAGTGGCTAGCAACAGTAGGAGTTTGATAGACTTGTCCAAGCTAAAGAATAGATAAAAAGGAAGTCACTTTATCTGGATATTTTGTTATTCTGGTATCATCACTTTATATATAAACAAACAAATGTCCTTTTAAGTTATCATTCATAGTCATTGTCTGTCTCCTGCCATGTGTGGACTGTGGTACTTCAACCACCAAACCTCCTTTTGAGACCTTGTCCTTGCTGTTGTCTGCTAGTGAGGACTTTGCTGTCTAGGAAAGGCTTTCAAACATCAGAATAGGTTCATTGAAAAACACTCTGTTGGTGGAAACATTACGACAGCAAATAATTTCAAGAAGTAATTTAAATTCTATTTTTAGAATTTATTCCCTTTAGTGTAGCTGTAATATGAATTCTTTGTGTACTTGTAAGATTTTCTGCTTTTATTTTGATTGTTTTTCTTGGTCTTTTCATTCTCATTCTCATAATTAATTCAGGGGAATGGACTCCTTTACCTTTAAGTAGTAAGTCCACAGTATCATTTTAAAAAAGTGTTTGGAAGTCCTTCCTTTGTATGTCTTCCAAATAAATCAGTATGTTCATTTGTGTTTTATTATGACATCATCTTTATCATCTATAAAACTCAGTTGTACGAATGTTAAGAACATGAAACCAACCCTTTATGTCAAATAACTTGGGAATAACTAAGTGTCGTACCTCATGTCGTACCTTCATGTTAGTGTTTTAATTTTTTTAAACTATCATGATTGTTTACAAGTTTCTTTCTCTCGTTCTGCTTGATTTCCCCTCGTCTGTTTTTCTCCAGGAAGTAGACCAGGTTGATCAGGTAGGAAATGCTGCTGGGAGCTGATCCTGGCTGTGTTGGCTTAGCTGAGTTTCTCATGCTGCTTCCATTACAAATATGATCCTACAAAACCTGGACTGAGCAGTTCATAACCCTCATTCAGCAACTGAAACATGCAGTACTAAAATCCTTTTTGACTGTGCAACTTTATCAGCATTTCATAATTTCTGCTTAATGCACTTCAGTGTGGATATGAAATGACAAAAGTTCTGTTTCTTCTCTATTATTTATCCTTGGTTCCTATTCTTTGGATCTCATCTAAGGTTGCCTGGCCTGCAAATGTGGTCGGGAGAGGACGTGATAGATCAGTACTTGATACTGAGTTGCATGGTGTCCAAGCCAGTGACTACAAGTATCAGGGTGGCTGTGGGTAACCATGGATACATGTGTGTATGATACACAGATTACCAGATAATGCATAATCTTCAATTTGATTTGGTAATACATGATATCTCCATTCTTGACTGATTCTGCAAATTACGTCTAATTGGACCAGTATGTCTGTGTCCATGCATCCCGAGATGCTGCAGTGGTCATTTACTTCCATTGCTCTGCATGACCTAAATTTCTTTGCAAGTATCTGGTATCTGTGGTAAATACCTGGTGAAGATGGGAAGGTACTGGTCTATCTTGAGCTTTTCAGGAGCATTCCTATTTATTTCTAATTTTTCTAATGTCTGACATTGTTAATGGAAATGTTTTCTGTCCACAGAAACAAAAGAACATTGCCGGGGCACTTGCTTTCTGGATGGCAAATGCATCTGAACTTCTCAACTTCATCAAGCAGGACCGAGACCTTAGTCGGATCACACTAGATGCCCAGGATGTTTTGGCACACTTGGTTCAGATGGCATTTAAGTAAGAAACACATTCTGGAAAGAGTTAACTTATATGCTTCCTGTTCTGTTTTCAAAACTAATACTAAAGGTTTTCATTTAACTAATCGAAAATGCTTACCAAGAAGCTTGGGGAAATGTGCTGACTTAGAGCACGGCACTCTGGGACTCCATTCTAGTGTCCCAGAGTGTAGTTTTTGTTATTTTTAGTAGAAAATATTCTTAGAGAATAAGGATTGTCTCAATAAAAGGTCTTAACACTATCTGTGCAAACTTGCTAAGGTTATTAAAATTATGTATTTTCAGGTACTTGGTTCACTGTCTTCAGTCAGAGCTTAATAACTACATGCCAGCCTTTCTGGATGATCCCGAGGAGAACAGTCTGCAAAGACCAAAAATAGGTTAGGGTCTGTGTGCCTTCCTCCACCATTTAACTTAATTTAACTTGGTATCTTTTGTTTTGTTTTGTTTAGTTTTTAAGATTTTTTAAAAAAATCTTTAAGTATATGTGTTTTTCGCTTGATTATTTGTACCATATAAGAGCTACAGAATCCAGAGAAGGTACCAGGTTTCTTGGACTGAATTACAGGCTGTTGTGAGCCATCCTGTGGATGCTGGGAATCGAGGGAATTTACTGAGCCACCTCTCCAGTTTCTAGTTTTATTTTTTGATGCCACTGACCTTTGTCTGGTTATAGGCCCAGCAAACTTCTTCTGTGCCATTCTGCTAAGGACTATGTTTTAATTTTTAAATTTTTTATGTATATGAGTTTTGACCTCATGTATGTTTGTGTCTAGTGCCCACAGAGGCCAGACGAGGTCATGGAATTCCCTGGAACTAGAGTTACAGATGTCTGGGAACTGAACCTGGCTCTTCTGCAAGTGCAACTAGTACTCTTAACTTCTGAGCCACCTCTTCAGCCTCAGATTTACCTTAATGTTGAATATATTGTTATATATTGAAAATATATATAAGGGTGTGGGTTTTTGCAAGATTTATTTATGTTAATATGTTTGTATGAGTGTATGCTGTGGGTGCCAGTACCCAAGGAGGCCAGAAGAGGGCATTAGAGCCCTAGAGTACCTGCAACTGGGAAAGGAACTTGGGTCTCCCAGAAGATCGGCAAGTGTTCCTAACCCTGTAGCCATCTTTCCAGCCCCAGGGTGGTTTCTTCAATGTCTTATTGGATTTGGAAGTCTTTTTAATAACTTCTAAGTTAATTTATGAATAAGTTTGCTATGTTGGTAATACTTAAAAAGTCTTCTAGGTGAATTCATATTTGAATTGTGGTTAGTTAGTAACTGTATGTATTTAAGACTACATCCCTGCTTTTTTTGTTTGAATTTGACACTTATCAGTTAATTGCTTCAACTACTTATGTCTAAAGTTGGTATGACTCAGAAGGTCTGCAATGATATCTGGTCTCTGGACTTTTCTTTCGTATCCTGAACAGATGACGTGCTGCATACACTCACCGGAGCCATGTCCTTGCTGAGGCGCTGCAGGGTCAATGCTGCCTTGACCATCCAGCTATTCTCCCAGCTCTTCCATTTTATCAATATGTGGCTGTTCAACAGATTGGTGACTGACCCAGATTCAGGCCTGTGTTCTCACTACTGGGGAGCAATTATCCGCCAGCAGCTGGGGCATATTGAAGCCTGGGCAGAGAAGCAGGGACTAGAGCTGGCAGCTGATTGTCACTTGAGCAGGATTGTGCAGGTGTGTACACGGTTGTACTCCATTCTCTGTGCTTCTCCCTCTTCCCTGTTAATGTATTTGTGGTGGATTTCAGATTTTATAATAGACAAGAACTTGGGTTCATTAAAGCCTCAGTCTTTTTCTTGTCACGTATAGTCAGGCAGTGATGTGGCAAAATCTTGGCTGCTGTAACAAAGCAGCTAAAACTAAATGTCTTAGCAGGCGTTTATTACCTCCCACTTCCGGAAACTAGAGCTCGGAACCCATGTGAGTACCTTTTGAGGAACTGTTACAGATCTGTTCTACCACCCTCTGTTGGCTTGCCCAGCGTAGGCATTTGTGGGACAGTTTTGCCATAGTCTTTATGTGGCATTCTTGGGTACATGTCTGTCCAAGTGTCCGGCTTGTACAAGGGCACCAGTAGCACGGCCCTCCTTTTGTAACCAGTGGTATATAAACAAGGTCCCTTTTCTGTAATGCTCGGGCCTCCAACATCACAATTTCAAGGGTCATTATTCACCCTATAACAAGGTGTATAAACAGTAGGATAGCAATTTCATTGAAGTGTTTTTGTTGAGATCAGCAAGATATACTTTAGAAAGCCTTATACGGAAGTATAGATGGTAATTAGTTAGCAAGTCATATTCTGCTATCTTAACAGCTCTCAGAGAAAGCTTTAGATTCCAAAGTCTAGGAACTGCTTTTTATAACTAAGGGAATAAGTATGTGCAACCTCAAAACATACAACATTTAGAATCTTTTCTAATATATTAGCTTTTGTTTTTTATGCCTTCATCTCCTCTAAAGGTATTCATTATCCTGAGGAACTAGTTAGCTCTCAACTTTTGTCAAAATTTGTATTAGCAAGATTCTCTTATTCCTATAATTGATCATCTGATTTACTGTATAAATATTCAGACTTTCAAAGAGACCTTTCTTTATAAGTGCATTGTAACCATTATACTTGGATCAAATTATGTTAAACATAAAAACTAAAGTAAATCCAAGAGGCTATTTTGAAGAACCTTCAAAAGTATGCTTGTAGTTTAATATGTGTTGCTAAATGTTAATGCCTCTTTATAAGCATTCTGCATTTCAAAACCAAATTAACAAGTTATTAGCTTAACGACTGTTAGAAAGGGTTTTCTGTTTGGTGTTACTGGGAATTTGAACTCAGGACCTCACATATGATGCTGAGTATGAGCTCTTCCACTAACCTACTCTCTCAGCCTTACTGAAAAAATATTTTTAGTATCATACTTTATAATATTTATTCTTTTAAATAGGCTACTACTTTGCTTACCATGGATAAGTATGTGCCTGATGACATTCCAAATATAAACAGCACATGCTTTAAGTTAAATTCTCTGCAACTTCAAGCCTTATTACAGAATTACCACTGTGCACCTGATGAGCCTGTTATCCCTACGGTAAGTGACTATTACCATGATACCATGTAGTGTGGGCATGTCTGCACAGGAAGGTTAGGATGAAGGGGGAAGAAAAGGAAAGCTTTCTCAGTGATGTGTCAGTAGTGAGCTTACCTAAAATTATCATAGGAGATCATTTTACTCTGAAGTCTTAGCTGTTCAATGCAAAGAATATAGATTATATAAGCATTTTAAGAAAGAAATTATTTAATTTGGGACATTGCTTCTTAGGAAATTTTTGGGAGGACTAGAGGAAAGGAAGTTTAAAGCACTGTGCTTAAGTTCTGGAGAGCCAGATCTGCTCTTAAAGCTTTAAGGATTCTTTTCATATACCGTATGTACATTCCTGCCATCAGCAACAGCATAAGTCTTCACTACCCTAGCAGTCTTCCAGATTTCATACATCAGTGTCTGATTGATAACAACCAGTCTCACCCAGAAGAGAGCCTGGGATTTTATGTATACTGGTCTCATACTGTAATAAGGACTTTAGGATAAGAAACCCATCCATAATACCAATCCTTATTGATTGTGCCACAGATGCTACCCTCTTAAGTTAATACCTGGGAGAAATAGTTGAAAGAAAAGATTTGGCCTCAGGGTTTCTGAGTTTCAGTCCGTGATCAACTTGTTCCCTGATTATGGACTATAGTAAGAGAGAGGACATGAGGAGAAGATGCTGTGAATGAGAGCTGCTTACTCCCTGCAGCCAGGAAACAGAACTCGTGGAGCTCTGTCCTTTGGTTATAACATGGTGTTGCCATCTTAAAATTAGAGGAGCTGATAACCCACACTAGACCCTTAAGACACAGGATTGAGCCCACTAACATCATGTAGTGGAATAGGGGGAGGACTCACAGGATTCCTTGTCCACCTGAAGACTGTATGAACAAGTAACAATTTCTGGTGGTTGGTATACCTACCTATAAGTTGTCCATGCTGATTTTAATGGGTAACCCTGTTTAAATATTTACCAAGCCAGGCTTGGGTAGAATCATTTTTTTTTTTTACCTGTTCTTTCTTTGTATATACAGGGTAAGTATATATGGACTCTTCAGTTTAAAAAAAAAAATTCAAATACAGGAAGGGGTCCATTAAAGATCAATCCTCACACCCACCCCACCCCCAACAACCTTTTTCCAGTTAGACCTAATTTTTCCTGGTTCCACCACTTCATGATAATCCATTCAAATTTTGAATTTGCCAACTATTAATCCATTAAAAAAGACAAGAGTCCTTTTGACCTAATCATTTCTCCAAAGCCTCACTTCTTTAATATGGGTAGCAAGCCCCCAATCCATAAACCTTTAAGTATGCTTCAGATCCAAGCCATACCATCTACATCTGAGCCAACTGTGTCTAGATTATGATGGACAAGTGAAGTTCATTATTGAGTTGTAACAATAAAAGGCAGGTACAAAATAGCCAGCAGATGAAAATAACCCACTTAGCAATACAGTACAGAAAACCATGTTACAGTGATGTGAGGAATGTTTCTACAATGAAGAAGGAATTGTGGTTGCCTCCACAATGTACATGAATATTATGATGCAGTTGTTGCAAAAGAAACTGTATGTGTATGCAAAATATATGCAGTGGCTTCCAGCTAGTTAATTTCAAGAACAGACAAAACTCTGTGACATTATAAGCCTGGGTAGTTGTTCCCTATATGGAAAAGGAAGATGGTGGTAGAGCCCAGGGCTGCTTTGCTCCTAGTACTGAAGTTGTGGGGGAAATGAGCTGGGATCTTCATTTTAATTAAGACATTTGAGCTTCATGTGTTTGTTTTCTTTCTCACTATTCTCCACCCCCAGATGTGTGTGTATATGTGTGTTTCAGTACTGTATTTGGTAATATAAATTATCCATAGACCTTCCAATTCTGCAGCTCTTCTATTAATAGACTTCTAATCATAGATATTTTTTGTTATTGTTTTTTAATAGTTATTTCATAAAGTTTACTGTATGGAATTTCATGTTCTATAAAAATAATTGTTTAGAACTTAATATGTGCAAATAAATCAACTTCTTTGGACTAGAGAAGAACATCTTTTGCTTTTGGGGGGGGGGTTGTTGTTTTGTTTTGAGATGGTTTCTCTGTGTAGTGTAGCCCTGGCTGTCCTGTCCTGGAACTCATTTTGTAGACCAGGCTGGCTTTGAACTCAGAGACTTGCCTGCCTCTGCCTCCTGAGTGCTGGAATTAAAGTTGTGCGCCACCACTGCCCAGCGAGAATATCTTGTGGTAAAACAGTGTTTTAAAGCCATATGTAGTTGCGAGTTAATCAGCCTCTTGTTCTGTCTTTAAGTATTGTGTGTTGGGTGTGTGACTACCTTGTGAAGCCAACTTTCTGTATCCTGTTGAGTGTGCTCTCCCCGAGGTCATGTCTGTGACACAGCAGAGTACTTCCCATTGGTCAGAATCTCTTGATGAGTCAGTATCTGTTTTCTGCAGGATCTCATAGAAAGTGTTGTGGCTGTTGCTGAGAACACAGCTGATGAGCTTGCCCGCAGTGATGGCAGAGATGTTCAGTTGGAGGAGGACCCTGACCTACAGCTACCTTTTCTTTTGCCAGAAGATGGATATTCCTGTGATGTTGTCAGAAACATTCCAAATGGTTTACAAGAATTTTTAGACCCTCTGTGCCAGAGAGGTAAATACCACTTGTCATACCTCAGTTGGTGCACACAGCTGGGTTCGAGGGAGCTTTGCACTGGCTCTCTGAATGACAGGCCTATGGAACTGTGCCTAAGGAAACTGTGTTCCTATGACTCAAGAGAGTTTCACTGAGATGAAAGATCTCACATGCCCAGACACCACCCGTGTGGGTGTGTTGTGTTCCTTGATTGAGCACCTGCTCTCTTCCCACACGGTGCCATAACAAGGGACCTTTGATTATACCTTTCTCCTGGCAGCACAGGCTCCCAGCGTTCTGAGAGATCCTAGCTCACTGCCCGCCATCCAAACTGTCACTGGCTGGTCACCCTTTCTTCCTTTCCGTTCCTTCCTCACAAAGTGGGCTAAGAGGTGTGACACTGGACAGGTTGCCTGTTGAGGGAGGCTCTGAGTGCCCAGTGTCCTGTCACAGCTTCTAGGGCTACCACCTCAGGCAGACGTGTAGCTGTCTCTGGTTTTTGCCTGACTGCCTCTGTGACATTTAATACACAGTTTTGCTGGTATATGACACTTAGAAAAAACTTTTTCTTTTAAGTGGGCTTTGAGGGAAGACAAATTTTAATCTACTCTGCTACATTTTTTATGATGTAGAGAATAACAGATGAGTAAGAACGTAGACCCAAAGATTAGGGGTTCAATTAAATGACAAATAGTAAGACTAGTGAAGGGACTGTGGCCATAGATAAATGTAGTGTGTGATTTTTTTTTTAAATTTCAGTGACTGTTTCACCACAAAAAAATATGTTTTAGATCTTCAGAAGTATAGTGATGAAAAAAAAAAATCATTACATTGAAAGACTACCTCTTTGCATGAACTCTGTGTTGTTGGCACAGCAGTTTGTGCTTTAGTTCTCCTAGCATGTCTGCTGTGCTCAGACACAAAGTCCAAGGTTGGGGAAGCAAAGGTGAGGTCATTTAGGAAAACTGTGATATTTGAAGGAGAGTGAATGTGTTTAGGCCTGAAAAACACTCATTCATGGTACAGGTAGACCTGTATCCAGATAGGGAAATTGAGCCTGGCTGCAATAGTGTGAACATTCTAGGCATGCATCTTTAACAGAAACTTAAGCCTGCATTGGGAACACAGTAAAGAGGCTTGACTACTCGCTGAAAATCTACTTAAAGGTGTGTTTCTATGTGTGCATCTCAGCAGAGCAGGTCAATAGCTACTTTATCCCCAGGAGTGAGTCTTATCTATTACTTCTGTTGATAGGCTGTCTAGCTGCTCATGAGAGAGACATGTGTCTAGAGATGCTTCCAGAGGCTTTTCCATCAAGACTGTACAGAGCCAGGGACTAGGGTGCTAGTTTGTTGTAAAGGGGTGTGAGCATTATGCCTTCCCCATGAAGCTGTGTCTGAGGGTTGTATCTTATCTTCCAGGGCATGTGTAAGTCTTCTCTTCCCAGTGGTGGTATGAATATTGTCTTCACAGTGCTGAGTTACTGTAGCTTTGGTTTGGCTGGGCTTCCTCAGTCCTGTCCATACTCACCTAGGCATGCTTCATGCTGACACTCAGAAACGTGTTAATTACTGTTTTGTAAATAAGTAAGCTAGAAGACTCATCTGCTCCGACTTTGCACTGGACATAATTTATAATGTGCCAGTTTTGTCTTGTGCACCATGGGTATTTGCCAGCATGGGAACTGTGAGGTCTTAACTTGACTAAGAGTTTCCTTCATATCTTCCCCTAGGCTCTCTTGGATAAGTGATCTGAGGCCAGTTGGTATTTCATTCTGGTTTTGACAACCATGTATTATTTCATACATGTTGGATGTTTATAGTTCATTCAGCCTAGCACACAGATGCCTTTAAAGGTGTAAAGTGGACTGAGTATTTGACATCAGTGTTTCTTGATTCTTTACACTCTACTCTTGGTAAACTGATTAAAGTACTACTGTGCACTCTCAGTACCCACCCCACTCTCCACTCCTCCCCCCCCCCATGCTGTGCAGTTCTGTGAAAGACTGTAAACCAGCCCAGCCCATTCCGGGGTATGATGAGTGCCTCAGGCTGTGACAAACCCACTTTCATGAGCATTGTGGAAACTGGGCATTTGAAAATCTAAAACATTGTTTACAGTTATTGAAATTTCAGATTTTTAATAGCGTTATAGTTCTCTAAAACATGAGGAAGTAAAACAAATTCTGGTTACATATCAATGAAAGCGCTGCATTGAAACATTTTTAAAGTGAAATTACATTATATTTTTTATTTTAGCTGATGCTCTTTATATTTCTCCTTCCTTCTTCCACAAGTACATGTCTGATAACAGCAATCTAAATTATATTCCATTGATAAAACACTAAAGCAGGGAAGACTCTGGACTGCTAGGCTTCAGACATGCAGCTGTCCACATATGCGTGAGACCTTGAGCAACACTGGGTGTTCACGACAAGAAGAATTATGGAAAGCTTATGTAATATTATTTTGTCAAAAATAACTGAGGACTATAAAATAAAATTTAACTAAATTAAGATGAGTTGGCTTTGAATAAAAGTCTTCATATTTTAAATATGTTCTCTATCCTGAATAAGGATATCAGAAATACTTTGGTGGGAGTATCAGAGATCCAGCTAAGGACCTTGCACATAACAGGCAAAAAAGTGCTCTACGCTCAGCTGTAACAGAAAGCTAAGGCAGGGGGATCATGAGCTTGAGGCTAGTCTAGGCTACAAAGTAAGTTCAAAGCTCCTGCCTCAGAAAACAGCAAAACAGAACCATTCTTTAAGACTTTAAATGCACACGAGCTGAGGAAATGTGTACAAAATGTTGTGAGAAAGGACTCGCCCAACCCAGGGTATGCAAGTTAAGTGGTCTGTAGTGTTACAGGTTGGCAGCCCATGTCTGTGTTGTTCTCTGGTTCCTTATGCCTTTCTTCTGCTAAACAAATGTGTATGTCATTGAGGGTTTTCCTTTCGGGTGGGATGTATAGTTCTGTAAGACTGTATTTACAGACCAGTCCACCAATTTTCATAAAAAGAAAAATGGTTTAAATCAGTAATCTGTCTTGTTTTCCTTGTTGAAAATTGTGTGGGATTAAGTATGTCTTATCTGTCTTATAATAGTTATTTTCTTTTTAGGATTTTGCAGGTTGATTCCTCATACACGTTCACCAGGTACTTGGACGATATATTTTGAAGGTGCAGATTATGAAAGTCACCTTATGCGTGAGAACACAGAACTGGCAAGTATTTGAGGTTGGGATGGAGTAAAATATGAAATGTTCATAATGACTTCGGAGATATATAATTTATTCTTTGCGTACATTGAATGTTATGATGGAAAATTACAAAATGATTTTCTAATACCAATTTGATTCAAACATTTTAAAACTTTGATTTGTAAAAACAGATGCATTTACAGTTTTGTGTAGTAAGATAAATGGTTCTGTAGCAATAAAGAATATTTATGATAACACTTAAGGCAGCCTACATACATATTTTTGGAACATGTAAGTATAATAACTTTGAACAGTTTTATTATAAAATATTTTTCAGTGAAAAAAATATTTCATTCTTTTCTACTGATTTCTACTTGTCTTAAATGTGTATCAGATAATTTATAATTTTGAAATAATAAGAAATTTTTTTAATCTTAAGGAAAATTACATTTTGCTTCAAATACACTTTCAAAATGAATACTTTATATAGTATATATGTTTATATAAAACTTTAGATTTAAACATGTATCAGAGCCATCTCCTAAAATTGAATTGATAGTTGTCATTATACCAAATATGTGGGCTTACTCCTAACAAGGTGACCACTTCCTTTGTTTGTTTTGGTCAAATTCAAAGTAACAGTGTGAACTTCTGATGACCAGATTTTATACGAAAGCAATTAACTTTTTGGATTCATTGATTGTTCATCTCTCAGATTTATTCTCAGATTACCCAGGAAATAGATTTCAGTCTGATCTATATAAAACAAAAATTTTAATGTCACATAATTTTGTTTTCTCCCTCCTGTTCTTCATGGTCTTGAGTTTCTCGCCTTTCATTTAACCACTGTCTCTTTGCAGTTGCATCTTAATAGTCACATTTCCTCTTAGTGTGTATTCAGTGTTCATTTTGTTTTTAGCCTTGTTCACACTTTGGTGTGAAATTTGGCATGAGTGTAATATGTGACTTAAATAATGCTTTCCTTAAAAATCAAAATACAACAAAAGCCACTGTCTTTGAATCTGTCCAAGCCCTGGCTGCCTCCTCTGCTCGCCTATGCTCAGTTCCTTTGCACTGGTTGCCCAACTCAGGATGTAAGTTTCTTGATGGAGTACTGAAACTACAGCTGTTGTATCCTATAGTTCTTTATGTTCACCATTTTAAATAAAATGTGCAGTTTCCCAAGAGATGAAGATAGTATTTCATCTCTGTTACAGCTGTTTTCTGCTATCTTCCCAGACAGTGGAAAATTACAAAATAATTTTAAGCTTTTTCTTTGGAAAACAAAACAAAAGCCTAACAGTTTATTTTAAAAGATCATAAAGGTAAAAATTGGATTTTGTTTTTATGGTTGTATTTTTTAGCGTGGTAGAAAATGGAAGCTTAATCTTGTTTCATAAATTAATTCTTAACATTTGAATGGCATTTGTAGCTAGGTTCATCTTTTAAACTTTAGCCAAATGATGTAATACTGTTTAGCAAATGAAAAGTACCCGAGGTAGTAGACTTTTTGTACCTTTTCTTTTTTTTGTTGTTTATAACAAATTAACTAGCTTTCTAACCATATGAGATAAAATGAGATTCTTTCTTATCTTTAGGCCCAGCCTCTGCGGAAGGAACCTGAAATAATCACTGTGACCCTAAAAAAACAGAATGGAATGGGCCTCAGCATTGTAGCGGCAAAGGTAGGACTGAGGGAGCCCCTGGAGAGCATCTTCTCCCATCCATGACCATGAGTCGGCATGGACCAGAGTGATGTCAGCTCTGCTTCTGGGAGAAGGCAGCTGCTGTCCTCCTGGCATTCCCTGAGGATCAGCTCTTCTCTGAGAATGGGGCTGTAGTGAATGGTTCCTTGAGATAGCATAGTCTCAGAGGAAGCAGTTTAAAGGCATGGTCAAGGCTAGTTGGGCACCGTGGGAAAAGCGAGCATGGGCAATAGAGAAATCGTTGCACCTGTCACTTTGTCATATCAGATATCGGATCTTTTCAGCCTTCAGTGTGTGGCAGTCATGGGGACCTAATAGCACTACCATTCTAGTCCCTAGGTCTAATCTGCTGGAGGGTGGGAGTGGAGCTAAGCACAGCTGTGCGTCCATCTGAAGTGCTGGCAGCTCCCGCACCCTCCCTGTTCTCCTGGCATCTAAGTCCTACTAGTCTGTTAAAGAAGAAATTAACAGTATGGCTGAAGTTATTATTTAAAAACAGAAAAAAGCTTCCACAATCATAGTCAGGTATTTTCAATGGAACAGATGTTTTTAATGAAAATTTTAAGTTAGCATATAATGAGTTTAATTATGATTTTTTCATAAATATGTCACTATTTTGTTCATTCCCCTCCCCCACTGCTGATATTTTTTTTTAAAGTTGTATTAAGTCTCTTACCTTTGCCCATTGATTTACATACAGTACACATGGCATGAAGTATAGGGAGACCATGAGGTCGGCATTGCACCATGCAAAATAATGAGAAACTTACCAAAGTCTTGGCTCTTGACTTGGAGCAGATTGTAAGCACATGGGCCTTTCTAATGTGGGATTCCTTTGTGTATCATTCCTTCTTGGATCTTTGCCCTTCACACTCATTTTCAAAGGTAGACACCATGGCATATAACCTGTAATCCCAGCATTCAGCAGGCAGAGGCAAGAAGGTGGAGTTCTAGACCAGTCTAGTATTCATAGTGCAGTCTTGTCTCAAAAAACAAAACAAAGCAAAAAACCTAAAACGCAAAGTTTATGAGTCCTACCTCGCCAGCTTTTTCCTAACAGCTCTCGTGTCCTGTGCTTGTTCTTGAGCCCAGTACTTCACAGAACTGGGATTTGATCCTTAGGACTTGACTTTCATTGCCTCTATTAACCAACTAACATTTTTTCTCTCTAGTGGTGTTGTTTCCCAAGTCAGCCCCATGGTTGGGATAGATGGAAATACTTGTTAACAGAAATAAGAGCTTGTGTTTTGTTTGTTTGTTTTCACTTTTAAAGCATGTGTGCTCTAGTTTCCTTCCTGTTGCTGTGATAAACACTATGACCAGCGCCAGCTTGCAGAGGAGTTTCATCCTACGGGTTGCATTCTGTATCATCAAGGGAATTCAGGGCAGGGACCCGGAGGCAGAAACCATGGAAGAACACTGCTTATTGCCTTCTTTTCAATGCTTGCTCAGTTTGTTTTCTTATGTAACCCAGGATCACCTTTCTGGGATGGTACTGCCCACAGTAGGCTGGGGCTCTCCTACATTAACCAAGAAAGTCCCCTACAGACACACCTACAGGCCAGTCTCATAGAGACAGTTCCTACATTGAAGTTCCCTCTTCCCAAGTGACTAGTTTGTGTCAAGCTGACAAAAACTGCCCCCCACAATGAACCATTTATTTATTTAATTATTATTATTTTTTTTAGTGCACTAAGTTGTCAACCATGAAACTCTATTTTAAAAGTTAAAAAATAAGTAGCTTGATGAGCATGAAAGTATTCTTCCAAACACTGTGGGGTTTCAGCTGACTCTTGGAATTAAGAAATTAGAAAAATGACCCAACAGAGGTATGTTATAGGTAGAAGTGAGGACACAAGCAGGGAAGAATGACCAGTGTTGTGTGTACCTGTTTGAACAGTCTGCATCTGCAAGGAGAGCCAGAGGTGGTGGAGAGTGCTGTGCTGTACAGTGTTAAGAGTGTGGGCTGATAGATTAGGAGTCTTGTCGCCTTGTTGGCAGCACAACAAAATGAAGGGTTTGGAAGGTGGGAAAAGGCAGTGGTTCTGAGACTTGGTGGCATGGCTGAGCAGAAGGGTCTGGAACTGTCAACAAGTTTGTTCAGGACTAGACAAAATGAACCTGTACCCACCTAAAACTTAGGTTCTGTGATGGTCAGAGCCAAGATCCTAGGCCTCTGATCATACTTTACTGTTCAAAATTCTTGTTCATCTCATGTGACCCAGATCATACATCATGTTATAATGATTATAATATACTTGACCCAAGCTTAGAACATTTGGAAACTTGAAAGGAAAATGTTAGCCATGGAACCATTTTCTTCTTGATTATAGCTGAATTGCTGCCCATTTCTAGAGGGGATACAAGTTCAGAGATCAATCTGCCACACTCATACACAGGAAAGACTTAACTTTTGGGATGGGGTATAGCTTAGTGGTAAATATGTATTCTTGTGACGCTCTGGACTGACTCTTGTGTGCTACAAAGGAAAAAAAAAAAACAAAGAAGTCTTCAGTTCTGTATTGTGTTGTGGACATAATCTTCTTCTCTAATACTAGTCTGCTGGAGAGTGACCATAATCAGGGTTAATGTTATTTCCAGTTGAAAAAGTTTTCCAGTGCAGAATGACTTGTTTTCTTCAGAGTCCAGTGTGACTTGGGTTTTGATATCTCTGGTGTGGTGTCCTGATGCAAAGGACCTAGTTTTTTGTAATAGTAGGCTCAGGCTTCATCGTGCATCCTTGCCCACTCTTCTTTCTCTGTCAGGTATCAGGTAGAGAATTAGGACATCAAGTCAAGCTAAAGTCACAGTCCAGCCTATGTTCCCTTAAACTTAGTTTACAAGAACAGGTCTTGACTTACTGGTTCAGCCTTGTAAAGGTGGGTCTTGGCAGAGTGGTATTTTTTATACTTAGGTGTAATATGATCACTGCTCTGCTGTGTGGAGTGATGGTTAATCTTTATTGTCGCCTTGACTGGACTTAGAATCACTAGGAGACACCGTGATACCATTGTGTTATCTGCGAGGATGTTTCCAAAGAGATTTAACTGAGAAGGGCAGACCCACTGCTGTAGCAGCATCATTCCACTGAGTATGCTCTAGCTAGACCAAACAGAAGAGGGAAATGGAGGCATGAGTTGAGCACCAGCCTGCATCTCTCTATGCTTCTTAACTGTGGATATAGTGTGACTCCCACGGCCATACCCTCTCATCCCTCAAACCACATCAAAAACTTACCTTAAGTTGCTTTTATCTGGTACTTTTGTTATAGCAGGTTTTCTGTCCTCATTTCCCAGTGAAGGGTCCTAGGCGGTAGGGTGGCAGAAGGTAGTCACTAACAGAAATACAGGTATACTGAGGCCAGGCCCCGTGCGGGAACTTGTTGAAGGATTGGTAGTTTTCTGGGCCATGGTCAGTGCTGGCAGATCCTTATTTGATGACAGCATTTAGATGGGATGAGCTGAGTGTAATAGGTCAGAGGGGAAATTCAGAAAAGAATCCTGGTTCTGACTTGAGCAGCTGGGACCTGTGGGTAGAGCTGTCAAGAAAAGGGGAAATTGTGAATTCAGGATTGAACTTGAAATTTTGGGAACCTGATAAAAATAAATGTTTGGTTTTCTTTTCTTCCCTCCCCCCCCCCCCCCCAGCAGTGGATTGGATAATGGAGCTCAAAAAGTTAGAGCCAGAGGGGCCTGGAGTAGTGGGTCGTGCCTTTAATTAATCCCAGTATTGGGAGGCAGAGGCCATTTCAGCCCCAGCGTGGTCTACAGAGTGCGTTCCAGCAAGTAACAGCCAAGGCAGTTACACAGAGAAACCATGTCTTGAAAAACAAACAAAAAGTTAGATCCAGAGATGAAATTTAGGAATTGGTATGTGGGCACTCTGAAGGAAACAATTAAAAATTCTCTGTCAAGTGCACAATGCCATTTTAACATATGAAATAGTAGTACATTAGCACTTGTTTTTTGAATGAGACAGATGAATAGCTAGCTGTTCACCATGCCCATTTTTATACTGTATTTATCATGTTTATAGTATGGGAATGAAAGCTCAGCGAAAGAAAACACAAGTATCCTGGGTTTGCAGGCTGCCAGGACAGTGCAGTGCAGGTGAGAAGTCTCTATATATACTGTGATGGAGTCACCATACCATTAAGATTTCATAGTGCATTTTGAATATAAGATAGTTTGGTATGAAGACCTCTGGTACAAGTTAGGATGGTCAGCCCTGTCTCCTGATGAGCCACGTACACTTTTGGTTTTCTGGACTGTTGGGACAGTACTACACTCCTCATCCTGCCTATTTGCCGGAGGAAGCTGCTTGTTTGTTCCCATCTGCCCGGCCAGCTTAGACCCAAAATAATCACACAAAACTGTATTATTTAAATTTTGGCTCATTAGCTCTATCTTCTTATTGGCTAGCTCTTACAGATTAATTTAACCCATCTCCATTAACCTGTGCATCACACAAGGTCATGGCCTACCCAGCAAAGTTCCAGCACGTCTGTCTGTAGCGGCTTCATGGCTTCTCTCTCCGCCTTCCTTCTCCCAGCATTCTGTCCAGTTTTCCCTGCCTACCACCTGTGTCTCTGTTTCTGCCGGCCGTTTCTGTGCCTTTAAGACTAGTGACAATTGTTTGTCCTGATGGTTGAGTAGGAAGCCATAGAAAACACTGGTAGTAGCTACTTACACACACCACTTCCACCCAGCCCTGCTGTGTTTTCCTGTCACCCCGAATGCCTTCCTGTGTCTGTACTTGTGTTGTTTGCTGGAACCCAGGCCTTTTCCCTTTTTTAATTGTTGTATGACTCTGCTGCTGTAACCCTGAGCAGTGTTTTGCTACTAAGTTCTCCTTGCCCTCCACATGGTGGTTAAACTTTATAAAATCCAGATGATTTGGAAGCGGTGTGGGTTTGCAGTTTACTTTCTGAGACGTTGCTTTTTTGGAGAGTTCAGCATGCTACTTCTTACTCATCTGTGGGACAACACGATGCCGACGCTTCCTGTTTAATTTGGATTTTTAAAACACAAACAGTTCCCTTTCATTTTTATAACCCTTTAAAGTTTAATAAAGGACAAGGGAATGAAAATCAGAGTGGCTTGGTTGCATAAGAATCTGAGTGCTACACTGGTTCCAGCTCATGTTGATAAATGCCATCCAGTGTCACAGCATCCAGCTCAGGGTTGTGGCAATCCATTCTCGAAAAGCCAGCTGTGTTGGTTGCTGTTGAAACTGAGAAGTAGACAACTGGTCTCCAGCTCAAGACTGGTGTCCTAGAGATAAAAATGTGGTTCTCCGTTGTTGGAAGAACGGAATCAGTGGTGAGTTTCTTCAGGGTGTTGTCCTTAATGTTCTTGTGCAAACTATGATCTTTAAAGAATGTGTTTCATCTTCCACCACAACCTGTTTAAACCTGTCAATAATTAACTCACTCATGAAGAATGAGCCGTAAATGTAGCTGGTGATTACACACCTGGGTAGTTGTTGTTCTCTGTTTATGTTGCAAATACTTAAGGTTCATAAAAAATATGACGTTCTTATGATTTTTATTCAGGAAAAATGTAAGTTTTAACACTACTGGTTATAATATGGTTTTTAAAAGGTTGCTTTAAATAGTAACTGCCACTGTGTGATTTCAAGAGCGCCTAGTCAGATACTCAAAAATCTTATTTGTAGCTACATTGGTAGTTGCAGAGTAGGCTTTCTCCGTAGCCTTTTGTTGTGGTGGTGTTTTTAAGAACATAAAAATGTCAATTTATATTACAGATTTTATCTGGAAATAAGTTGGTAGTTAGTGCCTTAAAGATGTTATAGTTTCTTTTAGACTAAATACTGAGTTTTTAGTTTTTAAATCTTAGCTTAAACCGTAAGATTTCTATAATTTAAAAAAGCGAGAGCAAACTGTCTGTTAATAGCTGCCTTCTCTCTTGGAGAGCATTTCCTTACATAGACTATAATTTAGGTCCTTGAAGTATTTGAGACATTCCCATCGTATTCTGTAATGGTCTGTAACCCTTCGTGGGAAAGACCTGGTTAAACAAGTGAACCCGGGGTTTTCAGTTCCTCTTAAAAGCATGCCTGGAGAGATGGTTTAAGATTAAGGGTACAGATGTTTTTCCAGAGGACCCAAATTTAGACAGCCGCTTCTAACTGTAGGTTCAGGAGACCCCAGTGCCTTCTTCAGGACTCCAGGGCATGCACACACATAACAAATTCACATGCACACACACATTGATAAAAATGAAAAAGTCTTTTTAAAAAATTATTTTTGTTCCAAAGTACCTCTGTGTCAGGAAAGGGTCTTCCACAGAAATGCAAAAAGTGTCTTTTTCTTGAAATGACACAGTATCCCTTGTGACTGTGGTTTATGAGTTTGAACAGTATTATGAATGTTTTGCTAAAAACAAAATAGTGAATTACATAAGAAGGTAATTTTTTTCACAGGATTATTATTACATAAGTATTTATTTCTGGGATTGACTGAAATACCGAATTTCATTGGAGTATTAATCTAATAGCATAATTGGTATTCCTTTAAAGAACCAATTTTTTGCTCTGTGGTTACAAAGAAACAGAATGACACCCCTTCACACCTCACCCTCATTTAAGGCCTAGGAACCCAGGTCTATTTATACTCTGCAGTTACACCTTAGGCAGCTTCTCAGGACTCTCAGGTTTGAGACTCTTAAGGAGGTTCTGCACAATTCTGTCGAAATAACCCCTTCCCATATCCCATTTCAGAACTCCTGGGGGGCTATTCTCATTTGTTTCATAAAGAAAAGATGGATGATGTGGTCGATTTCATTGTTTTGTTGCTGATTTTGTATTGCTGTAAATGGGAAAAGAACACAGCTGAGATTAGAGCTTAGTTTATGGAATTTGTGCTCAGTTACTTTGTTTACCACCATATCTGTTGGAATAACTTATTTTGAGACTTGCTGCAGGTGAAATTCATGTGAAGAAAGCATTTTAAACCAATTTAAAAATTAAGATAGTTGGTAGAAAAAGATGTTTAGAGTGTTTTTAAAACCCTTGTTTGGGCTTTGATAGTTGGTCTGAGAAAGCAACTGAAAGACGTGAGGAAAATGCTGGTGAGCACAGAGCTTCCCAGCAGCGTTTCTGTCTGGAGTTTCGTTTGGGCTGCTCCTGGCTCTTAGGTCATCCAGCCCACATTGTTTTGTGCTCCAGCTGGGGAGTCTAGGCTGGGCCTCCACCCCAGAACAATGGGCTAAGCCCTATGTTGCTTGGCAGACACCTCTTCCTCTGGCTTTTTTTTTTCTTTTGGGTTTAATGATGTTTTTATGCTGTTACTGAGGCATACTCCCACACACTCTGTTGGCAGCCAAGCTGGAGAACAGGCTTCTTGTGGTAGTGCCTCCCTACTGAGAAGGGAACTGGCACCTTTCAGGCTCTGAGAAGGTAGTAAGAGTTAGGAGGACAGACGGACAGCCTTCTTTCTGGACCTTCACATCTCACCAGAGGCTGGGGCAGCTAATAGGTGTGTGCATGTGTCTCTCTAGTCTGGGGTGGGGGTCGGGGGTGTCCTGTTTTCTGACATGGTTTGTTTTCTTTTGTTACATTCTTTCCTAACCTTCTACAGGTAAAGTACAGATAGTTGTCCTCTCTCCTCCCTTACCCTACTTCTCCACATAAACAGAAGAAAAGGACCTATCTGTCGGGTGCAGTCTTAAGATTAGAATATTGAATGCCTCAGGTATAACTAGGTATCCAGACCCCTGCCTTCTCTGGGCATTGCCTGCTTTTCTGGGCACTTGCTTTCTAGGTGGTCTTCACAAAGGGCACAGAGGCCGAGCCCACCTACCTTGAGCACTGTGCTGTGGATGTGGATCTCAGGTGTTCTACAAGGGGTAGTGCCTGGTGTCCCTGGAAACATGTAACTGTTTTCTAAAAGATCTCCTTCTTCCTTTCATTCAAGGAGTTGACTTACTAAATAAGAAGTTTGTAGTGGCTATGTTTAATCTTATAATTTGACAACAAAGTATAACAAACATTTTAAGAATTTTAGTTACCTTTAGAAAATAGTTTTTTAAAAAATTATTTATCCCTATATATTTATTTCAGTATTATTCTCATTGCATTTCTCATGGCTGGAAATCAGAATATGTAATGTTAACATATGTGTTACAGTAAGATGTTACTTTGACACTTTTGTGCATAATTATGAATTTATTGCTAATAATGATGACTGATAAACTACAGCACACCAAAAAATTCCTTCATTCTTAACAGTGCTATTCAGTAAAAAGATTGTGGGTCACACAGGTAACTTAAAATTTTCTCCTAGCTTTTTTTAAAAAGTAATTTAATATTTTCAAAATAATACATTAATACATAATTACTATAAAAAGATTAATAGGGTGTTATCCATCCTGTTTTCATGCTATGCTTTTGAAGTCAACATTTTTCAGTTTGAACTAGCCACATTTTGAGTACATGTGTCCTAGTGACTATGGTATTGAACAGCAGGATTGGAAATGATTCAGTGCTATTTGGCCAGTGCCCTTAAGCTGTTGTTTTGTGTTCTATTGTTGACTTCTGGTTAGTGCTTAAGTAGGCCACCCATGTACCCTTCACTGTCTGAAAAGCCATACACTGATGTGCAGTATCAAATAAGAGATAACTTCTAAACTCTGTTTTTCTTTCTTACTTAGGAACTTAGTAGAACTACCATAAAATAAGTTTTAATTATTATATGTCTATAAAATAGGAACTGCTACCTCATGGTAAGAAATTTTGAATTTAGTCTTACTAGGCTAAAAGTATATTGTGCCTTATTAGAAATAAGATGTAAGTGATTAGATGCCTCAGATTTTCTTTTTTACATGTATCTGTGCTATTTCTTCTTTAAACCCTAGACTAATTAGCATGTTGCTATTTCTATTCAGATGAAGTAGTAAAACCTCCCAAAATGGTAAGGAATTTTTGTGGTGTAACATATAACAGTTTTTCTAGGAAAGGGTGGGTGACTGATCATGTGCTGTAGTTGAAAAGAGAGACCATCTTACTTACACAGACAGCTGTAAGACAGGCCATTGTAAAGCGCCGTCCACGGGGACAAGGGGAATTCCATATGAATGCTAGTGAGGAGAACGGAGGACGAGGACGGGTGCTGGTGGTAGGTGAGTCTAGGGACACTAAACGATGGAGCCTTGTGGGAGCCCAGAGTACAGCTGGAAATGCAGTGCTGGGAAGTTAATACCTGAACATGCACTCGGGAAGGAGAACATGTGTCTTTGCAGACAGCAGGCAGATAGTGGAATTCACATGTGCTTTAGAAGAGGTGATTTCTCTAGGTAGGTGGAATTGGAAGCATTTCCTCATTTTGCCAGGATGTTTCTGACACTGAAGATGTGTTTGTGCCTACTTTAAGAGTCCTAACAGGATCATTAAATACTTACCAAAGGATCAATTTTGCATGAATATTTAAATGTGTGCTTATTAAAATTTCACATTGTATATGTGTGTGTGTTAAATTGCCTAACTTGAAATAGCCAGGATTTGAGGTTATTTAAGTAACTACTTGTAGTTCGTATTTAGTCTACAATGTAAGCTTATGTAGTAGGTGTCTAGAATTAGAATAGCTATGAACTAAGGAGCCTAGTTGTTACTCAGGAGTGTTATTACTGAAGAGATGATTAAAATGTTTAGGACATTTCTCCAGGTGGGGGACTGCAGACAGCAGCAGTGTGCAGGGAAGGGCAGACAGGCTACTTTCGCTTCAGGTCCGTCTATTCCATGATTTTTAAATGTATTCTCACTGTAGTTTTTCCAAGTAAGAGGAAGATTATTTGGGGGTTTGTTAATAATACTCTGGAACATACCAGAAATGACATGATTGATTTATTGTTCTTAAATATATACTTGGTGTTGTTTATAGCAGTGCTACTAAAATATATTAGTTATTATTGCCAAATGTTTTTCTTGCTAGAGATGACAGTAGTTGGTTTTTATTTAAAGAATAAATGTTTGCCATTTAAATTGTAATTGAAACAGTGACACAGCAGTTAAGAACATGCAGAGGCCCCGAGTTCAATTCCCCGCACCCATATAGGGTGGTTCACAATTACCCATAAGTCTAGCTTCAAGGGCCTCTGGTCTTGGTGAGTGCTGTACTCGTGTGCACAAATCTATACTTTAAAATTATGCACATGCGAGCTCAGTCCAGTGTTCCAGTGTGGGTCTCTGTCTCTATCTCCATCCATCACCAGATGAAGGTTCTATGGTGATATGCAAGATATTTGTCAGTATTGCTATAGGATAGGGTCATTTCCGGTTCCCTATCCTCAGCTGCCCGAGGAACTAACTGGGGACCTCGGCTTGGGCTCCTGGGAGCCCCTCTAGGTTCAAGTCTCTTGTCAACCCTAAGGTGGCTCCCTTAACTAAGAATTGTGCTTCCGTGCTCCCCTATCCAACCTTCCTTTATCCCAATCATCCTTTTCCCCCAAGTTCCCCCCATCATCCCCTTCTCCCTTTTCTCTCCCCATCTCCCCTTACCCCCATCCCACCCCACCCCCAAGATCCCAAGGTCCCAATGAGGAACAGAAGGAGGGAGAACATGAGCAAGGAAGTCAGGACCACGAGGGGTGCACCTACCCACTGAGACAGTGGGGCTGATCTATTGGGAGCTCACCAAGGCCAGCTGGACTGTGACTGAAAAAGCATGGGATAAAACCAGACTCTCTGAACATGGCGAACAGTGAGGGCTGATGAGAACCCAAGGACAATGGCACGGGGTTTTGACCCTACTTCATGTTCTGGCTTGTGGGAGCCTAGCCAGCTTGGATGTTCACCTTCCTAGATATGGACGGAGGGGGGAGGACCTTGGACTTTCCACAGGGCAGGGAACCCTGACTGCTCATTGGACTGGAGAGGGAGGGGGAGAAGGGTGGGAGAAGGGGGAGAGAAATGGGAGGCTGGGAGGAGGCGGAAACTTTTTTTTCACCCTTTTCTCAATAAAAAAAAAAGAAAAAAATTATGCACATGCATGTAATTAAAAATAAAAAGTTAAATAAGTTGTAAGGTCTACGTTGTATTACCAAAACTGCAATGCAGAAATGTAATCAGACTCTTCTCCACACCACTAAAAGTGCTGCTCTTATATTCAGCAAGCATTGCTTTCCTGCCAGTTAGTAGGGAGCAGAAGTCTGCCTCTGCTTTCTGAACACTAGGATTAAAATCATGCATCACTATGCCGTGTGTGTATGTGTGACCCCTATTAAGCCCTGTAGTGCTACCCATATACGCATAGAGTGTATGCAGCCATTCACTGACACATGGGAAACCTACCAGTGGCCACACCCCCAAAGAATGATTTTTTTTTCTTTTTTGGTCAGCCTCTGTCAGCTGACAATAGCTTCTCACCTAGGGGTGAGGCCTTGTAAGATCTTCTCCTACCCGTGCTGGAATTTTGGCTGGCTTAGACTTTCAGGTAACTGCAGCCACCGTGAGTTTGAATGCAGTGGCCTTGTCATACCCAGAGGTCAGCACATTCACAGCATTCTCCCTGCCCTCCAGCTCCTCTCCCACCCCACCCCACCTCCTTCTACAGTGTTGATTGAACTTTGCTGGGGAAGGAGAGGGTTTGGAAAAGATGTTAAGTTTGGGACTGATAACCCATCGCTTGTCCTTAGCCTTTTGACAGTTACGACTGCATAAAGAGGCATCTCCCGCCTAGACTGGGAATAACAGTCTGTGGATATGAACAAGTGTTTAAAGGCAGATTGACAGCACAGTCACTCAGAAAATAAGAATAGTAGATTCCCAATAGGATCTCTGTGAACTCCCAGCCACGGGCACCAGTCCCTAAATTCCCTCTGTGGAGTGGGCCGCAAATATAATCAGAAAGCATTTAGTTACCTCGGTCACAGTCATGTCACTGTTGCAGCATTTGGTGCATCTTGCTCTGCAGGTTGGTATTCTAGTAGGCAGGGACAAGCATTAAATAAGATTATTGGTGTCTTTTCTCCCCCAGCAGCCTGCACTGTACTTTCTGATACTTTGAAAGTTAGTCCCCAAGGGAGGAATTTTCCCTTTTGGTTTGAAATTGATTTTTATGTTCTGTAACCAAAGTTTTGGTACTTCAGTGGTAGGCTCTAACCATGTAGTTATGGTGGGCAGCTAGGAGCAGTGCCGATAGCCTGCACTATTTTGGAGACTTCTGGATCCTCCTTGACCAGCAGCTTGTAGGGAGAGAGCCCATGCCTGGCCCTGCAGTTTTCATTTATCCCAGGTCTTCTAGAATGGCGCTATTCACTCCATGCAGTGTACCTCTGTTGAGACTCCTCCTACCCCACCCTCACAACTATATGTTGATGTTAGCCTTCTGACTTAGGGATTTACATGAGACTTTTTCATATATCCTACCTTTCTCTCTACCATTTCCTCTCCCTTCCCTTGCTTAATCCTTTAATCCATCTAATACCAGATTTATTCTACTATCCCCTCCAGTTACATTTTTAAATTGGGTTACAATTTAGCAAGTTTATGGCTTTTCATACTATCTTCCTCCAGAATTCCAGTTTTTTTTTTTAACCTATAATGCACTGTGGCAGGCACTGCCACCTCTCCTAGTTGTTATGTGGTTGCTGTGCACACCTAATGACTACATCCTCCTCCTTACTGCAGGGGAAAAGGAGCCAGCTTCAGCAGTAAATTCTGTAAAATAAAATTGTTAACTAATAGGAACTATGGATTGTTTGCACATAAAGATCACATCTTCCAGATTATTACTTTTTTAAAAAATCTATTTTAATTTTTTGAAATCACTGTTTTAGTGCTTTTTTTTCTTGTAGGACATGATATCTCATAGCTATTAAGGTGATTGTGTTTTCTGCTGTTAGTGCAAAAGTATATATATATACTCAGTTGTGCTTCCACTGATACCCAAGTAAGGTTTCATACAAATGACTGCTTTAATAGTTCCAATAAGTAATCTTACTGGAATAGATCAAAGCTGATCTGTTGATACTATGATCTCTAAGCAGAATATTGATCCTGAAGTTATCTATGATAGCTAAGTTTTTCTTGAAGACTCCATTAAGGTTTTTTTTTTATAAGAATGCTATGTATTTGTGTTTGAATCCTTGGTTATATATGAGTTGCAGTATAGTATTTTCTAGATAATTTTTTTTACTTAGTTCATAACTGCTTGCTGCAAGAAGTTCTTTCCTTGTTTTAAAATTAATAACTCTACAGCCAACTCTCTGTCCCGACCTGGTGAAGGGTTGGCCACTTGAAGAGTTTCTCATTCATTCTCTTGGGTTTGTGACTGTTCAGACTGTTTATAAATACTCCTTTTGAGTATTCCAAGCCTAAGGGCGTTTTCTCATTAGATTGTCCATGAATTGACTGATTTTGTAGCAGTACTTTTCTTCTACACCTAAACTATAGAATAGAAACATTCCTAACTAGTTTCTTTAGTTTTTGTCAAAAAGTATGTTCTACTAATACAGTTTTTATAGTTCTAGTTTTTGTATAAAATGAGGCCTGAAAATTTGTCAAGTTACTCATGTGTATGTGGGCAGGGTGTTATTCATTTCCTGCAGTGTGATTTCATTGTATTGTTCTGACCTTCTTTTTTCATAGGGTGCTGGCCAGGATAAACTGGGAATCTACGTTAAGTCTGTTGTGAAAGGAGGCGCTGCAGATGTGGTTAGTATTTGTTTAAAGGAAACAGTTGAAGGGCATTATGCTATGTGAAATGCTGTGCAGATGCTTCTAGCTGTGGGTGCTGTGTTTTGTGAAGGATGCTGCTATAGACTGACAGCTGCCTTTCTTTCTCCCTACACTTGCATTTTTCTGGTGGCTAAGGATGGACGTCTAGCTGCTGGTGACCAGCTCCTCAGTGTGGATGGACGAAGTCTGGTTGGACTTTCTCAGGAAAGGTATAACTAATTGGTGTTTAAAGCTTAGTCTTACTGTATTGAAGTGATATTTTACATTTAATTTTGAAATTGGAATTCAAAGAGTAGTGCTGAAATACTCCATGCCCTCACTTGCCTCTTTAATTCTAAAATTCTTAAGAGTACATAAATTCCATTTTTCTGTTCACTCATAAATACATATTTTAGTCCAGACTTTATTTAAATGAATATATAAATATACATATATTCACATATACTTAGTACTTATAGAATTTTTAAATATTGTGTTGAGTATTAATATGATAACATAGGATATATTTACATGTTTTTATAATTTCAAAAAGAATATAGATAGGAGGTAATCTTTCTGAAAGCTAAATTTATTTCCTCAAGCAGCTCTCAGGTTGAGGAATCTAAGCCTGAGTGTTCTGAACACAGCTTCTCCTGTGAGCACTCAGTTTTCTTATACTCTATTTTCTTCCTAGGGCCGCAGAACTCATGACAAGAACCAGTTCCGTGGTCACACTTGAAGTTGCAAAGCAAGGCGCCATCTATCACGGCCTGGCCACCCTCCTTAACCAGCCATCCCCCATGATGCAGAGAAGTAAGAACTAGTGGCTCAAGCCCGAGTAGCTGTCCTACACTGATTCTACACTGTACTGTGACTCCTCTGAAGTGTCCACATACTGGGGATAGAAGGTGCTCAGTAATTAAGAGCACCCTCCTCTCTTCCAGAGGACCTGCGATCAGTTCCCAGCACTTACAACTGTCTGCTGTTCCCTTTTCAGGGGATTTGATGCCCTCCTCTGACCTCCTTGGGCACCAGTCCAACACACACATGTATACATGCAGGCAAAGCACTCATACATAAGATAATTGTTTTTACAAAGGGAGTTATCAGAAGTCCCGTGTAGCAGCTGCTGGTACTGTTACTGCCCAGTTCTTGAAGTTAAAAGTTAAGAGTGCATGGTGCTGAGAAATACTACCAGGTCAGGATTCAGGTGGACACCAGTTAACCTGAACCCCTTTAGTTTATCCAAGTTCCCCTGGCTCTCAAGAGAATTTTAACCTCAGCCTGTTTGGCTGGTTATCTGCTAATGATCTCCATAGATCGTGTACAGAGTAGGTAGATACTCGGGCACCAGTGAGAATGAATAAATTTTGAATTTTGATAGGCACAATCAGGACATAAAGTCTTTAAGATAGGAATTGTATTTCGTATTCTTTAGAAGAGATTTATATGCATATGCATGTCAGTAGTACTTTTAATTCTGCCTGTACTAAAATAAGGCAAGGTTAACTTGCCATATTTCTCATCAGAGAAAATTCAGTTATTTCAACAAAGTAATTTATTTGTGGGAACTGATCCTCCAGCTATATTAAAATCTTTAGGAAAAAATCAATATAAATTTAAAGCTTCCTAAAAATTTATTTTAGAAACTATAAGAGGAAGAAAGCATTGTGACTTGAAAACATTGTGACTCTTATTATTCTATGATCATTGACCCTTTAGATCAGCCTTAATGATAGATTTTAGTAAATGTATGCACAGTCTGTTAAGTGTAGTGCTGTTTTGTTAGCTGCCTTCTCCACAATCAGCTTTGGAACCTGCACATCCCAGCCCTTGTCGTGTAGTATCAACAACAGGAAAAATGTCAGACAGCCTAGAATCCCATTTACTGCAGCAGAGAAACAGCAAGGTATCCTGACAAAATCACATGTTGGCATGTCAAAGCAGAACATCATCTTGAAACCCAAAGAGGGGAGTGGGTAATGAATCAGTCCCAGGTCAGCAGATGAGAGACTGCGCTGTAGACAGTAATCATAGCAGGTGACAGCAGTGGGGTGCCATGACTCTGATGGGTATTAATATGCGTTCTATCAAGTGAGAGGAGCATATTTACCTTTGAGGACTTTTTAAAAATTACTCTAAAATAGTTACTTTGTTACTTATAATAAGTTACGGTTTATTTGTTGAGAAAATAATGTCAATTTTCCCCATAGATACATACCAATTAAATGAAATATTTTCTAGTCAGAATACATTTTAAAGTTTGAAATTTTTTTATATATAAAGCTGTTAGTGATGGCACACACCTTTAATCCCAGCACTTGGGAGACAAAAATAGCTTCCTGACTTCTGTGAGTTTGGGGCTACCCTGGTCTTCCTGGTGAATTCCAGGCCAGCCGTGGCTATCCAGTGAGGAGATCTGGGTTTTGTCTTGTTCTACTTGCTTGTCTTTATTTTTGTTTTTTTTTTTTAATTACCCTATTATACGAAGAATTGTTATGAAACATAAGTATTTTAGATGCATCCTTTGAAGTTTTTCAGAGCATTCAAAGCAGACTCTAGGAACCAGTGGAGGAACAGAGAATGAATGAATCCACTTTTATTTCAGTTTCAGATCGTCGTGGCTCAGGTAAACCCAGACCAAAGAGTGAAGGTTTTGAGCTCTATAATAATTCAGCTCAAAATGGCTCCCCAGAGAGTCCTCAGCTGCCTTGGACAGAGTACAGTGAGCCAAAGAAACTTCCTGGTGACGACAGACTGATGAAAAACAGAGCTGATCACCGTTCCAGCCCCAATGTGGCAAGTAAGAAGAATCATTCTCTAAGGGTGTTTGGTCACTGCCAGAGTGAGTGGGCACATTGTTCTTGGCCAGTTATTATTTGCATTGTTGTCTACCCGGAGTGGAGTTTTCCTAGAGGTATCATATTCTTTGAAGGAAATAAAATTTCAATTTTACTTATAAAACCCTTGACTCAGTAAACACTGTAGATCAGAATGTCTCTGGGAAAGGGTATCAGGTTGCCAGCTTAAGCTGAGGTCTTTTACATTTTAAAGAATTGCTAACAAAGAAGTAAGAATGGAAGGCTGTTTAATAAAGACCTCTATTAAATTCAAAAAACATCAAGTGTTTACTCTTGTGTCTCTTTACCAAAGATGCTAACCATTTCCTGGCCCTGGAGGAAGCCCTTTTCTGAGTTGATGTGGGGGTGTAGGGAGTTACTTCTTGTACACCTTTGTCTTTAGCTTTCTGCTAGACATCGAACCAGTGTGTGATATGGCTACTGCCTTTGAAGGAATGTTGCTATGTTTATTTTACTTGATATTTAATATGAAACTTGGGTTTTCTTGATTGTTTCCAACAGATCAGCCTCCTAGCCCCGGAGGGAAGAGTCCATATGCTTCTGGAACAGCAGCTAAGATAACATCTGTCTCTACTGGAAACCTCTGCACTGAGGTCTGAGAGATGAACTGAAAGACTTTCTCACTTGTTATCACTTGTTGACTGAGTTATCTGATAGAGTGCTCCACAAGTTACATTGACTATGTAACTCCTGAGTTTTTGTTATTTAATATTTTTATTTTTTAATATGCTAGTTGGATAAGTTAATTTTAAATTAATAAATCTGGGGGAAATGAGAATTAGTCATAACTGAGTAAATCTGGAAAAATTAAAATGTTTCTCATGATTCACAGTGTAGGATCACGTTTTTTATTTTCAGCATAACACTTAATGTACAGCATTTTAAAAGATTGTAAAACAGATCGCTGGATGTTAAGTTAGCCTTTCATACAATTTTAAATAGCTCTTTTTTTTTGTCTTTACATTTTACAGGAGCAGACTCCTCCACCTAGACCTGAAGCCTATCCCATCCCTACTCAGACGTACACCAGAGAGTATTTTACCTTTCCAGCTTCAAAATCCCAGGATCGGATGGCCCCTCCTCAGAACCAGTGGCCAAATTATGAAGAAAAGCCTCATATGCACACAGAAAGTAATCATTCCAGTATTGCAATCCAGGTTAGAAATAATGGAGTCACAAATTTTATCATCTCTCAAAGGAATATGGTACAGAATTTTGGCAGGATAAAGACAGTGATGGCTGTCTGTATTTTTCTTTAAAAATATGTATTTTATGTGGGTTTGTTGCGAGTACACGGGGCACATGGACAGAAGTTGGAGGAATTTGCAGGGGTCACTTCTCTCCTTCAATCATATGGGTTCTAGGGATCAAATACAGATCAGCAGGCCTTGACAGCGAGCACCCTTACCCTGATGAACCATCTTGCAGCTCAAGACGGAGTGAGTTTTGAGACACAATTGGTAACTAATACAACAGTAAAGTTGTCCTCTTATTTTTATGTGTGTGTTTTAAGTTTGAGGCAAAATGGAGTAGGCTTAAATTCAGAACACCCTAAGAGAAGCAGTTCTGGTCCCTCTTAAGGTTTGGTTAATGAAATGTTGATAATGTAAGGCATAGTTACTGCAAATGAAAATATAGTGACTGGCATAGCTTGCGCTTGGTTCTGTGTAGTAAATAGGGGCGGCGGGGCTGCGTCCCCAGCACCCCGGCTGCCTGGCTAGCTTATGCCCAAAATAACAACACACAAACTGTATTCATTTAATCACTGCTTGGCCCATTTCTATCTAGCCTCTTCTAGGCTAATTCTCACATATTAATTTAGCCCATTTCTAATCATCTGTGTAGCGCCCCTAGGTGCGCTTACCGGGAAGATTCTAGCCTATGTCCATCCTGGGTCGGAGCTTCATCGCATGCGTCTGCCTGGGAGCTGGGAGCATGGCGTCTCTCTGAGGTGTCTGCTCCCGAGAGGAGAGCTGTGGAGTCTGAGCTCACTTCCTCTTCCTCCCAGCGTTCTGTTCTGTTTACTCCTCCCACCTATCTTCTAACCAATAAGGGCCAAGCAGTTTCTTTTTATTTAACCAATGACCTTCCTCCATCAGTTCTGTGTCTGCCAGATGATCTGGAGGTGGGGCTGAGAAGTGAAACAAACAGAAAACATACTCTTCTTAGACCCCACTGGGGTCTCCGAGGGTGTGGGAATAACCTGACTTGTTTAGAGTCCATCTCAGGTGATTGTGCGGAGAATGTTTCTGAAGGAAAGGGCCTGGGCATCAGAAGGCAAACGGGGCTCATTAGAAGATTGTAGAAGCCTGCTAAGGAGTTTGGACTTCTGTCCAAATCAGTAAAGATGGAGATGTCAGTCTGGGGAGTTAAACTGGGAAGTACTATCAGATGTGACTGGGAGAAGAAGCTAGCATTGTACTTTAAAGAGAGAAACCATCTAGGACACGTAAATAAATATGTGTTCTGGAGAGTAAATGATGTGGGAATTCCAAAAATAATCATTTCTCAAGAGAAGAAGAAACTTCCTTTAGGCAGAAAGTGATCCTCTCATCTGTTCCGGGGGGGGGGGGGGGGGGGGGGGTCTGCCTTTTCCTGGGTGGACCTCATGACTGCTAGCAGCTGGATGTCCTTCTGCCTGCCCACACCACATCTTCTCAAGTACCAAACCAAGACTGCACTAGGCAGCAGGTGCAGAGAGAGTTGAGTTAGTTATGGCATATAACTCCATGATGTTCTAGTGTGGGTTGTAAATTGGGTGCCACCAGGATGAAGAACCTGTAGAAAATTAAGCTTTACCCAATTGGAGTTAATGTTACACTTTTCCTGTTATGGTTAAGTGGTAATTCATATTTTCTTAAAAGGAAATATAAATTGTTTCTTTCAGGTTTACATTTTCAATTTCTGCTCATTATAAAAGTGGAATAAAGAATTAATTTACATATCATAGTGATTATTTTTATAAGGATAAGCTGCCTCTATACATGCTACTTTGCAGGCTTCATTACTAGCCTTGTGGAGGGAAAATACTTGTTTTAATCTTTTTCCTCACGCACTCAAAAACTTAATGCTCATCAGAGTATGCTATTGCCTTTTTCTTTGCCAGCATTGGAGCTAAAACATCTTAGATGAATGGAACTTACTCTTGCATGCTTGGTTCAATCAAAGAGCTCATGAAGCTAATCCTGAGCTGTAGAATTCATTCAGAATTGAACCATGGATATATACAATGAGCATTACTTAGTAGTTAGAATTATATGTCAGGAGTTTGTTGCTTTTTTTTTTTTCTTGGTTTCTACTATGCTCATTCATCTCTGGAGCCTGAGGAGATGCCTTTACCTGCCAGCACCAGAGTGACAGGAATAGCATGCATCATCAGAGAGACAGAAAATCTTTATTTCTTTTGTAGACAGATTTCCAGCTGTGTCATTTGCCTAGTGTACCATAAAAACAGTCTGTTTCTGGTTATACATTCATTCCACCGTGTTTGTAGTCTGTTCTCCGTGAAGATTAAGCATGTATGACATTTTGATGATTTCTTTAGTGACCCCCTAAAGTATTACAGTTTCCACTTTATCTTCTCAGCGTGTTACCCGTTCCCAGGAAGAGCTTCGAGAAGAGAAGGTTTACCAACTTGAGCGGCATCAAGTAGAGGCTGGCATGGATCGCAAGTGTGACAGTGATATGTGGATCAATCAGAGCTCCTCAGTGGACTCCAGCACATCCAGCCAAGAGCACCTGAACCATTCCTCCAAGTCAGTCACCCCTGCTTCCACTCTGACCAAAAGTGGTCCTGGACGTTGGAAAACCCCAGCAGCAGTTCTACCCACCCCTGTCGCTGTCTCCCAGCCCATTCGAACAGACCTACCTCCACCACCCCCTCCACCTCCTGTCCACTACACCAGTGATTTTGATGGCATTCCAGTGGATTTGCCCCTCCCACCTCCTCCTACCAACCAGGTAGGACCCCAGTCTGCTCAGGTGGCTGCTGCAGAGCGGAAAAAGAGAGAAGAACATCAGCGGTGGTATGAGAAAGAGAAGGCCCGCCTCGAGGAGGAACGGGAAAGAAAGCGCAGGGAGCAGGAGCGGAAGTTGGGGCAGATGCGCACACAGTCCCTGAACCCTGCTTCCTTCTCTCCTTTGGCCACACTGACCAAGCCAGAAAAGCCTTCCACATTGCAGAGGCCCCAAGAAACAGTCATTCGGGAGCTGCAGCCCCAGCAACAGCCCCGCACGATTGAGCGCAGGGACCTGCAGTACATCACCATCAGTAAAGAAGAACTGTCTTCTGGTGATAGTCTGTCTCCAGACCCCTGGAAACGAGATGCCAGGGAGAAGCTGGAGAAGCAACAGCAGATGCACATTGTGGACATGCTGAGCAAGGAGATCCATGAGCTGCAGAACAAGGTGGACCGCACTGCAGAGGAGAGCGACCGCCTGCGGAAGCTCATGCTGGAGTGGCAGTTCCAGAAGAGACTGCAGGAGTCCAAGCAGAAGGATGAGGATGATGAGGAAGAGGAGGATGATGATGTGGACACCATGCTGATCATGCAGCGTCTGGAGGCTGAGCGCAGAGCCAGGGTAAAGGGGAAAGGCCTTGGTTGTGCGTATCTGTGCTCCCTGTGGTATTTTCTGGGTGTTTCTGCGGAAACAACTATTCACAATCACAAGGAAGAGTTAAGAGGCCCCTGGTTTCACCTGCTCACCCTGGCTGACATGCTGCAGGAATGAGCCAGGCCCCTAGGGCTTCATTGTTTTAATTAGCCAGCCACATAGTTATCCTCACTACACCCAGTTGAGAAAACAAGTACCTAGTAATGACCACAATTGTAATCAGGGCTTGGCTGACAGAGCCAGATAGTAAATACCTGAGATTTGGTGGGCTCTGTAAAGTATACTAGCCATTTGGCTCTGCCGTGAGCAAAGCAGCCAGAGTTATCATAAGAACACTGAGCTTGGCTAATGTGCCAAGGGCATCCCACGGAAAGCTTCAGGCCCTGATACTGATTGTGAGCAGAGGAAACTCAGGACATCAGTTTTAAAGTTCAGTGTCATTACCAGATGGAGGGTCTGTGCACTTACTTTACAATTGATACCTCAAATATTTATTTAATTTAATAATTGTAGTTGTAACATAAAGATGCTAATAACTTTGGATATAATTTATATTTCCATATTACAAAAATAATTTTTATTATTTTTTAAATAAAAATTTTGTAGGCAAAATTTAGCCTAATGCAAATAAGTTCTTAAAATACCAAATTTTGGGTGAAAACTAGATTCTTTACTCCCTGTCAGGCATGATTGTTGAGAGGCATTTATTGTTAATAACTTGGGCACTTGATAGTAACTTGTGCAGAGTGCTGTTGTTCGTCATGGTAGTGAGTTTTATTGATACTTTTTATCTATACAATTTTTTTCTGATTTCTTTTTAATGTTGCGCATGAGAGGGGTTGTTAAAACAGCTGCTAGGTCAGACACCTTACTCCAAAGGCATGATGAAATTTAATCTTTGATGATATTGTTAAGAGTCCAGTAGTGTGATCATCTCCTTTTCAGCTTGCTCTGTGAATTTTTCCTGAATCCATTAACACACATACTTCTTCATATGTACATATTTAAACATATACATATATATTGCTCTGATTCCGTTTAATTACCTTTTACATACTGGCTTTCTTAAGTAAGACCAGAATGTAATTTTTAACAGTTATACTATTTTACTAGTATTTTTCTAGTATCCTTAGTAAACATTCTTAAAAATAACTATGTCTGTCACATCAACCATTTTATCTGAAAGAGCAATTGATAGCTTGGACTACTACTATAAGGGTGCTCTGACTGGTTCCCACTGTCTGTGGTCAGACTCTCAGGCACTCCAATATATTTGTTGTCTGGACTGGCCAGAACTGGTGTATCCCTTTCTACCGTGACTAGCTAGTGATAGATACAATGATTTATGGCTTTGTATTGCCCTCACCCCAAGATGCTTGAAGCGGGTGGCAGCTGCTGTTGATGGCCAGTGATGGCGCAGCGTCAGTGTTCGCTTCCCCCGACAGCTGAGCCCAGTAGTGAAAAGTTAGCCACTGCATGTAACATCCTAGTAATCTTTTCTGTCAAGATGAGATTTTCATTGAAGATTTGTCAGAGTTTTGCAAAATTGCTACTACTTTGAATATTTTGAAGACTTTAGTATGGATTATGATACTTGAAATTTTTTGATATTTAGTAAATTTCATTTTAATAGTTATATTTAGTTTAATATCAATCTCAAAATAACACTAAGGGAATTTTTGCTTTTTTTGTATTTGTGCTTCTTAATGATAAAACTCAAAATATTAATGACATGTGGACATTTTTCTGTTTCTAAATGCTAGAAGTTAGTCTGTGGTTCTATAGTTTTCTCATCAAGTTATCCAAAAACAGATGAAGCATGACACAGCAAAGATGCCGGTGGCGGAATACAGGTCTAAACCTAACTTTTTTTTCACACTTCATCTTTCTTTTTTTCCCCCTCTCTGTTACCTGCAGCAGACTGCTATGCCAGCAATCTCTGTTCTAGATTTGGTATGTTCTTGTTTCTTTCCCTTTGGTGATGGCTGTTCTGTGTTCTCAGTAGTCAGTTCTCCCTAGAACCTCCTGGGTCAGGAGACTAGCTCCGTGACTAGAAGCATGCCTCTGAATGTTCCTAGATTAGTTACTCTACTTCCTCATTAACTTTAAATGTCACTGTTTGTTTATGGGTCTGACTTCTTACAGTTTTAGTCATAATTTGATTCTGTGTATTCTTACTTCAAGTATGTGGACAAATGAAATAAGGGCTGCACTGGGTAATGATGTCATTCTTGTTGCATTGGAAACAGATCTTAAGTATGGTCACTGAACTCATTGAAAGGACACTGACTCTACTCTCAGGTTTGAATGTAGCTAAGATGTCACTGTTTATGGTAAAACAATAGGTTTCCTATGAACCTGCATCATATTTTTCTTAATACCATGTGGATTTTAGTTAGTTCACTTAGCAGATATACCAGTTTATAGTCTGCCATTAAACATTTGCAGATTATTTTTCTGTTAAATCAACGTGCTTAATGTTAGTATCAGAGAAATTTGATTGGTCATTTAATGTTCTTTATGCTTCAGTAGTGTATTTATGTTACCTGGTAGACAGTTATATTCTGACATATATATATATATTTATATTAATTCTTAACTCAGTATTTATTCTAGGTCAATTTCTAATGATTAAAAAAAAGTCAGTACTTTAAAAATTCTTTGAATTTTAACTATAGTGGCCACCCCATCAACTGCTAGCCCCGTCTTTTCTGTTTATGTAGCTGGAGGACAGGGTACCAGAGAGAAACATACACTCCGTACACAAACTTAATGTATTACGTTTTGCATCGGTTAGAACTTTGTTGTTGTGTTGAGAAAGTGTGTCACTGTGTGGACCAGGATGGCCCCAAACTCATGGTCCTCCTGGGCTTTCAGGTGTGCGCCACATGAGTCAGCCTGGGGTCATTTAGGAAATATTTATCAAGTATTTACCCTTACAGAGCAGGTACTGACCAGAAGCACTGGCCAGCTCTTGGCCCAAAGATAGCTTTCTCTGCTGTAGAGTTATCTTTGATGAATAATATTTAATAATGCTTGCATTGAAAGTTTTTATTTCCAGTCAGCAGTTCTCAGTTTTTCTTGTTTTAAAGGAATATTTTGATTATTAGTATTGATCTTAAGCACTCTTGTTTCTAAGCACTTCCTATACAGTTCCCTAGTAGGTACTAATTGTTAACAACAACGCATTCTGCTCTTAACATGTCAGAATTGCAGATTGTCTTGGGAACCTCTTCCAGGGAATGAGTGGATAGTGGCAAGCATGTGGTCTCTGGGTAGCAGTGTTTCCCTGCAGTCTTAAGACATGTTCTTAGCATGTCAGGATGGATTTGGGGTGACTCGTGGGGTAAATGAAGCAGGTTTTAGCTTGTTAGGAGCAGCTAAGTTCCCTAAGGTTGGAGGACTGCCTAAACTGATGGCTACTCTTCCCTTTGTCTGATGCCACTGCTGGTCCATGGCCTGCCTCCTGCTGCTTCTGCCTGCTCATTCTAGATCCATAATTTTAAGATCAATAATGATGGCAGTGACATCTCATTCATGGCTCTAGTCTAGCCCTCTTGCACAATAAGTTTGGCTACCAACATGCCTGTATACCATCTCCTCCTGGTGGCAAAGGGGAAACTTTCCAAATACAGCCTGTGCAGAACTAAATCCCTCCTGTGCCTCTTGACTACAGCCACTCTGCCTCGACCTCCCCTTTCCAAGAGACACTTGTTAGTCATTTGAGCTTTACAGCCTTACATAGTCTCATTTCATTCTATTCAGAAACTGTTGCCCCTGCCCACCTTGCTGTCCTGGCTGTTTTACTCTCATTGCCTGCTGGGTTTACTAGTTGACGTCTAAAAGCTAGTCCTTGACTGCCTGGTGATGGCTGTATAACACAGGTCTCTGTTGTTTATTTTACATTTCTTCGTAACAAATCTTCTACGGCCCAGGAAAAGTCCAAACCCAGTGTGGGAGCCTTAACCCTCTGCCCCAGAGAACCACTATGAGTTTGCTTTCTGGCCTGCATTTTCCTGTCACAGTATGTATATTTTCTGCTTCATCAAAAGCACTTCCTTTTTATTAAGTGACGTACTGGGCTACCAGCCAGATACTCACTGGGCCTGTTCGTCCTTCAATGGCTTGTCTGAGCTTTGTCTTGTCACTACATATGAATGGGTCATGTGGTACCCTGGGTAACATGACTACTCACAGGAATGAGCTTCTGTGGGGTGAAGAAAGTGAAAAGTTGTTTCCAGTGGCTCTTGTAATAAGTCAGAACACTGTCGGGGCTTGGCCTTTGTATAGAATGCTAAGGCACAGCCTTTGAGCTGCCCACGTGTAAAAGGGTTGAGTCAAGAGCTGTTTTAAGTACTTCAGACCTAATTAGAATATTAACTATCAAAGGAAGCATTCAGATGTGTCCTGGACTTCTGAGTCTCTGCCTTGCTTAGGGGCCACTGTCTTTTTGGTATAGAGCTTAGAATTCACATTTCTTTAAGAAAACAGTGTGAGCTGTATGGTGTGTGCTGAGAGGAATTACTCTGTGCTGCTCTAGGGGTCCTCTTTTTAATGTCCTCGGCCACTTTGAGAGGGGGCACCACTGGGCATGGAGCTTTTTCCTTAGGCCGGAATAGGTGGTCCTTTATAGATCTAGGTTCTAATCACGCCTTAAAGTATCAGAGGACTGCCTACAAGGCTTACCTGTGTTAGTTAAGTAACAGTTCAAACACATCTTTAGTATTAAGTCTTCAAAGTTATTTTATTTTTAATCTTAAAATTGAGATTGTATTTTAGAAAAAAATATTAGCTGTATAGAAAAGGATTTTTAAAAAGCCTTTAAAGAGTCTGACAGATTTCAGATGCCAACAAGTAAAGGAAATCACCATCCTTTTTATATTAAGATAACTTTGAATGTGGTTGTTAATTTAACAGTGATAATAACGTTAGTATATTTTGTGAATTTATAAACACACAAATTTCAGCTTACACTATTGTTTGACCTGGAAATACCTTTTTAGAAATGCAGACTGGTGCAGAACCTGCCAGGCATTCCTACTGGCCCTGCACTTCAGAGTGTGAGGTTCACATTAGCACTGGCCCAGACTGCCCTGATTGGATCCGAGATGCCTCGCCTGCGCTTGGTTAGACTGTAGCAGGCAGGCACTTGTCACTGACTACAGAGCAGTTAAAAGATGCCCTTTCTCTGCTACTGCACGTCTGTGAGCCTGACAGCTCAGTGCCCTGTAAGAGACACTAATGCTTACAGAGAGGGGAAGTGGGGTAAAATATTTTAAAGGAACAAAACATTTCAAAGTTTCAAAGTAAGGCGTACACAATATACTAAACAATAGAAAGAAATGTCTTAGTTATAAAAGTACTCGTTAATTTGTCTTTTTAAAAAATATAGTAACCTATGAGCTTAATACACTGAGAAGACCTCCCGATGACCACCTCACCAGCCAGGAGAATGTAGAACCATACTTTTTGGAGAAAATGTGTCTTGCCAGCTCTGTACTGCAACTGTGCTCAGAGCAGTGAGTGCTCTAGTGGAACCAGTCGGCTTACCAGAGAGCAATGTTTTCCAGGCTGAAAAACAGGAAGAGCTTAGTTCTGGAGAACAGGAAGTGTAGCTTTGCATTTGCCCTTAAATTACTTTCTCTGAGCATTTGCTAGTTCTTGTGCTATTTAATTTTGGTGCTCTTGTGGGGTGCTGCTTCTTGTTTGTCCCAGTGGTCCATGCTTTATTTGGACATTGTCTGACTTCTCTTCTGGGCTGTGCACAGTTGGCTCTAGCACCCTCGCTGTAGTCCTCAGGGAAGACTTTGATCCTAGTTTCTTTTGTTCTTCATAAACAGTGTGTATGCCTGCTATAAAAGCCACTCCCTAAATTCCAGCCTCTGTTTGGACATTATGTTAAAGAAAAAGCTTTTTGTCTTTTTGAGAAGACAATTTTTCTGAGGTGTTTTATTGTTTACGGACATGAATAACCCAAAAGTGTAGACTGGTTTATTCTTTTTTACTAGATACAGTGGGGTTTTACTTTTTTAAAATTTTTTGTGTACGAGTATTTTGCCTGCATACATGTCTGTGCCTGGTACCCTTGGAGGCCAGAAAATGGCATGAGATCCCCTGGGACTGGGGTTACAGATGATGGCAGGTTTGCTGGGAATCAGACCCCCTAGAAGAGTAGCCTTAATTGCTGACACATCTCTCCAGCCCTAGATACAATGTTTTATTTCATTGAAAAAGGATAAGATTACTAGATTTTTGTGGGATTTTTGTTTTGTTTTTATGTTTGTTTCTTGAGACATTGTTTCTCTGCATAGCCCTAGCTGTCCTGGAACTCTGTAGACCATACTGGCCTCAAACTCACAGAGATCCACCTGCCTCTGCCTCTGAAGTGTTAGGGTTAAAGGTATCAGCCACTACTGCCCAGCTGTGTTTTTTTGTTTGCTTGTTTGTTTGTTTGTTTGTTTGTTTTGGATTATTTATTTTGGTTTGCTTTTTTTTTAAGCATACACATATAATCTAAATCCAGAAGTTTAAATGTTTTTTCTATAAACAGTGTATAGGAAAACTGGTGATTTTATAGAAATTTAGCCGCATCACACGGGAATTTTATATGAAGTATTTCTTAAGTAGCTAGAGATCAGCAGAATAATTTTAGGATTCTTTTAAATTGTGGAGAATTTGAAACGGTCCTCTTGGTGATATGTCATAGTGCCGCTGTAGGTATTGCTGTAGCACAGAGCTGTACAGCCATTTCAGTGTTACCACTATCTGTGATAAAACTACAGATGCAGCTGTAGATCACGCTAGATAAAAGTCTCTGTCCCACCCTAGAGCTTTTGATGAATAGAGAAATATGGTCAGGGGGTCAGGAGCCACAAGCAGCAAGGAGAAGCATGTCACAGGCATTGGAAGATAGCTGTTAGTGCTTGACACTGGGTGGGAAAGGTGTGCGCCTTCTGTCATTTCAGAAAGGTAGAATTTGAATGAGCAAAAGCCAGAGAAGTGGTGGATTAAGACAAGCATGAGAACTTTTAAACTTGCTCATATCCTGTGTTGGGGAGTCATCAGTGGTCCCCCATATGCGTGAATACAGAAAAATGAGCCAGGATGAGTTTATTCCAAATCCCAGTTTCAGACTCATAACTGCAAGTCTGAGGTCTTGTCCGCTAGGAAGGGACTCTCAGAGTCCAGGTTGATACATGGAGGGTAGGGGATTGCTGAAGGAGGAGCTCTCGTCTTTCACCCTGTGGCCCAAGTAAAGGAGACTGCTTTTAACAGCTCTCACCCTCGCCTGGGTTCAGGACAGCAGCTCTGTGCTGCTGTGCACGACCTACCCGTGTCACATGAGAAAGGGCTTGTCTTAACATTCGGGGTGGTTGTAGTATCTGTAGTTCTTAAAGCAGAGCCTATTGGTGATTTGTAGGAGGTAGCTTACATTTACTATAACAAAAAAAAAATGGACATGATTAATGCATGAGTTATGAAATAACTTGTTTCTTTGAGTCATGATTAATGGAAAAATAACATTGGGACTGTGGAAACAAAGCTTTTAGGTAATTTACTTTGAAATGATAAGAGCTAATTAATACATGAGCTTTATAATCGTCCAACAGTGATTTAGCCTGGTGTTTTCTACTTGACTTTCCATGTCTGTGTGGGTGTGAGTGTGTGTCTGTGTCTGCTTGTTTAAGGATGTGCTTTTTATGTCTGTGCTGGTGGGTTTTACTGGGTGAAAGTTAAAGTCAATTTGTTGTTAGTTGCAGGATGAGGAGCGCAGGCGCCAACAGCAGTTGGAAGAAATGCGCAAACGAGAAGCAGAAGATCGTGTGAGACAAGAGGAAGACCGCCGCCATCAGGAGGAGGAGCGAGTAAAGAGAGACGCTGAAGAAAAGGTTATGGTCCTCTAAAGGCAGCTAGTTTTTACCAGATTAGCCTGAACACAAATGGTTGGCTAGGGCAAAGGGGGCTAGAAATGTGTGTATCTAGGATGCATAAGACAGAACAGGGACGGATCTTCCAGCCTTTGCTATTGGACCAAAAACTCTAGCCCCATCTGGCCTGCCTACCTCTCTTCTGGACTGTCTTCAGGCTCCTTTGCTTCTGAGCTGGTTTTCCTCCAACTCTTGAGCACCATGCCCCAGAGCTGGGGTCTGGGACATGATAGTGCTCTGGTTTCCAGACAGGGTCCAGGAGGCTTTTATGAAGGTGTTGTTTGTTCAGTTATTGTGAGAATTTAGTGTGAACTCTGGGAGGCAATAGGAGAATAGCAAGACGGTCGGTTCTCATTAACCATTTTAAACAGATTATTCATAAAACTTCTTAATTCTGGTTGGTGGTAAAGAGGGTGGATGGCTCGTAAAACACACACGAGGAAAATTCAGTGTGTAACCCAACAAATATTCTGTTGATCTCTATATGTGGGTTTTAACTCAAGTAAGTTTCATAGTTGAATTTTAAAATGATAACAGTTTTGACATTCTTCAAAGCAGGAACTTTAAGATGTAGCTCTCAGATCATTCTGTGTCTGAGGCTGAGGCTTTCTTAGGTAAGAAGGCTGCTACCTTGAGCCCAAGTCGGCTCTGCCCTGTCGCTGAGGATTGCATGTTTCTGTGTGGTTTGAGAGAAGCTATTTTTCTTGGTTACTTACCTTCTGTGAAGGTAGAAGCTCTGAGTGTCACTACTTCAAATGGAGAAAAGTTTAGTTTTTATTAACAGTTACATCCTTGATAGTCCCAGTGAACTATGTAAATAGGAATGCCCTCTTCCCCCCCAAAAATAAAAAAAAAAAATTCATAAATTTTAAGGAAGGTCTAAATTTCTAATGAAGAGATGGTCAAAAGACCATCTAAGAGTAAGATTGAGAGACATGGTGTGGTTCATTTAAATGAATAAGTGGATGATGTGAGGGCACACGCCGCATCTAGAGCAGTAACTGATACCCTACTTTTACAGTAGGAGAGCCGCAGAGCAGTTCCGAAACACGTGAGTCTCATTTGTGTAATGTCAGTTGAAGTGGTGATCCCTGCAGGAAATCAGGAAGTGTCCATCACTGGAGCCAATTTCTAAGTATGGTGGTGGTCTCACTTCACTCTTTATTCCCCGAGAGTTCTCAGTCTGCAGGGAGGCGTGCTTTCCCAGCTCAGGTCTGCCTCGTTGTAATTAGAACAGCCTGGGTCTTGCTGGAGCCTTGATGAAGTAGCCTGGTCTTTGCATCAGAGGTATGTGCTCAGAGGGAAGCAGGCTGTGCTTTCTGTGTGGAGAAACTCTCGGTTATTTAATTTTTCCAATGTGTGTTTTCATAATTATGTCAAACATCCTTGTGTTTTAGTAATTGTTTCTATAATTGAGTAGTCACTGTAAAAAGAAATTGAAATACTATTTTTACTGCAGAATGTCCACAGTGTGATTCTTATGGAACATGTGCGTCCGTTTTCTGGATAAAGTCACCATGGTCATTTAATTGTATTTGTTCTTGGTATAACTGAAAAAGGTTGGTTTGGCCTCTCCGTAAAGTGTTACCAAACGGTTGTTCTTCATGTAATTTAATGTTCTCGACAGTACCACTTGAAAATCACCTACGTCATTGTTGCTTAATTACCCAACTTAAGAGCGTACTGGTTTGGTATAGTCAAGAAGATAAAAATACCTTTCCTTTAGGATTTCACAACGTAGAACAAGAAATAAAGCTGGAAATTGGGACTAGGGTAATGAGTGGGACTGGCCTTAGTCTTCCCTTTTCTTTCTTAGGATGTGTATGTTCATTGTGTGTGCTTGTGTGTAGCTGTATAGAGACCAGGAAAAGGATGCAGCCTAGTGAGGACCGAAAAAAACATCATACCAGCAAAGTCCCTATTGTTAGTTTTCTATGATTGAGTGAATATAAGCCTGGCTGCACTTGGTTTCCTAGCATTGAACATTTGCTTAAGTCAAGGCAGATTATTTTGTTTGCTCTTTCATCCCTTTCCATATTTACTTTCTTCTTGTGCTCTAAAATTCTTTCCAATCCTTAACAAAACTGTGTTGTTGCCTTTTTAAATGTTAAAAGAATTTCAATACTGTCAACTGTAGTTTGCCTGGATAAAAATGTACAGTATGTGTCGGAATATATCTACTACTACTATTAATGCTTGGCTCTCATTGTCTGTTCCTCAGAGAGTTTGTTAAGATTTGAAATATACATTAACTGTGGAAAGCATACTTACTAGATTGTGGCTTTGGGAAAATGGGTGATATTTCTTGCTATTTATGGTTTTCTATTGAAACGCAAAAGAAACAGGTAAGTTACTATCCTGTCCAAACAGAAAGGGAGAGGAAAAGTTTGAGGAGAAAAAGAATAAAGAACGTAAATGATGCAGAGTCTTAACTGTGACAGGAAGGTCCTAAGGTTTGACTAATCCCATGCCTCCGAGCAGTTTATGTTAGTGCGGGGCAGTCTGCATGTATTCATACATCTCCAGACAAGACAGGCTCTGCCTTGGCCTGCTTCTTCTGTCACAGTGATTATGACACTGAAATGTGATGTCCTGTGGACATGCCAGTGTAGTGACGATAGTGATTATCAGTGTACCTGTCGTTCCCTGTGAAGGCTCAGAGGGTCCACTGATGCCCCCTGACCCTTGACCTCTTGCACTCTTGTTTATTCCTGCCTGCAGAGGCGACAGGAAGAAGGGTATTACAGCCGCCTAGAAGCTGAGAGGCGCAGACAGCACGACGAGGCAGCACGCAGGTTGCTGGAGCCCGAAGATCCTGGGCTGAGCCGACCTCCACTTCCACGGGACTATGAGCCCCCATCCCTGTCCCCAGCACCCAGCGCCCCTCCTCCCCCACCTCAGCGAAACGCCTCCTACCTCAAAACACAGGTCCTCTCCCCAGATTCGCTGTTCACTGCCAAGTTTGTTGCCTATGATGATGAGGAGGAGGAGGACTGCGGCCCAACAGGTCAGGATAAGTACCCCAGCACAAGAAAGTCTCATGAGCATCTTCCTCTTGCTGCCCCTAAGCCGCAGCAGCCACGCCCAGCCTCGGATGGCATCTTTCTCTCCAACTCATTCCAGCCACCCTTGGCCAAAGCCAACAGTACCGCTAACAAAGCAGGCCCACCCCCACCCCCTCCAGGCAAACCAAGCTTCTACCGGCCTGGCCACTGGAAAGGTAGAGGTAAAGAGGGAATGGCGAATCAGACCTCTCTTATCTTGATGATTGAGCCTGGGATCTCTGTACCCCTGCCACTTGGTACGGTACACTGAGACCATGCCTGTCTTGGCCTTGGGTATTACCTGATCACTTTAAGCATGTGATCTCCCTCTGCCTGTGATTGTGGTGTTCGTGCTAATGCTCTGTTAATTTGTTCTTGGTATTCCAATTCTCTTACACTTTAAGGCATTCTGTCTCTAATCCACTGACGACAGTCAGTCCTACACTATTACCAAATTATTTCAAGTACTGTTGGTCTTGGCTTTTTTTCTGTATGTCTTCAAGTAATTCTTACCTTTGTTCAAGCAAGTGCCTTCTCAAACATACCAATGTCTCTGAAGGCAGAGTGCCAGAGTATCACCTGCACTTTAACTTCACGTCCTTTACTGTGAGTTCCTGAGGCCTATGCAGTGACTCACACCCTTTGTGGAGCCTTGGTTGGGTGTTATGACATCCACTGAACTGTTAACAGTACAGCTTCACTCCCAACACAGGCAGCCCTTGCCCACAGACCTTAGTCTTGTTTCCTCTGCCCCTCTTACTTGTTCCACTCCCTTCATTATCTTGCTCTTTTGCACCTAATCGCATAGCACCCAAGCCTTTGTAGGCTTGGAGCTTTTGAGTGGGCGGAGGGGCTATCCATGACAGAATTGTAGCAAGCATTGCAATTATGCTCAGTTATGTTCACATTGAGGTCTTAAACTTTTTTGGCCGTACATGAAAGGGAAATTCTGGCATCAAGCATCCAGCAGTGTAATTTTAGTGAATGTTGAGTGGCCTTAAAATTCTGCTTGCCTTTTACACAAATACCAATTCAGCAGTTCTAAGAGAAGCCGAACTCTCTTAAGACTCAGTACAGTTTATTTCCTGCAAAGAGCTTGCCAGAATTCTGGTTTGTTTTTGTTTTTTGTTTTCTTCAAGACAGGGTTTCTCTGTCGCTTTGGAGCCTGTCCTGGAACTAACTTATAGACCAAGCTGGGCCCAAACTCACAGAGATCCGCCTGCCGCTGCCTCCCGAGTGCTGGGATTAAAGTCACGCACCACCATCACCCGGCGCCAGAATTCTTTTTCCCATGTGTATCAGACTTTAATCTGTTTTGGTATATAGTAGTTTCATTAAGTCACTCTGAAAGCCAAAAAGTCCAATCCTTTTATAAAATTTCTGTTATAAATATTAGAATTTGGTGTTTTTTCAAGGCATTTATGGAATAGCAGTAAATTTTGAAGAAAAATGTTACTGATCTTATATCAAATTTTATGAACATTGGACAGATTGCATAGTTTCAATATAGTTAGGAAACATAATTGTCAACTTTGGTCCTCAGTTATACCACTCACTTCATTCCACACCTCACGCACCTCTCTGGAGCCGCCTGCAGCACATGCAGCAACATTCTGGCTTCGTCTTCTCCCTTGTGGACTCTCTCTAGCCCTTTCTGCGCTGAAGCGTGCCTCTGCAGGTGGGACTCGGCCTCTGCCAAGGGGTCATGTGAGATACAGAGCTTATGGAATTGAAGTGATCAAGAAATTCAGTGGCATTGTGTCTTTAAATGATATTTATGTTTTGCTAGAGCTCTTTGGAAATTACTTGTGATTGGCAATTTTGTACATATAATCAGGTCAAACTTTTAACATTATAGCAAACTCTAACACTCTGGAAAATTTGAACTGATTTTTGCTCATGGAAGAAGCCAGTGTCACTCTCAGCAAAGTGCAGAAGTCCAAAACAGTGTTCTTACTAACAGACAAAATGAATATAAAGTTTTGAATTGAAATCAACTATGCAGGTTACTCATGTGGGCAATCATAGCTGGCTGTGGATTGCCAGGAGGCTTTGCTGAAGATGACACACTCTGTAGTGACTTGGGAAGCCTAAACTTCAGGTGTTTCGAGGTTGCAGTTTGAAGGCTGCTTTGCTCTCTGGATAAATCCAAAATACTCTACGCATAGGCTCTTTATATGGAAGAAATTCCATTCTCCTGTCTCTAAAGAGGAGTATTTTAGTGTAAAAACATGGTGTTAATTTTGTGGTCTGTTTAATCCAATCTTGTCTATGTTTGCCAAATATTCTGAGCCTTTTGTACTTTATTTTATTAGGAGCTGGTTTCTTAGATGTGAATCTGCTTTTATTTTATGAGTGTTTTATCTGCCTGTGTGTCTGTGTCACAAGAAAATTGAGATGGTTGTAAGCTTTCTTATGGGTGCTAGAAACCCAAACCTGGTCTTCTGCAAGGGCAGCAAGTACTCTTAAAACAGCTGAACTCCCTCTCCAGCCCCCTTACTTTATTTTGTAATGTTATGTTGGATATTGTAATAGTACTGAGATATTATTTATTACAACATTATATAATTTGATACATGGTAAACCTTTATCTGTTTCATCTCTTGACCTGAAGTCTTGGCAAATGAACTTGGGCATCAAGCTCAGCTGTGGTTTCTTGGCCAGGATAGACGTGATGCACATAGGACCAGTCTGACTCTGCCCTCACAGACGTGATGTACAGGACCAGTCTGACTCTGCCCTCACAGACGTGATGTGCACAGGACCAGTCTGACTCTGCCCTCCCAGACGTGATGTGCACAGGACCAGTCTGACTCTGCCCTCACAGACGTGATGTACAGGACCGGTCTGACTCTGCCCTCCCAGACGTGATGTGCACAGGACCAGTCTGACTCTGCCCTCACAGACGTGATGTGCACAGGACCAGTCTGACTCTGCCCTCATATTTTGTTTCATTGGAATTTTTTTTATCAGCAGCACTAATGTGAATACTAGGGATTTTATTTTAGTTTGGTTTTATTTTGCTTTTAATAATTACAGCTATCTTGAAGAAATCTAGTAGTTATCCTGTACAAAGGAATTTTAATCATAGATGTAGGTTTAACTCTTAAACTGTAGGGTTGCATTTGTTCTCAGTGATTGTGTCTGAAAACTGTGGGGCTGCAGAGATGGCTTGGGTTAAGAGTACTGTCTACTCTTCCAGAGGTCCTTAGTTCAGCCCCGACAACTACACGGTGGCTCATAACCATCTATAATAGGATCTGATACCCTTTTCTGGCATTCAGGTATACATATAGAACACTCACACATAAAATAAAAATAAATACAATTTTCACAAAATTCTAATAAGCACAAAACTCCTACAGTGCATGGGAGTATGTCTAAAATACTCTGCTTACTTCTCACTTAAGTTTTACGTGGTTTGTCTTCCGTATTTGTGGTTACTGTGCCATGTGCTGACTTGAGGTATTTTATTATTTTGCTTTGTTTTTTTAAAGACTGTGTTGCAGTTTTTCCATCTAAGAACAAAAGGCCTAATGTCATTTATTGGCTATGGTGGTGATTGGATTACCGGGCCACTGAGAGTAGTGAGTTCTAAATGATGAATCTTTGAGCATATGAAGAGCCTTTGACTTCTTGTTTTCTCAGTAATTAAAGGAGGCTTATTTTCCTGCAGACACGCGATGATGAGTAAAGTTTTAGAGATAATTCAATACTTTAACTTGGCCTTTTTTTTTTCCCCCCCCCGGAAAAGGACCGCACTCTTCTTACACAGGATCTGCAGGAACAATCTTGGGAGCCCATGATGCTTCCCGGGACCCAAGAGAGAAGCACATGAGAAGGTACTTAAGGGCTGGGCTGAGCTGGGTCTAATCTGTTCTGGTTTATTCTCATATTCTTGTCCTTGCTGAATCATGTCAGATTTTATCAGATATCCTGGTGTTTTTACTGTACAACATGTGAGAATGTAGGGTCTTTCTATGTAGGTCTCAAACTTGTGGTAGTCCCAGTTCCTCAGATTCCCTAGTGCTCTGATTGTAAGTGTGAGTCCCCACACTTGTATGTGCAGACCTTTTTAAAGTTGGTGTTGCTAGCATACTTCTGTTTGGGGTAGATCCTGGACCTGCCTGCTGCACAATGGAAATGCTAGAGGCGTGAAGGCCAGGCTCTGTCAGTCAGCTTGTGGCCACAGTCTGCTTCCTTCTGGAATTGAGCTAAACATTTGGTCATCGTAGATGTTCTCTGCACTTCTAACAGTGCTGGTCTGTCTCTTAGTATTAGACTGGGCGGGTCTGTAATGCCTCTCAAGTACATGGAAGGTTTGTGGAGATGCTGTGTTTTTAAACTGGATCCCCATTAATTAAACCTGTTTAGCTGGCAAGAAATGCTAGCTTGCTGAAATTGAACTCAATGAGTCGGGGTTTTTTCCCCCATTTTTGGTGTGGATGGGTGACACCAGGCATACAGGCATGTCTGTGTGTATATGCCACATGTTTACATGTGGAGGCTTCAGATTGACAGGAATCATCCTTAAATCATTCTTACTTTACTCAATGAGACAGAGTTGTCTCATCAGTATGTTTAGTCTTGCTAACCTGCTTGCTCTGGAAATCCCGTCTAAGAGGCTATAATTACAGGCTAGCTGCCATGTATTCCTGGTATTCATGTGATCTCTGGTTAACTCAGCTATCCCTAGTTTCCTTACTCGAAGTCTTAACAGTTGACCTAGGTTGATTATAGGCCTGTGCCACTGTCTCTGTCCTCTTTGTTTATTTAAATTTAACTATATGAGCATATATTGGCTTTTAAAGTTCTTCTTGGACTGTAGTGTAGGTGTAGTTTGTCTCAACCACAACACACGTAATTACAGCAGTGTACAACAATGAACACGTCTCACTGAAACTTTATGATCCTTAGGAAAATTTACTTAAAGACTAGGTACTTGTATTTTGATGCATAATCTTTTGTGTTTTCTTCCTGTCCAGCCAAGAAGCAGACTCACCTGGCAGTTCTGGAGCCCCTGAAAACCTGACATTTAAAGAGCGTCAGCGCCTCTTTTCACAAGGGCAAGATGTGTCTGACAAAGTAAAAGCTTCTCGTAAATTAACAGAACTTGAGAATGAGCTGAACACCAAGTGAGAAGAGAAAGAGAGCACCTTGTGCTCACACAAGATCTGCCCTTGGCAGTGGTTTTGTGGGGTTGAGCCTGAGGAGGAGGGAACAGTTCTATTTCTAAGTGATTTCTAATTTCTGTTTCTAAAATGGTTTCAAGTTAGAGATGTTCCAATTTAAAATCTTGTTGTACTTTTTTAAGAAAATCTTGCCTAGTTCTTACTGATTGACTCACATGAACTTATCTTTTTTTGTTAGCTTCTTTGGGGAATCTTGGACTCAGAGGGCAGAATGAAGGGCAGTAAAGACCACAGGGTATTTCCTCTACCCTCTTCTTTCCCATCATCATTCCAAGGACCATAGGCCGACAAATTATCTTCTGTTCTTTCTCAAAACTCCACTTGACTACATAGACCGTTACTGTGTTCTCGTGGAACCTGTGTTCAGGAGACAGGACTCTGAGTGTAGAGCCACCTCCTCCCAAGCCCCAGGGCAGGTGTCTTTCCACTGCACCTGCTATAGTGTGCATTGGGTGGCTAAATGGAGTTTCTTATCTGTAAGGTGCACAACACATCATTCTTGACCAATGTGAACCCCCTGGTCAATCCTAAACGTTGAGATTGAGTAGCTAATTAATAATTCAGTTTTGAAAAATCTCAAATTTTAAAGATTTAATCTTAGGGAATTTTATTTTTATAAATACCAAATCATCATTAGACTGATCATTGGTGAAAATTAAAGATGGTGGTTATGTTAGGAAGTTACCTAGTGTTTCAGATATTCCAAAGGATCTAGAGCTCTCCAGCTAAACAGCGTTTGTATAGGTAGGAGCGGAGACAGCTAAGAAGAGTGGGAGCTCACAGGTGGCAATCAAACGTAACTATCAGAAGTTTTAAATTTAGTAAAGAAAGATTTTTGTAGGTATGCTGTCAGAAAAGGAAGGAAGCGGTTACTGTGCCATCTAAACTTAAATACTGTAAGAATAACGTGTGGTAGCTCAAATCTACATTTCTTTCAGAGCTTAGTAGAGTTGTTTAAATTTAATTTGTAAATTTGTGTTGTCATTCCTCCAGCTGAGTTGTGGGAGAAAAACATGAGTTTATTTTTGCAAGCTTTATGATTTCAAGCATACTTCCTATTTAACAAAGCCCTAATGTGGGTCCAGATTATCTTTCTGGACCTTACTATTCTCTTACATATCTGTACATTAGGAAAATAGGCACACTTTCAAATAGAGCAGAGGCATTTGCAATCCTAAAAACCACTTTTAATAAGAGCTGTATGATAAATTGTTGAAATAAAAATGTAAATATTTTTTGTCTATCAAGCTTCCTATTTGAAAGTGTGCCTTTGCTGTTTCCTCTGTAAGAGAATTGAATGGTCCTGAGAGTTAATGAAGGATGTGCACACTTGCCCTGCCTAGGAAGTGCAATCTCTTTGTGTCTGGAGCACTGGCAGCCTTTGGGTGGCATATCTATACCTCCCAGAGAAGAGCAGATACCTGCTGTTGCTGGTACATGGGAAGACAGATGCACACAAGAGCCTGCAAACATCTGAAAACTCTGCATGTGTGTTTGTGGAACCCATAGTGAAATAGACTTGGCCATCCCTGGACAGTAAGATCTAATGTGAATATGTGTTGTAACACATTACATAGCGTGTGTTACTGTGGGGAAGCACCCAAACTGCTGTTGTTTTCCATTTCTACTGTATTTCAGTTGCAGCCTATTTTTAATAAACTTTGTATCTATTTAAGTGTATTTGCTATTGTTTTCCAAGTGCTGACAAAGTTTATATTTGTAATGCCAGCCTTCCTCTCTCCCGTTTCCATCTGCCACTACTTCATTAAACAGTGCTGAGTGTCACTCCTGCGTCCCTCCGTTGTTTTTCTGTGTACAGAAGTGCTATTTGATTGATTACACAACCAGCTAAAAGGGTGGCCTATTCTTCATGACAGTGCTTGTGCTTGGGACCATGTCTCAAGTTTCACTATCCCATCTTGGTCACTGGACTCCTGAACATTCTCAGTGATTAAGCATGTTGCATAAAAGTTATCCTGGTCATGCATGTTGCAGGCATAAGAACCCACTCGAGATGACTGGAATGACGGTATGTTTTACTGCCATGGTACAAGGAATACTTGCTAATTATAGCAGACCGAAAGCAAATGCTGCGGCTACCATTACAGCGCAGGGCCTCAATGAAATGGGGTGAGGGAATGGGGAGTTACTGGCCAAGGACATAAATCTCAGATGAAAGGGGAATAACTTTGAGTCCTGGTATATGGTAAAGTATTACAGCCAGCAATGAGCAGCGAAAATGCAAAAAAAAAAAAAAAACTTTAAGGAAGGAAGGCATGTTTGAGGATTGAAGGGACTTGTGGGGAACCTTTTTGGCAAAACCAGAATTTATATATTGGAATTATAATGTTTGTGTACACTACGTTTTAATTTACTGTGCTTTTAGATTCTGTAGAGACCCTTAGAAACTGAATGAATCAGTGCTGACTCAGCACCTCTCCTCCTATGTGCCCCTCCCTCTTAGGGAAGTTGTGGTTTTGGCCTACAGTGTTGTCTGTTGTTTCTAACATTTCATAAGAACATCTCCTAAAGTAGAATTTTTTTCTCTTTGCTCTCCCAGATAATAAGGTGATTTCAGGTATATTTATGCATTTATGATAAGATTAAACAAAATGTAAGTTGCTTGACTTGGCAGAATTTTTGCACCCCTAGTGACAGGGGATTTTATTCCTACAGTACGTCAACCCGTTTACTCGTTTACTCACCGATGTGGGAGCATCAGTGCCAGTCCTGAGATTCCCTTATACTTGTTAAGCAGTAAACCAGCAGTGCTGACCCTATTCACCCTGCATTCCTAGGCAGGCTGCGAGCACAGGTGGGGTCAGGGGTGAGAAGGCAGAAGCAGACCACTTGTGTGTAATTAGCTGTTAACCGTATGAGAAATGAACGGGTCTGTGGGGTTGATCTTGTAGGGATGGTCTGCTCTCTTGACATGGTACAGGATGCATCAGGGAGAGAGGCAGGACCAGAGGGGACTGGGAAGAGATGTAGGTGAAATAGGTTTTCAGGCCGTGGTAAGGTGATTTATATTCTACAAGCATTGTTGGGATCCCGCTCTACTTTCAAGGGAGGAGCAACGCCCAATGTTCTATGAGCCGGTAAGCAGTACCCAAGAGAAACTTCTGTGGGTAGGCACGGCGCATGCGCAGAAGCCATCAGGGAAAGCTATCCCATGACTTAACCACGCCCTTCACTCGCTGCCTACTGCAAAGAGTCCCGGAAATGCCAGGGAAATTTATGCCGTTGGACTTCTCAAAACAGAGGTTGCGACAGCTTCACCATCAAATGTGGGTGAGTCTGAGTGGAGCCCCAACTTTGAAACCACGCCTCTCAGTCCCAGGGCTGTAGGGGACCGTGGAGAACCGGGGTTGGCTTGGGAATCATTCAGAGTTGTGACTCTCACCTTGAGCCCTCTCAGGAAGGAGAAGGAGACCAACTCTTACCTGCCTTGTGTTTTCAGCATCCAGAATCTAAGGATGATTGACCTGTTTCTCCCGACTGCCCTTAAGGTCCTTCCTTCAATCCCACGTGAGGCCTCCCTGACCGCTCAGCGGACCCTTCAGTCCACCTCGGTGTCTCCTAACCTGACACCTTCTTCAGCTCTGCTGACCATCTATGAACTAACTGAGCAAGTTTGGGGACTACAGTAGTTACCCAGCAGAAATTATATAATCCTAACTGTTACCCTCTTAGAGCACACAGCAGAACAAATAGATGGGTAAAGTAAACAAACAAATACCATGCTGAGCAGAGATCCCGAACCTTACAAGATCTATAATCAACACCACACGGGTGGTCTGTAGGGATCGGACCTGAGGACTTAGAAGAGAGAGGTCTCCGCGGAGAGTGATATGTGACCAGCCAGGCCTTGGTGGTACACTAGAAGCAACATAGAGGCTGAGGGAACAGGAGCTTAGGCCACACAGGCTTGTGACAGACACCTCAAGGCTCTGTTCTACCAGTCCTGGAGGCACTACAGAAGTGATCTCACCGGAGGGAAGACATGGTCTGATCTGCTTTTTTAAAATGTCAGTTTCCTGGGTGGTAGTGGTACAAACCCTTGGGAGGCAGAGACAAGCAGATTTCTGAGTTTGAGGCCAGTCTGGTCTATAGAGCGAATTCCAGGACAGCCAGGGCTACACAGAGAAACTCTGTCTCGAAGAAAAAAAAAAAAAAAAGCAAACAAAGTGACATTTTGTAGCAGGTAGTGGTTCCTGGCCAGAGAGACACAGCTGACCGCATAAGCTGCACCTTGAAGGACAAGGCTTCCAGGGTAAAAGATGAGGTTCAAGGAACACTGGTGAAGGAGGGCTACAGGCAACATTTCAGATCTTTGCGAATTTCCTGAAAAGTGCACATTGAAGGAGGAAGCATTTGTTCCAGCAAAAAGGGCTAAATTTTTCAAGGGTAGCACATTTTTCTTCTTCCATTCAAGCCCCAGCTCAGCTATACAGAAGCTTCATCCTGGCGCCCTGTGCCTCAGCACTCAACTCATGACCCAGGAGGAAAAGTACTTCTCACCAATCCAACACTGGGGTGAGCTGAGTGTGTGGGCTCCCATCATGCAGTCCCACGCAGGCCAAGAGGTCTGGGGTAGTTTTTACCCCACGGCAGTTGTGGTGTACTGGATGCACGGTGAGCTAAGGCTAGAAGCTCAGAGGAGGCTCGAGCCTTGCTGGTGGCGTGATCCATGACTAAGGGTAGATGGGAGCTCTCACGGAGACGTGGGTTGCAGGCTCACGCGCACACAAGAATGCATTTCACTCATGGAGGACTGCCTCTCCAACTGCAGAAGTTTCTTTGTGCAGCCAGAAATCTTGGTTTGCAGGTGGCTGCTTCCCAATGGTGTCCTGGAGTCCGTTCAGAAAGACACTGATGAAATTACAAAAGAACCTACCCTCAAGGCTTTGAATCAATTACGTTGTAGGCACTGTCTTCCAATGTCTTCTGCTAAGATACCTACTGAGACCTATACTTCACCATATGAATTAGGGAGTGGGGGTGGGGGTTACAGTCCACAATAAGCCACAGGTTACACTGTGGTCTAGCAGAGACACTGGAGAGACCTAGGGTCAGAGCAAACCTGAAAGGATTGTCCTCACAGACTTCTCTTAGCCCCGTTCTGATTGGCCCAGACTTGGGAATGCCTGTGTCCCAGGTTCATGGTGAACACATCTGACTGGCACTGCTGCACAGCATTTTCCTGGTAGAATAGCTCGATCATTTAGGGACAAAAATTAGGAAAAGGCATTTTATCAGGAGGAAGAATAAAGCAGTCTTCTTGCAGATGGAGCCATATAGGTATGGTTCTAAGGAATGTGCTAAATCCTTTTACATTAAAAAGTGAGTTACACAAGACCAAAACACAGCATCCATCTGCAGAAACAAATGGCATTTCTATCTTCTAGCAATGAACACAAGTAAAATTAGGAAAACATTCCATGTGAATACCATCCAAAAAAATCAAAATATTTTGAAATAAATTTAATGAAACACATACCAGACTTATAATTGCAGCTGCGATTACAGTTTGAAATCTATAAATTAAGTAAATTTCATCAACATTCCAGAGATTTTTCATATTAAAGAAATTTAACAGTTAATGCAATGTAAATCCTAGGTTTTGGATTTATATAGTCACAATTACATAAAATATTTTACCTTTAATGATAATAGATTCTTTGTGAGCCGATTTAGAGAGCAATTCTCTAACAGGAGGGACATCATCTCCATCTGGAAACTGAAGTCCCTGCAAGAGACTGAATCTAGCAAAAATGACTAGACCTATAAAAGGAAGGACCGAATCTCCTGCAGGAATGATGGGATCCCTAGGAAGAGGGACTTAATTTATTCTCTGTGAAGGCTGGAGCACCAGCAGGGTACCGATCTTTAATTCCAGAGACTGTGTTCAGCAGGGTGGACTGAGTTTGCGGGAATGATACATCCACAATTTGGACACAGCCCCCAGTAAGACGACCGCACCTGGACCAGTCATATGTGGGAGTTAAACATGCACTTTACAGTGGTCCATGCTCTACCTTCCTTCCTGAGTTCAACCTCTGTTCACCTTCTCCTTGACCTTCCAAGACTACCACTACCCACCCACCCCCCCCCACACACTCAATGTTGAGGGTTGGGCTTTTTATTATATATATATATATGTATATGAATATGAATATGAATATACATATATTTTATATATAATTAAATTCTATATATAATATAAATACATATACATAATTTTTTTCTTTTGGTTGAGGGTTTTTCTGCATAGCCCTGACTGCCCTGGAGCTCACACTGTAGACCAGGCCAGCCTTAAACTCACAGAGATCGGCCTGCCTCTGCCTCTTGAGTGCTGGGATTAAAGGTGTGAGCCACCACTGCCTGGCTGTTTTTGTTTTGTGAAGGCTTCTGATGTTATGGCTTCCTCTGTAAACTCTCCACTCCCCAGCACTGCTCTCTGGTACCTTTCTGACCAAAAGATAGAGTGTGGAGTTTGCATACCTAGTAAGTCCACGGGACTGCTGCTGATAGTGTCAGGACTGCCCTTGGTAGGGCGAGCCCACACCCAGGGGTGTGGGTGGGAGAGCAGGCCAGGCCTTCCTGAGGTGGGCTGCTGAGCAATCTGATGGCCGACCTTCCCGGCAGTTCTTTGCTGGGACTGTTCCTGCTCTTTCTTGTGCTCTCTGTGCATTCACAGTATTTCCGTGTGACCAAGCAAGCGCTGTGTTGATGGGTTTTCTGTTTGGATCCTTGGTTGTAGGTCAAAGAAGAAAGAATAGCTGAACTGGAAACAGAAAATGCTATTCTGCACCTGAAATTGGCAGAGGTAACATTTAAATGTGTCTTGTACACTGATAGACCAACATACCCAGCATGAGTAGTGTTTGGAGTCAGCTCCTGTACATACGATTTTCATTTGATCTTTTGTCCCATTCAGTGAGGTAGAATGAACTCTCCAGGTGACACTTAGCATGTCATCTTATGCTGGAATGAGAATGAATCCTAAATTATATATCTTGGTGCTCAGAAGTTTTTAAGGAATATCCATTAATGATACACCCAGCAGCTGTTTCTTAGTAGATGCGTTGTATAATTTATGCATCATGAAGTCCTCCACATTAAGTTGTACAATTCAGTGTTTACTAAGTCTGCAGATACACAACTGCTACAGACTTTATGTTGCTGTAACAAAATACCTGAGACTCCCTATCATTTACAAGGAACATTTGTTACTTTCAGTTTTGGAGTCCAAAATTAAGGCACTGCGGGTTTGATGTCTATGTCCAGCTCATTTCCTCTAATTGGCACTGCCTAGATGTCCTCATGTGGTAGAGTGGATGAGCAAATCGCCGTCTAGCCTTGTCCATTTATGAGGGTAGAGTCTTCATGATTTCACCCCGCCTTTATATCACCGCAGTGGACATTGTCAGCATGAGTCTTGGACGGGCACTGTAGCCCCTAATCAAGCTGTGGAAGCTTGTTTCTAAGGCCCCCTTTTCAGTTTTCCTTTATAGCCTTTTTACTTCTGAACAGTTCCATACCAATCCAGCAGACAGACCTGACCCAGCCACAGCCCTTCATTCTGTCTACAACAGATTGCTGGACATCCCCAGGAGCACCTTCTGCTTGCTTCCATCCTATTTGAGGGAATTCATCTGCTCTTGGGGTCAATCAGGGACTGAGCAGAAACTAGAAGTTTGTGTTGGACAGGGCCCTTCCATAGGAGTTCAGACACTGTCTCCATCACAGGAGCACATCAGAGGCTCGGGCCCTGCTTTCTTCTCTGCTCTAAAGAGTGAGGGCTTATCTGCCTGAAAACTGAGCACTGCTCTGCTATTGCACAAGACTGTAAGCTCTTGGCTGGGGTGAGCACTAGTGCAGCTCACTGAACGTGTGGCTGGTGTCTGAGAGGCTGGGCCTGCTACACCCACTGCTTATAAAGACAAAGGAAACACACAGGAAAGCAACAGAATGAGGCAGAACCCACAGTCATCACCTTCTTTGTTTGGGGCCCTTTCACTGACACCTGCAGAAGCCAGTGTAGAAGTCTGGCCAGCCCTGTCTTGTCCTGGAGCCTGGATATTTTCTCTGTCCTCCTTAAGTCTTAGATGCGTCTTCTAGCATGCCACAGGGAGTACTTTCTGTTACCTCCCGCAGTGCTCCACAGAAACCCAGAAAGATCTTTTTAAAAATGTGTGTCTGTTGAAAAGCCTTCCTATTGAAAGCCTTTCCTGGTTTTAGCACTGCCCTCAAGTGAATCCCCAAGCCCTTGGCCTCTCTGCAGGTTGGCGCTCCTTTTCCTGTCACTTCTCTCCTGAGGTCTGTCACTCACAGCCTTGGCTTGGGCTTTGTCTGTCTCTTCTACCTGGCCAGTGCCTCCTGGCCTAGCCCCACCACCCGTAACCCTGAACTAACTGTCCACGCTCCTGGGATTCCTTTCCTGACTCTCCCCACTCTAGTTTAAGCTCCATTGGCTTCTCTCTTCCTGTGTAGTGTGTAGCATGGACTATCAGTTTCCTTTTCTTGAGGGAAGGTACCTGCTGTGTTTTCAAGGTTTAAAAACCTTACATTGTATTTTTTTTTTTCTCTCTGTACCAGGAAAGGATGAACAGGAGCAGGTGTGAGGCCTGGCACGATGCTCTGCTCAGAACAAGGCAGTGTCAGCAGGGAAGCACCATGCAGCCTTCCTCCCGCTCGCTGCCTGACTAGGGCAGAAGTGACCTCAGCACTGCCAAAATCACCATGCGTGCATGCGTGCAGGGAATGCTGAGTGGCGTAGGGCTTAGGAGAGCACGTGTGTCAGAAGAGGCTCAACAAAGCTCTCTCAGACGGGTTCAGCTCCCCTGCTCAGTAAAGAAAGCCTACAGAATGATTAGCATCTGAGCGAAGATGAGATATGGGTAGCTTTTGGCCAGTAGACAAATGACTTGAGATGGCAGCAGTGGAGACTTAGCCTCATAAGTCACAGTTGTTATTTTTATGTGTGGGTCTTTTACCTGCAGGTCTGTGTATGATCATATGTGTGCCGTTGCCCTTGGGGAAAAGAGGGCATCCAGTCTCCTGAGATTGTGGTTACAGTTATGTGAGTGCTCTTTAACTGCTGAACCCCCACAGTGGTTATTTTAAAGTTTAGTGCTAGAAAGTGTTTGTAATAATGTAAGTATCCCATGCCCCAGCATTGTATATGAGCTGCCCTTAGACTGTCAGTGGCTTCTGAGGGAAAAGCCAGGAAAGCAGCTATCTCACTTAGAATATTTGGCAAGTCTCAATGTGAGATTGTGGTAGATATTTTTATACCATTGATTAAAAACATTGTTCTACCTTATGTTAAAAACAATGTGACCAGGATGGGAAACAGGAAAACAAAACAAAACAAAAAAATCCATCTGCAAATTGGATTAACCTGCCATGGTTAGATGTGAAGGTTTAAGCTGTGTCTGTTCAGAAGGGATTCAGATAGCACTCACAGATTCTCCCCCACCTTAGTAAAGCCAGCCTATCTTTGAATAAGCTCACAGCTGTCTGCTTTATGTGATAAAGCGCCTTGATACAGCTTAGCTTTGCCATTTTTCCTTCTGTTCGTGAAGCAAACTCCATTATTCCTAACTAAAGAGGAAAAGCATATGGTTAAGCTCACATAGCATGCTATCATGTGTCATTGAGAGTGACGTCCTTCCATGTGTTCATCGTCTAACCGTCACGCTGAAGACCCTGGGGTCACAGCTGGGGTTGGACGGGGTATGTGTGACGTGACGCACAGGATATTAGCTGCATTGTTCCCCAAGTTCCCTGAAAGCTCGGATGCAGGCTGTTCCTGGAACTCTATCACACACACAGATACGGCGATTGCTTCCTACTGGCCTGAGTTCATGGTAATGAGACCTCCAGAAGTTGGTCTGGACAGCCCATCAGAGCTTTGTTCTTGTTTCACATAGCCCCAGTGCTCCAGTAAAATGATGAGGCTGTTAAATGGGTCAGATGTCCATGATGGCACCATGAGCTGTATTACAGACACTGGTCATATAACTTGGGTTTGTATTTCCTAAGAACCTTAATATGGAATATATGAAATCATGAGCTGCTCTCAACGCGCTATATTGAGTTAGAATTGGTGGAGGGAGCTGGGCAGTGGTGGCGTACACCTTTAATCCCAGTACTTGGGAGGCAGAGGCAGGCAGATCTTTGTAGTTCAAGACTTGCCTGGTCTACAAAGAGTTCTAGGACAACCTGGGCTGTTACACAGAGAAACCCTCTGTTTGTCTCAAAACAAAACAAGCAAATGAAAATAACAAAAAACAAACAACAAAAAACCATAAAAGAACTTCTGAAGGGAATTGTGGTGAACACTCACCTTGCATATTTGTCGAAGAACCACTGCCTTATATGCCCCTGCTTCATAGCAGGTCACTTCAGGATTGCTGGCTGTAGGCCGCTTCTGCATCCCATGGGCTTTTATGATCGGTTGTACAGTTAGACTGTAGTGGCTGATAATAGCATGATCAGTTGTGCTAACTATGCTTTGATTACACAGAAGCTTCAACAAGATGTCAAGGAGTTTCGGAATTCTTTCCTGGTGCTCTTACAAAGCTGTCAGGAGGAGTACCAGAGCTGCCTGTCTGACTTAGTGGCTGTTGTGCAGAGGGCAGAGCTGAGCAGCGAGGCTCTTCGAGGTGAGAGACCTCTGTGAACAGTGACCAGCCTGGGACCCCAGCCCATCTCTTTTAACTCCTAGCATATGCTAAGTGATGGCAATAACAAATACTGTGCCACTCACACCTCGATGAGACGCCCCCTCCCGTGTTTGACGGTCTGCCTACCTGCCCTGTAGCTCACCTCCTCCCCCCCCCCCGACACCCACATAGCATGTTCTCAGCTGTGATGTTCAGGGCCATGAGCTTCCTGTGTCAGATTTCCTCCGGACTAGGAAGTGAAGCGTTCTCTTCTGCCAGCTCAGTTGTCATATCCAGAAGTCCCGCTTGTCTCCCTCCAGCAGCACTGTGTGTACAAGAGCACGTTTATTCCCCAGTGCCATGCAGTCCACACCTGTGGCAGGTCCTAAGGGAAGCTGATCATCATGCTGCTATTTCAAGAGATGCAGCAAAACGTGCTTTGTGGTCAGGCTAGCATCTTAGCTTAGATAGCGATTGCCCTGGGATCTCACGGTAGTTTCCAGTCTCCATAGTACAGTGCATTTCATTTCAGAAGCCTCCTGAGGCCTTGTAGGTGTGCATATGTATGTGTGCACACATATGCGTGAACGGTATGTTTGTATACATGTGCACGTGTGTGGTGTATGTGTATATGTTACATGTATATGTGTGGTCTAGTGTATTCATAGGTATGGTTGTATGCATGATGTGATATGTGTACATATGTTCATATATGGTGCATGTGCTGTGCATGATGAATACAGGTAGAGTGTCTGGTCTGTGTACATGGGTAGTATGTGTAATGTGTATATAGTACACGTGTATGGTCTTCACTTGCATGCTGCATGGGAAGAGTCAATCATCCTTCCCAGGAGGAGCAGGAGCGAATCATGACAAACTAAAGGAAATGCTGATATGCATGTGCGATGGTTTTAAGGCTATCAATCACTACCCACAGGAGCGCTGTACATGCTGTGCCTGGGAAATGCAGCCAGGAGGGCATCCCGGGCTGTTGTTCCTCATGTTGCCAGGGGTGGGGGAGTCTCAGAAGGTCCTAGTCAACTAAGACAGCATATCCCCTTCACCAACATCCCTTGCTCAAGCAGCCCTACTCCATAACTGACAGGAAAGCGGGCAGCAGCAGTTCATGTTGTAGGCCGAGGAAGATGAGAGGCCAGCTGTGAGCCAAGCTGAAGAGCGTCTGTGTAGATTGCTCAGGGTAGGGCTTCCCATCTCTCCTGTGTCGGAGACAGGCACCGGGAGTCTGTGTGAAGAAGTAGTGTGGGTCTTCCTGTAAAAGCAGGGTCATCCTGACAGGACAGAGAAAACGTTGGGTCCCAAGATGTGTACTAAGAGCCAGAAGTCAGCCCAACTTCTGCCACGTGTCCTCGTCCCACACAGAGGGGGGACCTCATGGAAACCTTTATAACTTGTCAGCCCCCAGTGGGTGGTCATTAGACCAGGACTCCTTGAGAATCACTAGTTACCATGAGCATTGAGCACCCAGAACCTCAGCTGGAGAACCCACTGTGGCCCACAGCCCTCCCCCCCACACCAACCTCCTTATGATTTACATTTCTTGGCTAGGAGACCACCGAGTCTCCTCCTGAGAACCAAACTGTAACCTGGGGGTAACCTGTCCCTGCAGCTTCTCAGTCAGAGGCTACACACCTACAGCAGTGCTTGCAGGAACTGGAGTCACGCTACCACTTGGAGCAGCAGAGGAGGAGGACCCTCCATAACAGCCTGGTGGTGAGTGCCTGCATTGCCAGCACAGTGAGTGGTTCAGCAACTCAGAATATGCCCAAGGATGAGCGTGAGGCCTCACCTGAGTGACAGCTGACCAAAATTGCTAGAATCCCATAGGAATGCCTGGGGGCAGGAGTCACAGCCCAAGGTAGGGCAGAGGACGTGAGAGAAAGCCAGAAATTATCAGTCAGGATCAAGCATCCTCTCCACCACTGGCCACTCTGCTCAGCCAAGAAGCAGTGATGGAGGGAAAGAGGTTCACCAGAGTATTGGGGTTAAGAGCACCCGTAGCTGTGGTCTCTTTCGGTAATATGATCACATTGGCAACACCTGAGACTGACAGTTAAGCTGATGAGGTGTGGGACAGGTGAGTAGGGGGTAACTTTTTCAGGATATAAGAACCCCAGAACCTCAGGGTCCCTGGGGTCTCACAAACAGCTTCCTCCCTCAAGGTCTTGCTCTGCCTCCCTCAACCACAGAGGAGGATGCAAGGATCTCTTGCCTTCCCAAGAGGCGTAAGACCTAAGATCCCTTGGAAGACCAGCAGATCAAACTCAGGCCTCCACACACTAACACGAACAGCTAAGGTCTGTCGTTCATCTTACCAACTTTTCAAAGGTGACTTCCATGGTGTGTTTTCCTTTAGTGCCTCTGAACCTCGGTTACTAATTTCCCAAAGCCTCTGTGTCAGCCTCTGGTGACACAGCTCCCCTGGACTTCCACAGTCCTTGAGAACCATCTGCTTACCTGTTTCAGTGCTTAGAACACTGGCCTTAGAGGATAGTTTCTGGGTACTTGTGGAACAAGCATTGGCTAAAGTTTTTTAAGGAATTTTCTCTTTTTTAGAATCACTTTTTTTATTGAAAATTTCTTTTCCTGTATCATATTTCTGATCATGTTTTTCCCCTTTCCCAAACCCTCCCAGGTCCTCCCTACCTTCCTACCTACCCAATTTTATGTTCTCTTTCTTTCTCTTAAAAAGAAAAGCAGACTAAAACAACAACAAAAATGTAGGTGGAGACTGCTTGTTCATTTTCCAACTGCTCAGACCCAAATAATCACACAGAAACTCTATTAATTACAATACTCTTCAGCCAATGACTAGGCATATTTCTAGCTAACTCTTACATCTTAAATTAACCAATTTCTATTAATCTATTTATCACCGTGAGGCTGTGGCCTACCAGTAAGGTTCTGGCCGGTGGCTGGCATCTTTCTGCTTCAGCAGCTACATGGCATCTCTCTGACTCTGCCTACTTTCTCTCTATATATATCTCTGTTCAGATTTCTCGCCTGGCTTTATCTACTTCGCCATTGGCCAAAATAGTTTCTTTAATAACCAATGGTAATAAAACATATTTATAGCATACAGAGGAAAATCCCACATCAAAAAACCAAGTATGTGTGCACATGCACACACACACACACACACACACACACACACACACACACACACATATTTTGATCTTCACAGCACTGCTGGTTCTTAAAGAAAAAGTCCCCTGTTGTAGGAGGCCATTTGTTTGTTCCTGGCTGCCCAGACTCAAAATAACCACTCAGAAACTATATTATTTAAATCAATGCTTGGCCAATCACTTAAGCATATTGCTAGCTAGCTCTTATGTCTTTGGTTAACCCTTTTCTATTATTTTATATTTTACCACAAGGCTCACGGCCTACTGGCAAGGTTCCAGCTGGCAGCTTGTGTCTTTCTCCTCTGGAGGCTCCATGGTGTGTCATGACTCGGCCTTCTTTCTCCCTGTTTGGTTTAATCTTAAGAAAAGCCGCTCCACCAATGCAATAACTCCAATTAAACCAGATTAGGCCAAATTAAAATGCCCGTGTTTAGTAAATGCAGCACTCTGGTGGAGTAAGACAGCACGGCGGGGAGAGGAGCCCACACAACCCTGGAGACCACGTGGTCCTGACCCTCCCTGGGAAGGGGTCAGCGCTTGACAGGCTGGGAGTTGGAATCCAGACCAAAGTAACTCCCAGGCCAGGGGCTGGGGTGACGCTTCCAATCATTCATCCCAGACTCCTTGGATATAGGGGTGTTAGAGGGCTGGGGTCTCACTTTCAATCAAATACTCCCAGCATTCAGTTTAATTTTCTCCACCTAGCTTTACTCTGCCCTATCACAGGCCAAGGCAGTTTCTTTATTCATTAATCAATAAAAGCAACACATATCCAGAAGGATTTTCCACACCATCCCCCTCCCTGGAGAATCCAACAAGAGCTCATGAAAACAAGGCATTCCCACTTCTCTCCAGGTCCTAAAGACCTGGGCAGGTGCACAGAGCCTACTTGTAAGCATTTGGGGCAGTACTGTATGCCATACAGACAGACAGGTTCCAGATGTGCTGACCAGCTGGCTGAAGTATACCACCCACTGATCTCCTCAGTACCCAGCCAGAAAGCTCGCGAGAGAAGAGAGAAGGAGCCTGGCCGTGTGCGGAGGGCTCTCTGCAGTGTTCACGAATACCCACTAGGCTCTGCCATGGCTTTGTGTACCCTCATTTTCCTAATGCCTTTGGTGTGAGAAGGCAAACTTCCCATAGCTGAGGATGATAGAAAATTGAAAAGGATGATTGATCAGTGTTGATGGGCTGAGCCTGCTTTAGATACAGGAAGCCAGACAGGCGTAGGTGACAGATGCGGAAGAGCATAGGGTCCCCACAGCGACAATGCACCCTGAGTCCACACAGGTTCTGAGAGTGAAGTCATGTTTGAGTAACTATTGTAATCAGACTTTCTTTGTATTGCCAGCTCACAAATAACGGCACAGAGACTTCTTATTAATTATAAAAGCATGGTCTTAGCTTAGGTTTGTTTACAACTACCCCTTAAGACTTAAATTAGCCATTTATATTCATCTACTCTCTGCCGTGTGGCTCTTTACTCTCCTCCATTCTGTACATCTGACTCCCTGTGTGTCTCTCTGGCAAAATCCCCAGTGCCTCAGATTCTCCCCAAATTCCTCTCTTCCTGGAGGTCCCACCTAGTCTCTCACGCCCAGCTATTGTTCATTCAGCTCTTTATTAAACCAATCAGAAGGTGCCTTAGGCTGAGATACATCTCCACAGTGTACAAAAAGATTATCCCACAAGCTATGGATATCATTAGGCCACCTTGATGACTTCCAGACAAATGCAGGCAATGGTTTCAGCTTTAGTTGTAGCATCTTGACTGCTGGACTCCTCTGCCCAAGTGTTGACCATCCCATCCTCCCTACCCCCTTTCTAGGGTGGTACCTATACTCTGTATGTATGGGTTGGTTGGGTCCCACCTCCTCTCCCTGGTCTCTCATTTACCTATCCCCTAGTCGTACCTTGTTGAAGCATTCCAGGGCTGCTTTTCCGTGTGAGTCTTTCCTACCACAGTTACTGGTGTACTAATGGTCCTCACATTTCCCTGAGTGTTTTTCTGTGGGGGAGAGGGAGTGAGGGGTGGAACCAAGGCTTTCTGAAGGGAATCCAGTCTTTTGGTTACAGGATGTGATGGAGGAAGTTCATTGGCTAATAAAGGAACTGCCTTGGCCCATTTTATCGGTTAGAGGATAGGTGGGAGGAGAAAACAGAACGGAACGCTGGGAGGAAGAGGAAGTGAGGTCAGACTCGACAGCTCTCCTCTCAGGAGCAGACGCCTGAGAGAGACGCCATGCCCCGCTCCCAGGATGAAGCTCCGACCCAGGATGGACATAGGCTAGAATCTTCCTGGTAAGCGCACCTTGGGGTGCCATACACAGATGATTAGAAATGGGCTAAATTAATATGTGAGAATTAGCCTAGAAGAGAATGGGCCAAGCAGTGTTTAAAAGAATACAGTGTCCGTGTAATTATTTTGGGTAAAGCTAGCCGTAGGGGCGGCCGGGTGCTGGGATGCAGCCCTGCTGCCCCTATTACTACAGATTGGCACCCAACGTGGACAACTAAATCCACAGAAAGCCTGAAAAAGCTTGGGAAAGAGTAAAGCATGTTGTCTTGATAGTAACAATTTCTCGCCCCACGTGATGAACTAAACCCACTTAAAAAACCTGAGAAGGCTTAAAAATAAGGGAGAGAGAGTTTAACACAGATTTTTGCTGTTTGTTGGTGGCGTGCTGTAGAGAGATTTCCTGATTCGGCAACAGTAGCAGAAAAAACGCTGTGTCATTTTAAAGCGCTACTTCCCGGGGCTGTGCCTCCATTGCGATCTCTGTCTGACTCCTGCGGGAGACAGAGCTTTTGAATAGAGCATTTGGAGTAAAGTGCTATGATTTGTTTGATGGCAACTAGACTCGCTGTGTTCTCAGGTCTACTCTGCTTGCCAGAGGCAAACAAGCGCCTCATCTAAGAGAGGCTTCCTGACTCAGCTTTAGCTGCAAAACCCTGCAGCTTATTAAGAAGTCCTGCCACGAAACACTTGAACAGTGTTGACGAAAAGCTGAACGCATGATTTTCGGTTTTCAGCCGTAGCAGGAAAAAAGCTGCGCCGTTTAAAAATGCCGGCTTTCTGGGCTGTCCTGTCAGGACAAACTCTGACTCTTTTACGTAGGTGGTTTGTGTGGTTTGCAAGCACAGGCTGCTGAAGCTCGCTTGCTGGCTACAGCCAGTACCTCAGCCATGAGGCTGGAAAGCTAAGGAATGGGCTGGATCCAGCCGGCAAAGCCACGCCTTTAATCCTACTGATATTGCTTGGTAAATTAAAGACTCGTGTGGTCAGAAAAACAGAGAGATATACAGTAAAGAGAGATTCAAAGACAGAGAAATTTTCTAAATGGTTTAAAGTGTGTTAAAAATATATGCAGACTAAAAGTTGAAGTTCTTAAAGTAAAAAACAAAAAAAGGAAGAGAGTTGTTGTGTGTGGTAGCACATGCCTTTAATCCCAGTGCCTAGAAGGCAGAGACAAACAGATCTCTGTGAGTTCAAGGTGTAGTAGTGTACACCTTTAATCCCAATGCCTGGGAGGCAGAGACAGGCAGATCTCTGAGAGTTCAAAGACAGCCTGGTCTACAGAGTTACTTCAGGTCAAAGATACAGAGAACCTGTCTCAAAAAGCAAAGAGTTAAAAGTAAAAATAAACAAAATAGAGGTTAAAACAAAGCTGCACAAAGATGGAAAATACACAGAGAATTTTGATACTGTATGCTATTATGCTCTCTTTGAATTATTTGAATGCTGAGGAAGGAGCAACAGCTGCTAAAAGATATTTGTTTATAAATGCTGCTGAACTAATCCAACATAGATATTTTGAATTTGGATCTAAGGATATGATACTTTGGAAAGGAGTTTCTTATTTTGTTTTCACAGAGGATGAGATGCTGTTCATTTCTTCTATTCCGATTTGGTATGATGGACCACGCCCTCCTGAAGGGTTGCAGTGAACATCTTCAGAAAATTGCTTCGCTCAACTGCCAACTGAGATGAAACTAGCACACAGGTTATACCATGAAAGACCTAATTAACGACGCCCCCATTCAGCAGGAAGCAGTTTGGAGAGAAAAAACTGCGCCCATGTTCCCAAATATGGTTTATAAACGTCCTTTTACATTTAAAGGGGGATATGATATAGATATGAATAATTTACATTAGTATTGATTTTGCTTTATTGATAGAGATTTAAGGTCAATTTTGTTATATATATATAAGTGTTTCTGATTTTGATTAAGGTATTGTGATTGTGTAGTTCATTTAAATATGTACTGTATAATTAAGAAATATAGGTTGTTAATGGATAATCATTGATAATAGTAAAGCTTGTAGTCATGTTAGTTAGATTTTCTAGATATATAGAGATATATTTTAGATAGACATTCTTCATGTCTTTCAAAGATTACAGAATAGGACATCTAATGTTTTAATAACTGAGGACTTTCATGACACTGAGACACTCTGCTCCTGGCAGCACCAATCTACTTCAAGAGGAAGATGGGCATCGAAGAGGCTCGTTATGGTGTTTGATAGCCATTGGGGCAAGAAACTGTTCTTGTCTGGACGATTGCATAAACTGGACACAGAGAACCCACAGAGAGAGGACTACTGAACTTGCCTAAGGTGAGATGATCTTTCGGGGTTCCTGATTCATTTTGAAAGAGTCTGCGAGACATTCTGCAGGACACAACAGATAGTGACTGAACTGACTTTGAATTTTCCTGCTTTATGGAAATGTCTGCTGGATACCTTGGGCCTGAAGGCTGAAGATGGATGCCCCAATGGTACAGAGGAACTCTGGGTGACTGTCCAGGCAGCAAGATGTCTCTGTCATTTCTAGAGTTTTAAAAGTTGCTTTTTTCTTGTTTGCTTAGGTAGTATTGTATCTTTCTGGAGTCTTTGATGGAGTTAAGAATAGTTAGTTATAGTTTTCCTTAGTTATGATAAAGATTATTGTAACTTTTACTTGATAACTGTTTTGTTATATGTAATTTTGCTATGTTAAAGTTAAAGCCTTTTTTTGTTTAAACTGAAAAAGGGGAAATGATGGAGGAAGGTCATTGGCTAATAAAGGAACTGCCTTGGCCCATTTTATCGGTTAGAGGATAGGTGGGAGGAGAAAACAGAACGGAACGCTGGGAGGAAGAGGAAGTGAGGTCAGACTCGACAGCTCTCCTCTCGGGAGCAGACGCCTGAGAGAGACGCCATGCCCCGCTCCCAGGATGAAGCTCCGACCCAGGATGGACATAGGCTAGAATCTTCCTGGTAAGCGCACCTTGGGGTGCCATACACAGATGATTAGAAATGGGCTAAATTAATATGTGAGAATTAGCCTAGAAGAGAATGGGCCAAGCAGTGTTTAAAAGAATACAGTGTCCGTGTAATTATTTTGGGTAAAGCTAGCCGTAGGGGCGGCCGGGTGCTGGGGATGCAGCCCCGCTGCCCTTATTACTACAAGGATGCCTGGTTACCGGGTTTGTTGGGTCTGGCTGGTTGTTTCCAGCCTGAGTCAGCTATGTGAGTCAAAGCTGGCAAGCCAGGGAGGGCTCCAAGGGTGTGCTAACTGGAGGCCTGCTGGGTCAGGAACTGCAGTGGTTCCATCGGAAGAAAGAAACCAGCCAGATTCTGCGGGCTCCAGGTACCTCGGGACAGCAGTGGGACTGAACTGAGTGAATGGCTAGAAAGCCGTGACATCACAGCTGAGCTCAGGATGCTCTGGGTACCTTGTAGAAGATGGATGGAATGCTTCAAGGCAATCCCCCAGGTGTCAAAGACCTGGAGGAGGCTGTGTGCTGTGAGCACAGGTCACTTCATTTTGTTGTGTTCTAGGTAGTAAATCATATTGTCATCTGGATGATCCCCTGGAGGGTCAGGGCACAGACCACAAGCCAAATTCTTGAAATTCCTCCTAAAATGCCTGAGAGAGTTAGTTCTTGATATCAGGAAATGGATTTTTGTTGCTACTTAAGGAACAAATCTGTTAAGGTTGAATAAAAAAACTCTGAGTAGCACTAAGCTGGAGACCCTGTGGGAAACTTCAGAGGTCAGGGCAGCCTGCTGCAGAGCCAGCTGCTGTGTTGTTGAGAGTTCTTTGTTGTTGTAGGAGCTGAAAGGGAACATCCGAGTCCACTGTCGCATTCGTCCCTCTGTGTCGGTTGATGAGGAGCTGGTCGGTCCGACTTCCCAGAACTGGTAATAGACTTTCCCTTTCTGTCTATCCCAACCCAAGGGAAGAGAAAGGCTTCAGGTAGTGGCAGGAATTGCATGCCCCTGTGCTCCCAGCCCTGTGCTCGGAGCAGCTCCTGACGCCGAGGTGAAACTGTCTTTTGGGATGGCTCTCCGTGTTGATGATGCAGGGCAGACCCAGGGAGAGCAGCTTTCAATGTGACCAGAATATCTGTCTGCACAAGCTTATCCATTGGGCTGTCTCTGTCCTGTCCAGTAGCAGGGTCCCACCCCATCTAGCCTTCCCTTCAGGTTGTTCCAAAGGGGACATGCCTTCATCCTTCCTTCTAGAGACTTCTCTCATCAAGGATAAGGAATGTCAAGTTGTGATAGTTGATACTTTTGACTTACAGGAGTAAGTGTAAAACTAAATGAGTACTTGCTGACTGAGCTCAACAGGACATGTCCTGTGCCCCGTGTCCCATGTCCCATGTCCCACTCTCCTAAAAAGCCTCCTTCCTTCCGTGTCTGCTCCTATCCTCTCATTTCTTTGTCTCCTATCCCTGGGCTAGGCTGGTCTCCTTGGGTCTGCAGTGGGCGTTGACTCCCTGGCCTGCTCCATGCATTGGATCCTGTTGTCCCATCCCCTAACAGTTGAGACTTTTCTGTTTCTATTACACACTCCTAGTGTGACACATGCCATCTCTGTGTGTGTGTCTGTTTCTATTACACACTCCTAGTGTGACACATGCCATCTCTGTGTGTGTGTTGCACATGTACATGTTTGTATAGGTGCATGCACACAGGCTACAGCAAGGTGCTGGGTATCCTCCTCTGTCATTCCTCATCGTGTTCTTTTGAGGTAGCGTTTCCCCTTGAGCTTGGAGCTTGACTTTTCATCTTGGTTGGCTCCCAGCGAGCCCCATGCATCCTCCTATCCTATCCCTAACGTGTTATAGATATGCAAGCCCTGGACTGGCTAGTCTGGGTGCTAGGATTCAAACACACATCTTGAAGCAATATGGCCAAGACCCAAATAATGTCTCTGTTCTTAGTGATGGCAGAGATCTTTTCTTCTCAAGTCTTCCATTCTGCTAGCCATGGAACATAAGATGCTTTCACAACACTAGCCATGGCTGTTTGTCCAAAGCTGCGGCTGGAGAAGAGCTGTGTCCTGTGAGACTTAGTTCTGAAGAGCCGTGTCCTGTGAGGCTTAGTTCTGAAGAGCGGTGTCCTGTGAGACTTGGTTCTGAAGAGCAGTGAGCTCTCCTGAAGGTGTCTTTCAAATCCTGTTCACAGGCTGGCTTCTGTTACACTGTCCAGCTGTGCCCATCTGTAGGGTATAGAAGTCACCCCCCCCCCCAATATCTTTGGTCTAAATGGTGCAAACTGAGTCAATCAGAAGTGCTTTCTCAGTCACCCCACTACAAACCACACTCCAGAGGAAATGCCAAATCGTTCCAATGCAGACGTTCCCAGTATGGCTGGGTCACTAGGCTGTTCCTTTCCCTCCTAGGTCAGAACCTCCACCTACTCTCTGGTTGCTTATTCTCCTTCAATTTTTGTTTTGAAACATACTGATTTTTCAGGTTCCTGGTTCTTGTAGGCATTGAGCTCCTGTAGGCACACAGTCTGACATTGCTTTCCTTTATCATTCCTGTCCTATTGCGGGGGGGTCACCTATTGCGTGGATCACACACAGAAGGTGGGGATGTGAAAGGAAAGGTGGGGTGTATAGCAGAGGTTCAGGAACCGAGCATCAGGGGAGAGTACCCAGAGCCCAGCAAACAGTGTAGAAATAGAGCAGCAGATGTAAGAAGATAGCCAGTATGTAGAGTTTGGGTGTCAGGAAGAAGTGGCCTACAATAGCGCTCTGATAACCGCTGTCTTGTCTCTGCAGCCCCACCCCTGGAGAAGTGGTCCATGCTGTTAATGACGTAAGTAGTTCCTAGTGAATGACATCAGAGATGCTGGCATTGCCGCGTCACATCCCTGCGTCCTGGGCTCCCTACACTCGGATAGAAGGGGCATGCGTTGGTTTCATTCTTTGTGCCATGCTGACCAGTGTTGGCCTTCTGATTCAAAAGACCAAGAAAGCAAGTGCTAAGATTTTGGTCATGAGAAAATATGAAAGCAGTGAAGTGAACTATGGACTTTACAATTCTGAAGTTGAAGTAGGCCTGACTCTTTCTTAATCTCCTCAGATATCTTGGTTTGTCTACAGACAGACTTCATGGTAGTAATGGCTGGACATGTATTGTGCTCATGGGTTGGGGAAATTCTAGGTGACTGTACTGGGCCCCTTGTATCCATGATAAAGGAGGTCTCACAGATAATGACCATGACTCAGCATGCAGAACGCACTGCGAGAGATGCTGGGCTGAAAACGGATCTCAGGGCGGGACTAAAGTCAACTGAAATACAAGGTGATGATAAAGCTTCTAAGCTCCTCATTGTTTCAGACACACTGATTACCTTTACACCAGAACCTAGAGCCTCCTAACAAATAAATATGTATTATAAAAAAAAGATAGAGTAGAAGAGGGAGAGACTATAATATACGACTCCAGTTACACAGTGGTTTCCATGTGGCTTTCTCAGACACAGTTGTAAAGGGTATTGGGAACTTAGAAAAACATAAATGATTTCCTAGACCATGAATCAATAATATGATATGATATGGTATGGTATGATATTATGATATATAAAAGCTGCTTACCCAAGTCTGACCTCCCTTCAGTGAGAAAACCATGCTTATGTAGGGTATCCATCTCCAAATTTGAAGAGAGATCGGGAACTTCCATCTCTAAATTTTATGAGGAAAGAAAGGTCAGATGTCCTTGTGCCCTCTGTTCTCAGGTGCCTTTAATGAGAAGTCACCCTTCTGTCAAAGTGGCATGCTTGGGATGGCAAGTTCTGTAACTGGCATGGTTTGAATATGAACATCCCCCAAAGGATCTTGTGCTGGAAGCTTGGTCCCAGAATGGCATATTGGGAATGGGTAGAGTCTTTAAGAGACAGGGCCTGGAGCAGGGAAGATGGCTCGGTGGGTAAGAGCACTTTCAGGCAAGCATGAACCCTTAGCACCAACCAGGTATGAGTGTGCTATAATCTCAGCATAGGTGTGCAGTGGGACACAAGCATATTCTCGTAGCCTGTGCTTCTGTGAGACCCTTTTTCAAGGTGGTAAGGAAGAAAGTGATGAACCAAGGTACCTAATGTCTTCATTTGATCTCTTCATGCTTACACACTCATGCGACACACACACCCCCCACACACACAAAGATGGTGCTTACTGCAAGGTGATTAGGTCACTTCTAGAGGGAGCCTATGTAGCAAGAATTGGTTGCTATAAAAAGGGACAAACTGTTCCCGAATGGCTCTCCCTTCTCATCCTACCATGAGATCTTTCAGGCACACACGCCAACTATGATGTGATGCAGAATTATGACAAAGGTTAAGCCACCAAGGTCACCTCATCTTTGAACAAAACTGATCCAAACAAAGTTCTTGGTGCGTTACCCGCGTCCGTTATTTTCGTCCTAGCGACAGAAAGCAGGCGAGCTCAGCCACTCTTCAAGTGGCGCTTACCTCACAAGGTATGATGAGTGAGATGTGTGTTGTGTGTTAAGAGTCCTTGTCCTTTGAGGAAACACTTGGTAGCTTTACAAGTAGATTGAGATGGTTTTTGTTTTCAGTTTAGACTGGGCCAAAAAAAGAGAAGTATGTGTGTACAAGAATACAAGATTGAGGGCTGGAGAGATGGCTCAGCAGTTAAGAGCACTGGCTGCTCTTCCAGAGGTCCTGAGTTCAATTCCCAGAAAACACATGGTGGCTCTCAACCATCTGTAACGAGATCTGGTGCCCTCTTCTGGCCTGGAGGCATACATGCAGGCAAAATGCTGTGTACAAAATAAAATAAATCTTAAAAAAAAAAAGAATACAAGATTGAGTGGGCTAAATGTTTAATGCAGGGTCTTGGTACTAACACTGTCAGTTCTATGTCAGTGTACACGTCAGAAAGTCTAAAAATCAAGTTATATTGGGTCGGGTTGGTTTTATATTTTACTCTAACTTATTGCAGGTATCACAAAATAAATTTAGAAAGCTACTGACTCCTAATACTGGCAGGTTTGGGTCTAACTTGAGGTCTCAGGACATATGGGCATAGTGTGACTAGTCTATGTCATGAGAATTAGTGTGGCTACTCTTTCAGTCATGAGGGTTAATGCAGTCACTCTCCCAAGTCATAAGAGCTAGTGTGGCCATTCTCTCGAGTCACATGGGTCAGTGTGGCCCTTCTCTCAGGTCGTTAGAGTTAGTCTGACCATTCCCTTAGGTTACAAGAGTCAGTGTGGCCACTCAGGCAGCGTGAGTCTGTTTGTCTGCTCTGTGGTGGTGGTGGTTAGCCTGCATGTGTGTGTGTGCATGGAGTGCATGTATGCAGTGCCTGCAAAGGTCAGGAGAGGGTTGGATACTCTAGAACTGGTGTTGCAGATGCCTGGGAGATGCCTTGTGGGTGCTAAGAGCCAAGCCCAGGTCCTGTGCAAGGGCAGCCAGTGTTTCTAGCCACTGAGCCATCTCTCCAGTTCCTGCTCCGAAGTTTGTTCGTTACAGTCTGCTCCAAAAGCTTGTTTCATAGGAATCAGTCTTAAGATGGTGTATTGTAGATCTCAGCAACACTGGAAATAGTTTTAATCAGTGATTTGATGGCCTTATGTTTTTTGTTTTTACAAAGGGTAAAGTATGATAATAGTTGTTTCAAAAATCAACAGAGCCTCTGGAAATAAACAGTTTTAAGGTCTTTAAAATTCTTTTCTTTAAAGCCATCTTTATTACATTTATTTGTTTTGTATGTGACATACGCAGACGTCAGAGGACAGCTTGCAGGAGTTGCTTCTCTCCTCCCAGCTTGACATGGGTTCCAGGGATAGATCTCAGATTGTCAGTTTGGCAGCAAGCTCTTTTAACTTCTGATCCCTCTCATCAGCCCCCAAAGTATATTTTGTTCTGTCCCACACACCTTGTGCCTCAAGCACCAGCATTGCTAAGGCAAGCCAAAGGAGATTTATGAAAAAAAGACTCCAGGACTTGGGTTTAAAGACATTCCACAGCTGATTGCCGTGGTATACATCATTAATCCCACCACTTGGAAGGCAGAGGCATGTAGATCTCTGTGAGTTCCACATCAGCCTGGACCACATGGTGAGTTCCAGGACACCTGGAGCTACATAGTGACACTGTGTCTCAAAAAAGCAACAAACAAAAATAAGCAATAGCCCCACCCCCATACAAAGACATCCCATTCTCAAGTTGCTAGCCTTTTCTCTCATTCCTTAGGTGAGCTCTCAGAGTAGCCGTGGCTAAACAGCCCTTACTCTAGCCTTTCTAGCCTGCAGCCTTCTGGTCAACCCTCATGAATTATCCACTGAGAAAAACACGTCCTTGGGCAGGTTTCTTCCAGCTGGTGGGGAAATCAGATTGTGTTGCTTCTTTATTCTACCACCCCTTAGCAGACCTCCCAGGGCCCTGCCCAAATTCCACTCATCACTTCGGAGGTCTTAGTGTTTTCAAGTCTTACTCAGTAAAGTCAGATATTTCCTTTGATTGTAGCATTTTGGGTTGTGTTTAAGACATATCAGCAGAATATGTTTAATAAGTAGGTCTGCCTGTTAGGACTGCATGTAATCTTATCTGCTGAGTGAGTGAGTGAGTGGTTGGTTCATGGCCTTGCATCTCTTGGCTTTCATGATATTTTTATTCCTAAAACCTGAAGAGTTTGAGTTTCTGTTGGCTCCCTGTGATCTCAGTGCCCAGCACCTCTCGACTTACCCTGTAAATAAGAACAGATTCACATGGCTGCCCTTGTCCTGGAGAACCCTACAGCTTGCTTGTTTACACTTTTTGTTTGATCTACCTCTTACTTGAAAGACTCAGGAGAGCAGCTTGTTGGCTTTGCAACAAACACCGGTTGACTGTAGTGGAGGTTCTTCCTGCCACTGACTTGGATTCCTAAATTCCTATGACACTTTGAATAAGCTGTCCTACATAGTTTTGGTCCCCATACCTGTGTGTGTGCGTGCACGTGTTTGTCTGTATGTATGTCTGTGTGTGTATGTGTGCATAAGTGCTTCCTTGCAGGTGAGTCCAGAGACTCTCATGGCCCAGTTGGGAAAAGGGCCATGGTCACCCTGGTGACTCCCATCCAGACGAGCTCTATACTGCAGGGGACCAGGGTGTGAAAATTGGGGCAAAAAAACAAATAAAACCTATTTAAATAGCCAACAGAAGTCACTGGTTTATGTGAATAAGGGACATTTAGTTATGTGAAAGGGGAGATTTGGAGCACAGGCAGGCAAGAGCATTTAAACTGTCTTGCTAAAAATTGAGCATTGTTCTTGGGATAGTGTCTGCTGCTGTGCATGGCATCCATTGTGGAATAACGTTCTACATGGTTCTACATGATTCCACATGGTTCTACATGGTTCCACGTGGTTCCACATGGCTCCACGTGGTTCCACGTGGTTCCACATGGCTCCACGTGGTTCCACGTGGTTCCACATGGCTCCACAAGGTTCTACATGATTCCACATGGTTCTACTTGGTTCCACGTGGTTCCACATGGTTCCACATGGCTCCACGTGGTTCCACATGGTTCCACATGGTTCCACATGGTTCTACATGGCTCCACATGGTTCCACATGGTTCTACATGGTTCTACATGGCTCCACATGGTTCCACATGGTTCTACATGGTTCCACATGGCTCCACATGGCTCCACGTGGTTCCACATGGTTCCACGTGGTTCCACATGGTTCCACATGGTTCCACATGGTCAAGAGCCTTCTGGGTACTGGGGAGCTTTCATGGATGCTTGTGTTCCGAACATAGTGTCCCTCAGGGTTTGGGACAGACATTGTAAACTGTAACATTTTCACTTGTTTTTCTTTAGGGTTAAAGCTCGGGCACTTGAGGATAGCTGGGTATGTGTCAGGCTGGGGCCTTGGAGTCACTTGTGGCTGACGGTAAAAATGTCCTGCCACAGTGAGGTAAAGGTCAGTGGAGGACAGTGAGAGCCTGCGGGGAAGCCGTCAGGCTGATCTTAGAAAAAAACACTACAGCCCTTGTTTCTTCGGGGCGTCTGCTCCTGTCGATGTTTCAGGGTTCTAGATGGGAAGAGAATTAAGAGCCATTCAGGGATAGACCACAGTATGCAGGAGCACAGCTGGTAGGGTGGCCATGGCTACACAGTGTGTGGACTCTATGAGGAGTGGGGCTCCCAGAAATGGCACCCTGATGGCACCACCGCCTAGATGTGCAAGTTTGCACGTGACTCCACAGGCCACTGTGGCATTTGATAGTCCTCTGACAGGACAGACTGTCACCCCAGCTCTGCCTCTCCTGCACAGCCTTGTCCTGTGGACTGGCCCACCCTGTCTGTGCTCCTGAATCTTGGCTGAAGTTACTGCCTGACCTAGGGACTCAAAGCAAGGCCTCAGTGGCCTGGCAGGAAATGACTTTCCTTGTCACTCCTTCAGGTACCTGCTACCTCCTTTAACTGGTGATGTGTGGAATGCCCAAGGTGCTGGTATGAGGACAGGAGAGTGCCAGCCATGACAACACTGAACAGGGCAGAAACTGCAGGCAGGAGAGACCAAGTCCAGAGACTCTGTAGGCCCAATCAGAGTTCGTCTACTGTCAGACGAGTTGCCAAAGGCCATCGTTTGACAGTACTTTTGTAATGTAACCAGCCACGCCTACATGGCTGGGATGCCTGTGGTGTTGCCCTGACGGCAGAGATAGTTGAAGATGCCCTGGGTGCCTGTTGATGTCAGTGTGTGTGTGTGTGTGTCGTCAGGGAGCCATCACAGTGAGCCTGCTGATGTCACTGTGTGTGCGGGGGTGGGGAGCAGGGGAGCCATCATGGCACACCTGCTGATGTCCCTATGTGTGTGTTGGGGGGGGGTTGTCAGGGAGCCATGATGGTGACTGGATGGAGAACAATGTACTCCTGCTGCCTCCACGGATCCTTTAGCCGTAGACAATAACAAATGACCATGTCTAGAGTGAAGAGCTGCTGGTCCTGTAGCTTAAAGCTCTGCTCCCAAAACAGGCATCACTTTTCACATGGATGTCTACGTATATCTCCATACATACTATGAAATTTTTCTTTAAGAACTTTATTTGTGTGTGTGTCTGTGTGTGTGAACTCGGCACAGTTTTCTTTCCACCTTTGCATGGGGCCCAGGGATTGAGCTTGGATCAGAAAGTCAGTCTGTGTGCCAACCCTTCTCTCCCCTTGGAACCCTTCCATCAGCTCCCCTTATACATTATTCTGGAAGCCTCTCCCCCACCCGGTCTTACCCTTCAGGTGGAGAGTCAGATGTCCGCGGATTGTCTCCCTGACTTTATTGTTTATTTTTCCCCACTCCCCTGTTTATTTGTGAATTCATATTTGTGTTAGGGCTAGGAACAACCCAGGCTTGTCTTTAGCTGGAGGAAGCTATTGCCTTTTTTTCCCCCTGGAATGCCTTGGCTTCTCTTCATAGGCTGTGAGTGAAAGGAGACCTGAGGAGGCAAAGGCAGAAAGATTGTCTGAAGTTTGAGGCCAGCTTGGCCTACATAGACCCTCTCTTCAGCTCCCTCCCTTCAAAAAGACCTAAAGTCAGTGTGGCTTAAGACTAGGCAGTTCACCTGTATTAGGTGTGATTATGTAATGTGACTGCCTGGCCTCACGGGGACCTGGGCCCCATCTGAGATGTCTATACCCTCAGCAGGATGGGCTCCTTGGACCCCACAGCTACAGCGTTGCTGTCATGTCAGGGATCAGCAGACCCCATCTCTGAAGGGCCAGGTATCAAATGTCCCTTCCCGGGGGCCATCTGGCTGCTGTCTCTATTACCAGCATTGTTCCCTCACAGCCCGATCTGTGTTCCAGGGAAAGCTGTGGACTGAGACAAGCAGTGGCTGGAGTTGCCTTGGGCGGCACTCGCTAGCCTTGACCTGTCTGAGCCTTGACCTGTCTGATTAACGGAGGCCTGCCTGAATCTGCCACTCTGTTTTTCTTCTGTTAGGAAACAGTCCTGGTGAGGTGTGTACTTCCTGGCCGCCCTCCTGCTGAGAAGACCTATACCTTTGAAAGGTGAGAACATCTCAAGGGGAAGTGCAGAGCTGGGTTCAGCTTCCAGATGCACCAGCTCCATAGGGCTTAGGAAGATGTGGGACTCATCTACCCATTCCTGTGTCTGTGTAACAAGTATTTTGTCAGGGTAACAGTGAGTAGCCATGGGGCTCAATGACATGGTATCCCCCAGGCAAGACAGGACAGATGGAACCCAAGTGCCTAGGCTCTGCTTACAGCCCCACCAGGCCTCTTCCTCCTCCATAGCTGGAGATACCCAGGTTCTGCCAGCCTGCCCCTCAGGACCAACGAGCAAGTGAGCGAGAGGATGGAGCCCCCAATCAAGAAGCTTCTAGAGCAGCCGTTCACAACCTCCCTAACGTCACAACCCTTTAATTCAGCTCCTCATGTTGTGGTGACCCCTCCCACCCCAACCATAATATTATTTTATTTCTACTCCATAACTGTAATTTTGCTACTGTTATGGACTGTAATGACTGTGTTTTTTGATGACCTTAGGCAACCCCTGTGAAAAGGCCATTTGAAACCCCAGGGGTCACAACTCACAGGTCGAGAACCTCTGTCTAGAGGGGACAGGACCAACAGAGCTTCCACAGAGTTGCCATGGACCTTGTGGCCCTTCCGGTCACAAGGCCAGGGCACAGGATAGAAGAGCCCAAACCAAGGATTGTCTGTTTCCAAGGGTCTGCCCTCTTTCCTCACCCCTGCTCTCCCCACACCCTAATGTAATGTGAGCAGCTTGCCGTTGCTCTCCTTTAACCCCTGCCAGCTTGAGAAGCAGCAGACGGCAGGCTCTATAGATGGCAGGCTCTGTAGACAGCAAGTTCTATAGATGGCAGGCTCTGTAGACAGTAGGCTCTGTAGACAGCAGGCTCTGTAGACAGTAGGCTCTATAGACGGCAGGCTCTATAGATGGCAGGCTCTGTAGACAGTAGGCTCTATAGACGGCAGGCTCTATAGACAGCAGCTCTGTAGACAGCAGGCTCTGTAGACAGCAGCTCTGTAGACAGCAGCTCTGTAGACGGCAGCTCTATAGACAGCAGGCTCTATAGACAGCAGCTCTATAGACAGCAGCTCTGTAGACAGCAGCTCTGTAGACGGCAGGCTCTGTAGACAGCAGGCTCTATAGACAACAGCAGGTTCTATAGACGACAGCAGGCTCTATAGATGGCAAGCTCTATAGACAGCAGGCTCTGTAGATGGCAAGCTCTCATCTGACTCTTGTCTGACAGCATTCCATATGGGGAGCTGTAGGACGTTCTCTCCCCAGAGCTCTGTGTTTACGTTGGTGCTTTGCCTCTTTAACGTGGCACTCTCTTTACTCCCAGAGTGTACGGCCCAGCAGAACCTCAGGCAGCGGTGTTTGGAGATGTGCGCCCCCTCCTCATATCCCTTCTGGATGGGTGAGTTCAGATATTCCGAAGGCCAGGGCCACAGTGCATTTAAACATAAGGCCCCTCATTCTGGCCATAGGATGGCTGGAACTTCAGGGGCTGGGAGAGTGGCAGGCGAGCTGATGGTGCCCCAGTGTGACTCGGTGTCTGTCAGTGGAGACTCTGTCTGGAGCAGAGCAGAGTGAGGACTAGCATCAGGTGAGCCCCTGGGCTCCGAGCTGTGCTGCAGCCACCATACTCGCTGTCAGCCTGGAGGAGCAGCTTTCTTCCCCACGTGAGGCCTTAGAGTCGTCCAGATTCATCTTATCTTGTCTTTACTAATTAAACCTAACATCTCACACAGGTGTGCACGTGCACACGTGCGTACACACACACACGCACACACACACACGCACACACACACACACACACGCACACACACACGCACACACGCACACACACGCACACACACGCACACACGCACACACACACACACGCACACACACACGCACACACGCACACACACACACACGCACACACACACACACACGCACACACACACACGCACACACGCACACACACACACGCACACACACACACACACGCACACGCACACACACGCACACACGCACACACGCACACACGCACACGCGCACACGCACACACACACGCACACACGCACACGCACACACGCACGCACACACGCACACACGCACACACACACACACACACACGCACACACACGCACACACGCACACACGCACACACGCACTCACACACGCACACACGCACACACACACGCACTCACACACGCACACACGCACTCACTACATCCTGATCAATCTTGCTCCACACTGCCCCCTTACCTCTGTTAGCACCTATTTCCCTAAGTCTCTGTCTCACGTTAATGTTGTTTTGTGTGTGATCTGCTGAGTTTAACCGGGTCCGTCTGTATAGCAGTAGGTTTGGAACTAGCCAATGGAGCTGGTGGACTTAGCATTGGGCCCACAGCCGAAGACAAGGACTCAGCCTGCCCCTGAATCCACCAGTAACCAGTAGTTCAGCAGAGAGGGTAGGGCCCAGTGAGCCGCTCTCATGTCTGCTGCTGGCTGAAAGGCACAGTCTCGTGTAGACCTGCTGTAGGCGACTGTAGTTGCCGTGAATATGTGATTGTAATGGATGCCATGCTCAGAAGGTAACAGCTCACAGCCCCACCCCCATCTTCAAACTCTTCCATTCTTTTTGTCTTCTCTCCCAGTGTGCCCCCTGAGCCTTAGAGGGGTGGTATACATGTCCTGTTTAAGGCCACAACTGACTTTTCAATGGAAACTTTAAAAGCCAAGAGGCATTGGAACAGTGAGAGACCACAGATGGCCAGCCCCGGCTACTTGCTATGCCCTGCAACACTGTCTGTCCTAGTTGAAGGAGAAAGAAAAACACTCCACAACAAAAGCAGGTTAAAGGAATTTATGAACAGCAAGCCAACCCTACAGAGACTCCTGGAAGGAGTGTCTAGTGCCAGACCGAAGGATGGGCACACCCACAAGTGGAAAACACGTGGTGCTTGCATGGTTGTTAGGCAGAGTAGGCCTAAGGAAACAAACACACACAATGAAAGGGCAATAATTAATACACATCTTTTAATAATGGCCTTGAATGTTCATAACTTCAATTCCTCATCCAAAAAAAGCAAGCTAGCTTATTGAAAAGAGGAGATGTTTCTGTTGTTGATGCTGCCTCACCTTCAAGGACAGATAGCACCCTGGGGTAAAAGATGGAAAAGAGTATTCCAAGCAAACAGAACCAGGAAGCAAGCAAGTGTTGCTATCCTTTTTTTCCCTTTGGTTCTTCAAGGAAGAGTTTCTCTGTGTAGCCCTGGCTGTCCTGAAACTCCCTCTGTAGACCAGGCTGGCCTCGAACTCAGAGAGCTGCCTGCTCATGAGTGCTGGGATTAAAGGCATGTACCATCACAATCTGGTTAAATCTTGTTATTCTAATACCTGACAAATTAGAAGCCAAAACTCATTGGAAGAAATAAAGGTCACTATGTGATGTCCACTAAGAGAACATTACATAGTAAACATATGCACCAAGCTTGGATGTACCCAACTTCATACAAACACTTTGAACAAGTATTCAGATTAACCCCAACACAGAAAACAGTCAGTGACTTCAATAACTCACTCTTATCAGTGGACAGGTCATCCAGACCAGAAACAAAGAAGAAAATGTTAGGATATATGACGTCACAGATGAAGTGGACCTAAGAGGCATCTGCAGAACATTCTACCCAGGTTCTTTTTAAATTCTTAACCACTTTAGAAGTGATTGAGGGCAACAGTGTCTGATTGGGAGCTGTTTTCTTTAAGAACCAAGCTTCTAATCTTGGAAAGCACCGCTGCTGGTTACAGGCAGGCATCAGAGCTGTGGGGCAGAGACTGCACTGCAGCTCTCTGAGCCAAGACCCGGAACCTGAGGGCATTCTAAGGAACTCTTTTGGTAGAGAAGTCTCTCTCAAACTTCCCGAAGAAGACTTTCCTAGCAAAGTAGAAGCTGCCATCACCACACAGTTGCTTTTAGCCAGGGTGCTGTGTGGCCAGAGACCTGGCAATCAGCAGAGGAAGGTCCACTTTGGGACACCCACATCTTCTCCACTGCCCTTGTCCATGGGCCAATCCTCCCTCATCTGGGAAGCATTTCCTGCTTTGGATCTGTTTTTACATCTGTCCAAAATAGACCCTTCACCAGAAATGACAGGGAGGTTCTGGTCCGTGTTCATCCTTTAACTAAGTGGAGTGGGCATTGCGGCTAGACCACCTACCAGACTTGCTCTTCCATCTTAAACCCAGCCCATGGCGTCTTTTCAAGTACCGGGCTTCCTTCAGCTCCACATGTCCAGTGGCTTCCCCCCCATCCCCCCAAGGAGCCTGTCTGCTGGTTGCAAGCAAGCAAAAGCCACCACATTTGGGACAGTGCCTAGGAAGGTTTCAGGATGGTGGTGGACGTGTGGAATGTGGTCCACACTGAGTCTTTGCAGCTCTAGATGGAAAGCACCTGGTGGCTGAGAGACCTGCCCTGCCCTGTTCTCCTCGGGTTCCCCGATCCCCGAAGAATGGAGTGGAAAGCCTTGGAGGCTTCTGCTTTCTCTCCGGTGGCTGCAGATGTGACACAAATGTCCATCTTTCAGAACGCTTTCACAAACCACTTATCAGAGAGTGACACTTACTTGTTTAACTGGCTAGGCTAAACAGATATGTCTGAGTTGAGATAATTGAGTCAGAATTTCTAAGGTGAGGAGTACATTACCAGGTGATTCCAAGAGGCTGTTGGTAACATCTGTAGTACGCATTGGGTAGTAGGGTCAGGATGCTTCCTTACAGTCAAGACAACCTGAAAACTTAAATGTAATTTTAAACCCATATGGTGGAAAGAAAGAACCAGCTCCTGCAAGGTGCCCCCTGCCCTCCACACGTGTGCTTCGACACACAGACCATGGAGCAGCCCCACCCCTGCCCTCCACACGTGTGTGTGACACACAGACCATGGAGCAGCCCCACCCCTGCCTTCCACACATGTGCTGTGACACACAGACCATGGAGCAACCCCTGACCTCCACACGTGTGCTGTGACACACAGACCATGGAGTGACCCCTACTCCTGACTTCCACACGTGTGCTGTGACACACAGACCATGGAGCGACCCCTGACCTTTACATGTGTGCTATGACACACAGACCATGGAGTGACCTCTGCCCTCCACACGTGTGCTGTGACACACAGACCATGGAGTGATCCCTGCCCTCCACACGTGTGCTGTGACACATAGACCATGGAGCGAATCCTGACCTTTACATGTGTGCTGTGACACACAGACCATGGAGTGATCCCTGCCCTCCACACGTGTGCTGTGACACATAGACCATGGAGCAGCCCCACCCCTGCCCTCCACACGTGTGCTGTGACACACAGACCATGGAGTGACCCCTGCCCTCCACACGTGTGCTGTGACACACAGACCATGGAGTGACCCCTGCCCTCCACACGTGTGCTGTGACACATAGACCATGGAGCGAATCCTGACCTTTACATGTGTGCTGTGACACACAGACTATGGAGTGATCCCTGCCCTCCACACGTGTGCTGTGACACATAGACCATGGAGCAGCCCCATCCCTGACAGTACACAAAGTAAATAAATAAAATGAACTAAAAGAGGGAATATTTAAGAAGTGGCTGTTCTGAGCATAACTTAAGGTTCAGTGCTGGACTCGTTATGCACCCCTTCCGAGGAAACCGTGCAAGCTTTACACCAGTCAGGTCTAACAAGCCTGATGTAAGGCCATGAATTTATATAAAGTCACAAGCCTGATGTAGGGCCATGAATTTATATAAAGTCACCCTGCAACCACATTGGGAGTTGACAGGGTAGAAGCTGACAACAGCCACAGGCTGGCAGAGGGGCCAAGCCCTGGGAAAGGCTCTCTGAGGCTGAGACGAGGGCCTGTTGAGGTGGTACGTTAGCTGATTAGCTTAATGGGAGGTTCTCCAAGGAGACGTGTGTGCCCAGGTAGAAACTCCCAGACTCTGTTTATAGTCTGTGACTAAATTGGTTTTGATTTCAGGTATAATGTATGCATTATGGCATACGGACAGACTGGAAGTGGGAAAAGCTACACCATGTTGGGGCCCCACTCTGAGGATGACTCTGCGCTGCTATCGGGTGCTCGTGACGACTTGGGGATCATCCCCAGAGCAGCTGAGGAACTCTTCAGGTATACCGTGTAGTGAGGCCGCAGGGGAGGCTGGTGGGCACTGAGTCCTGAGAGAACAAGCCGGGGCTGGAAGGTGTCAGAGGCCGTTGGACCATCCCTAGCAGCAGATCCTCGCCTGTGGGTGTTCTTGACACAGTTCTCACCATGGGTTTACATGGGAGGTCTGTTGTTAGGGAAGAAGCTCCTGAGCAAGCTATGAGTAAGACAGCAGGAGAGGGGTAGATAAGGTTGTGTTTGGGGAGAGAGGACCTAGGGAGCCTATGCTTCAGCTATGGCAGACGTTCCTGTGTATCGGCCCATCAGAGGCTCCCCTGTTCCATTAGCACATCCAAGGAGGGTGCCGGCTGCTACTGCTTATCATTTTACCAGCCAAAGTCATCCTAGAAAGAAAACCCCAAAGGTGGTCTTCAGTAGTCTTAGTGGACAGCCTGGATTGTGAGCCTTGTGACCTGCCTCTGTGGCTGTCATCAGAGCACTTTGGGAGGCCACTTTCCTGCTCTACCTAGGCCTGAGGCTGGACCTTGCACGTCTCCCTGCAGGCAGCAACCCCACAGAGCAGCGAGGCCAGTTCCTTTGGGCTCCTACCCCTGCCAGTGGCTTTGTTTCTGGGATCCTCTTGTTGCGTTGCCCTTCTCCTAAAGGCCAGAGCCAGACAATGACGTAAGAACTCCCACCTCCGCCTGTGCAAACCAGTGTTCATTAAATATTTGTGCACATGAACAGATGTGTTTATCAGTTTGCATGTACTAACTGCTTCTGGAAAGAATGTTGCAAAATCCTTGCTAAGTTTCAACTGTTCATGGCTGTTTCCAGGAGACTTGCCAGCCTGGGTCACTGTGCTGCAGGAGCAGACCCTCTGCAAATCTCAGACATGTAGCTTTGATGGTGAGAGTGGCTCCTCGGAACCTGCACTCACACCCACAGGGCGTCGTGTCTTTAACTTGCTGGAAAATACCAGAATTTGAGGGCACCCTTTTCAGGGGGTTGTCTCAGCCAGACACTTCCCTCCATGTGGAAAGAGTGCCTGTGGGTTGCTTTGTGCATGCCATCTGCTGGAGACATCTTGTGTTATCCTGCCTCTTCCCAGCGGGGCAAGCTAGAGATAGAACAAGGGCAGTCTGAGTGACAAGGGGTCTGTCTCAAGCTGACTCAGGACTGACCTTAGTGACTGAGGGTTGAGGGACCCAGGATCTGTAGATGTTCTCGGCTCCTGGAGGCTTCCTGTCTACACATCCAGCAGTGGGTTTCCCTGATAGGTAAGCTCTGCCCCTGCAGGCTTGCCTCTTATCTGGCAATAGTATTCTGAAACAGAATCTTTGTAGATGGAGAAACCTTTCTTCAAAACACCCTTATTTTATCACTCCCGTGAGCCATGTGCTTGCTTAAAGGTTAGTCTGTCTGTTCCTCGGCCTTACCTTGCATTTTAGGGTGCATTCACGTTGAGTCTAAAGCAGGCATTTGCATGCAATGGGTCACATCTCTACTCAGACTATAGTCGGCGATCAGGACAGCAAAGAAGCCCGGAAGGATCCCAAGGCTTCGGACCGAGGAGCCCTGGGAAGCCCTGCTGGCTGTTAGGAAACTCAGGGGACTATGTAGAAATCAGATCACAGTGGGCCCCATTCCTGAGCAATGTTTGAGGCCCCTCACTCCTGGAGGGTGTGTTTAATTTACTTTCTCAGCCCTGTGACAGATTGACAGGGACAACTTAAGGGAAGAAGGACTGATTTGGGGTCATGGTTCAGAGGGTGGGGAAAAGCATGGTGACTGGGACAACACGAACTGGTAATGACTTCATATGACACCCATCAGGAAGCAGGAAGCTTAGGCCAGAGCAGGGCTGTGGTATAATTCCCAAGGCCCACCCTGTTAGCCTCCATCTGCCAACCAGGCAATACCCTCCAGAATGGCTCTGTCAGCCGAGGACCAGCCGTTCAAACACACGAGGCTCTGTGGGACACAAACCTCTGTGGGACATTCTAGAGCCACATGCCCTTGCATCTGGCCCTGTTTGAAGTCTTCTCCCTGGGGCACAGTGACAGACTGGGTCAGAACGAACCTGGCAGAGTTGGAAGTTTTTCTTCTAGTTGCGAGATGGACTGGGACCCAGTGCCCCCTTGCCTGACTTCCCTCATTCACAAGGATAATCATAGTTGAAATATGGAGAGTGTTCTGCTCTTTATTTCCTCCCCACTCGAGACTAGACTTTGAGAGCAGTCGGTTCAGGGTATGTGTGGGTTACTTCCACATACACAAGCTGTCTGTTCTACCCACATATGGAACTGCAACACCGGGCTGGTGTCAGAGAATGTTTCTCTGGGGTATCTGTCTATCCTGTACCCTTCTCCCTCCCTTCTAACCCTGGCTGGTAGCACTGATCCTTCTGAATTAGTCTCCCTTGTCATTTTTATCAACACACACACGCCACATTTTCCTACATGTCAAGCAATGATCAGAAACACAGAAATACATAGGTGTGTGTGGTAGGAACACATAGGTGTGTGGTAGGAACACATAGGTGTGTGTGGTAGGAACACATAGGTGTGTGTGGTAGGAACACATAGGTGTGTGTGGTAGGAACACATAGGTGTGTGGTAGGAACACATAGGTGTGTGTGGTAGGAACACATAGGTGTGTGTGGTAGGAACACGTAGGTGTGTGGTAGGAACACGTAGGTGTGTGTGGTAGGAACACGTAGGTGTGTGGTAGGAACACGTAGGTGTGTGTGGTAGGAACACGTAGGTGTGTGTGGTAGGAACACATAGGTGTGTGTGGTAGGAACACATAGGTGTGTGGTAGGAACACATAGGTGTGTGGTAGGAACACATAGGTGTGTGGTAGGAACACATAGGTGTGTGTGGTAGGAACACATAGGTGTGTGTGGTAGGAACACATAGGTGTGTGGTAGGAACACATAGGTGTGTGTGGTAGGAACACATAGGTGTGTGGTAGGAACACAGAGATCTAGCCTTGGTACCCTCACAGACTTCACCCTAGCGCCTACACTGTGGGAGACAGGACTCACAGCTCACCACAAAATGCTCACTGAGTGCTAAGTCTTCAGACTGTAGTTTTCAGCAGTTTGTAGACTTTCGCCAATAGCTTGTTCGGTGTTTGGAAAAGTCTTTTGAATTAAATCCTAGGTATTATTTTCTTATTTGATACTCAGACACAGTCTGAGGAAGGAATGGGATAAAGGTGAGGCCATGTTCTGTATACGCCATGCTGTCTCCCAGCCTGTGTAGGACAAGGACGTGACAGCTCTGTTCTCAGTCCAGCTGTTTGACCTGAAGCATCCCTCCGGACGGCCCCTCTCATCCCTGTTCTCAGAACAGCCTCCTGAGCAGATGCAGGTGTCAAGGCCAGTTGTCTCTATGTTCGGGGGTCAGGGCAGCCAAGACTCCCCCAAAGCCCAGTAACAGTGCATTTGATCCCTGTTCCTGAGATCCCATCCCAGCCTGGAGTAGCAGCTGGGAGAACATAGGGGAGGGAAGAAGAAAGGCAAGTGTTGGTAGCCACTTTTGCCATGTTGGGCTTTGCTGTTTTATCTGTAAGTCATGAAGTTGCCTTCTGTGAGCCTGAGGTGGTTCCTAGGCAGCCTCTAGAAGGCATCTGTTAGAAGAAGCGTGAGTGGATGGATTGTATATAAAGCAGGAACTATGGCCCAGTCATCTCCTCACCAAATAGGCCTTTAATTAAACCAACCTTGAGAGGGACAGCTGCTCAGAAGCTATGGCCTGCAGCTGCTCTGGGGCACCTGTGAGTGACAAAGGGCAGGTGTAGGCCCCTCACAGCTCTTCCCATGGTGGGTGCCCAATACCAAAGGCCGCTGTTGCTATGGTAGCTGGTGACGGACAGCTCCTATGAGGTAGCTTTGTTCTCAAGATTGCTTCCTGGGTCTGCAGCCATCTGCCCTCAAGAGTCTTTCTCAGAACACTTTCTGTGAGGAGCCACTGAGTTTCCTTGATTCCTAAATTCGTGTGTTTCTCCTAGGCTCATGTCAGAAAACCCTTCAAGAAGCCCAAAGGTTGATGTTTCCATAGTAGAAATTTATAACAACAACATTTTTGACCTTCTGGCCAAAGACGGTTCTACAGTGATGTCTGGGGCTAAGTGCCAGGCAGCGACAACTCAGGAGGGACGTTCAGAGGGACCCAAGCTGACCTGCAGGTGAGTTGCACCCCCACAAGATAGGCCCTTAACCTTACAGCAGTGCACTCCCAGCCCCGCGTGGATTGGAGCCAGTGCTGCTGACCTAGGAAGCTGTTCACGGAGTGCTAGCCTTGAACTCACTGCATAGACCAGGCTAGCCTTGAACTTGGGATCCCCCTACTGTATTTGCGGAGCGTTTGTAATTACAGGTCTATTTCTCCAGGTTTGCCAGTCTGTGTTGAACTTGACACACTTAGTTGGCATGGGAGCTGTCTGTCGGCTGAGTGAGTTTAGGCTAACCTGCGCACAGAGCAGCTTTCCCTCCCCACATCAGAATGGGGGTGTCCTCTGCCAGGTCTGTCACCAGTGCCGTGGAGTTTGTGGGGCTCATCCACAGAGGCGTGAAACTCAGAGTGCTCAGAGTGCAGCACCCCACCCTGGTGCACCAGAACTCTTCCCGAGCTCACCTGGTTGTCACGGCAACGCTGACCACAGCTTCCTCCTTGGGCAGCACTGGTAAGCTGACACTTGTGGCCGGTCAGCTCGAGGTATGGAAGTCACTCCCGGAAAACCACCATGGCGTCTCTCTTGGTATCGATGTGAGCATGGCACTGAGGGTAGGTTGTCTAGACTTCAGGGTTGTCTAGCATATAACACACCCCCACACACATGTGAAGACAAAGCCCACATTGTAAAAAGCCAGTGACTGTGAAGGCAGCAGCTTAGGGGTTGGCCATCTGAATCATGCAGAGTTTGAGCGTATGAGATTCACTCCAGCAGTTAAATACAGCAAGCCCATGGCCTCTCATGCCATGCTAGACTGCTGTTGCTCTGAGCACCCTACATACACTGCAGGACTGCAGAGCCCTGGGCATGGTTCTCACTCACATGGAAGGCCGGTGTAGACAGACATTCTCCATCTTGGATTCTGCCAGGGAAGAGCCTGGCAAAGGCAGCATAATCTATTAGATCTAAGTAACAGTCCAGCTACAACTAGCCACAGCTGATTGCTGGACCTGACTGCTGCAGGGCTCGGGCAGCCCCTGCCTCATGATGCTTAGAGAGCCCCAGCTGTCGCCAAGGCATTCCCAGACACGCTGTGTCATAGGCTGTCCTTTGGGTAGTAAAACTACCTCTGGTTTCTGCTTTCTTTTATGACAAAAGGAGGTTTGTTTTCTGTTTTGCACAACAAGGACAGATTGATTAAGCCTAAAAAAAAGTGTTTCTAAGAGACTTGTTTGGGGACAGCACACAGCAAGATGGATGGACCCCTCAAGATGAGGAGCCCTTTGCAGAGTTTGCGAGAGCGTATTGAGCAAGGACAGCGGCTCGGGCTGAGGTCTTAGTTCACACCACTGCCAGCATTGCTCCAACAGCATCATTCAGTGTTGGGGCACAGAGGCCCTGGCTCAACCATCCTTAGTGGAACATGCTCTGTTTCCTCCGCCCCTGAGGAGCAAGAGCTGTTACCCTACTTCTTAACTCTGTGTTCACAAGTGAACGAGAAGTCGGGTCTGAAGGACAGATTTGCAGTTCTCACACTGAGCAGACCCTTATGAATTTTCTGTTTGTTGTTCTCCTGGCCCCAGCCCCACAGTCCAGCCAGGCTTCCCTCCAGAAGAAAGCAGGGGCAGGGAATTGGTGGACTGCCCATCCCCGGGCTTCATCTCCGCGCACTGTTCCAGTGGAGTCTGCAGACCAATTTGAGCAGGTGCTGGCCAAGCTGCAGCTTGTGGACTTGGCCGGCAGTGAGTGTGCAGGTGAGCAGGAACCAGAACTGCCCTGAGGTGAGTGTCAGCATCAGCAACGGGCAACGCGGAGTAGACCATGAGCTGGCACAGAAGGCCATGTTAGACCCTTGTTACCCTCACGCTGCAGTCTGTGCAGTTACCCAAATGGGGAATTCATCTTAGTGACTGACAGAAACTGGGCAGGTTGCACGGTGCCTCCCAAGAACCATCCCTGCTTGCCTTGCTCCTGTCCTGAGTCCCTGCTCACAGGTTGCTGCTTTCCTACTGTCCAGCAGTGTCTGGGGTGACTGGTTTGGCACTGAAGGAGACCTCCTTCATCAACCGGAGCCTGGCTGCCCTCGCAGATGTGCTTGGAGCCCTGTCAGAGCACTGCGACCACATCCCATATCGGAACAGCAAGCTCACGTACCTGCTCCAGGATTCCATCGGTTCGTTTTCCTGAGAGGCCCCAAAGTAGAGGGGACAGAGAGCTAAGCCTGAGGGAGCAATCCTAGCCCTGCTTGTCCCTTTTCCCAAAACATACAACCTTTGGCAAAGTAACGGCTCTGCCAGGCCCCGCCATGTTCTGTCCCCAGTGTGTCTTCAGACTTTTAGTCACCGTGGCTGGCACTATGCCGTAGCTATGCTGCAGGGTGGCCTGAACAGCAGGCTTTCCTCTTGTCTTTTCAGCAAGACTACAGAGTTCTTCAGGGGGACTGTCACCATCAATCTCTTCTTTGTGGCAGGCACAGTCCGTGGCTGGGTCTCTAAGCTACGGAGAGAGGACCCCAATGAGGGATGAGTGGCCTTCAGTGGCTTCCAGCCCAGGGCCCTGTGCTGACCTTTACCTCTTGTTTACTAGGATATGATCCCTGCTCAAAGTGTAGGCAGATTTTCTCCATGCCCGTGTTCCCTGCTCATAGTGTAGGCAGACTTTCTCCATGCCTGTGGTCCCTGCTCAGAGTGTGGGCAGACTTTCTCCATGCCTGTGTTCCCTGCTCAAAGTGTAGGCAGACTTTCTTCATGCCCGTGGTCCCTGCTCAGAGTGTGGGCAGACTTTCTCCATGTCCGTGGTTTCTGCTCAGAGTGTGGGCAGACTTTCTCCATGCCCGTGGTCCCTGCTCAAAGTGTGGGCAGACTTTCTCCATGCCCGTGGTCCCTGCTCGGAGTGTTCACAGACTTTCTCCATGCCCGTGGTCCCTGCTCGGAGTGTTCACAGACTTTCTCCATGCCCGTGGTCCCTGCTCGGAGTGTTCACAGACTTTCTCCATGCCCGTGGTCCCTGCTCGGAGTGTTCACAGACTTTCTCCATTCAAATAGCCATCTAGCACTTAGAAATGTCATTTTCATACTTTACACCTGACATCTTTAATTCTTTTTAAGGCGGTGATGCAAAGTTACTGATGATTCTGTGTGTATCCCCCGGGCAGAAGCACATGGCAGAGACTCTACGGGGCCTAAAATTTGGGGCTCGAGCACGGCAGGTTGAGCGAAGAGCACCCAGAAGGAGACCTTGCAGCTCCCAGATGCAGAGGTCAGGGATGGGCCTGGCAGGGTCAGCTGCTCTTCCTTGAGGTGTGCTTCATGTCATTGCTGTAGGATGTGTGTACTTCAGAAATAAACAGTGTTCTCTTGGCCTCAAGGAGGCTGTTTGCTCCCTGGGCCTGGGGTGAACCTTGCCCCAGATCCCTGGACCCTAGAGTGATAGGGGATAAAGTGGCTGGAGAGGAGACTTCTCCTGGATCAGGAGCATGGCTGGACCCACACCTGGAAAAGGAGCTGGACTGTAAGGCAGGCTGGGTCTGTCACCTTGGGATGCATAGCGAGGTCCAGCATCTGCACATTAAGGTTCCCGAGCTATACATGAACTCTACCTGCTTCCATCTCTGTGCCCCAGCCAATCTAAAGCCCCATTCCCATCCTCCCAACTCTGGGATGGAGGTGGAAACCCAGAGGGTCAACACAGGCTATGTGAGCCTTGCAAGAACTAGCCTAGTTAGTGCCAGGGTCACATTCACCAAAGACATGTGTGTTCAGAGTTCTAATCCTCCTTAGCGCGCCGAGTTCCCGGGCTGGGCATAAGTGACAAGAAACTCCTTATTCAAGGGAAACCGTGGCAAGCCCTCAGGCTCTTCCCTGTAGAGTTGGAGTAGCCATTAGGGCTCTTGGAGCTTAGACAGACAGAGGACAGTGCGTTCCACTTGCCTTGGAGTCCAGGTGAGTCCAGTTCCAATGTGGATGTAGGAGTGGCACGGGTTGGCCTCATTGTCACATGCCTGGAAGAGGACCCTTGCTGTTATCTGTAGCTGAAGAGGGCATGCCACTAGGAAACAGTTATAGCATAAGAACTCCATTTCTTGGTTCTTAGCTGGTCTGAGATGTGCCTCAGCTTTACCAGGCTGGCACAGAAACTCAGATACACAACACACAGGACTATGGGGATGCTGGACTTGGCTGGTTACAGAGGAACAGCCAGATGAGGGTTTCATCTTTCACCTGTCCCCCACTGCTCAGGTTGATCTCTACAGAATGGGAGCCAGTAGAGATGAGCCCCAGATGAGAGGGGAAACAGGGGCTGATGAGGCCACCAGAACACCCAGGAAATCTCTGGAGGGTCCCCCATCAGGGCATATAGGAAGGGCTTGCCTGAGATGGGTTCCCCCAGGAAAGGGTTCCAGCAGAAGAGCATGCTCTATCTCAGGGCCTGCAGGGGAATTGTCAAAGGCAAGCAGGCCTGGGGGTTCTGCTTAGGAGCCCAAGCACCTTCATGAAGGGAGCCAGGATATGGCTGCTACCACCAGAGGCTGACCCCTGCATCTACTGATGCTGGCTTGGCCAATAATTGGGATGCAGGGAAGGGGTGAGAGAAGGGTAAGGTTGCAGGCAGGGTAGCTCCTTGCTCCTCCATTGTCTCTAGGCCAAGATGGGCCCTGACCATGGCTAAGAGAAAGTCCCCAGGACTAGGATCTGTGGAAAAATCAATGTGTATGCCATGCCTTTTTCAGTACTGAAGGTCAGACACTGCAACCACAGGTCGGGTAAGACAAAGATTGGTCTCTACAGACCCAGTAGCAAGTGTGACCCAAGACTAGGTGACAGTAACCTAAATGACCAGCAACTGGCCCTGAGGACTCTAAACCCCAGTGTGGCCAGACAGGGCATCAACTCAACATATCAAGCCTGTCAGGGACTCAGCGTGCACTGGGCGAAGGTGCCGTCAACAGGCCCTGGACACTCTGCAACCTTGACTTCTGGTTTCTGTCCCAAGGCCTGACCCATTGGCTTGCCCTACCCCTGTTCCAGCCGGTGACTGAGCAAGGGGACCAGTGGGGTTCAGCTTTGCCCATCTTAGCCAGCGATTCTTGGCACAGATGCCAAGAGCAGCTCGGGGCAGACACCTGAAGCCAGGGCCAACAACATCTGAGGGACCACAAGGCGGGCGAGCAGGTGAGACGTGGAGAACCACCAGCCTCTGCCCTATTCCCGGCCGCCAGAAGCCTCCATCTGCTGACCGGAGCTCTGAGCAGACATCAGGGTGCAGGGGACTTGTTCACATGTCTCCAGAAGCCAGCTTTAGTAATACTTCATTTGTATTTCAATAAATAAAGCTTGTCTGAAGATTAGAAAGTAAAACAGCTGTCCTGGTCAGCCTCACAGACCAGGCAGTGGTGGCACACACCTCTAATCCCAGTAGCCACACTAGTTTGTCATAGAAACAGGGCAGTAGTGGTGAACGCCTTTAATCCCAGCCCTAGAGAGGGTTATAAACGGGAGGAGACATGTCGGTCTCAGTCTCATTCTGGAATTCCTAGAGGTGTGATCGCCAATTTGGACTGAGGTAGAGGTAAGAGCCAGTGGCTGGCTGTTTTGCTTTTCTGACCTTCAGGTTAGACCCCAATTCTGTCTCTGGGCTTTTATTAAATGTGCTTCAGTCAGCTGCTCTCCATGGCACCAAAGTCCCAAGATTAGTGTTCCATCTTCAACCCGATTTTGAGGCCTGACACCTTCGTAGATGGTCCCAGGGCCGTGCTCTCTTAGGAAAAAGGAATCAATGTGATAAATCCTGCAGTGTTTCTAGAGACAAATGAGGGAAAGATTCAAAGCTTCCAGGCCCAACCTCTAGAAAGTGGGCAAACAAACACAGGTTCAGGGCGTCAGCGCCTTTGTCCTGCAGTGCTGGGGACCAGTGCAGGATCCTCTCACGTGTGCTGAGCAGGGCTGCTGCTGAACTACTCCCAATGGCTTGTGATGGCCAGCAGTGGTCCCCCTCCATGTTGCCCGCTGGGCCCTAGGCCCTCACCCCCTCGTGTGACTGAACAGCCAGCTTCCTCCTGGTGTGGCGGATGCAGCTTGTTTCTGAGATATTTCATGAGTGCCTTTTCCTCTTCGTTTCCAGCTTGTTACTGGGGACACAGAAGACCTTTAAGATCCCCAAACTGGAGCTGTATGATGTGGAGGCCGGTTCTGTTGTGTCTAGACCCTGCGTGACCCCAAGACCATGTGCTCTGGCTTGGGGTGTGGGGAGTCAGAGCAGATGTCTTCCCTCTGCTATCCTTTCCAGAATGGAGTGAACCAAGGGCTGCCAAGTTCCAGGAAGCCTGCTGCCCTACACTGAGCCATAACACGCCCAGCTGGTGGCTGTCTGTCACAGCTCCGGGAAGAAGCCCGTCTGCATGGTCCCCTTGTACCGCTCATCGCCAGAAGGGTGATGATATCAAGGAGAGAGAGATAAGATCCTAGCCACACATGTTGTCCCCTAAATATTTCCAAAACTGCGACCCCATCAGCGTACCGTGGGAGCCCCAGCTTAGTCTTCTTTGGTGCTGAGATGGTTGCCCTGCCTGTCCCACATCACTGTTTTTTGAGCAACTAACTCTCTGAGACCCCAGGGTCAGAGACATTACAAAGTGAAGGTGCTCCCATCAGAAGGGGGATGCGGAAGAGTGCTCTGGCCTCCGCCTGCTGAGGAGGGGAGCCAGAGCTGCTGTGTAGGTCTGCTCTGCGGCCCATATCACACAAGCAGCCACCATTGTCTGTATGCCCCACCCGGAGGTCCTCCTCACGCTGGACACCACGGCCTACAGCAGGCTCTTGAGCTCCAGTCCCCGTGAGCACTGTAGAAACACCTCTGTTGGGTGTAGCTGGCCAGGCGTGCTCCTGGGAAGGTCTCTCGAATCTGGATGCTTAGCTCTGCCGTGAGCCTGGCCCTGCTGTAGGACTAGCTCCTATGGCAAGCCACTCTGCATTAGGGAACTAGTCAAAGGGTTTCAGCCCCTGCCCAGGGACCAGAGGGACTGTGAGTGGTAGCTTTCTTTCTCCAGTCTCACAGATGAATATAGGAAGGAGCCTGGGGACTTTGCCTCAGCTCCTTTTTATGCCCCCGCCTTTCCTTGCTTGCCCCATTGAACCCTCTTGGGTAGCGGCACAGAGAGAGCCTGGCTTTTAATCGTCCTCTCCATGTCCCAAGGGTCACGACCGCGGTCTGCAGCTCTGTGCAATCTGGTGGTCAGAGACACTTGGCATAGTTCCCCATGCCTGTCCACAGGCTCAGAGGAAGGACAGAAATAGGAATCCTTGTGGGTCCCAAGTGACTTCTCAGGGTCAACCAATGGTCTTGTCTTCTTGTCTGTGAAGACACGGGGCACAGGTCCTGACTTCCATGAAGCCCTAGCTGCTGCTGCACACACACTGAGGGTGAGCTGAACTGGCCTCTGCTGCTCCTGGGAGTACTGAAAACCACAGTCCGGGGCCAAGGGGACTCGCAGGGGACAACTGAGTACGGGGCCTTCTCCCTGAGGACTAGAAGACCCAGCTGGCCTCTTACTGTGCTATTCATAAACATAACGAGAAGCAGCTGTAACAGCAGGCCGTGCTCTGCTGGGAGGGGCACATCCAGGACCAGAGGAGGACAAACCCTGACAGTGCTGCCTGCTCTTAACCTTGCTACTCAGCACATACCCAGCTCTGTCTGGAACACCTTGGTTCCACAGGTGGTAAAGAAGACACCCAGGCCCTTCCAAGTCCTTCTTTGACTTCTGCCAAGAGCCAGCTCTGTGAGCAACAGTATGAAAATGAACGGCGGGCTGTTTTATTCCTTGGGGTCACATAGGAACCCCAGGGCCAGGTGATCTACTTGGGGCCAGAGTGACCTCCCGTGGGCTTGAGGGATAGGGACACCAGAGAGGGGAGTTTCTACCTCTGGCTGACACTCTCCAGGGGCATATGTGGTAAGGGGACGCTAAGGCAGGGCAGCTGGATACAATCCTGACTCCCTGGGTTAGCTTTGTGTCATGGAAATCACTATCTGCATTCCTGTTCCTGAACGTGGTGTGTGTGTGTGTGTGTGTGTGTGTGTGTGTGCGCACATGTGTACCTGTGTGTCTGGGGGGGGGCATGTCCTGAAATCAGCCCTGCCCCACGCCTAGCACCACAGCTGTCACAGACTTCCGCTGACACTGGGGTTTCTTGTTCTCAAAGATTCTCTAATGGAAGACCGTATGCCTCTCAGTCAGGGTTAGTTAATCCTACTTTGTATACTGGTCTTCTGGAGAGCCTGAATCAGCTTTGGCTGCCCAGCCCTGTCCACAATTCCCAATCTGTTCTTATCACACCATGCAGGGAATGGAACCCTCAGTTCAGTCAGCCCCCTGTGTGAGTCACACCTCAGCCACCGTCCTGGCCGGTTGGCGCAACCACACTCTGCCTGGGCTCAGGATGCACAGGGAAGAGAGGCCTAGGTGAAGAAGTACTGCCCTACCCAACCAGCCAGACTTGTGCTCCACTCTGGCAAATGTGGGGGTTAGAGGGGGCCCAATGTTGGGCACAGCTGCCAAGAACTTGTGACTAGCAGTGACACACAAGTCCCCCACAAATAAAGTAACATCAGGTTCTCCTTTGGACCCAGGGCAGGAAGATCCCTGAGGGGTCTGTGGGTCGATAACCCACCACACTCCAGGGTCTTCCCAGAGCCCATGGATTACGCCTGCTCACCAGCTTCTGCACCTCTCTGGCTGTGGTGAGGAGGTGGAGGAGACCCCCAGACATCCCTGCCCCACTGTCCTGGTGACAGTGTCATGGCCAGGTGGAGGAAGCCTGAGGAGGGAGTAAGGGGGTTTTTACAGGAAAAGAATTCATTGCATCCAATGGTGTTTTGTTTGCATGGGTCTCTGGGTGGGACTGAGCCACACACTGTAAGAGAAGCCCCCTGTGTTTGGTGCGGCAGAGCCACACACTGTACGAGAGGCCTCTGTGTTTGGTGTAGCACTTAGAAGCAAGCTATGGAACAAGGGATTACAGAGTCCTGATGGAAAAGCCGGACCAGCCTAGGCTGACTGTGCAGTCCTGGGGCGCCCTCTAATGCCCATGTCCCACTATGACACCTCTCACAGATTCGAGCCCAGCTCACTCAGAGTTTATGCTGGCCCGGTGAGAGACAGGAAGAGCAGAGCCCACCCCTACCTCTAGGCTAAGGTCAGAGCTGGCTCCACCCCTCCTACAGGTGAGCAGGCAAAGAATAGGTGATCTATATGCAGGCAGAAAGGGTTGAGGGCCAGGGACTGCCTTGCCAGACCTGGACAAAATGGTGCTGGATGCCAGCAAGTCACCTTCAAGACTGACTGGCACAAACAGGGCTGCTGGGTAGCTCTTGCCTGCACCACAGACTTCTGCAGGCAGGGGTGAGTCTTCACCAGGCCAGTTCCGGAACTTCTTGCCAGCCCCAGGTGTGACTGGTGAGTACTCAGAAGGTGTTGGGAAGGCGGGTGCAGACTCGAGTGGTCCAGGCTGTGGAGGTCCTTGTCACCCCTGTGGTGGCCTCCCAGCCTATAGAGAGACAGCAGTGTTGGTAGTTCTCATCCTGACGACTGGTGCCTTTTGTGTTCTGGGACGCCTGCTCATGTAGTCCCTGAGACTGAAGCAGAGAGTTACTGCCAAACCCACTGTTCCCAAGAACCGGGCTGTACCTCCAGGGCTGCCCATAGAGGCCCCTTCAGGGCCCAGAGGACCCAATTCGGAAATCTAGGTGGGCAGGGAGCAGAAGCCATGAGGAGACCTTACTTGGGGCATGGCCTCAGTTCTCGGGACCCCATGTCCTGATCAGCATGACTCATACTCCTGAGAAGGGCTCTGGGAAGCTGCTGGGAAGATGTAGAGGAAGAGGAGGAGGATAAGGAGGAGAAAAATGAACAGGGTCCATCCTCACTGCTGTGCCCTATCCTGTCCTGGGCTCTTTCCTGCCATAACCAAATCCCCCTCCTCACAGGACTGTCTGAGATGAGGCCATCTGCTTGTCTGAACTGCCAGCAAGAAAGCCACAAGCTGTCTGCGATTCCACACACACAAGAGCACAGAGTCTCAGATGAGCCCATGGTGTCCGGGCTCCATCTGACATATGACATCCTGTCTTCTACAGAGTAGCTCCAGTCAGCGTTAGGAGAGGCAGAGGTTGCTGTTCGTGGGAGCCAAGAAGCCCCCTGAAGAGCTGGGGATGGCATCTTCTCAGTGCCCATCTCTTTTGGGGCCTAGGGAACAGACAGTGGCTCATACTCAAGTAACTTCAGACAAGGCCAGTTGCCCTTTGCCTAGACAAGACTCCGAGAATGTGACTGCAGACAGTGTTAGTGGCAGATCTGCCTGACGCTGATTGGCTTTGTACGAGATACTGTGCAGCCCTGGATGGCCACTTTAGCCTGCAGCCAGGGAACCAGATTAGCAATGTCTAGAGCTCACCTCCACTGTTGGTGCAGGCATCATGGCTGCTGAAGCTGCTCCAGGAACTCCTGGATGGCATCGTCCCACAGATACTCTCAGTCCCCGTGGGCTCATCCACGGACATCTCACACGCCCCACGCTGGGTGCTGGGATGGGTACCTGCTGCGTGGGTCCGGGCCTAACTCCAGTGGGTCTCTGATGTAGGATTCCCGGTCTAACTCCAGTGGGTCTCTGATGTAGGATTCCTGGTCTAACTCCAGTGGGTCTCTGATGTAGGATTCCCGGTCTAACTCCAGTGGGTCTCTGATGTAGGATTCCTGGTCTAACTCCAGTGGGTCTCTGATGTAGGATTCCCGGTCTAACTCCAGTGGGTCTCTGATGTAAGATTCTCGGTCTAACTCCAGTGGGTCTCTGATGTAGGATTCCCAGTAGCACTTCTCCTTTGCGCAGAAGACAACGTAAGGCTGGTGTTGGAGGATGAAATGCCTCCTGCATTCCTGGACCAGCGCTGTCAGAGTCCCACGCCCTGCTGATGGATGTGGAGCAAAGCACTGCCCCCCGGGGGAAGTGACCCCTGCACAAAGCCCATAGTGACAGTCAGACAAGCATGAACGAAACTGGTCACCAGCAGCCTCTTGTGATGGTTCTAGAGGCTGTGACACCCTGCCCTTGGCAGCAGACCCATCCTGAGCAGTCTTGGTGCCCCATGACCCAGGACAGGACTAGCGGAGAGCAGATCGCAGCTGCTGGTTCGAAGGATGCACCCAGCATCCTCAAGGACCTGCCTCCTAACACAGGCAAAGAGGTCTACTCACTCATGTCTCACAAATATGTTCAGGTACACACACACACACACGCACACACACACACACACACACACCTGCTTCAGTGTGAAGCAAGGCAGGGCAGCACCAAGGCTGGCCTCCCTTCAGGTTGTATCTCTGGCTCTTTGTAGGGCTAAGGATGTGAGGAATAAGATTCTACAGAATCATGTACAGAGTGAAGTGACAGACAGATCATCACTGCTTTCAATCACACACCCAGGGAGCTGATGACCACCAGCAACGACAGGTGCAATATAAGGTGTGTCCTGGCCGCCAAGCCCGGAAGAGCTGGCCAGCCTCAGGAATGGAGGGTCTCAAGGGCTGATTCGCTGTATCTCAGACCCTAGAGAGGGTGCGTGGCCATCAGCTAGGTAACTGGACCAAGCTGGATATCACACCCACGTTCTGCCTCCTCCAGCCTTTGGAGCCACTGCAGCACAGGCCGCAAGCTGAGATGCAGCTGGTGTGTGGCATGAAGCAGTTGCAGCAGGTAGCGGGAGCACCAGGCGTAGCCCGTGTAGAACAGCAGCTTCTGTGTTGCCGGTAGCCCTTCTGGTTGGACTTCCAGCTTCTTCCCCTGGACACACAGGAAGGACAGAATGATTTTACAGTCCAGGAAACTGTCCCAGCAGCAGGAGAGAAATACGTTAATGTCAACCATAAGCCCCAACTGGGCCCTGGCTGACACTTCCAGTTTAGAGAATTGGTGTCCCTGTTTACCATGGCTCAGTACCATCTGTCCCCAGCCATGAGAAGATAGAGGGATCCTGGGGCAGCCCTCCTTTGCAGGACCTTCCTGCCTGGGACTGTACACAGGTCTTAAATTCAGGATTTGCCTTGAGCCCTGGTCACTGTCCAGAACCAGCCTGCTCTCCAGTGGAGACAGCTTCTGCAAAAAGCAAGGACAGAAGCCGCACAGCGTGTCTCTAAAGAACCACGTTCTCTCGTCGTCGCTGAGTGGTGACCAGAGCTATGCACATCTCAGAGGCTGAACACCACTGTGGCTGTGCCTCCAGACATGGTGGTGAGGACCAGCAGGGCTGGGTGATACCCGGCGGTGTGGAACCCTATCCCATTCTGAGAATGAAGTTGCAGGTTCTCTGTTCTCGGGCCCCCTGACTGTTGTGGATCCTCTCCTGCTTCAGACACCCACCAGAAATGTCACCTTCGGAATATGTGACCAGGGGAAGTGGAAGAGCGGCAGAGCGCTTGGGCGTGGTCCGCCTCCTGAAAGACAGAAGGAATGTGGAGGAATGTGGAAACCAGAATGCAGGCTGGGGACCGGGACAGCAGCAGGTGGAGGAAAAAAGAGACAGGGAGGAGCCCTCACCCGAGAGGTGTGCACTCCTTGCAGAGTGGGTCCCAGGAGGATGGTAGGGCAATCATCCTTCTTTTCCTAAAAGGACACAGGTCAGAGGTTAAAGCTCTGGCCCTGGGGCAGGTGGAAGGAGGTCTATTTAGGCTCCTCTTGTCGCTCTACATAAGCCCAAGCCACCATGCAGCCCTCCTTGGGTACAGGCGTGGTATGCTCCATAGATGTTTGAATCTTGTGAACCTCATAGACAAATGTTCCACCCCTAGTGCCCCTTGTGGGAGGCTATCCTATCCCCAGAGAACAGACGCCATGCTAGGTTCAGGCAGTGAATGAGGGGCAGTCGGAGTGGCCAGGCAAACCAGCCACTGTTAGACCAGACCAGATAGCAGAGGCTGAGCAAGCTGGGTTTAACAGAAGTCAGACACCAGAGAAAGCCAGAATGCCAGTTCCAGGACAGCTACCTGACGTGGGATTCCCCTCTGCATGCTGTGATTACCATTAATGAATAAAGAAACTGCTTTAGACCGATAGCAGACAGAACTTAGCTAGGTAGGGAAAACTAAACTGAATGCTGGGAGAAAGAAGGGCGGAGTCAGAGAGAAGCCATGGAGCTGCTGTGGGAGACAGATGCACTGAAACTTTGCTGGCAGGCCACGACCTCATGGTGATGCACAGATTAATGGAGATGGGTTAAATTAAGATGTAAGAGTTAGCCAATAAGAAGCTAGAGCTAATGCACCAAGTGGTGATTTAAATAATATCATTTCTGCGTGATTATTTCAGGTCTGGGGTCTGAGCTGCTGGGCAGCCAGGAAACAAACAGCGACCAAGTAACCCTCCAACTCATCACTCATCCAAGGTCCTAAGGACAGTCCTGCCTACAATACCCTGGAATCTTAGTCACATTGTCAGCCATGGGGGAACACCCACCCCTGCCCCGGGGCCCTCCCACCCCTGACACCATGGGGAAGACCTTGTACAGCCTGAAGAAGTGGACAGGAACGTCCTCAAGTCGGCAGGCATCCCTGATGAAGCGGAGTATGGCCTCCTTGGGGCTCAGGCCCCGCTGTTCACGGTGCATGCTAGGCACATGCCTGAGGATGTAGTCAGGCCCCCTGTTGTTGATAATCTGAGGACAGAGCCGCCGCTATCTCAGACCTCAGCCTGCCCTTTCTCTGTGCTGACACCCCCCCCCTCCTGCCTTTGGAAGCAGCCAACTTCCTAGCCAGAGCCTGTGTTTAGCAGAGTTGGGCCCTCTGCCTTAGCCAGACCCGAAGGTGAGGATGCGATGCCCTTAAATCTTTGGTCCTGATCCCCTCTCCTGTGTCACCCCAATGCTCAAAAGGACCACAGAAACAGCCCTCCTTAGAAGGTTTGTGGGGCATATTTACCCCAAAAACTGCAACTCTTGGGGAACTCCCCGGTGAGGAAGCCATGACTGAAACCAAAAGGCTCAGGCTCCAGTGAGAGACAGAAAGGTGTGTGGGCTAAGGGAGGCTTTAAGTAAAGTTGCCTGGCCTCCAGCCTGTCCTTGGAGATAGCTCTGCAAGGCAGGAACGTGAGGCCTAAGGCACAGAAGATGGAAATGGAGAGGGGGTGGGGGCGTGGGAGGGCCCACAGTCCCCAGAGCCATTTTCTCAGCATGGCGGTGAAGCTAGGATTTTACACACGAAGGAGCAGTACCTCTTGCTCACTTCTCCTAGGACACAGGTGAGGAAACTGAGGCACTGTAGCATAAACGGGGGCCCTGCTTGTTTGTTGAGGTTTTTGTCCTGCCCAGTTTCCCAGCTATTTAGTCCCAGAGAAAAATCTCACAGAGATCTCTATAAGTTATAAGCTGATTGGCCCATTAGCTCTAGCCTCTCACTGGCTAACTCTCACATCTAGATTAACCCATTTTTCTGATCTATGTTAGCCATGTGGCTCAGTACCATGTTTCTCAGTGGGGCAGATCACATCCTGCTGCTTCGGTGGGCTGGGCAGGAGTGGGAGGAATCAACTTCCTCCTTCCCAGAATTCTCCTGTTCTCATTACATCATTTCTACTTCCTGTCTGGTTTTCCCGCCTATATTTCCTGCCTGGCCAATCAGCGTTTATTTATAACATGTTTGACAGAATACAGACAATTCTCCCGCACCAAGGCAAAGAGGGGTTCTCGGGTTGGTTTGTCCTTATACAGGCTGGGTGGGCTAAGGCAGTGCAGAGATGGTGAGCTGGCTGACTTCTGCACGACCAAAGAAAGGCATAGCCTGCCTGGCTGCGGCTCCTGCACCGTGTTGCCAGCCTTTGCAATGCCATTGCTGGGCCCTCTTGGACTCGAGTCCCTCTGTTTCCATGCCCTTGCTCCTCCCTAGTCCCTCCCCTTCCCCCGCCCATCCCAAGGAGGGTGCCACTGAGGGAAGTAGGCATGGGGCTCGAAGTACTTGCCCACATGGACCGTCTCCTGGTGGTTCCCAGGTCAGCCTGCAGCCCACAGGCAGCCAGCAGAAAGTAGGCCTCTTCTCTGTGCACGCACCTGGACCTCAGGACCTGCTCCTTCAGGTGGCAGTAGTACAGGCTCAAGGCTGTCTTGTCACTGCGCAGCAGCAGGGCAGAAGGATCCTCCCATTGCAGTCGGCCCTGTTTCCCCTGCCTTCCCCAGGCCTGGCTTCCTAGTCCACAGGCCTCTGAGGACTCTTGGTAGCCACTTCCTAGTCTGTTCATGCACGGGGACATCTCTTGTTACAGGGACCTTAGTGAGACAGGGGTGAAGCCAGGGGCAAGGACAAGATCTGTCCCTATGGGTGTGGCCCTCCAGCAGCTGAGATCCAGGAGCAAGTGGTGCCATTTGTGGGAGCTTCTGAGTCTCTGGCACAGGGGCAAACTCATGCCACCAACTTGCCTCCCAGTCAGTCTGTCCAGTACCATCAGCTAACCCAAAGTAGTGCAAACCTCCTGAGAGCCTCTCCTACATCTTTTAATATAGCAATCTGGCTGGCCGCTGCAGTACAGAGAACCATGCATCAGCCTCCGTCTGGTTTTCCCTGCTAAGATGTCACTAGAATGCTCCACATGGCCACACATTCCCACTCTCTGGAACCTTCTTCGGTTAGTATGCTCCAGAACAGATCCTTCTATAGTCACATACTTCTGACTCCAGAATCTTCCACGACCTCACTCACCATTTCTGGGCGCCAGCACCAGGTTTGCACTTTCCAAAGGACATCCCAAGGACATCCCAAGGACACCCCAAGGACACCCCAAGGACATCCCAAGGACGCCCAAGCCCTGCTGATAACTTCCCAGAGCTCTGCTTGGAGAATATCTAGTTCTTTGATGACACCCGTCAGGCACCAATGGCAGCGGATCTACCTCTTGCCAAGCAAGAACCTTCCATTTCTCTCTCACCCTTCCCAGGACCCTCCCTGCCCAAGTAGACTTGGGGACACCTGGCAGGAAGCACAATTCCCATTTAAAGCTCAACTCTGAGTCTCAGCTCCAGCCACCAGATGGAGACACCTGCCTGGCTTTGAAGGGATGGCATCCTTATGATAGGACCTTTCTCTTTCAGTGCACACCAAGGACACTTGCCTATCTTGTGGCTTGTATTTCCCTTCCTGGGTAGTGTCTTTGCTGGCAGCGTAGTTACCTGATGGCCCTCCCGTTTTCCACGTAGAACTGCACTCTGAAGAAGATGATAAAGGGCGCCCTGGATATCTGACCCCTCTGTCAGAAGAACAAAGAAAAAGACAGGAGCCTGAAAAGGAGCCCCACTGAGGGATGCACAATGGGGGAGCTTCCACAGGCCTGCCTGGGGACACCTCAGACCCAAGACTTAGTGCTTGTGATAGTTGTATTGCTTTATCTTATTTTTCTTCAAAGGGGAAACCCCAAGTGGGATGTTCTCAGGGCAGCTACAGGCATCACACTGAGGGCATGGGACTGGCGATCCACCCACCCTCAACTCTTAGGACGTAAGTGCAGGACTTGAGGACAGTGTGAGCAGACAAGAGGACAACTCTGGGCAAACAGGTGACCATGCAGTGACAATGATTGGGCCTGACCCAGCACCTGCCCCTCCCAGACCCGAGAGCCCTCCTAGTCACTGTCCACAGTGATGGCCCTGGCTCTTTCCTCCATCCCCCGCTTACTCTGTGCGGCTCCATCTTCCTGTCCTTTAAGAAGTATTTACTGAGCTTTTCCTTCAAATTCAGGAACACGTACTCATTGTCTGGAAGAGAGAAGTCCAGGGCAGAGAAGACACTCTCATTCTTCCCGGGGGATCCTGTCAGGCAAAAGCTGAGCCTGGCCGGAGCAAGTGTGTCTGTTGGCTTAGAGCTTTGCATGCAGCTGGGTTGGCACAGATGCCTCTGAGGTTGAGCACTGAGACAAGACACCGCAGGTGAGAGATGACCATCTCAGGCTGTGGCTATGGCAAGCATCCTCCCAAGGCAGAGCCACCTGGGCTGGTCCTCACTGTGCGGAGAGTAGCCGACAGTGTCTGCAGACCTAATCATCCACAGGGCTTCCTGTGAGCCGTCACCAAAACCGACCAGTGTGGGTGACCCACGCCACCCTTGTTATCAGGGCTGCCCTGAGAATGGGGTTACTGGAGGTGATTTTGCTAAAACAAGCTTTCCTTTGTTTCTGGAGAAACCCATTGTCCCTTTCCTGTCTAAGCTGGAAAGCATGAACAAGGGCCCTAGAGAAGAATGTGGAGCCCCAAGAGCCTATCTCTGCTGTTCTCATTCTCATAGACTTGGTGTCCAGAATGAGGTAACGCCTTAGGGCGGACTCAAGACAGAAGCGACCATCTGGGAAGCACCAAGAAGCAGGCAGCCTGGCATTGTGGACCTGGCGAGAGTCATATGATCAGGTCCAGAGTCGTGGCTTGTTGTTATCAGGTAAGGCATATTTCATGGCCATCCACTCCCACGTTCTGGCTCAGCGGCCACCTGACAGACATGCCTGGGGGTGCTAGAGCCCATGTAGACGAGAGGCTGGGGGATAGGGCTAACGCAAGGGCGCGGGCAGTTTCTGCCCAGCCAGCCTTTGCCCATGTCTGGAAAGGCAGAGTCTGAGTGAATTTTCAGACTCACCAGCAGCCAGTACTGTTCCTGCTATGGAAGGCCCTGCACTTCCCATCCCCTCAGAGCCTCAGTTGGTGGAGGGAGATGAGGTTTCCTGAAGCAGTCAGCTGTAGAAGCTCATCAGGGGGATCCAAGGATAAGCAGGGCTCTGCCAGACTGAGACACACAAAGACACAGAGGGACAAGGGGAAGCCACAGGAAGGAGGCTGTCCTAGGCCTCAGAGAGGCCACGGAGGATACAGCTCTGGTCACCTTGACCTCAGATTTCCAGTTCTTAGGACTGTGGGTCAATGCAATAGCCGAATTAGAACAGTATTCATTCACTGCCTAGGGCTCTCTGGAAGTGTTAGGCACAGACTCCATGTCCTTCCCATGTCCTCAAGACCTGATCAATCTTGCTCCAAGGCCCTGGGTCCCAACACAAACAGTTCACACTTTGGGCTTTGGGAGACACAGGACTTTGACCAGATAACTTTCTTATCTGATCCGCCCGACCTTCCTGTGTTCAAGAAGCAAGTTCCTCAATGTGAGGCGTCCTCAGGCAGGAGAATGCAATGGAAGAAAAGAAGGGTTGAGAAGAAGGGAGGTTTCCGGCCAGCACACACTGAATCATTAGGAATCTCAGGCTGATGGGTTGTACACTGTACAGTGTGAACCACCAATCTGGAAAATGGGGACGAAGAGGCAGGAAATGGATCAGAGCTTCTGGGGTGGGGAGAGGGATGAGGAGATAAAGCCCAGGAACTGATGCAGTGACACCGCCAGACGGTACTGTGAGTTCTCCCAGACCCAGAGTGTGCCGTGTCTGCCGTGAACTCTAGTGACACTGCTGGTCACTGTAAGACCAGGGGCTGTGAAAAATCTCCTGTCTTCTGGATGATGTGGCCAGGGTAGGTGGCTGGAACTTTAGCCACATGGGAAATTTTGTATGTTCCGTTCAGTTTTGCCACGAAACTAAAGCTTTTCTAAAAAATGAACTCGTAAGGCTGGGGCTGTAGCTCAGTGGCAGAGTGCTTGCCTCACTCACGTAAGGTCCTCGGTTCAAATCCCAGGACTGCCAAAATACAATCTTGTCGGCCTCCACGTGATAGAGCAGGGTGGACAGTGGTCCCCAAGGGGACTCTTGCCCAGGGGTCCATGATTCAGTGACAGAAAAGCCTGCTGCTTCTTCCACCCCCTATATCCAGCACCAGGAGAGGCCTGAGTAAACATCTTTAGCTTAGAGCCTGTTGCCAGGACAGCCCCATGAGGGTGGCAGGGGTCTACAAAGCCCAGGCAAGCAGGGACTGCAACACACCCAGGGTCGTACCCCTGTGGAGAACTGTTTTTCTTACAACTCTCTTGGACATGGCAGGCTGAGCACTCTATGTCCAGCCTGACCCAGGAATGTGGCCATAGTCCAGATTCAATAAAATTCCCAGCTGGCTGCTTGCTGTGACCTGGCGCCCCTGTAGAGTAGGAAGAGCTGGGCCCTGCAGCCAGCAGCTCCTCCAAGGCAACGGCTGACACCGAACGGCTTACTTGGCTCAGCTGCAACCTTCTCTCTTCAGGTCCCAGGTGAGCCAGAGCCTGTCACTGTTTGTTCAGAGAGAACCCTTAGTTCAGTTCAGAGGAAGGGAACCCCAAGTTCTTCCCTTGCTCGTGTACTGACCCCTTGTTCCCTGACATGGTACATGGAAAGAGATGCATGCTAAGGCTGGCTGGCAGGAGCTGAACCCCTCCCGTGAAGAGTGTCCCTGCTGGGAGAAGGCATAGCATGAGCAAACACTCACTCCCAGTCCCAGCAAGCCCCACGGTATGCTCCCTGGCTTCCTCAGCTGGTACCCAGCTGGGCTGCTCCACCTTGCAGCCCTTCAGGCCTGTCAACTAGAATAGAGCTGGACTTAGAACCCGTGGCCTCCTGCAGCTGCTCCGTGATTACCTAAGCCCACTTTCTAGGTGTAACTGCACAGCTGTTAAAGTCCTGATGTGCGGACAGCTCCGGGTATTGACGCCGAGCCTCAGCTAAGAAGACAAAGGTCTTAGAACACGTGGCCTAGTTTTGGCCATATCATGGGCTTTGGCCTTGCACGCTAGATACCAATTACTGGTAGCTTGGTATCACATGACCTCAGAAGACTAATTTAATCTCTAGGGAAACTGAATTCTGGGTCTTCAGGGAGAAGTACCTCACCCCATCCAGACGGTGTTCCACTGACCAGCACAAGGCTACCCACTGCAGCTGCTGCAGTCGCCTTCTCTGGGGGCTCTACCTAGCACCTCCTACGGCTTCACCCTCACCGCCCTCACCATTTCACCTGCTCTTCTAGGCTCTCTGGGGCCTGAGGGACCGCAGGCAGGACATAGAGCCATGTCCCAGCTGTTCTCTCTAGAGTAGCATCCTGGAAAAGCCGTTTGACCAAGGATTATCTCCCCTAAGAGGAGCTTTACAAGAGTGGCCATCACATCCCACAGGAGCTGTGTGGCTCTTGCGCACCAATGGAAATAGCAGTGCCAGTGCAGAGACGAGAATACAGAGAGTGGACAGCAGGCAGATCTGGAGAGCTGCTTCCGGAGACAGTGCAATGCAGGTGGGGGATGTCGTCCCCCGCTCAGACACGGTCACTTCCACACTGCCTTCCACGGCCTGCCCAAGCTCCCCGCTTCCTCCTGGCCCTTCTCTCCCTTCTCTGCTGGTTTGGAGGTCCTTGGTCTCCTGCCCAATTTGGTTCTTATATTCACAAGCATGTGAATGCACAGGCGTGTGGGGTGAGTGCATGCTTAAGCACGAGTGAGTGAGCCGTGTACTAATGAATGGACGTGCACTGTGTGTATAGTTATACACGCATGTGTAGCATGCAAGTATGGGCACGTGTGTTTGAATGTGAATGGTATAACTGCATGTGCATGCATGTGTGAGGGAGTACATGGTTTAACTGTACGTGTGTGAGAATATACTGCATGCGTTATGCATACATGTGTGTGGTGGGTGCTTGTGTTAGGTGTATGATCAATATTCATGTGCACTTCTTGTTTGTGGCATGTGAGTTTGTGTGTGTGTGTGCACACATGTGTGAGTAGTATGTACATTTTGTGGTGCGTGTGCACAAGTGTGCATGCATGTGTGTTCATATCCTTATTGGTTTATCTGTGGGCAGAGTCTGTGGCAAGGTAGATACTCCTGAATTCCAAGGACCCCCCCCCTTTTTTTCCCGGGCAGCCTGTGTTGGGGTTGCCAAGCAATGCTTACTTCTGATGACGCTGAGGCCAAAAATGTGAGCTTCTCGAATGTGTGCTGTATCACACACCTGCCGGAAGAGTTCTTACCCTGTGGCTGTGACCTGGAATAAAGGAAGGGCGTAAGCCAAATGCAGAACTTCCTCGTAAGACCCTGGACTGGCAGGGACGCTGGGTCAGGGAGGAAGCAGTATCATCTGCTTAGGCAGGGGATGGAGCCAGGGACAAGGGCCTGGGCCTGGGCCATCCACTTGTTTCCAAAGCACAGATTTAAACATCGGTCCCTAAAAAGAACAGCCTAAGGATGTGTTCCAACCTAGAGAGGAGATGCCCTCTTTCTTTAGGGGTACTCTGGGGCTGTGGGAATTTCCCTGTGAGATGAATTTGATTTAAAAAAGATTCCATTGGAAAAGTACTGTAGAGGCCCTGGTTGTGGGCAGAGGGTGAAACCTAGCAGGCATCCATCTTGGTAATCTCTGGTCACCTCCTGGAATGTCAGTGCCCCTCTCGGTACAGCTCACAGCTGCTGCCTGACGTGAGAGGGAACCCCATAAGACCAGTGACTTCACTATAGCATTTGCTGACTTCCAGGTGGAGGCGAGGGTTCCTTTCTGCAGATAGCAAGTCCCTGTCCCTGGAGCTGAAGAGGCCTAACTGAGGGTAACACAATTCTGTGCCCACAGTATCTGGGTAGAGGGACGGCAAGTCAAGAGTGAAGGAAAGACGGAGAAACCGCTTGGCCTGGGAAGGAGGGTGTGCCCGGTGATGATCGCACCTTTGATTACGGGATGGTAGAGGTGACTCAGATTGAAGACAAAAGCTGGAGATGTGTCAAAGTCCAAAGTGTGGCCGGGGCAATGGGCTAGAGGATAGAAAACCACGTTCAGAGCCCTCGGGAGCTGCCAAATTCCCTCCTATGTCGTCACCATCCTGGAGAATTGGAGGTCAGCCAGGTCCCATGTAATAAACTCAGCCCATGGAAGCCCATGACGCTGGCTATGGAGGGGGAAGCATACAACCCCACACCCTGTGGAGACCAGGGAAGCCAAGATGCTAGCCTCTAGGTGACTGGAAAGATCGGTGCTTTATAGCACAGTGGTATCCTTCATAGTCACATGAGGTCCGTGTATTCTTGTACCTGGGGCTTCCTATACATGATCCTTGCTGCCACCCTTCCCTCTAGACACGCAGCCTCCATGGTCCACCCCCACAAACCTCTGTGGGCCCCACTTGTCCCCCCCTCGCCCTCTGGATACAGAACCCCCACTGTCTCTCTGCTCACCTCCACGGACAGCCGCAGTTCTTCCCAGGTAGGCAGTAGTACTAGGATGTCTCTGAGCTCTGAGCTCATCTCAGGGTCCCAGGTTGTGGTTTCTATTGGGAAGTACACAAGGGCTCTCTTAGAACTAGGCGTTGTCTACTGTTTCCTGCCGAAGACAGTGAACTAGAGACTGGACAGTCCCGAGCTTCCTGCTCGGGCGGCACCAGTGTGCTGGTCCTCCCATCTCCTCCCCGGTCATCAGTGCGAGGGGGTGCTGTCACCTCCCATATGTGGCTGCACTGTCTGCAGGCCCTGTCCAGACTGTCTGGGAAAGTCGGGAACTCAGCGACTGAGCAGGAACAAAGGTCAGGGCTGTGATTCTGGGTGTATGGAGGCCGCTGGCATGCAGGCCAGCAATAGCATGACTCTCAGGCAGGATGCAAGGCTGGGAGCACTGTGTGCCCTGACAGGAAGTGATGGAGCCCTGATCCGCATGAGATGCTCCTTCGGCTCCTCGGAGGATGGCAGGACCACACAGAGGCCAGAACCATGACATCCGCTCCTTCTGCAGCAGGTGGTTAAGAAGAAGTAGGCCATGTGACCACAGTGAATGGGCACTACAGAGTCACAGCTGTGTGGCCGAGCAGGACATCAGCTACCAGCCAGGATGAGCAAACACCTGGGAATGCCAAAGATCAGCTCTGAGCAGGGGCAGGTCATTCTGCTCTAGAGTCTTTCCTGTCCTACTTGGGGGCAGCTCCAGAGAAGCCCTGCTTCACCACAGGCTCTGAACGGGCAGGGGCTAGTGCCAGGATCTTAGTGTTTAGCTGGGACAGTCTGACCCTCCTGCCAGCCCTCCCCACTTAGGCTGAGGTCTTGCTCCTCGCTGTACCATGTTCTATAGACTTCCTGGATGCTTGTGGCCAGCTCTCTTCCTCACCAAGTAAAGTGTCTGTCACTTTGAGATAATAGAAACATTCCTAGAACATAGATCTAGGCTCTCAACACTACACCACTATGTGCGAAACCCCAGATAGAAGTTAAATGCCGTCATCGGCACCATCAAATACCGGTACAAGCAGAGTCCAGGTTGGAAGAACTGAAGGTGAAATGTGGCCCAAGGAAGACAGAGTTGGGCTCTCAGTGTGTTCAATGAGGAGGGCACCAAGGTGGCTCACAGTGAGCTGTGGTCAGTGTTTGAGATTCCACTAAATTCACAAGCAAACTGGGGACAGCTGGCCCCCTGGTGTCTGGAGCTGGAAGGTCATGGTCCCAATCCCTTGGAAACTATTAATAGCACACACCTCGGTGATGAAAAGGCTCCAATGGGACCAACTTTACCAGTATTGTACCCTAGAGATGGGCAGCTCTGAACAGTGCATGGTCTAGCCTTCCACCCACCCGACTGTACTGACTGCGTTAACTTTTCTGATTGCTTAAGGATGAGTTTGGCCAAGGTCTTCGGAAGTTCCCAGCATGCATAGCAGAGCTCATAGAGATGGCAGTATGGCTTGGAGAATAGCTCTGTCCAGCTAAGCTGTGAAGGACAACCCAGCCCAGACAGAGGTTCCATCCAAGAGAGGAAATCTAGTGGGTATCATTTCATGTGAGGCAGGGGACCTCCACTACATGGGTTCTCACACCAGTGACACCATGAGGAGGACCCAGGACTCTGTTCCCAAGCACTGTGGCTTTCTCGCATGGCTAGGCTCATAACGACTTAGTGAAGAGATGCTCATTCCTCATAGTCTGGAAGCAGAAGCTTCAGGTCTAATGTTGGCAGACTGGTTCTGGGAGGCTGGGGGGAGCACCCATGCCTGATCCAGCTTCCCCAGCTCAATGGCGATCCCTGTTCACACAGAAAGTCCTTCTGAGTACAAATGGCTCCCTTGTCCCTTCTCCTCAGCCACCTCTCACCCTGGACCATGTCTGTTGCAGTGTGGCTCAGTTACGCTGTTGACCTGTCTCTAAATAAGACCACATTCTGAGGTGCTGGGTGAGGTACAACATTTGAATTTGGGACCCAGTTTGGACCATAATAGCGGTTTGTCAGTGGGTCTTGGTAAGACAGGACTAAGTGGGAAATGACCAAAGATGTCTAATTTCAAAATTCTCCTTCCAACTGAGATTTTTCTCTGAGCTCGGCTCTGTAGCACATCTGTGGGAATTTCTTCATGTCTTTCTGTGATGAAAGCTCACAGCTCTGTGTATCTTGTTTAAGAAAATGTATTCCAGCTAAGCGGTGGTGGCACACACCTTTAATCCCATCACTCGGGAGGCAGAGGCAGGTGGATCTCTGTGAGTTCGAGGCCAGCCTGGTCTATAAGAGCTGGTTCCAAGACAGGCTCCAAAACTACAGAGAAGCCCTGTTTCAAAAAAAAAAATGTATTCTGTGCCATTGGTAGCCAAAGTCTGGAGCCTGACTGGGGACTGAGGGTCTTCTCTGGGGCACAGATTGAAAGAGGTGGGACAGCAAAAGGTTCTCACTTCAGGATGGCTTCGCCCCTTTTCCAGGGCTTGGCCAGTCTCCCATCCTGTCACCCTCCATGCTTGCTGCTTTCCTGCTGCTCCTGATCAAGATTTGCATTGCTACGGGGACCCTACATTCCTGGCCCAGGGTCAGGGCAGAGCTCAGCCTGGGAAGGGACCCGTGGGAGATGCTTGAAAACTTCAGGAGGTAGAAGGGAACCCGTCCCTCCAAACAAAGGCAAGAGAAAGCCTTGCCAACATGTGGGTTTCACTTCCTGGTTGAGTTAGGCTGGCATGGAAGGATGTCTGATGTCACAGCCTTGGACCTTCTGCTCCTGAGCTGCGGGCACCCAGGAGTCTATAGTCAACAACTGTCTATATTACAATATTTTCTATCCCCTATACTCTACTTAAGCTTCCCCACGCGACTTCTCCCTATACTGTGCCACCATTTCTTGGTTATTCCTAGAGATGGATTCTTGGAGTAGTTGTCTTTGAACCTTAACACTAGTCTTCCCAAATGTGCCAACATGTGTTTCCCCACCATCAGGGCACCCACTATTGATTTACATGTGTCCTGGTTGTTTTCTGTCAACTTGGCAAACACTGAGAAGAGGGACCTCACTTGAGAAAACGCCCCATCAGGCTGGCCTGTGGGCAAGTCTGTAGGACATCTTCTTGATGAATGACTGATGTGGAGGGCCTGGCCCAGTGGGTCGGTGCCCGCCCTGGGAGGATGGACCTGGATGATGTAATCAGCCTGCACAGTATGGAGAGCAAGAGGTTCTTCCCTGGGCTGTGCTTCAGTTCTTCCGATCAATCGGTCCTGCCTTGACCTGCCTTCACGATGGACGGCAAGCTGAAATGAACCTTCTCCTCTTTAAGCTGCTTTTGGTCATGGAATTTATCACAGGAACAGAAACATAGCTAGGACAACATGTATTAATGGACACATAGTTTTCACACATAAACGTTAACCCTATTACATATAATTTTATTTATGCAATAATAATAACTATTGGCTTATATTAGAGCCTAGCATTTGCCCCTTGGTGGCATTTTCCCCTTGGTGGCATTTCCCTTTCAACTGCAGTCCTTTCTGGGAAGAACTTCTCACTGACAAGATCCCTCAGCACAGGCTGCCTTTGCCCTCTCCAACCTGTCAGGGGAATCAGTGGATTCAAGATCACAGCCTGAAGTGAGGCCTTCCCAGTGCATTGCTTCTGTCGGTGGGCGAGCGCTGGCTGAGCTTCCTGTCAGGCACATTCTGGGTGCGGCCCATGTGGACACTCAGATTTCTCCAGCACAGAGAGAAGAACTTGTTCACTCCTGGCACACTGGAGAGTCAGTATTCACCAGCCTGAGCCGTGGGTACAACAGGAACCTGTTCCTGAGCAGACTCTCTCCTCAGATGCTGAAGTCTGCGTGTCTACAAGAAAGATCTGGACAAGGGGTGTTCACTAATTGGTGGTGGCTTGGCCGCCTGGCCCCTCCCGTGAATAGTTCTCTCCAGTATCTCCAACAGCCCACACTGTCCCACATCTCCACTGTCCCAGCACCCCCATTGTCCAGCACCCACACTGTCCAGCACCCACACTGTCCCAGCACCTCTGCTGTCCCACACCCCACTGTCCCAGCACCCCCACTGTCCAGCACCCCCACTCCCAGCACGCCCACTGTCCAGCACCCCCACTGTCCAGCACCGCCACTCCCAGCACCCCCACTGTCCAGCACCCCCACTGTCCAGCACCCCCACTGTCCAGCACCCCCACCCAGCACCCCCACCCAGCACCCCCACCCAGCACCCCCACTGCCCAGCACCCCCACTCCCAGGACGCCCACTGTCCCAGCACCCCCACTGTCCTAGCATCCCCACTCCCAGCATCCCTACTCCCAGCACCCCCACTCCCAGCACCCCCACTGTCCAGCACCCCCACTCCCAGCACCCCCACTGCCCAGCATCCCCACTTCCAGCACCCCCACTGTCCAGCACCCCCACTGTCCCAGCGCCTCAGCTGCAGGAGTTGGCATTCTCATGTCATCTGCGTGTGCTTAGGTAAGACACATTGCAGTCATCAGCATGGAGAGGGTGCTCCTCATCAGGAACGTAGTGGCTGCTTGTCCCCGCTGCCTGTCTCCCAAGGAACAGTTCAGTCCTAGGAATATCTCTGTGTCTCCCATGAATACTGGTGTTCAATTAAACCAAACATTTTCCTAATCAGTTGGTGCACGGTGTCTGGCTCCAGGAGTAGCAGTTCCCCTAGAGACACCACAGGGTCAGCTGCTGCTGCTGTGTCTCTTCTTGGCTCCCTGTGTCTGAAATCACCTTCTGTGTCTGCTCAGGACAAGAGAGTATTTCCAGATGACACTGGGAAAGAGAAAAGATAATTTGTTCTGGGCAAAAGAAATAATGGAATAGGTTAAATCACTTCTTAGAATACTGCCTTGGGCCTAGATTTGCCTTGTAATATCATGTCTCTTTCTACTCTCTAGTTGAAATCTCTGATAGACATCTTTTAGAAATGTTTCCTCTAAACATCTGTGCATCACTGGGTCTTAGGAACAAAGGCATGATTAGCATGTGAAAGGCTGTGCACGCATGCAGAAGGACAAGTGGTCTTTAGTAACCAGTCAGTCACGCATGCAGGAGGACCAGCGGTCTTTAGTAACCAGCCAGTCTATGCCAGGATGCTTAGTGGACATGGCTGGTTATCAGTTTGGAGGCTTAGGGGATGGGATGTTGCTTTTGAAAATTTAAGATTATTCTGCAGCTCTTGCAATTGATTGCCACGTGGGCTAGGGCTGGGAGGCCCTGGAAGGGTCCTTGAACCCACTATCCTTCAGTCCTCATCTTGTGGGAGCTGTTGGCTTTGGGAGGAGGTGGAGTCCAGGTGAAGAGATGGGGTCAGCAAGAGAACCTCTTAGAGTGGTGTGGGGTTAACATCACAGGTGTGGGGTTCACATCACCTGTGTGGGGTTCACATCCAGGGTGTGAAGAGGAGAAACACAGAAGCGGGGAGAGGCTTGGGATGGAAAATAATGTACTTAGAGAAGGCAGGAATTCTGCTGAAGGGTGGTGGGGACGTGGAAGTCAGTAATGGAGGAGGGACCTGGGAGGACAAAGCACAAAGGTACCGGGCCATGCCTGCTGCTTGTTCTCCACACTCCCTCCTGGTGCCTCATTTCTGTGGGGAGACTCTGTTCTGCCCTCGGCGAGGTTTCTTCCTTGAGGGAAAGCAGCAACACAGTCCTGTCAGGGCGCTTCCCATCCTCCTTGTCCATCCCTTCAAGCCCCTGGGCTGGCCCTGTCTGTGGGTGGGCTTGCCCTCTGCTGAGGAGCCATGGGAGCCTAAGTCTTCCGTGTTTTCCCTGCTGCTGCACCTTGAGTAAATGCAGGGAGCACTCTTGGCACGTTGGTGGGTTTGATCCGGTGTGGACAACCTCTGGAGTGGCCTGCAGAGAGAGAGAGCAGACCCAGTGGGACCTCTGCTTCCTCTCTGACCCACCTGCTGGCCATAGGCAGGCACATGACCATAAGTGGCTGGCCCTCTGAGTAATGTGCCAAGGGTCGGCTCACTTCCCCTCCTCCTCAGCTCTAGAGGGAAAGCAGCAGGATCTTCAAGGGAAGGAAGTGGAGTCGCCCCTGGATTCACGGGCCGAGCCCGGGTTGTACAGCCATGCCCCTGGAGAGCCTGCCCTTGCAGTAAGCAATAGGATGCCATGGTCTGATTGTACTTTCTTTGGCATAACGAATCTTTGATATCCTTGGCTTGGAACCCCATATATTCCATGGCTTCTACAATTGCCGGGTCAGGCAAGCTGGGGACCATTTCCTCACAGTGATTTGGTGAAGCCTCCAAGTCTTCCCTGAGCCAGGGGTGTGTCATCACCTCAGTCACTGTGGGCCTAAACTTGGGGTTGACTGTCATTAGGTGGCTAAGCAGGTCCTGGAGTTCTTCTGACAAGTTCGAGGGGACAGTATACTTCCCTGACACAACCTGCCTTCGCAGTTCTGGTACCGTGACAGCATCAAACGGGATCTTCCCGACTACCATGAAATATAAGACGACTCCCACGGTCCATATGTCAATCTTGGGGCCATCATATAGCTTGCCAAGGAAGAGTTCAGGGGCCCCAAAGGAGTAAGCGCCACAGTGCCGGTCCAGCCTTTGCCCAGGTTTGACTTGTGTGCCGAGGCCAAAGTCGATGATTTTGACTTTTCCGTTCCCGTCCACCATGATATTGTCCGGTTTCAGGTCCCGATGGACGATTCCAAGTTCATGGCAGTAGCTCACACCTGCTAGTATTTGCCTGAATATCCCCCGGGCCTCGTCCTCCTGCAGGTGGCCAGCCTTTCGGATGTACTGATAAAGCTGTTGTCCCTCGGCCAGCTCCATGACGAGGTATATTCTCTTCTCAGACTCAATCACTTGGAGGAGCGAGATGATGTTGGGGTGGTTGACCATCATCATGATATCTACCTCGGACATGATTGGGTGACACCAGTTCTTCTTTTTGTGAAGCACTTTGACAGCCACGGGGGTACCTGTGAGGCGGTGGTGGGCCAGCTGAACCTTGGCGTTTCTCCCCTGGCCGATGGTCCTCAGGACTCTGTATTGAGACTGGAAGCATTCCTCTTCAAAAAGACTAGGCACTGGGCTGGACTTTGGTGACGACCCCTCACTGGGTGAAGTCATTGTAGCTAAGGTTGCTACAAATGCTACCTAAAACCAGACAAATAAAAGAAGAAAAGGAGGATGAAATAAAGGATAGTAAAACCTAGAAAAATAAAATAAGAATAATGAAAAAGATGTGAGAGAAAAGAGCTAAAAATCAAAAGCGAAGTCTAAGGAACTCTCTACTTGGGACACCCGGTGACCACACTGGGCTGGGACTGGGGCAGTGATGTTCATTCTCCTTCCAATCCTCCGTTACAGCATTTCCAGTTGCATCCCCAGCCCTGCGGCAAAGGTTGCAAGTGCCTCCTTCCTCCCACTCTACCTGTTCCCTGGGAACTCACTGAATGCTGCTGTACACCCAGCTTTACCCCTCCTTACCTGATACCTAGAAACACAAACACTTTCTACCTGGGACTTCCCCCCACCCCACCCCACCCCGGCAGGTATTCTGGTAATTAGACTTCCTGTTCTCCAGGATGGCCTCTCCATTCTCACCTCAGCCTGGTAAGGCCTTGCTTACCAGTACCCCTTCTCCCATCTCAACTCCCTTCACTGGAGAACCAGGGTCCCCATCCCTTTCATCCTTGTCTCTCTGCATTATTTTTTGCCTTACTGCAATCTGTTTGCAGGGTCCCCTTTCCTTCCACACCTCAAACTCACTGGGGTGATGTGGGATTCTCCTCTGTATACTATGAATGTATTTTATTTTACCATTGGTTATTAAAGGAGCTGTTCCGGCCAATGGCTTAGTAGAGTGAAATCAAGCAGGAAATCCAAACAGAGATGTAGAGAGAAAGCAGACGGAGTCAGGGAGATGCCATGTAGCTTCCAAAGGAGACAGATGCCCCAGAACCTTACCGGGAGGTCACAGCCTCGTGGTGATACACAGATTAATAAAAATGGGTTAATTTAAGATGTAACGGTTAGTTAATAAGAAGCCTGAGCTAATAGTCCAAACAGTGTTATAATCGATATAGTTTCTTCTATATAATTATTTGGGTTTGAGTGGTCAGGAAACAAACAGTCTCTGCCAACACTGGGGACTCTGAAATTTGGGGTGTCCAGGATTCCCTTAGCTCTTTGCTGAAGACCCTTTCAGCCTTTCTCTGTAGCCCACCTTTATTCTTCTCAGAGACCCCCCAGTCTGCAGCAGCACATTCTACCAGGAAGTCCACAGGTATCACACATTCCCAAGGTCTAGAGAAAGCCTCAGACACCAAGGGACAGAACCCACCCAACAACAACTAGATCATGTACCAACACCTAGAATCGCCCCAGTCATCCTAGACCAGAGGTCTAGACAGCAACCTGAACACAAGCATCAACAGTCAAAACAATATGCTTCCTCCAGAACCCAGCAGTCATGTAATAGACTCTGTGAAATGCTTGGACCTAAGGACCTACAATAACAATTATGAATATGTCTAAGGACCTTAAAGAGGATGTTAATAAATCCCTAATGAAGTCTGTGAAACTCAGTGGAATGAAATGATGAACACAGTTCAAATCATGAAAGTGCTAATAGAGTCACGAAAGAAAACCTAAAACTGAGATAAAGCTGGAAATGAAAACCTCAGCAGGAAGCTTCACCAACAGTTTACAAGACACAGAAGAGAGTATCTCAGGTGTTGAAGATAAGGGGAGAGAATTGTATCCCTTTGTCAAAGAAAATGTCTCAAAAAATCCAGGTAAAAACCATCCAGGAAATCTGGGACACCACAAAAAGACAAAAAGACAAAAAATAATGGGAATAGAGGGAAGAAACCTAGGTCAAAGGCACAAAAAAATATTATCAACAAAATCATAGAAGGGAATTTCCCCAACCTAAAGAAGCATGTGGAACACCAAATAGTTCCAAAAAAGAATTTCTGCAGAACACGGTAAACATACAGAACAAAGAAGGAATATTAAAAGCTGCAAGGGAAAAAGATCAAGTAACACATAAAGGCAGACCCATTAAAATAACACCCAACTTTGCAACAGAGACTCTATAAAAATTGGAGAGATCTTGTATTAACTACTTAGCAGCACATCTGAAAGCTCTGGATTCTAGAGTCTATAACAAAATGGAGGATAAACACCCAAAAAGGTAGGTGACAAGAAACAATCAAACTCAAGGCTGAAATTAATAAAATATAAACAATACAAAGAATCAGTGAAATAAAGTGTTGGTTCTTTGAGAAAATCACTAAGATTGATAAACCCTTAGCCAACTTAAGGAAAGGTAGAGAGGGAAGATCCAAATTAATAAAATTAGAGATGAAAAGGGCGGCAGATCTGTTTGTACATTGTGAAGATTTGTTACGCAGATTGGTTCACTAAAGAGACGACTGACCAGCAGCTGGACAGGATGTATAGGTGGCACAATCCAGCACAGAAGACTCTGGAGGAAGAGGAAGAATCAGAGGAGTCACCAGTCACACACAGAGGAAACAGGATATGTACAAGATGAGGTAACAAGCCATGAGTCATGTGGTAGAACTTAGATAATAAATATGAGTTAATTTAAGTTTTAACAGTTAGTTAGTAATAAGTCTGAGCTATTGGCTGAGCATTTATAATTAATATTGAGTCTCTGTGTTGGTTATTTGGGAACTAGTGGGTGGGAAAGAAAAGTCCACCCACAACAGATACCAAGGATATTCAGAGAATACTTTAAAAAAAATCTGTATTCTACCAAACTGGAAAAGCATAAAAGAAATTGATACATTTCTTTATACAGCCTACCAAAGTAAAAGTAAGACCAGATTAGCAATTTAAATGAACCTAATAATCCCTAATGAAATAGAAGCAATAATTAAGAGTCTCCTAAACAAAAATAACTTGGGACCAGACAGATTCAGCACAGAAATTCTACCAAACTTTCAAAGAAGAATTAATGCCAACACTCCTCAAATTATTCCACAAAATAGAAACAGAAGGAATATTGCCTAATTCTTTCTACCAGGCCACAATAACTCTGAACCACACAAAGACTCAGCAAAAAAGAAAACTGCATACCAATTTCCTTTATGAACATACGTGCAAAATAGTCTCAATAAAATATTTACAAACCAAATTCAAGAATACATCAAAAACGTTATCCACCGTGACTTCATTCCAGAGGTGCAGGGATGGTTCAATACACATTAAAAAATAAAATGCACTGGGTGGTGGTGGCACATGCCTTTAATCCCAGCACTCAGGAAGCAGAGGCAGGCGGATCACTGTGAGTTTGAAGCCAACATGGTCTACAGAGTGAGTTCCAGGGCAGGCTCCAAAGCTACACAGAGAAAGCCTGTCTCAGAACCCCCACCCTCCAAAAGCAAAAATAATAAAAATAAAAACTCATAGAATAATAATAAAAACTTAGGGGTTGGGGATTTAGCTCAGTGGTAGAGCGCTTGCCTAGCAAGCGCAAGGCCCTGGGTTCGGTCCTCAGCTTCAGAAAAAAAAAAAAACTTAACAAAACTCCCAAATAAAAATAAAAGTAAAAAAGCCAAACATAGAAATCTAGGCACGAGAGCTGGAGACACTGCTCAGTGGTAAGGTTATAAGAGCATTGACTGCTCTTCCTGAGGACTCAGATCCAATTCCCAGCACCCACAGGCCAGCTTACAGTCATCTGTAACTCCACTTCCAGGGGACCCATGCCCTCCTGGGGTACCAAGCACACATGTGGTGCACAGACGTGCGCACAGACCAAGTATCTGTCCACATTAAAACAAATGAAAAAACCAACGAAACCAAACAAAGCAGGGCAACAAACAAGCAAAACCCGCACAATTAATGGCTGGGGGAGGTAGTTCAGGAGGGAACTAGATGACCATGTAGGAATAGGACCGAATTCAGTCTCTTGATCTCACATTTTAAAAAGCCAGATCAGCCACACAGGCTTTGAATCTGAGACTGTGGGGTTGGCACAGCAGATCCCTGGCAGTCACCGGCAAGCCGGTCTAGACGCTTGACCAGCTCCAGCCAGTGAGAGACTCTGCCTCAAAATGAGTAAGATGGATGCCTACCTTAGAGACAGCAGCTGGGCTGACCTCTGACCTCCACAGGTCAGACTCTTCTGCATAGAGGTGCCCCTACCACATGAGCGCGAGTGGGCACACACACACACACGCACACACACACACATGTGAACCTGTGTATGTAGTTTCACACACGCACACACACAAGATGTACGCTCACAGATGTACACACTAAAGTGAACCTATACACACACAGAAGCCACACACACAAGCAAACCTGTAAACACACACCTACACACACTGACACATACACACATACATAGCACACATAAAAACCAACAAAAAACACACACACACACTAAACAATAAAGTCGCACAGGGCACCACTTCACAGCTCCTCTCAATTCAACCAGAGAATCCAGGCAGGGCCACAGGTCACACCTGCTGATAGAACCCTCACAATGGCTCCTGGTGAGGTCATAGCAGGACCTGCCCTGACACTGCTGAGCAGAATGCAAAGGTTCTGGCTCAGGTGGGCTATGGAGACTGGCTTTAGGCCTTGAGGAAGCAAAGCCTGTAGGATGCCTTGAGGTCCTCAGGTCTCTGGTTTGAAGGTCTGCGGTGCCTCCTGCTTTACCGTCCTCGTGTCTGCACTTGCCACGGCACCTTTTCTTTGAGTTCCGACAGATGGGCCTCAAACCTATGCGACAACTTGACATTTCAGAAGAAGTTCTGTTCCTAATCTGACCCAGCAGGGAAGACACTGCTCCCACAATTCCTCAGGAGGCAGCTAGGTTCTCATCAAATCCAGAGACAGGGCTGCTGGGGCAGGTGAACCTGAGTCCCAGGAACCCACACCAAAGCTGGGCACAGCAACACGAATCCATAAGCTCACATCCCTGGGTGGGGGGTGGGAGGTGGAGAGGAGAATCCTAGGGACTCGTGGGACAGGTGGTCTGGAGGGCAAGTGTCCTGTAAGAGGCCTCAATGGAAAAGGTGAGGACCAGTTCTGAGGATGACCTGTGACAGCACGTGTACATAGGACGTGTTTGCACACTCAGGCACATAAGCGGGTGTGCACACACATGCAAGTACATACATACAGGTTGACAGGATGTATAGAAAACGTGACCCAAGTCCATGCCATGTGCAAGGCTCACTTGGGTGAGCGAAGGTCCGAAGGAGGAACAGGCATTGTGAGGACCAGGTGCTCTGTGCACACTCTGACCGGAAGGAACCAGGCAGCTATGCAGACGCAGACGACATAGACTGTGAACCAGAGTCGGGTCACAGGACCCAGGGTGCTGTGTCATTCCTGAGCACCCAGTGCAGCCGGAAGCTGACTATTACGCACTGACGGGATCAAGCCCTGGAAGAGCCTCAGCTTCTCAGAAGTGCTGTGCACAGTGCAGTGTCTGCCGCTCTCCTTCTGAGGACTCTCTTCTGGGGCTTGAGTCACCCTGTAGAGGAGCTACATGTCTGCAGACACTAAACCTGGGAGAACAGAGCCTCATCCTTGGGGATCATTGCCAGGTCTGAGAGTGGAAAAAGAAAGAAACCAAGGGAACCCTGCCAGCCCTGGCCGTTGTGGCCCAGCCTCTGACTTTGCACCTGAGCTCCAAATGCCCCAGAGTCCACACTGGCCTGAGCCAGTGATCTCAAGTTCAAGGCCCTGCCTCCTGGTTCGTAGCATCAATCACAGGGCAGTTTCAGGCCAGGGGAGCTGTGGACACCATCTATGTTGTTAGGATTTGAGGGGGACTGTTGAGCCTTAGAGAAAGCAAGGGCTGCAAAGTCATCAGAGTAGCACTGGCCTGGGACTGGAGTCCTAAGTCTCCTCTCTCCTCAGTCCAAGGGATGCTAATCCTCAGCTAACTCCAGACTCTCTGGTCTTCCAGCTCTGTGAGCGCTGCAATGTGTTAGCTCTCCCGGTACCCCACTTCTCAGGAAGACTCTCCTTAGGGATCCCACACAGCGCAGCTCTTGTTCATAAAGGGAATGAGTTTCCTAAGCACTGGAGAGGTCTGGAGGATGGGAACCACCCCAGGTGACGTTCCAAAGCCTGTCCTGGGCAGGGAGTAGGCTTGGGAACTGATGCTTGCTGTGTGTGGGTGACAGGAACGAACGATCTTCCCAGGGATGATGCAGAGCGCCTCACACAAGCCCTGTGTTTGGTGTGTCCACAGGTTTGTCGGTCATACTCAGGCACGTGCCGTTTTCCATCCCTCCTCTGTCTAGAGAACTGGGCAGCGACTCTGTCTCCCTGCAAATAGAGACCAACCAGGAGCTGCATAAGGGCATGGGCTGGAAGAAGCAGGGGGAGTCAGGGCTCTGAGGAGAGGTTAACATGGCTGACAGCCCAGAGCGTCACAGGCTGGGGATGCTTGCCCGGCCCCCATCGCAGAGGCCTTTATCCAGGTGTCAAGAGAACATTTCTCCAAACAGCTGTGCAGGGCACCCCCGATTCAGGGACCCAGAGGACTGACACCCATAGGATTGGGTACAGGAACCGCTTACATTATGGAGGGTGCCTGAGCTGGCTGAATCTGGCCAAAGGTGGTCTCATCGACCTGGGTACACATGCGTTAAGGGATAAACACAGGGCTGGCATGTGGTTGGTTATTGGTTGGTATGGGATGGTGGAAGGGCTTGTCTGAGACCCATGGGACAGCAGTTTTTCCTTCCTTGACTCTGTTTTATGAGCTTCTCTTTATGTAGGGAAGAAAGAGAGGCCTGGAAGAAGTCTCTCTGTGAATAGAGGCAAGGCTGGCTGGACCATGGCTCCTCCTCTCCATTCTCGTCCTGCTGGGGGCTTGGAGCTGTGGGCAGGAACATTCTGGTCTCCATTTATTTCTCCAGTCATCTCATTGGCTCAGTGTCCCGTACATAGAAATCCCGACTGCTTGTCCAGGGTGTGTGTGTGTGTGTCTGTCTGTCAGTAGGCTCCACACTGTTCTATAAGCATCCGTGGTACCTGTCATCTCCCGAGCACATGCTCACATGCTGCATGCTTGCCATCCGTTGGCGTTCCCTTGCATTTTAGAGGACACTGATACCTCCAAATTTATGGAAATCTCATCTAATGTAGAATCAGCCATCATGTTCAGATTTAATCATTTATATTTATATACTTTCCAACTTTTGCCATTTATTTTGCTGGGAAGTGGACGTTTTACTTCATTTCTGCAGAGGGAGGCAGAGCTCAGCCCTGGAGACTCCCTGGCTTGTTGGGAGGGCTGGCAACCAGGCTGCCTCCCTGAGTCTCAGGTGTGTGGGAGGCCCTGTGCAGGGTTGACCTCACACATTAACGGGAGCCATCGCTCCTCTCCCGTGGAAGTGTGCCTAGGTTCTTTCCCCAGCTCTCCAACTTTTCAGGTGTGTGGGAGGCCCTGTGCCCTGTGCCCTTTGCTCTGTGCCCTGTGCAGGGCTGACCTCACACATTAACGGGAGCCGTCGCTCCTCTCCCGTGGAAGTGTGCCTAGTTTCTTTCCCCAGCTCTCTGACTTTTCAAGCACTGCACACGACTTTCATGCTCTGGAGACTGTGGGGCCAGGGGGTTCTAGACTGTGTGCCTGATCTGAGAGACGCTGTTTGCAGAGTGCTGTGACTGAGGGGCTTGTGATACTGTGAGTGGCGTCACACCCTATGGACAGGGTCCTGCTGTGTTACCTCGTGGATGGAATACTTTCTTCTTCACTGGTTGGTCCAATATTTCAGAGCCTCCCTCAGAGCTGGCTGTTTCCCAAGGGTTACCTGTACTTGCGTATGGTAGGTCCCCTATTCTGAATTCTGATTACCTGTACTTGCATATGGTAGGTCCCCTATTCTGAATTCTGAGAACCCTCTAAAGCCCCCTCACGGGAGAGCTCTGAGTTCGGTGCAGGGTTTCTGAGTGTCATGTCCTGCCTGGGCAGTTTACTCTCCTGAGGCCTCCCCTGGCCCTGAAAGGATTTTCCCAAGGAGCATTGGATGCTCAGGGGAACTATGGGTGTTGGCCCCCGTGTTTTAGCCCAGGGGGGCAGTAGGCCCCTGCGGGGCAAAGGTTTCTGAACTCATGGACCTGGCACTGCCAAGTTGGTATTTAGGTCCTGGCCAGTCCTTACCTGACTACAACCTGAGTCGTAGCATGGAAACCCTGGACAGTTGTCTTCAAAGATCTGCTTCATGTAGACCCAACACCTTCATTTCAACAGGCAGAGAGCACAGCAAAGGGTCAGGCGGGCAGAGGACTCTCAGGGGGTGGACCTGGCATGTCCAAACGCATTGGGCAGCACAGCAGAGAGCTGCCTCTATGTAGGTAAGAACACGGGGGCACAAGATCACATCCACTTCTCAGTGTGTGGACATCCAGAGTCAGGCTAAGATGTTGCACACGTGTGAGCCAGCATCACTCTAAGCTAGTGCAAGTCAAGGCCTGCCTGCCATTGCTATAATCACATACCTGCTACCTCTCTCTCATGGATCTGGGCCCGAGCAGCCCATCTCACCAGGACCCAAGCATCCTGGGAACCTGGGTGGACAGTTCATTGCTGCTGACATGTGAATGTACTTTGCTTCCACACGGCCAGCTGGGAGAAGGGACTGAGAGAGGCAAGAGGATGAAGTCCTGCAAGTAGTTGCTTGGTGCCAACAAGGGCGCTGGAGAAGGGGCAATGGGGCAGGAACCCCGGAGAAGGGGCAATGGAGCAGGAGCCCTGGAGAAGGGGCAATGGAGCAGGAGCCCTGGAGAAGGGGCAATGGGGCAGGAACCTTGGGGCAGGGGCAATAGGGCAGGAGCCCTGGGGCAGGGGCAATGGTGAAGGAATTATGGGGAAGGTGCAATGAGGCAAGAACCCTGGGGCAGGTGCAATCTGGAAGACACCCAAGTTGGAATGCTGGAACAGGCAAACCAGGACCTGTGTACTGGGACAGGTGCATGTTTGCTTCATGCAGCTGCTATCAAGAGCAGAGAAGCAGTGGCTTCTACCCCCAAAGGGGATGCTGCGAGTTCAAGGGGGGGGGGCTGAGAGTTCCTTGAAAGAATTCTGTAGCTCCCAACTGAGAAGCTGTGCATACCACAGATGGCATGTTTGAGATGAGCAGAGTCCAAGAGGGCTGGCATGAGGGAACAGCCAAAGAAAATGGAAATGAAGAGCAAGCAAGTGGGCCAGCCATCTCAAAGGGACTCTGTGTAACTGGAGATTTCTCCCTTGCCTGCCAGTTCCCAATAACCACTCTGAAGTTTAATATTAATTACAAACTGGTTGACCTATTAGCTCAGGCTTATTATTAACCAGCTCTTACAACTTAAAGTAACCTATTTCTATTATTCTATAAATACCACGAGGCTCGTGTTTTCTACCTCATGTCTTGCTTCTTCAACTGCTGTTCTCGTCTCCCCAGCTCTGCCCATTTTCTCCCTGTATCTGTTTGGATTTCACACCTGGCTCTATTCTGCCTGGTTATTGGCCAAATCAGCTTCTTTATTAACCAATGGTAATAAAACATATTCACAGCATACAGAGAGACATCCCATATAACTTTGCTCACAAGAACAGGACAGAAGGAAGCTGATTACTTCAGGTCACTTTGCAGAGATGAAAAGAGGGACTTTTCTTCTTATGACTGCCTGGTCATTCCATGAAGGTCAGGTCACCACTTCATCCCCTCTCTCCCACGAGGGAAGTCAGCTTCCATCTGTAAGAAGAGAGTCACAGCAGCACCTCCTGGTGGTGACAGTGAGGATTGCAGCAGTGGATGGGTTAATGGCCTGAGTGCCAGTCATGGGCAGTCCTCATCAGCACTTGCTGAGTCACTCAGTCTCTGTGTGACACAGGAGAGGCCTACCTGATGTGGAATTCCCCTTTGTATACTGTGAATGTTTTTGTTACCATTGATAATGAATAAAGCTGCTTTGGCCTATAGCAGGGCAGAATAGAGCAAGGTGGGAATTCCAAGCAGATAGAGGAGGAAAGAAGGCGAAGTCAGGGAGATGCCAAGTAGCTTCCAAAGGAGAAAAACGCTGGTACTTTACCTGGTAAGCCACAACCTGGTGGCAAAACACAGAATAATAGAAATGGGTTAATTTAAGATGTAAGAGTTAGTTAATAAGAAGCATAAGCTAATTGGCCAAGCAATGTTTTAATTAATACAGTTTCTATGTGATTATTTCAGGTCTGGGCAGCCAGGAATGAATGAGCAGTCTCTGCTTACACCTACCTGGGAAGCTGTCAACTGTGGAACGTGAACCTCTCCCCAAGGGATTTGGAATAGCATGCCTGGGCTGCAGGTCAGACAAGGTCTGGGTTAGGGAAGCTGTGGGCAAGTGAGTGTCCTTGACATTGGACTTAGACTCCGTGAGAGGCTCAGATGACCTGACTGTCCTCATACCTCCCAGCATGGTTTATGTTCCTCAGGCACAGCCTTACAGACAAGGCAGTGGTGACACACACCTTTTATGCCAGCATTAGGGAAGATTATAAGACAGGAGGAGATAGCTCTCAGCTCTGGGATTCTTGGAGGCAGGATCACCATTTCTGACTGAGGTAGATGTAAGAGCCAGTGACTGACTGTTTTGCTTTTGTGATCTTCAGGCAAACTTTATTTATTAAAATTCAAATGAAATGCCACTATAGGGCTCACTCTGTGTTCCTGAAACACAAACAAAAACCCTAAAGACAGTCACATTTTCTCTTAATGATAAAGAAACCAATTTGATGTTCGGCCGTCCTTCTTCCAAGTGTCCAGCAGAGGGCACTCCACACCTACAGTATATGACAAGTGGGTCCGCATCCTCCCTCAGAGGCTCCCTGGCTAAGGTAGCTGTTGGCATCCAGGAAAAGGCCCAGGCAGTTGTCCTCAGCAGGGCGACAAGCTCACTGGGTTTCTTAGCTATAGGGAAAAAATCCCCCACAGTAGCAAACTGGCATCTCCCCTCCTACTTTCCCCCTCCACTTCATCTCTTCCTCAATCTCCCCTCTCTTTTCCTTCTTGCTCCTCCTTTCCATCCTTCACCCCTGTTCAGAAGTCCAGGGCCCTTAAAGCTATGGGGAGCTGCAAACGGAGACTGTGCTTTTGCTTCTCGGCTGCCCAGACCCAAAATAATCACAGAGAAACTCTATGAATTACAACACTGCTTGGCTGGTGGCCCAGATATATTTCTAGCTAGCTCTTACATCTTAAATGAACCCATTTCTATTAGTCTGTGCATTGCCACGTGGACGTGGGGTTGCCTCATTTTTCACATGTCTTGTTCCCTCGGCAGCTACATGGTGTCTGCTTGACTTTGCCTACTCTCTGTCTCTGCTCGGATATCCGGCCTGGCTTTACTCTGCTGAGCCATTGTCCAAAGCAGCTTCTTTATTCCCAATGCTAATAAAACATATCCACAGCATACAGAGGAGAATCCCTCATCAGGGAGTCCGTGACATAGGTTTGAATTTAATCTCAGCGCTGAGACCAGCTGGACAACTGGTTTTAACTGTCAAACTATGAAATGCTGGAAAACATTAATGATTTTGAATAGAGGAGACACTAACTGAATCCCAAAGCAAATAAAAGGAGAGGGGTTTCAGTATTCATTATACAAGTGGAAGTGCTCTCGGTGAGGAGAAAGTCAAACACAAACATCAAACTAGATGGATTTATAACACAAATAGCAACATACACAGCGCTGAAATAGCAACATGTACAAAGCCAAAATAGCAACATGCACAGTGCTAAAATAGCAACATGTACAATGTGGAAATAGCAACATATACAATGTGGAAATAGCAACATCTACAATGTGGAAATAGCAACATATACAATGTGGAAATAGCAACATCTACAATGTGGAAATAGCAACATATACAATGTGGAAATAGCAACATCTACAATGTGGAAATAGCAACATATACAATGTGGAAATAGCAACATCTACAATGCGGAAATAGCAACATATACAATGCGGAAATAGCAACATATACAATGTGGAAATAGCAACATGTACAATGTGGAAATAGCAACATCTACAATGCGGAAATAGCAATATCTACAATGCTGAAATGGCAACATGTACAGCGTTGAAATAGCAACATACACATCCCTGCAATAGCAGTCAACAGGGGAGAGGGGCTGAAGACCGGAGAGGAATGCAAAGTGATGTTTTCCCAAAGAAAAACAGCATTGGCCACTGGACACCGAGACAGGGTCAGCCAGTGGCCAGTGAATGTGAGAATGTGCTCGGCCACACTACGTTAGGATTTCTGCTACAGTGCTGTGCTGTCCACACCCGCTCCGCAATCCACAGTAACTTGAAATGTGCCCTGTGTCACAAAGATGGATGTGGACTGCTGTGCTTGCGCCCTCTGGGGAGGAGGAGTTGCCTGGTTTTGACGAGCAGTTGATAAGACAGTCAATGTGGATGGATGAAGAGCAACCTAGGAGACTAATGAGATATGCCTGTGGGCCTGTAGTGCGGGTCTTTCCGGAGATCGTGAGGGTGATGACCTCATCAGACATTCTAGCATCCTGCCTCATAGCCCACAGTCCACCTGGGGCTGAGGATGCTCCACACGGGATCTGGAAAATCAAAAAGTCCTGAAAATGATATGAGAATATTTTTATTTTTTTCATAACCTGATTCCCTGGTTCTCTCTCGAATATGAAGTTTGTAGATGATGATGTCATGCCACAATGTCAAAAGGTTGTGAAGAATGATCGATAAAAACTCAGAAAGAGAAACTGGGGTTCAACCTGAAGGTCTGAAAAGCAAAACAGCCAGCCACTGGCTCTTACCTCTACCTCAGTTCGAAATGGCTATCCTGCCTCCAAGAAACCTCAGAATGAGACTTGCCTGAGAGCTGTCTCCTCCCATTTTACAATCCTCTCTAGTTCTAGGATTAAAGGCATGCACCACTGAAATTAAAGGCATGCACCACCCGGTTTCTATGGCAACTAGTGTGGCTACTGGGTTTATAGGTGTGTCTCATCACTGCCTGGTCTGTAAGGCTGACCAGTGGGGCTGTTTTATTCTCTGATCTTCAGGCAGGCTTTATTTATTAAAATACAAATGAAATGCCACTACAAGGTTGCATGTGCCTGGATCCATTGATGGATTCAGATTTTGAATGGACTCTTGGGAGAGGTGTCCTGGTGGAAGAGTTGGGTGGCTAGAGAAGCTTGACCATGAAGTACCTCTCTTACCTGGTCTCACACAATTTCCTGCCCACCTTGGCATAAGCGTCTGAGCCACACATCCCCCACCGCCTTAAATTCCTGCCTTGCCTCAGGCACACAGTGATGGAGCTGACTAACCTGGAACCATAAACCAGGAGAACACCTCATTCCTGGAGGTGTCCTGTTAGGTTTCTGCTACAGAGACAGGAATCTGGCTCACCCACTTGGCAGTCACTGCTAAAATTATGCTGCATTTGCCCTTTGGCCTGGCAGCTGTACCCTTGGCACAGAGACTGCCCTCCAGCATTGGTTTAGATGACAAGAAGAGACCGAGAACCTCACAGCAGTCGGCCCCATCTCTGACCTGGAGCCACCTTGGTGAGTGTGGCCCAGTCGAGCAGTGGAACCCCATTCTTGACCTGGAGCCACGTTGGTGAGCGTGGCCCAGCCCTGGCGCTAGTGAAGGTAGGGGGAAGAGAAGCAGGCTTTCTTTAAGAACGTGCTTACACTCAGCATGAGTGGAGGTCAAAGAGTGACAGCAACACAGATCATTCAGAGAGAGAGAGAGAGAGAGAGAGAGAGAGAGAGAGAGAGAGGATTTCAAATGTGTTTCTGGGAGTAGGGGTGTCATTTCTCCACAGCTGCCTCAGGGACTGTCTTTTCTGTTTATGCTCCCCCAGACACACTTTGCCATGCAACATACACACACACACACAGAGCCACCCATGCAACATATATATACACACACCTGCCCTTGCAACACACACACACACACACACACAGCCACCCATGCAACATATATATACACACACCTGCCCTTGCAACACACACACACACATCCAACCATGCAACATACATACACACACATACACACCCAGCCATGCAACACACACACATGCATAGACACACAGATACATATCTATGAACACACACAGACACATGCCTATGCAGACACTCTGATACACACACACACATATATACATGCACCTGCACACACATGCACACACGTACACATGCATGCACGCACCACCAACAGCAGTAGCAGCAGCACTCTGGGAACACACACAGAGTAGGGCACCTTCTCTCAACATGTTTGTGGGTTTCCTACCTTTAAATTTTTTTTAATTTAATTTTTGAGATAGACTCTCACTATGTATCCCAGACTGACCTGTATGTAACTCAATACAGACCAGGCTGGCTTTGAACTCATAGAGATCCGCCTGCCTTGGCTTAGAGTCTGGGATTAAAGGCGTGCTGAATGTCAAGGGGTTCACATTTTACAACGTGAGTTGCTCCGCTGTGTCTGAAGTGGCAGTCACCGAGCTTCCGGGCCAGGGTGGATCGTGTGCAGAGCACTGGGGTCGGGGGTGTCTCCTTTCCAGAAAGTTCCCTAGTCTAGGAGGAGGGCCGGCTCTATTTAGTGTCGCATTCTGGAATGTTTGCAGCTATGTTTTCTTGCCGAGTCTCTTTAGGATGGGTCCAGATTCAGTGCTGAAACCTGGTCCATGTTCCGAAGCACCCGCTGAGGTGTCACTCAGGGAAGGGTCTTCTCCAGGCCTGAGTTTGCTGCCATAAATTTAGATCTTATCAGCTCTACTCCCTAGCAGGGCTTTAAAGAGAAGTGAAAACAAGATTTGCTTTGTCCTGATTGGTTGAGGGACATTTTACGGACAGAGGTACAGGAGAGTCTAGCCCTGTATTTCCTTGAGGACAGGCTGAAGTCTCTGGTGACTCTTGGCCTGGGCATTTTATAAGATGACCAGCTTCCACAGCGGCTAGCAGATCCAGGCTTCAGCTTCCTGCCTGACTGCTGGGGTGTGTGCTGTCTGCCGCTACCCAGGGCCATGAAAGGGTCCCGACGAGAGTTCACTCCGACAGGCCAAGCTGTCCTTTCCTGTCCAGGTTGGTAACACCATGTGCAAGAACGGACCACAAGATATACAAGGAAACCCACTTTAAGAGCTTTTATTAATAAAGATGAAAGAAGGGGGTGCACAGGCCTGTCTGAAAGAAATGTGGCTAAAGAGAACGTGAGGGAGGAACATCCTCTTTTTAAAGGTAGTTCAGCGCATGCGCATAGGGGCTTATGTAACCATGCAGATGTACAGCTTGGTTATGTTGCGCATGTGCATAGGTTTCATAGGCCGTAAAGCCCTAGGGTGACCTGGGCGTTTGCCTGAATGCTGATGGTGCTTGCGTGGCCATGGTACCCTGGAAATGCTAGCACCGAGGGTGACTATGCATTTTGCCTAAGTGCTGATGGCTGTGGGACCCCAGATCGGATGGAAATGAGGACACGGGTGCCTCTCCTCAGCCCTAGGCTTCTAGGGTGACAGGGAAGTAAATTCACACATCTTATACAAAAAAAGAATCATGTTTTGTTAGCCACACGTTTCTGCCTGGGAATGGAATTCCTAAGGCAGGATTCTCTGTTGGCCGTGATCGTCTTTGTCTATTAATAATTTGCCACAAATATAATTGTCAGAATACTGTTATTAGAATAATTTTTATATTTTACAATAAATTTGAGTACTTTTGCGTACAGTAATTCAAGCTGGGGATGGATTGTATGACGGAGAGTAAACTAATTTATACTGCTGGGGACCGTGGGTATAAATAGGGACTTTTCTGGGGAGGGTAGGCAGACTTCACAGGAGGCATTCTCTCTCTCTTTCCCATAGACCAGTGCGTGGCTCCCTTGTGCCTTTTCCTTGAATGGTTAAACCCTGTGGAATCCACAGTTCCTCACTCCACAACCTTGGGGAATCAGGACTAGACTTAACCGGCCCTTGCCATAGTTGCCTTTTCTAGCCCTGAAGACGAGTGTGGCCACAAGGACCATCACTCAGTTTTGAGGTCTCCGCTGGAGCCCTACCCATTTGTTCTTGGCTAAGTTAAGGAGCGGGAACTCGGTGCAGACTCCAGGCGAGGAAGATGCTTCACCGGGGTCCTGAATGGCACACCCTGTCGGGGTCCTGAATGACACACCCAGTCTCTATGCTCATTTCCACCCTTCCCAAGCCCGTCATGGTAACACCTCCTTGTCTTCATTTCCACCCGTGTTGGGTCCTTAGCTGCCGAGCCTCACCCCTGTGAAGCCCTCCTAGCAGTAATTCCAATATGCTTTGTTGTGTTATGTGAATACAACTGCCTTCACTAAGCTAAAAACTCCGACATCCCCCGAGAGGCACTGGCAACTCCACTGCTGCTTTGCTGTCTGTGGAAGGGATTTCAGAGGAGGAGAGGAACCCAATGCCACATTCCTTCCTGAAGAGTTACCACAGCTGAGGTTGCCTCTCAGTCTCCAAGCGTGTATTCGCTGGGGTCAGGTCGCAGCGCTCTTCTTGGCTAATAGCCAACGGGAAGATACTCTTTCCTTTTTCATATCATCTCCTATAAACATAATTTTCAAAAAAGGAAATGGATTGTGAAACAATTAAAGCTCCTGAGACTCAATTATCATTTATAGGAAGCGGGCCATTGAGGATGTTGGTTAGCTATGCCTGTCTCTGTGATGGGGTGGTGTCTCCACAGATGGAGTCCCTCTGAGGGCTGCTCAGCTTCCCTCATATTGCTCGGATGAAGTCACTCTTCCATCAGGTGCTGGCATCTGCAGGTCCAGGGATCATCAGAGGCAGAGTGGTGAGTGGATAGAACCATGTATGTTCTCTCTCTCTAGCCCTGCTTTCCCAGGATGATGGTATAGCGGTGTCTGGATGGGGTCCCCAAATGTTCTGTAAGCAGGCATGTGCCACACCAGGGCCTCAGATCTTCCCAGTTGAACAAACATGAGCTCTCATTCCCATCTCTGTTTTCTCTCACAAAAGCAATCAGGTCTTCCAGTGTGCCTGCATCCTCATAGTCAGGAGGAGATGCTAAAGAAACTGGGGAGAAGAAGGGAAATGGTATGCCCCCAAGGACACTGTAGCCAGAAGGGAGGGTTTTATCAGGAAGACAGGGGACTCAGGCTAAGCAAAGAGCTAGGGGCGTCCTACACAGAGCTGGCTACTTTTGGGTTGAATGGCTGTGGGTGCTTCTCAAAGATGGAGTGGGAGGAGGTGAAGCAAGGCTGTGGTGCATAGGTGGGCCAGAGTCTTCTAGGTCACCACAGGCATAGCTAGAGTGTAGAGTGTAGTACAGAAAAGGCGGTAGGCAGGCCGCAGCTGCAATCTGGTTCACACTGGGCGCTTGGTGTACCTCTTGTTCAGATCCCATAGACTAAGGGTTGGGGGCTCCTAGTTGTGACCTTATGTTGGTTCGTTTTAGGCTTTTAAAGGTGGACTGTGCTTTCTTTTATGATATTGACGTGTGATCTTGGGGATAAACAAGAAATGAAATGTTATGGTTGAATAGTTGTGTGTCTGTGTGTCAGACTGACAAGAGCCAACGGCTGACTGGAGACCATGGAGGTGCTGTGTCAGACTGACAAGAGCCAACGGCTGACTGGAGACCATGGAGGTGCTGTGTCAGACTGACAAGAGCCAACGGCTGACTGGAGACCATGGAGCTGCTGTGTCAGACTGACAAGAGCCAACGGCTGACTGGAGACCATGGAGGTGCTGTGTCAGACTGACAAGAGCCAACGGCTGACTGGAGACCATGGAGCTGCTGTGTCAGACTGACAAGAGCCAACGGCTGACTGGAGACCATGGAGGTGCTGTGTCAGACTGACAAGAGCCAACGGCTGACTGGAGACCATGGAGGTGCTGTGTCAGACTGACAAGAGCCAACGGCTGACTGGAGACCATGGAGCTGCTGTGTCAGACTGACAAGAGCCAACGACTGACTGGAGACCATGGAGCTGCTGTGTCAGACTGACAAGAGCCAACGGCTGACTAGAGACCATGGAGGTGCTGTGTCAGACTGACAAGAGCCAACGGCTGACTGGACACCATGGAGGTGCTGTGTCAGACTGACAAGAGCCAACGGCTGACTGCAGACCATGGAGGTGCTGTGTCAGACTGACAAGAGCCAACGGCTGACTGCAGACCATGGAGCTGCTGTGTCAGACTGACAAGAGCCAACGGCTGACTGGAGACCATGGAGGTGCTATGTCAGACTGACAAGAGCCAACGGCTGACTGGAGACCATGGAGGTGCTGTGTCAGACTGACAAGAGCCAACGGCTGACTGGACACCATGGAGCTGCTGTGTCAGACTGACAAGAGCCAACGGCTGACTGGAGACCATGGAGCTGCTGTGTCAGACTGACAAGAGCCAACGGCTGACTGGAGACCATGGAGGTGCTGTGTCAGACTGACAAGAGCCAACGGCTGACTGGAGACCATGGAGGTGCTGTGTCGGACTGACAAGAGCCAAAGGCTGACTGGAGACCATGGAGGTGCTGTGTCGGACTGACAAGAGCCAATGGCTGACTGGAGACCATGGAGCTGCTGTGTCGGACTGACAAGAGCCAACGGCTGACTGGAGACCATGGAGGTGCTGTGTCAGACTGACAAGAGCCAACGGCTGACTGGAGACCATGGAGGTGCTGTGTCGGACTGACAAGAGCCAACGGCTGACTGGAGACCATGGAGCTGCTGTGTCAGACTGACAAGAGCCAACGGCTGACTGGAGACCATGGAGCTGCTGTGTCGGACTGACAAGAGCCAACGGCTGACTGGAGACCATGGAGCTGCTGTGTCAGACTGACAAGAGCCAACGGCTGACTGGAGACCATGGAGCTGCTGTGTCGGACTGACAAGAGCCAACGGCTGACTGGAGACCATGGAGGTGCTGTGTCAGACTGACAAGAGCCAACGGCTGACTGGAGACCATGGAGCTGCTGTGTCAGACTGACAAGAGCCAACGGCTGACTGGAGACCATGGAGGTGCTGTGTCAGACTGACAAGAGCCAACGGCTGACTGGAGACCATGGAGGTGCTGTGTCAGACTGATAAGGGGTCAGTGGCTGACTGGAGACCATGGAGGTGCTGTGTCAGACTGACAAGAGCCAACGGCTGACTGGAGACCATGGAGGTGCTGTGTCAGACTGATAAGGGGTCAGCGGCTGACTGGAGACCATGGAGGTGCTGTGTCAGACTGACAAGAGCCAACGGCTGACTGGAGACCATGGAGCTGCTGTGTCAGATTGACAAGGGGTCAGCGGCTGACTGGAGACCATGGAGCTGCTGTGTCAGATTAACAAGAGCCAACGGCTGACTGGAGACCATGGAGGTGCTGTGTCAGACTGATAAGGGGTCAGCGGCTGACTGGAGACCATGGAGGTGCTGTGTCAGACTGACAAGGGGTCAGCGGCTGACTGCAGACCGGGAAGCTGCTGTGTCAGATTGACAAGGGGTCAGCGGCTGACTGCAGACCGGGAAGCTGCTGTGTGAGCTTGGCCTTGCAGAGACAGATGAACTCATGCTTGAATATCATCCCAAAGTTTACCATTTAAAAAATCAGGTTAGACATGAAACCTCTTCGTGAGCTCCTGTTTTTAGGCCAAGGACTCCAGGTAGGGTACGGACTAAATGAAAGGTCAGAAAAGGGCAGTGTGCTGCAGATGCTCCACCTTCCTCCCTGGAGCAGGCTCAGCCGAGTACCGACTTGAAGGATCGTTTTAGATGGGGTCCGCGTCCTTGGGGCTGTGGGTGACTTGGGAAGGATGGGTGGGTCCTGGAGCAGTGTTGCTAGAAATGGGATCCTGGGGTGGGGTGTAGTGGCATTTCAATTATATTTTAATAAATTTTAATAAATAGAGACTGCCTGAAGATCTGAGAGTAAAACAGTCCACTGGTCAGCCTTACAGACCATATTATGGTAACACACACCTTTAATCCCAGTAGCCATAATGAGATGCACCTTTGATCCCAGTAGCCACACTAGTTACCATAGAAACTGGGCGGTGCATGCCTTTAATGACGGTGATGTATGTCTTTAATACTAGCCGTAGATTATAAGACAGGAAGAAACAGCTCTCAACACAATCTCATTGTGAGATTCCTGGAAGAAGGATCGCCGTTTCAGACTGAGGTCGAGGTAAGAGTCAGTGCTGGCTGTTTTGCTTTTTGGATCTTTAGGTTGAGCCCCAATTTCTGACCCTGAGTTTTCATTTAATCCCGCTTCAGTGGTGTCCTAGGGGTGAGGTCTGCCTGCCCACTTGGTAGAGCTCCCTTGGGGTGTGGAGTAAGCCGCAGACCACCCACTGGGTCCATCAGTATCCTCATGGGCTCTTAAAGGAAACGCTCCTGATCTCTAATGCCAAAGGATCAGTTTTATTTTAACCTATTATGGGGGGGCGGGGTTCTCTTGAACACTTTAATCTGTCAGCCAGGACATGAATCTGACCTTTCAATCCGGAATGCATTAACTACTCCTAGAAGCTCCTTGCAGATACTGGAGAAACCCTGTGCTTGTGGCTTTCCTAGAGATACCGTCTCTAATCATAAGACATGAAAGTCATGGCAGCTTTCCCTTACGTAATACAAATTGGGGATGCTATTCAGGAGAATTCATGGTCCAGTTCAGGCTAAACTGAAGGCCAAAGTGTATCAACTGCTCAAGACTGGACTGGATGGGATATACGTGTCAATGGGGCACATGTGTCTCCTGGCATGTATCTACTTAGTGAGACATGGGTCTCCAGTGAGATGTATGTCTAACGGGGTCCGGGGACACATATCCAATTAGACACGTTTGTCTAGAGGGCCATATCTACCCATGGGTACATCTGTATCCAGTGGGGGTGCCTCTGTCTCATCAATGTGTGTGTCTGTAGGACACCCCATGTTCAGTGGGATGACTGTGTCTAGTGGCCGTATCTCCACAGTGGGACAGGATCTCACTCCATAGTCCTGGCTGCTCTGGAATTCACTATATGGCTCAGACTGGCCTCAATCCTCTGATGATTCTCATCCCTCAGCCCACGGGGCTGGGGAGGGGGCAGCTGATGTAGCAGGTAGGAGTCTCCTCTTCGGACCCCTCAGCCCACGGGGCTGGGGAGGGGGCAGCTGATGTAGCAGGTAGGAGTCTCCTCTTTGGGAATTGGTTTAAGAGCATCTCATTTTCTTTTAATAATTCTGCCAACTCCATTCCTTAGCTCCTTCCTTTCCTGCCTGGATTTTCTGTTGAATGCCATCGCTTCATTGAGCGTCATGCAGTAGGTTCCAGTGATGGGGAGCCACCACGTGTCTGTAGGGGTTGACGGGTGATGATGATGGTAGTCATACAGCCCACATGCATGGACTCCACCTCACGAAGACCCTCAGAGGAGGGGACCCCTGTCACTCCATCTCAGTCATGAAGCTGATAACTGAGGCAGATCTTGAAGCCGGGGACTGGACCTGAGTCTGGTGGGGTTGGCAGGAAAACCATGCTGGAATCTGCCATGTGGCTTTCCCAGCTCCTGTGGGAAACACTAGCAGTCACCACCCCGGATATCTCTGAGTCTGGTCTTTGTTGATTCTGGTCTTCCTGTTGCTTGGGTGAGTACATGGCCTGGTATATAGAAGTTACAGGAGCCGAGTGCACACTGCCTTATTTGATGCGGGACTTCCACAGAGCATGGAGGCGAGACCTTGCGTTTGGCCTCGTCTCAGTGTGTAGCTTGAAAGACTAGGAGAGTGCTGTGCTTTGTGGGTGATGTGGCATGGAGTATTTTCAGTCAGTGGCTACAGAGAGGGTTTAGGGGTGGCCTTTTTTTCTTATACTACAGGAGAGGTCATGGATTTCTGTACTTCCTCTGGAGATGAAGGCTCAATCTCTGTCCCTGTCCACAAATGGTCCTCTGTGTTGGGAGCACCTATGGGTTAGCCTGGAAACCCTTGACTCCCCACGAGCCACGTGTTCCTCTCACTGACCCCCAGTCTTCCTGTAAGGCCATCTGCTCAGCAAGGCTCGCTCAAGAGGTGGCTGAGAAAGAGGGCTTCGACCTAGAGTCTGTGAGCCCCGAGACATTTCTGGAAGTAGTTTGTTTTTCTTCAGTCACCAGATTGAGTATTTCATGATTTCACTTGCATTTTTTAAGGGATGTTTAGTCTCTAACGTAAGAGGATTTCAGTGCCTCCTGGTCGCCCAGGAGAAGGGCTGGCCTTGACAGTTTTCAGTCCAAGAGCTGACTCACTGTGGTCATCAGCGCCTCTCTGGGTGGGGAGTATGTGCCTCTCCCACAACGTCGTGTTTGGAAGGGAACATGTCACCGTCACCCTCAGGATTTGTTGAGCTTGGTAGACTGTCTCCTTTTATGTTTCTTAGTCTTTGGACAGTGCTAGAAGTGCTGCAGAGGGAGAATGTAAGAGAGGAGAGCTCAGCTCAGAGATCTCATGTGACAGTGATGTCATGTGGCTTGTATGCTCTCGCTCTCTCTCTTTCTTTGTGTGTGTGTCTCTCTGTCTCTCTCTGTGTATCTCTCTCTCTCTGTCTGTCTGTCTGTCTGCTCAGGGGCAGCCAAACACCCTCAGAGTATCGCAGAAGAAGTAAGCCTTGAGTCAGATATGGCTGTACCTCTTTAGAGCCTGCCTCCTTGGAAAGTGGACAACAAGGGGAAGACCATATTGTTCAAGTCCCTCCCTTCATTATAGCAACTCACGGCCCCACCTTGCTCCCCTTCCAACTGGTGCTCAGGGGACTTGGAGAAGCCACTGTGAGGCGGTTGCAATCCTGTGCAGGAAGGGTAGATACCTGACTCTGATCCCAGCAAGGAATGGCTACAGGAAGACCAGCCTCAGACTCTTCTCAACAGAGCCCAGCAGGTCCAGACACCCATGCCTCCCCCTGCTCCCTCAGCGTACTCCCATACCCAGAGGGCCAGCAGGTCATATGCCGCAGGCGCACAGCTCACAAACAAGGGACCTCTACCGTGTCATTCACTGTGATGGCATTTCCACATCCCCAGTGGTGTGGAAGATGTACCGTTCAAGAGCAGGTCTCGGATTCTGTCAGTAACTGATCCGAAAGCCACAGGAAGTTGTAGCCGCACTCAAACACAGAGAACACAGTGTAGCCTGAGGTATTCGGCAGTATCTTGATGGTTCCGTAAAACCCTGGAAATATCCACCTAGCTCCTGATCTGTGACCATCCGTCATGCCCACTTTCCTCAGCATTACAGGTGGAGATAAATGACCTGCTTCAAATGTGTGTTTTCCTGGACGGGGCAGACCCAGCAGACAGGAGAAAGCTCAGGAAAGTCTGCACAGAGGTCTGGCCGCCTTTCTCGCCTGCCCGGGTCTGTCCTTCGGCCTTGCAGCCCCTTTCAATAATGCTAAATCATTGACCAACCACTAATTTATGACTTGCCTTGAAGGTAAATTTCATCTCTTCCCTCTCTTCTCTCCTGGAGCCGCACGGCTCTCTACACAGGCTGTGGCCCAGTTAGCATGTTCAAGTGAAAGACGTACTTTTCTGAAAAGTTCCAGCTTGAGATGCTGTGCAAGCATGGTACAGATGGGAGCTGTGGTGAGCTCTCAAGTGCAGTGCAAGGCGTTGCTTTCATGCTGATAGCTGGAAAAGGATATCATTCCCACTTTACATGGGCAAACTGAGGCAGAGGTATCTGTGTGTGTGTCTGTGTGTTTGTGTGTGTATGTGTGTGTACGTGTGTGTATGTGTGTGTATGTCTGTTTGTACATGTGTGTGTATGTGCATGTGTGTGTGTGTGTGTGCGCGCGCGTGTGTGTGTAACCCAGTCCTGCTTCACTGGTCCGTAAACCTTGAGGTGGGCAGAGCACAGTGTTGGAGACAAATGAATTTATTGACTCCAGCCCTGCTGAACCGGAGTGTGACCTTATTAAAAGGCTGTGGTTTCACAGGAAATGAGGTCACAGTGGCATTCCCAGGGTGATCTCTGAGAAGCTGTGGGCATCCTATACAAAGGAGCACAGGGACACAGACATGGAGAAGGGAAGGCCTGGAGGGGCGAGTGGAGAAGCAGCTCACCTACAGGCAGAGACAACTTTGTCCTCAGATCTTATCCCCCAGGTTGCCTGGCTGGAGGATCTCTAATACACCCCACCCTCGTCAACTTTGGAACCCACTTCTCCTTTCCCTGGAAAGGGAAGAGAGTGGCTCTTTAGAACCTACGTGACCTTGCAGAGAGGTAGAAGCTTCAGGGCTTTGTTGAGGTCCATTAAGGAAAAGCATATTCCCTCCGATAAATCAGAACAATAAAAAAGAGAATCTGAGCCCAGTACCTAGCCCAGGTGCACACCTGGCATTCCAAGCTGCTGATGGGAAGTGGGAAGAATAACTATTCTCCTTCCCAGAAGCCCCTCTGCTTTGGCAGAGGCTTGCAGAGGGCACTGTGTGGCCAGCCTGCCTGCTCCTCCATGTCTTTCCCTTTCAGATCCTCCCCTAAGGATTGCTTTCTCTGAAGCTCTGGGTCTTCTCACCTTGTTCCTGTAGCCTTGGAGGCTCCTGAAGGAAGGGACACTGCTGCTTACCCAGAGTGTCGTCTGCCTCTGGGAAGAGATGTGGCTGTCTTCTCAAGGGTCAGTCCAGTTGGGCAGGTCAGTGACCTGGCCAAGGGAACACACTTCAGGAAGGCAGGTCTACTTTAAGGCACGCTGAAGAGCTGGGAGATAAAGTACTTTTCCTCTCCAGGATTCCCACGCCCTAGAAAAGTCACTGCAGTTTGCCAGGAGTTCTGCTGGTCTGCCTGCCTGCCTTTGGGGAGTGATTTTCCTATTTTCTCCTATTCTGTCTCATTATTTGGATTCTGGCTAATAGGTTTTCTGCCCCCACCCTCATGATAGCTTTCTCCGTCAGTGCAGTGGTCCAGATCAAGCTGAATTGAAAAAGTATAACAACAGGTATATTTGAGTTCTCCAGTCCCAGAGATGAAGGCTGGAGAAGCCAAGCCCCTGAGCTAAAGCAGGGGGACTTTATAGGTTGTAGTCAAGGGGTGATGATGTATCTACCACAGCTGGGTTTATACCCAAATATGGCCAAAAGCTGAGTGCTTTAGGTGGACTCTGGGCAGAGGCAACTTCAGGGGAGGAAGCTGCAGTAACTTCTGAAAGAATGTGAGCTGGGGTTTTTGGTGCCATTCCTTTGTTCAGAGACTCTCTAGGTGAGTCTCTCTAGGAGAGAGAGACAGGAACAGTGCTTTTCAGACGGTGCAGGGGGTGAGCTGGAGGTTCCAACCGGAAAGCCTGCCAGAGCCCAAGTATCCTTTTTCTGGTACTTTGGATTTTTTTATTTTCTTATTTTATACTTTCTCTGATACTCCCTTGCTCACCACATGGCTGCCTGTCTGTCCTGTGTCTGACCTCCAGGCCTAACTCAGGCACCAGATACAGCTGTCCTGGGGGCAACTGCATAGATTTACTGCTTGTCTGTTGCCTGTCCTGACATTTTTCTTTTTAATACTAATAAAATAGCCCTCTTTTGAGTTCTTTTGAGTTCTTACTGAGACTAACAACCCCAAAAGGGAACCCCACTTTCCCCAGTAATAAGGCCATGCAGGCCAACCACCACAACCCTGTGCCCACTATCCTCACAGTGACAGTTGTGCTTCTGAGAGACGGAGAATATAGGGAATGCAGAAGGAGTTCATAAAACTTAATAAAACTCAAGAGATTCCGTTTAAAAAGGTGATAAGAAGGCATGATTTTAAAGTGGAGACTCACAAGTAGCCAGTGAACACTGGGAAAATCGCTCAGTATCCTTAGTCTTCATGGAGATTCAAACGGAATTCATAGTGAGACCCTAACGTGCAGTGGAATTGGTTGCGATAAAAATATCAAATGCTGATGAGAATAAGGATATGAGAGTCCTTGCTTACTGTTGACGCGAGAACATCAATGGGGTGCCAGTTAGAGTACCAGTGGGTGAGCAGGATTGGAGATGGCAGGCCACCGGCTGAAGGGAATCTGGTGGAGAGGATGCCATTACTTGTGTCAGTTCTATAAACAGGGATGCACACTATAGATCTCTGTAGTTAAGATGGCACCGGAAATAGCTGGACTTCACTATGATGAAATTCTTGATTGCCGTGACACCCACACATCCCTCAGCCTAAGGCCCGCTCTGACAGAGCTCGGATCTGAGAGGACCAAGGACGCTTCGCTTGAGTGGTGCTTATATCTGCCCTGCGTGCCTGAGTACGAAAGGTCTCGCAGCGCGCCTCGGAGCTGGCACCCTTCCCTCCTGTGGTTCTGCCTGCAGCCTCAGGAGAGTCTTGTATCCATGACAGCATCTCTTGCTTTATTTCATGGAGAAGGAGCCCAGTGTAGGCTGTGCTCAGACGGTCACCCAACTGTGGTTAAGCTGTGTACATGGCTTTCTGGGAGCTGGGAGCATTGCCGTATCTCCTAACAGCTTTAATTATAGGCGGCACAGAAAACACCAACATGATAGCACCATTTTCTCTCCAAGCTTAGGCTTGATTTCCTCAAGCTGAGCCACACTGGCAAATGTCTGCATGGAGTCCTATGCTGCCCTGAGAGATGAGCTGTCCCTTGTTAGACCCCACAGGCATGGCTCCCTCTCCTCTCCTTCCCTATTCATAGAACTAGGAGGCTTTAGTGGTCCAAGCAGGACTAGAGCCAAGACTCCATAGTTTGGTCTGAATTTTAAAAGCTACAATACACACTTGCCATCTATTTCCCAAACCAGTAAACATGACACCAAATTTCTAAAATCTGTAGGGGGCTTGAACAGGCAGAAACTCATGGGACTTTCATAATGGGACAGCTAAGGCTGTGCAGGAACAAGTTGTGGGGAGCAACAGAGCAAGGAGGATGAGGCTGTGTGGCTTACAGCAGAAATGGACGTTCGGAGGGCGTCTGAGCTGGGTCCAGGCAGAGGGGGGTGAAGGGGACAGAATCAAGGAACTGGCAATGGTTAAACAGGGGCTTTGCTGGCAGCAAGGTCCACAGAGCCATGAGCGATCGATGGGACATGTGACCATGGATCCAGGGAAAGGTCTCAGATACAAGTTAAAGAGGGACACTGAGGTGGGTTATTGGGGCTGAGGGGTTTATTAGAAGAGTTATTAATATCATGGACATGATGTGGGGTTGAGAACCAACTTTCATCAGACCCTGAACCAGCATCCCAGGGCCTCGTGCTGGGCCTGACAGCCTACTGCTTTTTATTCTTTTGACTTAAGTGGGACCACCCTATAACCCTGTCCGGTGCCTCGCTGTGGATAGGAAGTCGGTGGCCAGGCTACCATCCCCCTCTGTTGTAGGCATTTCTCTCCATTTCTTCAGTAGGGCTCCTTCCATGGAAACCTGCATTTGGGGTGTCTAGATGCTTAGTTCCCTGAGCTAGCATGCCAGCCCCTCGTACAGCTGCCGTGGACTCAGGGAAGGGTCTAAAACCCACAGAACTCTGAGCACATGGTGAACATATCATTTTTCTTGAACCAGATGTGTTATCAGAGAGATCGTGGACAGTGGCCCATTCTGCTCAGGGGCTTTGCACAACCGGAGGTGTGGCAGGTGAGACTGAAGGTGCCAGCACAAACAACTCAGCAGGAAGCAGTGGGAGCTGGCGGTGACTTCCTGAGGAGTCAGCCAGGGACCGGGTCAGGGATCTTCTTACAGCATCTCAAGACTCAGGGCTCCCATTGTACAGGGCTGTGATGAACAATACAGATACCCTTGCCAGGCTTGCCAGTCCTGGAAGAAAGCCACCCACCTTCTCTTCAGAGAGTTGCACATGCCCGGCCGGGACCAGCTCAGCTCTGCCCTGGGGAAGCATAGGAGCCCTGAGGGGGGAAACTGTGGGGATTTAAACTGTGTGGGACCTAACAGTTAGGCTCAAGCTTCACCAGCTTGGGGGGCATGGGCCCTAGAATTTCCCCACAAGGATGGGAATGTCACGATGATGCAATGTGGGCACCCTGCGGGAGAAGCAGTTGCTGCAAGGATGCAGGTTGTACATGAAAGAGTTGGGAGTGAGGTTGGAGAAAGAACAGACCTAGCCCAGGCTGCTTTGGGAGGGGGTGCATGTTCTCTCTAGGCACACCAGCCAAGTGAGTATACAGGTGACCACTGGGACCTGAGTGAAGCACGGAGCGGGGAGGAGGAGCCTCGTGCAGACCCACGCTGCTCTTTCTACTTTCTCGTTTACAAAGGTGTCTCTGTGTGTGTGTGTGTGTGGTGTGTATGTGATGTGTGTGTGTGGTGAGAGTGTGTGTGTGTGGTGTGTATGTGATGTGTGTGTGAGTGTGTGTGTGTGGTGAGTGAGTGTGTGTGTGTGGTGTGTATGTGATGTGTGTGTGTGAGTGTGTGAGTGTGTGTGGTGAGTGTGTGAGTGTGTGTGATGTGTGTGTGAGATGTGTGTGTGGTGAGTGTGTGTGTGGTGTGTGTGTGTGGTATGTGATGTGTGTGTGTGGTGAGTGTGTGAGTGTGTGTGTGGTGTGTATGTGATGTGTGTGTGTGTGGTGTGTATGTGATGTGTGTGTGAGTGTGTCTGTGTGTGTGTGGTGTGTATGTGATGTGTGTGTGTGTCTGTGTGTGTGTGGTATGTATGTGATGTGTGTGTGTGTGATGTGTGTGTGTGGTGAGTGTGTGTGTGTGGTGAGTGTGTGTGTGTGGTGTGTATGTGATGTGTGTGTGTGGTGAGTGTGTGAGTGTGTGTGGTGTGTATGTGATGTGTGTGTGGTGAGTGTGTGTGTGTGTGTGGTGAGTGTGTGTGTGGTGTGTATGTGATGTGTGTGTGTGAGTGTGTGAGTGTGTGTGGTGAGTGTGTGAGTGTGTGTGATGTGTGTGTGAGATGTGTGTGCCTCAGTTTACTCCCTGGCCTCTGACTGTTTGAGTGTGTACCCTTTCTGAACACTGCACACACACATACGGTATCTGCATCGGTTGAATGTTGTGTGCTGCACAACCTGGAGGCCTGTCTGTCCAGCCATCCTTGTAGGAATCCTCAAAATGGCATCTCTCAAAATGCTTAGACTAGCTGACGGGACATCACTGCCAAAGGGTCTGTGATCATGAGATGTTCTGTCTAGGAATGTGACAGACTCTGGCACGCTTGGAGACTGTGGGAAGAAGACAAAGGGTGTCTTGCCCCATGGGTGGAGGCAGGACCTCCGGCCCATCCTTTGACATTTCCTCTGAAGTGTGTAAGCAGCTAATCTCTCTGCCATGCTGGATTCAGCAGGTGACTCTGAGGATGGTAATGCTGTTTTGAAAGTCTGTGCCCTCCACAGGGAGAGAGAGATGGTCAGGCAACAGCAGCGTGTCTGTTTCAGCCGCGGTGAGAACGAGCGAGGAGAGGTTGCTTGTGATTTGACAGGCACCTCATTGGGTCTGGTTGGAAGCCCCTGGGAAGACACAACATCAATGGAGCAAGCACACTGACCAGGATCCCCCGTGGGACAGCACCCCTGCCTCTCTGTGTGTGTGCTGCAGCTGGAATGAGCACCTCCATGTCTCCCTGTGTTTAAAGCGGAGATGGAGAACTACAAACAAGGGGCTGCAGAATGACACACCTGCCAAAGAGGAGCATGTAAGCAGTCCTTCCCAGGCAAGGCCCTCCTCTCTTCTGCCTGCGGTCAGCCGCAGCAGGCCCGCGCCTGCCCTGGTGGGAGAGTTTAGGTTTGAGCGACACCGACTTCTGGTCACGCTTTTACAATCTCAGACCTCAGTAAAGCCGGTACACTTAAACCCTGATCTAGTCTAGAACCCCTCAGCCTTGCCTCTTTCCAACCTCTTAGCTCTGGACACAGTGTGTCGTCCGAGAGCGTTCTCCTGGTCTTATGGAGGCAGTGTGTACAAAGGAAACCTAGGCTCTGATGGCTCACTAAAGGTTGGTGTGTTTAAAAGCACGTTTGCCGTTGTTCGGCATCGTGTGGTGTGAGTGACCGAGGCTGCTCACTGAATCGTAGTTTATGGGCACACAGACGGCACCGGGCTGTTTCTAGTTGGGACTGTTATTAATAGCAGTGCTGGAAGAGCGTAGGGCTTTCTCTTTGACGTAGGCACTGTTTCTTCGGGGCGTATGTCAAGCAGGAGGACTGGTAGCTGGCGGAATGCGTGATGTCTGCTTCGGCACCCATCTCAGTCCTAGCTCCATTCCCATTGCTTTGATAAACACCTGACCAGAGCCACATGGGGAGGGAGGGGCTTTTTTGGCTGAGAGTTCCAAGTTACTGTCCCTGCTGGCTAGTTTTTATGCCAGCTCGACACAAGCCAGGATCATCTGGGAAGTTTTGTTCGAGGAAATACCTCCATAAATAGTTCTGTAGGCAGGTCTGTGGGCATTTTCCTGACTGATGATTGGTTAGGAGGGCCCCGCCCCCAGGTGGCTCCACCTCTGGGCAGGTGGTCCTAGGGAGAGCAAGCCAGTAAGCTGTGTTCCTCACGGCCTGTGCACCAGTTTCTGCCTTGCGGTTCCTGCTCTGCTGGGGTTCCTGCACTGACATTCCTCAGTAAGAGACTATAAACTATAAGCTGAAAGAAACTCTTCCCTGCACCTGCCCGCCCCTCCAAGTTGCTTTTAGACATGGGGTTTCATCATAGCAATAGAAACCCTAACAAAGACACTGTCTTTAGGGGAAACAGGAACTTAAAGCAGTTACTCATAGTACATCTACAGTCAAGGCTTCCACGTGACTGTCCTCCCAGTGGGGCACGTGAGCAGCCTCCTGGGTCCTAGCACCTCTGCAGGGACTCCATTAGCTTACAGCCTCCTCTCCGGGGACCTGACAGCTCCACATTGAAACTCTCTCTGCAGTACACACGGGCTTTGCGTGAGAGGCAAGCACATGCTTTGGCGCTGAACTAAAAAGGTAAACAGAGGCACAGCAAGCAGCTGACTGCGCAGCTCCAGTCAGAAGCGGTTCGTGGCTGCCCCGAGGAATCATGGGAGGAATTGCTGATAAGTTGCACAGCTGGTCGGTTTATCAGGACCCTGGAAAGTCCCCAGTTGTGTAACTGCAGTTTGTGGGATGCTTCTGAGCGCCAAGCTGGAAATGCTCACATGTCATGGCGGACTGGGGCTGTCTGGCTTTGATCAGGGTTCTCCAGGCATGCCTTCACCTCTGACATACTCAAGTCTGATTCTAAACACGAGCTAACCTATGGACAAGCAAGAGGAGTCCACAATTCCCTGGAGGTTCTGAGTCAGAATTTTCTCAAAATGGAAGGCAGATATGAAAAGAAACACGGGAGGCTAACTGTGGCGTTTTCTCATGGCCTGTCCACTGTACTTCTAGGTACATGTGTCATGGGACCAAAAAAAATTATCCACTCAGAAACTATCGGTTGAATATTCACAGCTGCATGGTTCGTAACAGCCCAGCAGACAGGAACTCAGCAGTGGACTACAGACCTATAAGACATGACAGGTTCTCACAGGGAACGTTCGCCACGCTGCAGGAGGTTTTAAGGCCTGTTACAATGCAATTGATTCTAGAAAATGTGCTAGGTGGACATTTAGACTCACGAGAGTGCTGATGAGTCTAATTATTGACCGTGAGGCAAGGCAAATCCAAGGGCAGGTTAACCAGGTGTCCTCAGGAAAGGGCAGCACTCACTGCTTATAGGTGTGGGACTTTGGGATGATGAGAATCTGGAGAGAGGCAGGGGATGAGCATCTGGCACTGAACATAACAAAACCCTGGTGCATGCATTTTTAGGCTGTGGATTTTGTGTTTTAGAGATGAAAGTTTAGTTTTCTGAATTTGGAGGGGTCAGCTCAATAGCTGTGGACCCTGTGCTCTCTGCGGTGGGATCCCCAAGGACCTGGGGCTTGCCCCCCAGCTGTCACCTGCATCTCCTCCAGCCTGGATGATGGTCCTCGACCTCACCCCTCTCACCCGGGAATCCATCTGTGTCCATCTCTGAAAGACAGACTCCTAAGCAAGGGAGCTCATGAGAGAGGGCTTTCACTTAAACCTAGGGAATTTTATGATTTGGTTCTTTTGTATTTTTAATTTTAAAAAGTCTATACTGTTTTCTTTGATTAATGATCAAGGGAAGGTAGTCCCTGGTGGGCCTGTCCCAAAGTTGTACTGCTGTGAGTGAGTCTGAACAATCAACCATTGTCAGGTTGACTTCATATTTGACATCGTTCAGATGAAGTATAAAGTGGAGTGTTAAAAATTATTACCTCCACTGGGCACAGTGGTCAGGTGTAGTGGTGCATGCCTTTAATCCTAGTGCTTGGGAGGCAGAGACACAGGAATCTCTGTGAGTTCAAGGCCAGCCTGGTCTACATGAGTTCCAGAACAGCCAGGGCTACATAGAGAGACCCTGTCTCAAAACAGACACACACATGCACACTCATGCACATGCACACACACACCACGTACACACACACATACACACATGCACACACATGCACACACACACACCACATACACACGCACACACACCACATACACACACACATGCACACACATGCACGCACACACACACATACACACACACACGCACACACACCACATACACACACACACCACATACACACACATACACACACCACATACACACACACCACATACACACACATACACACACACAGGGAGGAGGGAGAGGAGAAGGAGCGAGCTTCCTTTGCAAGGGGTAAGATTGTTGCATAGTTAGTGCTTCATTGGCTCCATACATGTGCAAGACACCGAGTACTGAATAATGCTCATATACCCCATTTAATCCACTTAGGGGAACATTCAGAAAGCATTAGTCAAAGCTCCAAGGGCCCATTAGGTCAATGGGAAGGACAAGGCGTGTTGTGGGCAGCAGGGTTGTTGATGCACTGGGAGTGATTCATGAATGTCTGGGAGGCCCACATGGCCATTGTCTAGTAACAGCATTGAGATAGGAGGGGAGGGAGTTCCGAGGAACAGGTGGGAGAGGGAGGGACCAGAGCGCTTACTCAACTGAATCGCGAGGGATGGCGAGAGAGCCCTCAGCCCGGAGGAAGGCAATGACAGGCACATTGTACTGAAGGCAGCTTTGCTGTCAACTGCTTGACCTAAATTATTCCATCAATTTTTTTTTCCCAGATGGCATCATATTTTAACCCTGGCTGGCCTCAGTTGTCATGATCCCCCTGCCTCTGCCTACAGAGCTCTGGGACCTCAGGAGTGTGCCATCACACTTGGCTTCTCAGTTGTCATGATCCCCCTGCCTCCGCCTACAGAGCTCTGGGACCTCAGGAGTGTGCCATCACACTTAGCTGCCACAATTTGTTGTTTGTAGCTGCTCTCTATGAGATAACCAGAGTCCTCCCAGGGCTGGATGAGGTACACAGATTCACAGGCGGGAGACAGAAGTTGGGAGCTCCTGGGGGACACATCTTCAACTAGGTGACTTAAAGACTGTCATTAAATATGTACTTTCTGTTATAAAATACCTTGACAGAGGTAATTAAAGGGGGCAGGGTTTACCTCAGCTCACCATTCAATGTACAGCCTGTCGTGGTAAAGTTAGTTAAGAGCTTGGAGTGACTAATCCTCATTCAGAAAGGAGAGCAAAGAAAGCCTGCTGCTTCTTAGTTCCCTTCCCCACGTACAGAGCCCGGGATCCCAGCCTAGGGAATGGTGCCGCCCACAGAGGTCAGGTCTTCTCAATTCAATGGATCCATTCACAGTAATCCCCAGAGGGATGCCCAGAGACCTGTCTCCCAGCTGACTCTGGTTCTGGCAATGCGTCAGTGAACATCAACTGTGCCCTTCACAGCTATCTACAGAAGACAAGGCTGGAGGGCTCAAATCAGACTCAGGCTGGCCAAGGCTCCATCAACCTCCATGGCCACAGCTCTTCCATGGGTTGCCTAGATGTGTTCCTGCTTGGAGGTTCACACACTTCCTTAAAGACTTCTCTTGAGCCGTTACCCCATAAAAGAGCATCACAGTGAGAATACACAGAAATGACTTGGGAAAATGGAAAAAACCCTCCATGAGCTGCTCTGTTCTGCTGGGTCCTCAGTGTTCAGCATCCGCCGGCCACGTCCCTAATTCTCATCTCTCCCAGGCAGTTCACTCTCCCACCTCCTCGGCTCTTTAATGACTCTGCTTCCTGGGAAGTGGGCCTGGAATCTCTTTGTATCCTGCCAGCTTTCCTCACTGCCCACCACCACCCTAGGGATGTATGGACTCTCTTTGGCAGAGAGAGCTCAGCTCAGCCTCTAGTCTGCAGAATTTATGAAAACTACTCAGACAGTGATTCCAGGAAGACTTTTGTGGCAACAGGTATGATTTGAGCACACACAAACCTTGTCCCAGAGGAAATGGGGACCTGGGTCAGAGCTGTTGGCTACTGATCTGATGATCCACCTAATAATTTCTTGGTGAAGATGTCAGAGCAGACATCCCTGTTTCTATGGTGACAGCTTCCAAACTGCATTCAGTGATGCTGAGCCCTGATGTACGGCCCACTCTCGCGGTGCTGTTGCACAGTGGGTCCTGAGTATCCTTTCCTGGTGTTTGTTCTTCTAAAAGTCTGCCCTTGGTGCTATAGTGATGTCGGAGTATCCTGAGGTCTTCCCTTCTTGACCTGGATATTTTTGTTCCTGTCCTGAATGTCACATGGCATTACCCTGCTGGCTATGGGAACAGCTTCTCACCAACTGGTCTATGGCAGGCAGCAGCCATATATACATTTGTTAGGTACGGTGAGAGGCTCGGGGCTGGCAGGTGTTACTCATCTGCCCACCCTGCAGCGGTCCTCTGAGCCTGACACTTGTGCCTGTGGCCAAGAAAGGCAGGAGATCCATGAGGGAGATGTTCCAATTGAAACTGGTCCCTAAGATGCTGAAGGGGAGACACCAAGGGCTTTGCTTGGTGTGAGCTCACCACACGCCTCTGCAGAGAAGGCACCAGCTTAGAGACTGGGGGATGACTTCTAGTGTCAGCACCTTCACGATGTCCCCAGAATACTTGCCCTAACCTTTTAGGAACCTCAATTCAAGCCAAACTGAGCTTCAGGGCACCAATGCAGAAAAAGAATTTCAGGCCTAACCAGTTTGAAGCAGAGTTAGACATTTAATTGAAGATATTTTAGTATAAGCTTAGGCACGAAGGTTAAGAGAAAGGGGGTGCTCAGAAAGGAAGACATGCTAAGTGGGGTACGGCCTCTCAAGCAAGAGTGGCTCTTAGATGTCTTAGCAGTATCCTATGCAATATGGCGGCTCACAAGTCACACGTCAGAGAGCTGCTAAGAAATGTTTTCTCCTGCTCCCCCATTTTGATTTTGGGGTGGTATCGTCAGATAAGTTGAAACCAGGAGCCACTGGGGTTTACAGGAAATAGTACAGGCCCTTTTCCTGTGAGACTTCTAAGACTGATGACAGTGGAGAGTGTATCGCTAGAGTGGGAGAAACGTCTGAGATGTTATTTTCTGGGATTCTCGCTTCTCTGCGGGTGAGAGCTTTAAGCGGATCCATGGGTGAGGGGCTCCGTTCTCTTCCCATGCCAACCTTCTCCCTGGATTTCTGTCATGCCTCAGTGGCACCTGGGGGGCTGTTGCTAACTGAGATGGCAGGCTGCGGATGCACAGTGGGTGACTCAGGCTGGTACCAAGTCTGTGTTCAGACAGGATAGCCAGTGAATGTGCTGGACACACCAGGCAGAGAACCCATGACAGGCCAAGGCAGTGCGAGATTCCTCCATCTTGTATTCTGGCTGAGGCCATTTTAGGTTTAACTAGAATTTGATCTCCTTGATGGAGACTCCTATGAAAAGTCACCCAACTCTGTTCTAGGAGCCCAAGGCCAAGACGCCCCATCCAACCTATCTTAGCTCCTGTTAAACTGCTTGTTTGTGTGGACCTCCCCCTCCAGCTAACCAACCATCTTTGCTTCTGTATTTTGTTTTTTGCTTTTTGTGTGTGGATCTTGTCTTAGAACTCACTCTGTAGCCCAGGCTGGCCTCAAACTCACAGAGATCTGCCTGCCTCTGCCTCCTGAGCGTATGCCACCACAGTCTAGCCCCTGACTTTGTTAAACTTCCTGCTTGTGGAAAGCTCCCCTTGCAGTTGCCAAACAAGATAACAGGGTGTGGCTTTTGCCTTTAAAAGCCGCTTGCTCTAAATGCTTGGGGCTATACTTGGGTCCCAAATACCTGAGTATAGTCCCAGTCGGCTGGAATAAAGACCTTCAGGTGGCTATATACTGTGTCTGAGTGGCTGTCTCTGTGGGCTCTGTTGCGGAATGTTCCTTTAACTAGCAAAGATGTGTTACATTTGTTTATGTTGTGGAATATTACTTTAACTATGTAAAGGTGTGTTACATTTGTTTATGCTGTGGAATATTACTTTAACTATGTAAAGGTGTGCTACATTTGTTTATGCTGTGGAATATTACTTTATGTAAAGGTGTGCTACATTTGTTTATGTTGTGGAATATTACTTTAACTACGTAAAGGTGTGTTACGTTTGTTTATGTTGTGGAGTATTACTTTAACTATGTAAAGGTGTGTTACATTTGTTTATGTTGTGGAGTATTACTTTAACTATGTAAAGGTGTGCTACATTTGTTTATGTTGTGGAGTATTACTTTAACTATGTAAAGGTGTGTTACATTTGTTTATGCTGTGGAATATTACTTTAACTATGTAAAGGTGTGCTACATTTGTTTATGCTGCATTTGTTTAACTGTGTAAAGATGTGTTGCTGCTTCATCTTGTCTGTCTAAGGTACCTGATTGGTCGAATGAAAAGCCGAATGGCCAATAGCTAGGCAGTAGAGGACCGGGGTGAGGGGGAGGGCAGAGACAATAAGTAGGAGGAGAAATCTAGGCTTGGAGTACAAGAGAGAAAAGAGAACCAGGGAGAAAGAGAGGGAGACGCCCAGGACAGTAAGACATACAGAATGAAAGAAAGGTAAAAAGCCTCAAGGGAAAACATAGATAAAGAGAAACAGATGAAAACCAGAGCTAAGACAAGGCCAAGCATTCATAACTAATAACAAGTCTCTGTGTCATGATTTGGGAGCCAGCTGGTGAACCAAAAGAAAGCCTGAACCCTCTGACAAAATGATGCCTTGACTTAATGTCTGTGGCAAGATTAGGTATCTGCACAAAGGGCATGAGTGGGTGGACAGAGATCAGAGTCTCAGAGGCAGCCCAGGCGAGTCACAGTGACCAGGCCAAGCAAGCACAGGGTAGGGGTGGGTGATGATGGGACACAGGCACACAGTTCTGGGAAGGTGGGGGGATTGGTTCCTGGCCTCTGGTTTGTACACTGACTGGAAAACAAGTTCTATCCTGAGATGGGGTGACTTTCTGAGGACCTATAGCACAGAATGGGGGGACTGGTTGCTAGTGAAGACATAGGCCCTCTCCCCTCTACCAGGGGTTGAATCTTAGTGCTTACCTGTTCCTAGAATGGGGCTAAACAGGGGACATTACCCAGAGGAGTCAGCAGGTCCGGGACTTGGGTCAAGGTGTCCCTAGGTGTACACACAGGCCTCTCCACCCTTCCTTTGGTATATTCTGTCATGTGCATGTATTTACTTATGTGTGTGGTGGGGTATGTCTGCATGTGTATTTGTGTGTGTGAGAGAGAGTCGGGCAATATCATGACAGGCCGCTAATAACTCAGTTAAGCATTAGGGCTCAGTTCAACCCTCCTGAAGCTGAACAAGTCAGTCTCTGAGGAAGACGTGAACAAAGGGCAGTCATCACCAACACCGCCTACAACATACAACACACACACGCACACGCACACGCACAGTTAGGGGGAGGGGAATTGCACTTACTAGGCCAGAACCACTCCCCCAGGTACCTCAGGGCAATAACCAAATAAGAACAAAGCCTGGGACTTGTCCAGACTTGCCCAAGAATGGAAAATCAATAGCCTTAGTCCAGCCCTGCTGGCCCTAACCAATTAGAAACCTACTAATATGATTGTCACTTACGTAAACCAATCCTAGACAGAATGCTCACACTGCTTTTAGAATCCCTTATCTGTGTATAAAAGAGCCTGAAGACTTTTCTTGGATGTGCGGACCCAGCCTGCTGACACTGCTATTCTCTAGATAATAAACACTCTTGTTGATTGCATACGTGGATGGTGGTCTTTTGGGGGACTTCTCCAGGACCCTAACAGCAAGGGAGCTATCTCCCAGCTCTCTCGGAAGTAGTTGTCTTTGGACTTGTCGCCTTGATGAAGCTCCTCTTCCCTCCCCGTGTTTTCTGCTGGAGCTATGTCTTATATAATAGGTCGGGGCTGGGGACAAACCTGCTGGAATGGCAAGGGAATGAAGAAAAGACAGACAGAAAGGCTGGGAAAAAACCATAGTATCCCAGAAGTTTAGCGTGTTTATTATGGAGAGTTGAACAGTTACTGCACACAGCTGAAGGAAGAGGCGGGGTTTATGGCACACCACTGGGACCCATGAGGCAGGCTTAGCTAATCCCAGCAGGAGCAGTCTCAGCAGGAACAGTCTTCAGGCTGTACCTATCCGGGATTGGGGATTCCTCCGGAAGGCTTTGGTTGCCCCATGGGACCTAGGCTGTGGTTCTCATCGTGGCCATGATGGTGCCGACCTCACTCACTCCGGGCTTCCTCTGCTCCTCACATCTAGTCCTCTGCCCTGGCCTCCTGGCAGACAGGAGGTGGGCAGCCCTGCCTTGCCGTCCCCAACATGTTTCTGCTTCGTGCAGGCCTAGAAACCACTGAGCCTCACGGCCTGAAACTCCTGAAATCAGGAGGCAAAATGAGTTCCTCCCTTTCATGGTCATGCCAGGCAGTCAGCTGTGGTACAAAGGGCCCTGGAGAAAGCCCTCTCCTTCCAGGAACCGGCCTGACCCAGCAGCTGCAGCTCCGTGTGTGTAGCTAACTCTCACCCAAATACTCACTGGTGAAAAGGGGAAGAAAGCCAGCTTTGTCTTTCTGTCCCCTTGGCAGCCCAGCCTGAGTCTGTCCAGGATGATATTGTTACAGAAACTGGAAATTCCTGTGTGTACAGTCTGGGGTGTTTGCCACCAAAAATAACACAACAATGAAGGGTCCCAGCTTGACTCTGACGGCTCAATCCCAGGTGACATTCCAGACTCCAGATTGCACGGTGCATGAATTGATTTGATCCTCTCTGGGTCTCTGCTGCTGGCCTCGGGGATGAGGTGGGGTGGGAGGATTGTTAGGGATGTGAGGGGTGGAAGGGTGGGGGTGTGGGGGCTGCAGGGGCGGGGGTGTGGAGAGTGGAGGAGTAGGGGGCTGGGGAGGTGTTTGTCATTCACACAAGGTTTGGGGACTGTTAAGGGGCAGGACAGTGAGTGGGATGGACACAGTGTCTTCAGGATCAAGACTCAGCTTCCCTCAGCACTAAGCCCCACCTGAGCTGTTATTATGGGGTCAGTGAGGAGGATTCAAAGTCTCAGACTGACTCCAGCCTCCTCCCACCTGGGCCGGCAGCTATGAGCTCAGCCTTCATTCTCTGAGCCTAGGGTGTGGCCAGAAGAAACAAGGTTATGAGCACTGTTCGCATATTCTTGTGACTTTTCAGACATGGGCTCGAAACGAGTGAGTATTGGCTGTTTCATGCAGCTCTCCCGGGGTTTTCAGAATTTTATAAAACACAGTCCTGGGCTTGGAACACCCGCCTGGGACTGTGGGGCTGTTCCTCCTAGACAGGCAGAAGTGAGGAGGAGCCGTCCAAGGCCACCCTCCCTCCAGTTCCAGCCCTTGGCCCAGGAGCCCCATTGCTTCCCTCTTCCCTGAGGCGGCTTGCTCCACAGACCTCATATTTATTCTGATAGGTGGGATCACGGCCACAACCTGAGTGGAGTCCCCATTCCGTCTGCTTGGGAGATGATGGTAACAGAAGGGTGGCTCCTAGCCCAGAGGATGTGAGCCATACTGGCCCCTGGTAGGGAGGCACATGAAGGAGACCTCAAAGCCATTCATGCTCAGTAGGCAGACAGGAGACACCTGATAGGGCCTGGCCAACCCTGGCCACTGCCTCTCCTGCCGAGTAGGCATGGGGCCCACACCTGTGGGCAGGGACAAAAGCTGTGCTGCCTGCCTGGTGGGGCGTTTGAAGTCAGTAGACGCCCCTTCTAGTCCAGATGCATCACTGCATGAGTGGGAAGGCTGACTGCACCTGGCCCTGTGCTGGCGTTGAGTTGTTTAGAACCCCGTGTCTCCACGGAAGCTCAGACACCTGGGGTATCACAGTTATCCCCATGGAGGGATGTCTGTCGTCTGCACCCAGGGCCTGATAGCCAGGAAAACCCAGCAACTTACTCTAGAAAATAGGACTTGTGGCCCATTGTGTGATTAAAATACTCAATTTAAGATTCCAAATAGTCCAATCCTCTTTAAACAGGAAGCCCGCACTGAGGAGGTTCTGACTTTTAGCTTTCCCGAGGCTTTCATAGGGCAGATGCCACCCTCAGCCATAGCCCCTTCTCAGGGGCTCCCCGGAAAATTTGGGGGCTGTGATGACATCTAAATGTCATATGATTTCTGTGGACACACGCTCTCCACACATGGTCAGGTTAACCCTAAGCCAGGAGGTGGAGAAGTCTCACCTCTAATCACCTGGGTGTGGGCACCTTGTTTGTCTCTACAGTTGACGATGTGATAAAATTCCCTGCAGGGCTGTTGGACCCAACCTGGCCAGTGTCTCGGTTGACTCAGGCTGCTATAACTAAAGATAATGCCCCCAGGACAAGGAATCCACATTCCCCCAGTTATTTCGGCTGGAGCTGCGCATCTGTTAGGGTGGAGGGGGCTGAAGAGGGCCGAGGTGGGTGGCCACCAGAGCATTCTCTCATGGCAGACCTGTGCCATCAGGAGGCCACCCTTATGAACTCTGCCAGGCCTAAGCACTTTAAGAAGGTTGCAAAGGCCATCACACTGGGGCTCAGGGCCCCAGCAGCAATTCTGACCCTCTAGGCAATGCTAGGACTCCCCCAGGACCCGAAGGGATGATTCTTGCACCATTATGGAGGCTCTCTTAAAGAAAAAGAAATAAACCAGCATGCAAATTTAGGTACAGAAGTAGATTTTAATGTGGAGTAAGAAAAGTTACAATAAATGTTTAAAAGGTGGTGTGGACCACATGACACCATCCAGACAGAAAAAAGGGCATTTTATCTGGTTCACCGTGATAAGCCTTTGAGATGCTGTCCCTCTATGGTTCCTGTCATAGCCTCTGACTGGCTGTCCACAGGACAAAGCCTTCTGTAGAGAAAATGGGAAGTTGGTTTTAGCTCCTGCGTGTATGATCGAAATTGATCGTAGTGACCTGGTTTAGGGACTTATATATAAAGAACCATTGTGGCATAGGTGCCTGTGTGACTGCGTCTTAACTAGGGAAGTCTGTATCAATGTATGCAGCTAAGGGACATCAGTGAATTCCCTGGACTCCGACCACTGCAGCTGTGTGCCATTGGCTCTGGTCCTTATTTTGTGATACACTGAATTGGGCGCCAATCTTTTATTAGTTGAGTCAGCAAAAAAATATGACTCTGCATCCAATGTATCAAAACAATGAACCCTTTTCCATTGACTGGGTTATCAAATAGCCCTGGGCTCGTCTCCCTCAAGATACGTCTTTCTCTGTACTTTGACCTCTAAGAACTTGTGGCCTCAGTGTGCTTCTGGGCTTCGTGACAGCAGGAGCTACCCACACCCTATGGTGTGATCAATTTGCTAGAGGTGAAGACATGGGCCTGCATGCCAAGTGTTTGCTGCATGCATGGCACAGCTGTCTGTTAAACCCTGTGCAGTGCGATTCATGTCCCCAAAGCATGAGGTGCCAGGCATTGTATGTGCCGCACCAGCATGGTGGTCTTTCCTAAGACCTGTCTCAGCCTTGGCAGGATTATTAGATGGCCCTGTAGGATGAGATAGAAATAAACAGAATCAAGGGGATGAGTTCTGGAAAACGGGAACAGGACTTAGACACAGGAGCCGAGAAGGTAAGCAGACTGGTGGTCAAGCTTCACAGCCTATGAGTCAATTGGAATTCCAAGGAATGAGAACCTTGGGGTGCATCAGAAGAAAGAAACAAGCCTTTTCCAAGCTCCCAAAGCCACACTCAGAGACAGGTCACCTCAGGGATGCCGTGGATGGGCTCCGGTTGACTTCAGAGTAAAGTCTAGCCCCAGCCTCTGTTTGCATCAGCGAGGTGGCTCGTTGTGTTCACGCCTTACCTGCAGCTTCTGAGCCGCTGCCTCCACCTCACAAGCCTGGTGTTTGTGCCCTGATGGTGACAGGGAAGGCCAGATTGTGTGCCTGCGAGGAACACGGTCCCACCCTTTGTAATCCTTAGCTATAGGGACAGAGGGGAAATATAGTTTATAATCTTTATTCTCTGGGAAAGAAGATGTCTCACTCAACATAGCACTGTGCACACGTGACAGTTGCAGGTATACATAGGGGATGGATATTGTACGTGATGAATCGCACGTGTGTGGGTAGGTGGGGTTTAGAAGTAGAAACAGCCAATGCCTTGCAGGATAGCCTTCCTGGTAGAGTCTCGCTTTCTGTCAGCCTGGCATTACTGAATCTTTAAACCTTGAACAAAACGCTTCTTTGAATTTGCAGGTGACATCTGAGAACATTGATAAAAGGCCAGGCATCATTAGGCTGGCTGAAGCCAAAAGCACACTTACTATATCATGTTCAAGAACTCTTAGAGAGGACATGAGGCATGGTGGATCCAGGTTCTCAGCTGACGGCAGTCTGGTTTGCCTGTTGGAGTTGGCTTAATTCTCTGGACGCTTGCTCTATGTCCCACCCACAGCTCCCATGTCCCGGAACACATGTGACTAAGCTCATGGGTCTTCCCATGTTTGTGCCCACACGAATTGGGATTACAAAGGGGCAGGGATGCTCCAAATGGCAGTCAGCTCCACGCCTGGAGTAGTGGGGAATGGTAGCATCACGGTCACACAGAATGGAGTGGCCCCATTTGTAAGGTCTTTGACTTGATGACAGACAGTGACTTGATGATGCGGGCCAGAGAGTGAGGTCATTGTGGAGCTAAGAATAAGAGCACGGGATGAAGTAAGGACATCACTGTGTCACATGGGTCTTCAGTGCTCAGAGAACTTCCAGAGACCTGGAGAGTATCACCCAGTCTGCCTCTAGCTGGGCACAGTCATTGTCCTCAGTGCCTTTGGAGTGAAGGGTGCAGGGTGACCTAGGTCGTCCTAGGAGCCAACACAATGGGAGTATTGTTCTCTGGTCATCCTGCCTGCTCTGTCCCGTAACTCTCTTTCTCCCCAGCTCTTGCCATGCAAGTGGAGGTTAGCTCAGGAGCCTCAGGACTCAGGTCCCAGCACTCAAACCTGTGGTTCCAGAGTTATGTCCATCCAGACTGCACCTAGCCCTTCCAGGGGATTCACTAAGACAGCTCTTCATTAGCTCCACCCTTTGGACATCTCCTTAAGAAGACAGCTTGGGGAGAAGGTGGGGATGTGGTCAGATGTGGCCGAAGCTGAGCTGTAAGCATGATGATCAGTTTACCCCTCTGCCATCGCTCTACATGTGGTCAAGGCACTTCACTGGAGTCTGAGCAGATTCAGCAGGTGGGAGAAGGCTCCTGTGCTTGACCCCTCTTCCCCTTACCCAGCATGGGGCATGGTGTGCATGTGTGTCCATATGTGAACATGGATGTCTGCTGGCATGTGCAGATTTGAACATGGGCCTCATGTATGTGTGCACACATGAACACAGATTTCTGCAGGTGTGTGCATTTGAGAACATGTGTCTGAATGTGTGTAGGCATGTATGATAGCTACACGGAACATGAGATAGCTGCATGCATGTGCAGCTGTGGATATGGATATCTATATATGTCTGCATATGTAAACATGGGTGTTGGTATGCATATGTGTGTCTGCATACTCATAAGTGCACCTTTGTGTGCATGCATGAACACGGGTGTCTGCATGCATGTACACATGGAAGTGTATGTTCATTCACAGTGTCATGTGCTCGGCTCAGTGACAATTTCAACATGGGTAACAGCATATAAAGTCAGTACAGATTTATCCCCTGTGTACTTCTCAAAATGGACACGTGCAAGATTCGATCTTATCAAATATCCTTATACCAATTTAATTTATCTTTAACGATTTAATCACTCAAAGGCTCTTGCTTATGCTGTGTTTTCCAGAGCGATGACCTCATGAGCATCATAACTCTGGTGACCCAGCAGAGGGTGTGGATGTCCCTGCAGGACCACCACTCCCACAGTATATGAGCAAGGCCACTCTGGAGCTTTCCCTTAAAACAAGATTGTTGTGCTCCTCATTGCTATAGAAACCTACAGTGTCCAGCAAACATCTCCACCCAGCACTGAGGTCATCGCCCTCCATTTTCAAAGCGTTGTTTGTCCACGTATTCTCTCTGCCATGTTTCTGCCTATATTGAGTCATAAATCCTGAAGCTTCCAACTCTGTTTACATACATGGACACGAGAACACATCTTCCTGCTAGTTTCAGATTGCCGTGCTGGGCTTCATCCTAGCACACACACTGTGTGACAAGGTTTTAAATTGCCCGAATGTGCTCCACTTGAGCAAGAGAACTGGCCATCGCCAAGTGCTCTGGTGAGATGGAACCCTCTCGGAACGTGGAAGATGATGGCCTTACTTCTTCCCTCCACATCCCAATCAGCCCCCATCACCACCCCTCCCCATTCCCGTGGCTAGCACAGGAACCCCTGAAGGTGAGTTCTGAGAACCCTGCATCACTGCAGGTGATGCCGAGGTGGGGAATCAACTTGGTGAGGGAAAAGGTGAGGTGGTGAAGAGCCTCTAATCTTCACTTCTGCTGCCTGGTCCAGGTGAGGGAAAAGGTGAGGTGGTGGAGAGCCTCTAATCTTCGCTTCTGCTGCCTGGTCCTCGCGGAGCTCCGGCCTGGCATGGAACAGCACCATGTGCCACCGCAGCTTGCTTTGCTGAGTCCCAGTGTGACATTGTCCAGAGGGAGTCCAATAAGGAAGATAAGAACCCGGGGGCCGTGGAGTTTGTCAGCTAGGCAGACAAGTGGGCCGTGAGGAGGTAGGGCACTACTTTCCCAGGCTGGAGAGCGGGTTGCCTGAGGTCTCAGGGAATCCTGCTCCATGTCTCCAGGAGCATTGTCGTCACCCAGTCACAAACCCACCTGCGCGTCCCATCACGTCCGTGCTTCTGTGCGCCTGCCCAGCATCTCTCTGTGCTGGGTGGAGTCCTTTCTCCAGGTGACGCTGATGAGATACCCTGTGCAGGAGTTGACTCAACTGGCGATTCTGAGCTCAGCCTGAGTAGTTAAAAGAAACGTGGGAATTCGAGCCACAGGACCCCATCGAAGCATGCGTTATGATGGACATCGTCCCCTTCTAGCCAGAAACTCAAACGTCCTTTCATCTCAGTCCAGTGGCGTTAGCTGGGGAGTTTCAGCATGCTCCCTGCCGGTGCTGTGGCAAATCCCCACAGTTTATAAACTAAGTTCAAGAGACCAGGAAAGAGAAGTGACTTGGCCATGGACCCTGCAGAAGGTGGCAAGTTCTGAACCTGGTCGCTCTAGGCCCATGGGTCACTCCTGGAGCTCTTGTCTGCTCCTGCGAAAGTGCATCCCAAAGTCAGGCTGTGGTTCTGCCGGAGTGCAGAGCTATGCAGTGATATTTCATTTGTATTTTAATAAATAAAGCTTGCCTGAGGATCAGAGTGCAAAGCTAGCCACACCAGTCAGTTGTACAGATCAGGCAGTGGTGGCACACACTTTTAACCCCAGCAGCCACACTAGTTAGCAATAGGGGCTGGGCGGTGGTGGTGCAGCATTAGAGAGGAATATAAGGCGGGTGAGTCAGGAACTCGCTCTCTTTCAGTCTGAAGATTTCATGGAGGTAAGAGCTCTCTAGTGACTGACTGCTTTGATTTTCTGATCTTCAGGTTGAACGCCAATAGCTGTCTCTGGGATTTTATTATTTGTGCTACAGAGCTAGGCTGTGGTCCTGCTGGAGTTCAAACCAGGATCAGAGCGGATCTGTGTCTACTTACAGTGCTATCCGGAGTAGTCACGCTGAAGAGGACAGGACGGAGTGTTTGATCTTAGATCAAGAGTCAAGGAAACGTCAGGAGGTGGGTGTGTTAAAAGCAATAATGAGCGTGTGTGAGACCAAATTATGGACGACTGCCGTTATCATTGGTCTCCATCTCTGAAGGGGACCGTTGGCCCGTGTGTCGCCTCCCTAAACGTATGCTGTCATTATCTCTCCGCAACCCTTCATTAAACCGCCATCTGGGTGTCACCCCAGCACTGATGCCCAATGGGAGCCCCCGTCAGGATGGGAGGGGTCAGTCCCACTGTCCCCCGGTGACTACAGAGCACCTGTGAGACAGAGGCAGAGAGTCACACACGGAGCCACTGCACCCGAGTTCCGGCGATATCCCCACCGCTGAGTGTGGGAGGGCACAGGCTCACGGCGACAGCGTGCCTGCTCAGAGTTCTCTATAAGTCTGACTGTGAGCACCTCATCAGCGCCAGCTGACGGGAGGACACATTTCTTTTTAAAAGGCTATAATTAACATAGACAACGTGGCAGACATTTCAGTGGGCATGATTTGATTTTTGGCTTAATTATCTTTTAATATAGTTAATGTAGGGGCGAATATCCGGTTGCTTTGGATTGTCATGTGAAATGGGCTGTGTGTGTCCTAGTGCCTCACTAGCACATATAGTGGTGTGTTACTCGTGTTTTAATAAATAAAGCTTGTCTGAAGGTCAGTGGGAAGCACCCACACTAGTCAGCTGTACAGGCCAGGCCGTGGTGGTGCATGCCTTTAATCCCAGCACTAGGAAGGAATATAAGACAGGAGGAGACAGTCTCTCTCACGGTCTCCATCTAGGATTCGTGGAAGCAGAATCTCGCCTATTTTGTCTAAGGTAGAGGTAGCAGCCAGTGGCTAGCTGCTTTTGCTTTTCTGATCTTCAGATTGAACCCCAATATCTGTCTCTGGGTTTTTATTAATCATGCTACAAGCACAGCCCTTCACCCTTTCCTCGTGCATGAAGCATGCCTTATAGCTTCATTTAAAGCTGCTGGAGCTCCAGAATGAGAAAGGAGAAGAGTCTGTGGGAACCTGGAAGAAGCAATGTCTCTCCTGCTGAACTTGATTCCAAAGGCAGAAGAGACAGAAACATGTTACTCCTATGAGTCCCTCAATGCACAAGGCTTTCTGTGACGATGCAGTTGAGAAAGCTAACGTTCATATTCCACATTCTCCATGCTCCGCTCGCTGGAAAAGTTCAAGCACATACAAGTTAAGACAACAGAGATAATTGGGCAAAAGTTTAAAACATCTGAGGGTAGAGGGAGGGAGGAGGCTTGCATCGTGCTGCAGGTACCTATGTGCCCCAGGCCACCAGTAACTGATTGTCAGCAGTGACCCAGGGCAGACAGAAGAGTGCCCTGGTTCCTGAGCTTCTACTAAGTGGTTTTGTTGTTGTTTTGAGAAAGGGTCTTACTCACTATGTAGCCGTGGATGGCCTGTTCCTGACAGGGCTCTGTCTGCCTTGTCCCCTCAGTGCTGGGATTAACGCTTGCACCCGCTCTACGAAGAGTCTTTAGACATTGCTGCTGACTGAAAATGTGAGAAAAGCCAGAGAGCAAGCGTTCTAGCGGGAGGAAAGACGTTCTAAGAGAGACACCCCTGCCCCACAATGACCCTGAGGAATGTTTCTAGGACACTCAGAGAGAAAGGAGGGGACCCTGGTGCCAGCCAGAGGAGGGGCGTGTCCCCAGGAAGGGATGGCCTGGTGTAGGACTGCTTAACTCTTTGTGACTCTTGTCCTCTGGTTAGAGCTAAACCTCATGTCTGGACTCTGAAGACGAACTTGACGCTATTTCCCTTCCTGAAGTGGCATATTGAATGATCTCTTCTGCTCTTTACTTCCTCTATGGGGGCCTGTGGGGAGCTGGTGACTGAGCCTCACTTGTGAGGGCCTCCAAGGACAGGGAACCTGGCTGGTCCACCTCTGAAGATATCCTGCCATGTGTCCGGGCCCAGCCTGCACAGGCGCCTCAGACTTCCCTTGCCCTTCCCACACATGGAGAGGGCATGAGGGTAAGCGCAGTGACAAGATTGGAACCTTTGACCCCTGAGGTCACACTCTGGGTCTCCATGCCCCGTGGAGTGGTGGGAACGGTTGAGGGCCTTGAGAACAGTAGTTGATGTGAATTCTGTCTGTCCTAGTTACCGTATTAGATACTGAAAAGATTTTAGATATTTATTTTGATTCATTTAATAATAGTAATAAAAATTAATAAAATGTAATAAAAGTAATAAAAATGTGTCATCCTAAATAATCTAACTAAAATTATGGTTTTTTTTAAAGAAATTAATGAATGCCTATGATGGAGGAAGGTCATTGGCTAATAAAGGAACTGCCTTGGCCCATTTTATTAGTTAGAAGATAGGTGGGAGGAGTAATCAGAACAGAACGCTGGGAGGAACAGGAAGTGAGGTCAGAGTCTCGACAGCTCTGCTCTCTGGAGCAGCAGCCTGAGAGAGACGCCATGCCCCGCTCCCAGGATGAAGCTCCGACCCAGGATGGACTAGGCTAGAATCTCCCCGGTAAGCGCACCTTGGGGTGCTACACACAGATGATTAGAAATGGGCTAAATTAATATGTGAGAATTAGCCTAGAAGAGAATGGGCCAAGCAGTGATTAAAAGGATACAGTGTCCATGTAATTATTTCGGGGCATAAGCTAGCCGAGCAGGCGGCTGGGGTGCTGGGAACGCAGCCCCGCCACTCCTATTACTACATGCCTAGCTTAGGAAAGAGTAGCTGGATTGGATTCTTGGTCTGTTGCCGATGTCAGTCTGTTAGGTGATTGGATTTGGAATAGGAGAGAGAGAGAGAGAGAGAGAGAGAGAGAGAGAGAGAGCGCCAATGCTTCAGGGAGGTGCCTGGATGTGTATGCGTGTGGTAAAAAGGGAGGACGACTTTAGCGATCTTTCTGATTACCATGGATATTCTTCTCTGACCGGTTTCTGAAGATTAGAATACATCACTGCGGTCCTCCCATTCATTCATCTCTTGCTCTTTGAAAGGCTCTCTCTCCCACGCCTGATTCAAAACCTCACGCATGAGCTGGTTCCTGGGGATCCCTAGATCATCAGATGTAGACACTTAGAGGACCACCTGTACGCATGGACAGCGGCTAGATCCTGGCAGACGAGCCTGGAGGTGACCACTGATCCCGAGCAAGCCAACTCATTTGCATTGTCTGCAGGATGTAAGGTTTGAGTGTGTATCGTCAGTACTTCAAAGACTCTCTTCGGACGGATTCTAGTCCAATTAACATGCCCATAAAACAGATGTCATAGCAGCCCCCAAAGTGAAGAAATCTAAGACAGAAACAGATCGGACTGCCCCTGCACAGATGATCAGGTGTCAGCCACAAATGCACATGTGTTCTCAAATATTCTGAACTTGAGAACTATCTACACTTAAGGAAAGAAAGTGTGAGAATTGGAAATGGAATATCACTCCTTAGATGTTATCTATAAAATTCCCAATTTCTGGAATCTCCATTTCCCCTCTCTTGGCAATCACACCAAAATACAGTGGTGGGCTCATGTCAGGACAGCTTTCCCTGGGAGTCAGCTGTCTGTGGGCCCCACACTGTGCACAAAAGGAGCCTGACCCCAGGTCTGGCACACTGCATGGGGGAGAACTGGTTTCCCAGATGAGCAGCCGGGGGTGTTTTCTCTCCGCCGTGTGTGTGTGTGTGTGTGTGTGTGTGTGTGTGTGTGTGTTACTGTTGTTCTGTGCATGCCTGGAGGGCGGTGGGTGCTTACCAACGGCTTCCTGCTCAAACACACATCTTTTTTTTTGGGGGGTTTCATTTTTTTTATTTAAATTTATTTATTTATTAAGGATTTCTGCCTCGTCCCCACAACCGCTTCCCATTTCCCTCCCCCTCCCCCGATCAAGTCCCCCTCCCTCATCTGCTCGAAGAGCACTCAGGGTTCCCTGACCTGTGGGAAGCCCAAGGACTGCCCACCTCTATCCAGGTCTCGTAAGGTGAGCATCCAAACTGCCTAGGCTCCCCCAAAGCCAGTACGTGCAGTAGGATCAAAAACCCACTGCAATTGTTCTTGAATTCTCAGTATTCCTCATTGTCCGCTATGTTCAGCTAGTCCGGATTTATCCCATGCTTTTTCAGACCTAGGCCAGCTGGCCTTGGTGAGATCCCAATAGAACATCCCCATTGTCTTAGTGTGTGGGTGCACCCTTCGTGGTCCTGAGTTCCTTGCTCGTGCTCCGTCTCCTTCTGCTCCTGATTTGGACCTTGAGATTTCTGTCCGGTGCTCCCATGTGGGTCTCTGTCTCTGTCTCCTTTCATTGCCTGATGAAGGTTAATATTCATGAGGATGCCTATGTGTTTGTCTTTGGATTCACCTTCTTATTTAGCTTCTCTAGGAACATGAATTATAAGCTCAATGTCCTTTATTTATGGCTAGAAACCAAATATGAGTGAGTACATCCCATGTTCCTCTTTTTGGGTCTGGCTTACCTCACTCAGGATAGTGTTTTCTATTTCCATCCATTTGTATGCAAAATTCAAGAAGTCCTTGTTTTTTACTGCTGAGTAATACTCTAATATGTATATATTCCATACTTTCTTCATCCATTCTTCCGTTGAAGGGCATCTAGGTTGTTTCCAGGTTCTGGCTATTACAAACAATGCTGCCATGAACATAGTTGAGCATATACTTTTGTTGTATGATAGGGCCTCTCTTGGGTATATTCCCAAGAGTCAAACACACATCTTGAAGAGCAGCTGTTCACTTAGAGTTGGCTGTTTTCACAAAAAGCCATTGAAAATGTGAATTTCACAGAGACGTAGTCAGGAAACTACACGTATGTCAGGCTTTCAGCCATGAAGAAATTCATAGAGTTAGGGGACCGCATTCGTGGGTGACATGTCGAAGGCGCTCAGCCAATGGCCTCTCCGTCCAGGGCAGGAAGGCCAGAGGCTGGCTGCTCACGAGCAGAGCCTGTGCTCTTGTGGGTATGTGGGTTACTGCTGTCTATCTATCCGGCTGGCTCCGCCTCCCCTCTGAAAACCCTTTAAAAGGTTGGACTGAAAGAGTCTGTGATTTGCCTTCTCTGTGCTGCAGAGGTCAGGAGGCCCCATTGGCTCTGGATTGGGGTGGCAGGAAGGTGGCATTTAAAGCCCAGGGAGGAGTCAGGTCACAATTGTAGCCAATGAGAGGTCCAGCAAGGGCAGGTCCTCAGTGAACGATGCCCTGTGCGGGCTCCCCTGAGCTATCTTTCCTGAGGATTCCCGAGCTCGAGGCAGGAACCTGGTACAGCCTCTTCTATCCAGCAACAAGAGAGGAAAGCCCAGTCCCCCTTTAACCGAGTGACCCCTACCTGCCCTTCGGGAACCCACAGTGTCCTGATAGTACCACAGTTCAGAAATCCCATTGGAGTGTCTTGGAAAATTCCCCCAACTTTACTAGAGTGAGTTGGCCTTGAATTTGAGTTGCTTGGGAAGGCATGTAGGCACGGTCTAGAACCCCAAAGGGCAGGTTAGTGCTCTGGGTGTTGAGTGCCCAGCTCCCGCCCGTCTCTCACCCCCTCCCTGTTCCTGGTCCCCCAGTCTCACTCACCCTTCGTTCCCTGCCCATGGGATGGGCACATTTTCAGAAGCTCTGAAGTGCTGGGCCTCACCACTGGCTTGCCTCGCTCCCTGGTTCAGGCTCAGAACAGCCATTTCCTAAAGAAATTCGGTTGTGATGTTATTTCGAGGATTTCCCAAATACGAAAGGAAGAATGGGTAGAGAGATCACCGCTTGGCCGTACTTCCTCACAGCAGAAGTGAAGGGTGAACCCTGGACTGTTCTACAGCAGGAACCTAAGGGGCTTCAGGGGCTTCGGCCTGCTCTGCTGGTCCAGTCTGGATGCCTTCTTGCAAGGAAGCACTTCCTCTGATTTTCCAGCTGCCTCCAGCAGGTGGGCTGCTTTCTACACGGAACAACAGAACAGTGGACAGCACTGTTGGTCACCAGTGAAAAGCAAGCCAAGACTATAGTGTCATCCACAAAGGTTTGTAACTCTGGGATTTGGTCACATTAAGAAAAATGATTAAAGTCCTTTAAAAGTGTCTCTGACATGTCTGTCCACGTGTGGTGCGTCAATTTCCTTTTGTAATCAGCAGAGAACAGCAGAATGCCAGGGCCAGGCTGCACAGTGTCCAAAGCAAGCCCACTGCCAGCCTCAGGTGTGCATTTGGGTGGCCATGACATTGAGAGCCGTGGGCAAGACACGATGCATGACCATCTGTTCTTTCCAAGGGTCTTAAGCTCACAGCTGGTGAGGGCAAGCAAGCATGACCTCTTCTCCACAATGAGGTGCCAATGATCTCTGTGCTCTGCCCAGGGTATTTGTAAATGAGGCAGCTCAAGCTCATGCAGAGACAAGGGTGAGCTGTGCAGACACTCCCTGGCCTGTCACTAACGGCAGGAGAGATTTGTGTTCAAATCAGCCACCCAGCAGGGCATGACCAAGGGACAGGCAAGTTTGGCATCCTACCATGTACGTCAACATCCTTACATGTCTTTTGTCAAATAAAAATTCACAAGATTTGGAACTAGTGTAGCTTAAAGATAAAATGTTCTCAGTCAAGGTTCTCTGTGGAAATGACCAGGAGGATTCATGCTGTTAAATTCAAGAGAGACATGAGGCCAACACCTTCCCCTCAACCAAAAGAAACCACAGAAGGAGTGAGCAGCTGCATTCGTCCGAGGAGGGTGCTGGTGTGCAGCGAGCATGCGACCGGGATGCTTTGGAGCACACACACCTTGAATGTAGCAGAGTAGGAAGGGAGCCCCTTCTCTGCTGCTCTAATGACCTAGGAACAACCTGAACCCAAAGTCTTTCTCCCAGAGGGGAAGAGGTAAGCAGGGATACCCAGCAGTCTTCACTGGAAGCCCACCTACTGACCCTGTGGCTGCAGAACCCAGGTCCTTACAGTCCCAGCTTGTATGCCTTGGAGGGACCTGTGCTGCACCCTTTCCTGCAGAGACTTCAGCTGTCCCAGGCCCATCGGCACGGTTCACGTACCGTAGGGACAGCCAGCCATGGCATCTCCCCCTTTCCTGCAGAGACTTCAGCTGTCCCAGGCCCATCGGCACGGTTCACGTACCGTAGGGACAGCCAGCCATGGCATCGTCCTTCCACAGAACTGTGCTCATAGATGCTGTTTTTGAAAAACAAGGCCCAGCAAAGCAACCTTGGCAACTGCAGCAGAGCCCACACAGTGCCCTGGCTTCAGTTGCTAGCACCCTTGCTCTGCAGAAGCAGAGGAAGCTGAGGGCAAGCAAAGGAGATCAGCCATCTATGATAGCATGGAGTGGACTGCATGATGCCTGGAGGGAGATTAGCTAGCCCTGAGTGTTTGGGAGCCTAGGGACACCCCTGTCTTACACAGGAGGTCACACTCCTTCTACACTAGCTACTCTTCACGTGCCTGGGAGCCTGCGGTGATGCCATCTCAGAGGAGACTGGACATGGTGTGATGAAACAGCCATGGGCTCCTAGGTTGTTGACACATTTTCAGATGCCTCTCATCTTGATGTAGCCTAAGAGCCTACATGGTACAGGACAATTCTGTATTCTGTCAATTATGTTTTAAATAAACGCTGATTGGCCAGTAGCCAGTAAGGAAGTATAGGCAGGACAACCAGACAGGAAGTAGAGCTGGGGCAATGGGAACAGGAGAATTCTGGGAAAGGAGGAAACCTATTCCTCCCAGTCCTGTCCAGACACCTAAGAAGGAAGATGTGACCTGCCCCACTGAAAAAGGTACCGACCCATGTGGCTAACATATACTAGAATAACGGGCTAATATAAGTTACAAGAGTTAATAAGAAGCCTGAGCTAATGGGCCAATCAGTTTATAACTTATGTATACCTCTGTGTGATTATCTTTGGGATTTACCGGCTGTTGGAACTGGGCAGGACAGAAACCCCAACAAGCATGTTACACCTGCATTCAGGCTGTGAAAACTCATCTGCCCAGAACCGGAACCAACAAAACCTTCCTAGGCAACATCCTAGCATTCATCTGTAGATGGAACCCTCCCCATGACAACTGCTGTATAAAACCGGAAGAGGCACCTGCTTCACCAAACACAGACATCAGTGTCCTTCATAAGAACTGTGGAACCTCAGCAGAAACCCACAATGAAAGGAGGCTTGTAACCACTAAAACAAATTAAATCTAGTGATCCCAATGAAACTAGGTAAGTCTGAATGAGTGCAGAGAGGCACCCCCCAAACTCAGGAAAAAACCATTCAGGATTTGATTCAGCAAGGAGATGGATACCATCAAAAATACACACTGATGCAGGTCCGGGAGGTAAAAACTACACACTGATGCAGGTCCTGGAGGTAAAAACTACACACTGATGCAGGTCCTGAAGGTAAAAACTACACACTGATGCAGGTCCTGGAGGTAAAAACTACACACTGATGCAGGTCCTGAAGGTAAAAACTACACACTGATGCAGGTCCGGGAGGTAAAAACTACACAATGATGCAGGTCCGGGAGGTAAAAACTACACACTGATGCAGGTCCGGGAGGTAAAAACTACACAGTGAGGCAGGTCTTGAAGGTAAAAACTACACACTGATGCAGGTCCTGGAGGTAAAAACTACACACTGATGCAGGTCCGGGAGGTAAAAACTACACAAGGATGCAGGTCCTGAAGGTAAAAACTACACACTGATGCAGGTCCTGGAGGTAAAAACTACACACTGATGCAGGTCCGGGAGGTAAAAACTACACAGTGAGGCAGGTCCTGGAGGTAAAAACTACACACTGATGCAGGTCCTGGAGGTAAAATCTTCAACAATGAATCAAGGAATGCTGGCTTCAACAACAAGGGTGTCTTACAAAACACACAGCTGTCGTTTACCTAAACAACCTCACATCATGGCCCAGGTAAGTAAACTTTGGGCCTTCCCTCATCATAGCATCCAGCGCTGCTGGAGGTGGTTCCCAGATCACATGGCGTCCATGCACATAGAAAATAGCCCATTATGTAAAATTGGTGGCTGCCCTGTGCGTGCATCGGTCCTGGGGCATGGAGAAGCAACATGTGGAGGCAGGAGACTCCGGCTGGTACTTGCTTCTGCTTTGGAAGCCAGAGTTTCACTTTTGACAAGGATCAACTTTAAAGAAGGAGTAAATCCCCTTTGCAGCATACATTAAAGAAACCACAGAAAGTTCCATTGGACCCAAAAGCTTCTGATGACAGCATGGGACGCCTCTACCTGCACAGCGAGCTCCTCTGCACAGCGCCATTGCCCAACAGCCCAGCTCCTTGCCGCCCAGCTTGCTGTCTTACCCACCTGTCCCTCAGCACAGAGTTGCAATTTGTTTTGTGTGAGTTTGTCCTTGGTATAGAGAAGCAAATGACAGACAGTGTTACAAGCTGGAAATGGAGTGACCCTTGTTTATGCTTATTTACACTTATTTAAACACTCCTCCTTACAAGAAGATTCACTTTCTCTACAGCTTTGGTCTGTTTGTGTCTTTTCACTCAACTTGACACAACGTATCTTTTTAGCATTTGTAGGTCTGCAGGCAGAAAAGTCGTTCGGACTTCAATTCTAAAGGTCTTAATTTCTTCACATTTTCAAGATTGTTTTCGTCCCCCTACCCAACCAAATGGTATTCCATTGTGGAGGGAAACTGGAGGCTTATAGAACTTAAAAGTTACTCCTCTCTTACAATGACAACTTGGGATCTTTAGTCAACGCTGCCCGTTTCCCCAGCCCAGGTCCCTGGTGAACCCTCTTGTTTCACAGGAGAGGTTTAAGTTTTGAACCCATGAGTGAATCTTTTGTTTTAATTCATATAATTTTCAGCTACATAGTTCACATTTGGCCTTTAAACATACTTTCTCTTTAGTGATAGTCTCATTTTCCCACCTATTACTTTATGCGTCTCCTTTGGTTTTCTTTGTAGATAGTTTCTTGTAGAATTTTGAGCGTGTATATGGCAGTGAGTTACAAACTTTGCCTTGTGTGTTCAGAGCATATTTCAAGGGCATTTTCTGTTTTTTGTTTTGTTTCTTTGGACTGTGACAAACTTTTCTATTTCTTTGTATGTATTGTCTATTTTCATTGTTGCTGAAAACATTTGGATATCATAATGTGACCAGCTGACCCCTTATTTATTAATGATTTTTTCAATGTATCTTGGAAAAGATTGTTTCTCTTTTTGTGTATATATGGTTAGTATTATATGGTTAGTATGTGCTCAGTTAGTATTTCAGAGATTGCCTTTGACGGAACTGAAAACTATTTAAATGGAAGTCCATCTCTCCCAGTCTCTGGAATGTGGCTCCGTGCGGTTCTTTGTTTCTCCTGTGGGTTGAACCTGGGGCCTTACATATGCCAGCTGAGCCCTGTATCCTGAGTGACATGCATTTCTGTTCTCGGTCTTTCCTTTAATATGTATCTAGAGAGTTCGTACTCCTACCTCCCCTTCTGAGACTGGCAGAAATGGAAGCTCACGGTCACCTCTTTTCTGAGCTTTCAATCTGCCCTGGACATGTGTGTTTCTCTCTAAGTTCCCCAGGCTCCACGGACGCTCTAATGGTTCTGATTTTTTTCTTTTTTTTTGTTATTTATTTATTAAAGATTTCTGCCTCCTCCCCTCCACCGCCTCCCATTTCCCTCCCCCTCCCTCTCCAGTCCAAAGAGCAATCAGGGTTCCCTGCCCTGTGGGAAGTCCAAGGACCACCCACCTCCATCCAGGTCTAGTAAGGTGAGCATCCAAACTGCCTAGGCTCCCACAAAGCCAGGACGTGCAGTAGGATCAAAAGCTCTTTCACTACCCTTTCCTCCCTGGCTCATGTCGTGTATTCCAGCATGAACATCCACACACCACCTATTTGAACAGAGAAAGACAGCAGTGTTCCTAAAGCTCTTCTTGTCTCCCTCTGAAACCAGAGGTTAGGTCACACGCTGGAGCATGGCTCCTCTCAGGAGGCCTGCACCCGAAGTGGAGGAGGGAGAGCAAGGCTGGAAAACATGTCATCATGCTTTCCTCCTGGGTCTGAGTTGTCTTTGTCCTCATACTCTGTATTCACCTGATGTGTTAGTTCTTTTTCTCATTGCCTCCACGAAATAATCACCAAACGCAACTTAAGAGTAGAATGGGTTATTGGTGTGGGACAATTGTCTATATTCTGTCAATTATGTTTTCAATAAATGCTGATTGGCCAGGCAGGAAGTATAGGTGGGACAAGCAGACAGGAAGTAGAGGTGGGTCAATGAGAACAGGAGAATTCTGGGAAGAGGGAAGCTTCCTCCGCAGGCCTGTCCCAATCACAGAAGAAGGAAGATGTGATTGCCCTGCTGAAGAAGGTACCGAGCCATGTGGCTAACATAGATAAGAATAATGGGTTAAGATAAGTTATAAGAGTTAATAAGAAGCCTGAGCTAATGGGCCAATCAGTTTGTCATTAATATAGACCTCTGTGTGATTTCTTTGGGGCAAAACAGCTGTGAGACCTGGTGGGAGGACAGAAGCCCAGACACCAGGTTATTTTGGCTCACAGTGTGAGGGTGCAATCCATCACGGTGGGAGGCATGGCAGCAGGTGCATGAAGCAGCTGGTCATGTAAATAAGAGATACATGATTGACACCCCTGTAGGCATGGCTGTGAATCTGGCGTAGGCGCCATCACTCTTGGGACCATTTCATAGTGAGGGTCTTTGAGTAGCTCGAGCAGACTGTGAGCTGTTTTCAACAGACTCACGATTTGTTAGATAAAGTGTTGGTGACACATCTCAGCTAAAAGATTGTCTGTGGTGTAAAGAGTGAACACGGCTCAAAGGGACATGGAACATGGTCCCATGTCTCGCACAGACAACATTTAAGTGCAGTTTACATGCAAGGGAAGTGTGCCTTCATGAGAACTCACCACTGACAAGGTTTACCCCAGCGTCTGTAGATCTTGGGCTGGCACCAAGCAGAGGATGGGCATGGTACCTTCCCTCTGACCCGCAGAGTCTTCCAGTCCATGGAATAGAATCATCCATTAAGCCAGCCATTCTAGAGAAGGGAGCTGGCCGCTGGGGGCAGATGCCCATCCGTTCAGTGTAAAGGTGTGAAGGAGAAGCAAGGCTGCCCCTAAGAACTTAGGGTGAGAATCACCCTGGCGGTGAGGGTATTGAGAGTGAGTGCTTCATACAAAAGAAGCTGGATATGTGGAGGGGAGGGGGCGGTGAGCCAGTGGGGCCACGGTATTGGTGCGGCCTGACTAGTGGTGGCACCAAAATTGAGAGCTGCTTGTCATATCCAAGCCCCTGCCTGACCTTTGCGGAGGGCACTGAAAAGTGCTGCTGGGATTTAAGAGTAACCTGGATGCTTTCACACTCTTGAAAACGGACTCAGGAATCAGAAGAGAAAGGAAGACACAGGGAGGGGTTGGGAGTGGAGACAGGAGCCCTGCCAAGGGCAAGTCAACAGGATGCATGGCTCTGTTTCTGCTTCAGAAACATGGCTGAGCCCTGCTTCGTGCTAGCTCATGATCTGCGGAGAAGCGTGGAATGACTGGGCATGTCTGATCGTTCAGGGCAGCTCTAGTGGGTGGGAAGAGCTTTCAGAGTGAGGCCAAGAGATTTGCCTGCTTCTTAAGACACATAGCGCCACTGTCAATCTGCGATCCAACCCTTTCATCAGGGGACAGATGCTGACGCCACCCAGTGAGTGTGAGAGGCTCCTGTGCCCATGACAACCAAGGTGGTGGCTGCCACAGCCACTGTCTTTGCCAGAGACTCAGCAGGCAGAGGGGACACACATCCTGGTGGGAGAGGGATATGAGGGGTGCTGCCCAGCTCAGGGCTTCTCAAGGTGAATAAGGTATGTGCACAGGCTCTCTCTGGCTAGTGTGAAGGAGAAAGTCAGGTTCTAAGCTGGAGACAGACAAGTTCTGTTCTGTGGGGCCGCTGGACCCTGGTGACACTGGGCTCGTCATTGGTTTTCGGGAGTGGGGTTCTGTTGCCATACACAGTCCACGGTTGCTTGTCGGTGTTTCCAGCCTCTCCCTCCCTGTGCACTGCACATTGTAGTGTTTGTGTGTGTTGAACACATATGTCGATACCTCGGCTCTCATTTCCAAGTGCCATCCAGCGAATGCCCGGCCCTAAGCCCCCTGCTAGGATCTGGGATTGCACTTTGGCAGTGCGCATAAACCTGGGCTATCTAACCAGAAGAGCCTAGGGTTGTTGACATTAGCAGCCCAGGCCATCTGAGCCGGAGTTCCCACATCTGGGTGTTGTGACTTGATCTGGTTGGTTGGAATGAGTCGAGGGTCAGTTTGCGGCCCAGCAGGACATCCGCCAGGAGAAGCAGATGTGACCCTAGAGGGTGAGACAAGAGGGTCTTCCATATTGTCATGAAGCCATAATGTATACAGGAGTTTGCCAAGTACCTGCTTGTTACCAAGTCATGGTTGTTGGCTGTTGTATGAGCATAAAGTGTGAGTTCTTAGCGTCCATCTGCCCAGTCAGTCACTAAAGAAAATTCTGTGGAAACAAGCGGCGTCTGTGTTAGCCTCCTCCCCTAAACGGTGGTCCTTTGTGATCGAGGCAGTTCCTGAAGGTCTTTGTGGCTTTTCAGAGACAGGAGCGCACTCTGCCCAGGCCGGGAAGCTTCCTGTTTCTCTGATTCTGTGTTCATGAGACTGTAGCTCTGGAGTGCATTCCTCTCATCGCCATGGCTCGTGGTGAAGCCTCGGGGGCCTGCTGAAAGGACAAGTGATGTCTGTCCATCTTCTCTTGGTCTGAAGTCTGTCTGAGGCCGAGGCTACTGGCAGGGCCAAGGATGCTGTGGCTATCTTAGCAACAGGCTGGGACGTCCGTCTGGGTAAATGCTCCCCTGTTGTGGGTGAGACGATTTTCTGTTGCTACGTTCTGCTCAGTTGCTGTCACTGGTTCTCAGAGTCCTCTTCCACGGAGATGCACTGGTGGCCTCAGAAGGCTGTGGTGGTGACGGCTCACTCCTTACCTGGGCAGGCCAGGCTATGTCATGAGCAGCCTACAGGTACCCGCCACATCCTGCCAACCCCCAGTGGTGACGCATGAAACCCCCTTCTGTCTCATGCCTTCCAGATAAACCGGCCGCGTCTCCGAGACCCAGCTGCAGCGTTGTGACTTTCCCAGCACCCAGGACACTCTGCTTGGCCTCCGTGTGTTTTTACTGAGCTGGAAGCAGAAACCTAAGGGTCTGCACTACCCGGGAAATCCAGTCACACTTAGCCCAGACAAGCCACCAACTCAGACAGTGCTGACTCCAGCGCAGGGAGCAAACACCAAACTCGTCCAGCAGCAGGGGTGAGAAAGCAGGGCTCAGAAAAGAAAACACTACGCGAATCCCATTCACACCCAGCGCTGGGGCAGCAGCTGCCAGGCTGAGCCCTGGAGGCGCTACCAGGGCGGCTTTCTTTGGGACCTTCAGATCAACTTTCAGGGAATTCCACTCATCAGATAGGACCGCGCTACAGAGCGGCGAGCTTATCGCAAGCTTTTGTTTTAACAACTACACTGCAGGGAATGAACTGGGCCCTTAGTGTCCCTCGGTGGACTGAACTCATCCTGGCACCGATGTCGTGTTTAAAGCACACTGTGTATCTGAGAGGTAGGAAAACGATTTATTTAAATGACAATTTAGGTTGGCATCAAGCTCGATGTGGATTGAGTTACATTTAAAGATGTAATCTGGGGGCTGGTGGAGACGGCTGAATTGATGTGGAGGTGTGAGGGCCAGAGTGCAGGCCCTCAGAATCCACATAAAAAAAAAAATAGACCTATCGTATGAGCAGTCTGCGTGCAGAGAGCTGGAATCAGGGAGATCTGGATCCAGCGAGAGACCCCAATTCAACAAAGTGAAGAGCAGTCCAGGAACCTAATGTCAACGCTGGGCCTCTATGAACATGCATGTGCACACCTATCCACACCTAAACTCACACACATATATGCATGCATACACATGTAGAACACATAACATGCAAAAAAGACATACTCCAACCACTGGAGCAGACCGGTACGGATTTTTCTTGCAACCAGGGTTTGCCGTTTTGTTTTATGTTTTTGTTTCGTTTTTCCGGCTTGGAGGTTGTGACATGCCTGCCCTCAGATGCACGGAGCTGGAGCCCGCACCATTCCGAAATTCAGCTTTGTTCAAGTCATACCGTGGTTGCTTAAACATGAACACACACCTGCCCGCAGTGGTTTGGGGAGCCGTGGAGCCTCTGATGGACGGTGTTTGGAGTAAAGTGCTCCATGAAAGACCTGTTAATATATGCGTTTATAATTCATTGGCATGGAAGAAACGTCCCAGGAATTTGAGGGACACCCTAGGGGAATTGCTAATTGATAAAGTGGGGTTCATGTCTGAAAATCAAACGCCACAGCTCAAACCACCAAAGCTTCACGTCTTTACTAAGGTGAAAACAAATTTGACCAGCGCTACCAGCCTCGTGACTGTGTTAGAAGTGAAGACGGCTGCCTCCTAAGACGGTGTCGCAGGGATCCCAGAGCGCGGTGTCGCAGGGATCATAGAGTATGGCCTCCTAAGACGGTGTCGCAGGGATCCCAGCACCTAGCAACGGGGATTTCCTGCACTGCTTATGTAACGCTGCCTTGTGAGGGGCTCTGCGATTGTATCCATCCCTTGAACGCTCGCTGGGGTGATACGGTCCCGGCTTCCTGGCACGGGTGGAGCTTTGGGGGCGGGGCGCCGCTAAGTGGCTCCGATACAGTGATTTTCTTGCCAAGCTCAGGAAATTAATGCCGGGCTGGCTTTACCCGGTGATCCTCATCCGCCCTTCAGAGGCTGCCTGCCAGCTGGTGTTACATTTCAAAGGGAAGCCACAATGGATGTGGTAGTGCCAGAAGGAAGAGCTGGCCCCACTGCAGCGAGGGAGGCTAAATGTCTCAAGCCCACCTGACGCTGTTGGGGGCAGAGTAGGCGGAGCCGGCCCAGCCTGATCCCCTCTCAGGCTGGCACAGCTCGGAGCTGGCATTTCAATCATGCACATTGGTAGAACCTGAAGTTCCTAGGTGTCTTTTGTGAGAAAAATGTAAAGTGTAGAAAAATGTTACTTGAGAAATTGATCCATCAAGTAAAAATAGAGATAAAATTAGCAATGTACAAAATAGCCCCTCAAACAGCTAAGTGTGAGTAAGCAAAACGTAAGTTGGGTGTCTTAAGGGAGAGGCGATGGCTACATTTTAGAAAAACACCCAGCGAACGTATTTAGGAGCCCGGCCGGCCTGGGGCTAAGCTGCCTCTGAGGTGATACGGGGCCTGCTGATTCTAGCAGGACAGGGGTCCATGGCCCTGTGACCTGAGTCGGCTGCTGTTCTGCCTGATGTGGTCTGACCGTCAGGTTCTGAGGAACCTCCCCTGCACCTTCAAAGGTCATTCATGTGGGGGTGGTTCCGCTGGTGGTTCCGTTGGTGGTGGGCAGCTCTGCTTGCAGCCATGTGGCAGAAGTGCACAAGGATGACGGCTGAACAACTGGAGAAGGCCTTCAGAGTTGTCCCCCTCCTCCTTGGAGGAGCTCCTATCAAGAAGATGAAAACATGGCAACTGATTTGGAAAATGAAGCTGGCTCCCTGGCAGTTGCTGCAAAAATCCACTGATGAGTTAATCCACGTATTACTACAGCAATTGGTTCTCTTGTCTTCCCAGAAGACAGGAAAGGGCTCCCGTGACCCCAGAGCAGTGCTCCCCCTTAATTCTATTTGCTTAATCCTATGCTTCCAAGTCACGCTTCCACCTGACCCTGAACGGCTCACGATTTGATTCCAGGGCTGCAGAAGTGACCTAAACAGGCGAAGGAATGGTTGCGAGAACGCAGGGCCGTCAAGTGAGCAGATAAACAATGAAGCGAAGGAGTTGTTGAATTGACAAAGGGTTCACGGGTGTGAAGGCTAAGTGTTTACAGAAGGAACACTCAGACGGAATGAGGCCTGCCGGCTTTATCTTAAGGGATGCAACTGGCTCCCATGGAGTCTGAGGAACTGGGTGGGAATGATGCAGGCAGTGGAGGCCAGCCCTTCACAGCCCAGGCTCCGCTGGGAGCAGCCTATTGGCACCACGCCTACAACATCAGCGAGAGAGGCGCTCATTTCTCCTTCAGTCTCTGAGTACCCTGCTCTGTGAGGTAGGTGGATGCCAACCCCAGAGGCAGGGCCAGGGGTGGGTGCCTGAGTGTGCAGGCTCACAACAGAGCCCCGTGGCACCACGGGCAGAGCCCTTGAACTCGCTGGGTTTACTTTCTTACAAGATGCACTGTCCCCGCAGGAAAGACTGTGATATGTATCTCCCAGGCAGGACTGTCCCAGGAAACATAAGCTTGAGGAAGAGGCAGAGCCAGCACATGCCCTGGGCACCCCAGGCATCCTGTAGGCTACAGGGAAGAGCCTTCGGGGAGGAGGAGCCAGCAGCTCCTGAGAGCGTTGATGGACTTTAGCTTCTGCTCCATACAGCTCAGCTCCCTATCACCCAAGAGAGAAGGGACTGGGCTGGGCTGTTTATTCTGGGTGTCCTCAGATAGGACACTCCATTGATCTAAATCACCATAAAGGATTTAATTGCTGTCAATAAATACTTTGCAGTGTGAGTTCTCCGAGTGGCCCCGTATTTGGGGAAGCAGGAAGCTCACTTACCTCTTCTGGATGCTGTGGGGAAGCAGGAAGCTCACTTACCTCATCTGGATGCTGTGTCCAGGCTGACAGGAGCTGTAAGCCATCATATCAGCTCTATATCGCCTGAGAGCAGCTTCATGCCCGGCCCTTGCCCTGTGCACACCTGCGTGTGCTCATCTTTGAGCCTTGTCCCTAGCCTGTCTCTAGCAGCTGCTGCATGGATGATGAAACTAGCTTCCTTCCCCTCCCCTGCTCTCCCCTCCTCTCTGCTTCCTTCCTCTTCTCTCTTCTCTCCCCTCCTCTCCATTTCTCTCCCCTCCTCTTCCTCATTTTCTCTCTCATCTTCTCTCCCCTTCCCTTCCCTTCCCTTCCCTTCCCCTCCCCTCCTCTTCTCTTCCTTTTTCTCCCCTCCACTTCCCTCCTTTTATTTCTCCTTTCCCCTCCCTCCTTTTCTTTCTCCTTTCCCCTCCCCTCCCTCCTTTTATTTCTCCTTTCCCCTTCCCTCCCCTCCTCTCCTCTTCCTTTCCCTCCCCTCCACTTCCCTCCTTTTCTTTCTCCTTTCCCCTCCCTTCCCTTCCCCTCCTCTCCTCTTCCTTCCCTTCCCCTTCCTTCCTCTCCCTCCTTTTCTCTCTACTCTTTCCTCCTCTCCCTTTCCCTCCCTTCCCCTGCTTTTCCTCCCCTCTCCTCCTTTTCTTTCTCCTTTCCTCTTCTTCCCCTCCCCTCCCCTCCTCTTCCCTCCTTTCCTCTTCCTTCCCCTCCCCTCCTCTTCCCTCTCCTCCCCTCCCTCCTTTCCTTTTCCTTTCCCCTCCCTTCCCCTCCCCTCTCTCCTTTTCTCTCTTCTCCTCTCCCCTCCTCTCTTCTGCTCTCTTTTTCCTCTCCTCCCCCCACACCTCCTCCTTGCTTACTCACCCTTTCTGAATTTTCTACAGTAATTGTCTATCAATTTGTAATGATGGAGATTAAAGCAGGGGGTGCTCACTGTGAACTGAAAGGGAGGCGAGTGAAAACAAACAGGATTTCTCAACGAAACTGAGATAACAAGTTAAGCAGAGAAGGATCTCCTCAGTGTGTGTCTTCTCCGGTTATCCCCACAGCCTCCCAGGTCAACCTGATACCCTGGGCACTGCTCTTTGGGGCCCGAATGGGAAGAGAGCTCCTTGGAAAACTGAATGATGTACGGAGGACCACGGGAGCCCTTGGCCTTTTAGATCCCAAGTGACACAAACAGAAGATTCTGGAGGGCCACTGTTGACCCAGGCCTCCTGAACCAAGTGTGATGTCATGTTTTCAGTAAAACCAGACCAAAGGCTTACCTTTGATTCTTCAAGTCACCAGGCACCACTCAAGGGGAAGCTGCAGGATGGTGGGCATCTGCCCCAGACAGCACTATGAGCCGAGCCAAGGATGGAGTGGATCGCCCTGGAGCAGCAAAGCCAGCGACCCAGGGGTGGCTGAGTGGCACCAAGGCCAGGTGAGCTTTGACATCTCTCTGGAAAGTGACTAGCTCATAAAATGACTAATTCAAACAAAAGTTTCATTAGCTGTAATATAAAAAAAATATATAAGGCAAAATTTAAATAAAGTTTCCTACAGCGATGGGTCTCAAATACGTCTCAACTGAGGAGACATAGGGTTGTCCTTTGCAAACCTCCTTCTCCATATTCTTCCACAAGTTGAAGAAACCCTCAGTTAGAAAAGCTTAAAGGGCATTTCTGGGTCTGCTCGCTGACGTAGTAGTCTGAAAATGAATCAATTGCAGACCAACTGGCCACCAGGTAGAGGTGAAGGCTGCTTTCAGTCCTGATTTTCAAAGTATTTATTTAAAGTGAGTCCTTGTGTCCCATGGAAGAGCCCACCCCTCTCCTCTTGACCTCGTGACCTCATCCCCAGGCACAGCGCTGGGGATAATTAAAACTGTTTATTCTTCAGGAGGCTCTGAGAGGTCACAGAAGTTTTAAAAATTAACCGGGTCCCCAAGCAGCTGTGCGTGCCCTGCTGTGGTCTTGGGGCTGTAGACACTCACGCTGAGGTTCCTAGGGGGGAGGGGACAGCCTGTTTTCTGACCCTAGAGCCTGCAGTCCTTAGATCCCCCCCACCCCATCTGCAGGTCTCTGCTCCTTTCATGTGCTTCTTGGCAAAACAGACATTGGGGATTGAACACAGGGCCCCCCACCAGCCAGCCAAGCATCTCCTGCTGAACTCCACCGTCATCCCTGGTTTATTTTAAGGCAGGGTCTCACTAAGTTGCCCAAGATGGAGTAGACTCTTGCAATCCTTCTGCCTCCTACTGAACAACTGGGCAGACAGGCCTGCGCCATCTTGTCTGACTCCAAACTCTCCAGAGGTGGAGAGCTTCCTACAGCTGCAAATGAAGGACCAAAGTAAGCCAGAGTCTTTTGACAGAGGAGCTAAGGCCCACATGAAAACGGTCACCCCAGGACCAGCAGCTTCATGCTTCCTCCCCCAGCCTCCAGTCCCTGACTAAAGACTTCCTGTCATGACATAGCTGGTTCAGCTCTAGGTGCATCCCCAGCCCAGAGATTCCAAGTCAGTCAGTCCTCCCTCGGAGGACCATGAAACTCAAGGGTGTATGAGGTGGGTGGGGAAAGTACCCACGGAGTGGGAAATGGGAAATGCCAGCCCTTCCTCCATACAACTTTCTCTCACCCTAACCTGCCAGGACCTAGGAAGCCTTTCGAGAATGTGGAGGGAGGGAGCAATGTTGTGTCAACCTCGGAGCCCGGCATTTCTCATCTTTGTGTGAGTTCACCTTCTCTGGGGACTGGATGCCATAGCTTGCTGCAGAATATAATTGGGACTGAGACTTGTGTAAGGATGTTTTTGTCAAGGGTCTGGTCAGCTTGGGACCAGAGAGAATCTGGAATCGTGCAGAAAGGTCAGGAGCAAGAAGAGAGAAAGAGAGAGAGAGCGCACCTGGAGTGTGTCTTTGGCCTCACGGATTGTGCCCTACCCAGGAGGCTGTAGGAGCTAGGTGGTGCTCCTGAGGAGCCCTCAGCCCTGTGGGTGGCAGGCACCTTTGCTGGGGCTCCAGTGTGGGCTGCTACATGAACCTGAAGACCGGAGATAACTGCTTTGTATTTCCCTCAACTCCTATTTTCTTCTCTAGGAAAAGGAACCCATGGAAACACAGCCACGACAAGGGGCTCATCTGCCTGGCTCTTGTTTATTCAAGAGGCAGGTAACATGGCCAGGGCATCTGTTTTCTGCTTTGAGAGTGTGTCAACAGTGTCACAGCAGAACAACAGCAATGATGGCCCCAGCAAGATCACAGCAATGCAGACTCAGCCCCCGTCTGAGTGTGGGTTCCTTAAGGACACAGCAGGGGAGGACCCCTGCAAGCAGACAGCGGCCCAGTAAGAGAATATTAGAAACGGGAGCGGGCTATGGGAAAGCAGTTATTCTCCTGCCTGAGACAGCTGCGGACAAGGTGCTGTGTGATGAGGGTGGCAGGAGTATCCTCTCTTCAGTGAGGCCTCAGGAGTCCAGGATCCAAAGGCTTGTATAGAATCTGGTGCTGCTGAGTGGGCTGTGGAGTAAGGCAGCACAGGCTGCAGGGAACCGTCACTCCTCCCTGACACAGGGATCCTGGAGGGGGGGGGGGGCTGCCTTCTGCAGCACACCAGGAGTGCAGGGCTTGGGATGGTCTGGCCTCAAGGAGCTCTAGGCATCCCCTGGGCTTCGTGAAACAGTAACAGGAGGCAGAGATTTTGAACCAGCTCAGGTTTCTGAGCAGATTTTCCTCAAGTTCAACAGTTGCAAGAGAAATGAGAATTCAAAGAAAGCAGTCTTGGTGAAAGGCGAGGCCGGGGTGGGGGAGTTCACAGGAGGTGTGTACCCTGGAATTAGGACTGTATGAGCATACCTGCCTCCCGGTTCTCGAGCCTAGGTCTTCTTTACAGGCATTGGTTTCACATTTTGCTCATATTCAGACCACAGGGAATGGGGCTGCTTGAGTTGTTAAAGCCCGGGAGTCCAAGTGCCCAACCAGAGTGGGCTCTTCTCGATGGCAGTGGGACGCCCAGCTGGGAAATGAGGGCTTGCACAGCCTGTGTGTCTCTAGAGGGAGTAGGCATGTCTGTGCCGATCCTGGAAGCAGTGGCGAGGATTCCACACAACACACACAGACAGCCCCGTCCCACCCCAGGCTGCCAGAGCAAGTGTGGGAACCACAGCTAGTGATGATGGACATGAAGGGCTTGAGTGCCAGAGTCTGCCATTCTGGGCAGCTCAAGGTGTCTGGGGTGAATGCCAAGGATGCCTCTCTGCCACCAGGCTCATTCTGAGGTGCCACCTGATGCCACCCGAGGCTGAAAGTCATGCTGCCAAGGCAGATCCATGTCTGCTGAGACCACCTGTCCGTTCAACAACGCAACAACGCGAGAATCACACCGCTGGGGGTTTCCGTGGAAGATCTCCGAGTTCTTAGCCCACAGGCTTCTATTTTTTAAAGAAAGCAGTGATTGCAGAGCACAGGGCTTTGCTCAAGACCAAGGAAGCAGCCACAGTAGCTGGAGTGTTCCGACCACACAGGAAATCATCGGCTGTCATGCACTCTCTTTATGCATGTACAGAAAACACCGTGCACTTATACACTACACTACACACACATATACACACAGCATATATACCACTAAAATTCACATCTAGATATAACACACGCCACTGCACATACTCGTGTCACCCGCCACACAGTATATACACGGCTACCATACTTACCCACCCCCACATCCTCACAACACACAGACTGCTAATACATATCAGGCACACAGCCCTGCTGCTGTGTGGGTGATGACAAGTGGGGTGTGTTCTACCCAGGGCGCTCTGGTTGCCCTTTGGAATGGGGTGGCAGGGTAGAGTCTGCACAGTTGGGATTTTGTTATGTGTGAGAGAATCTTGTTCCGTTGGTCTCCAAACAGGCACCATCAGTGGATGTCAGAGCTGCGGACCGGTGCTATCCTGGTTCGTTTTTGTTGACAATTTGACACAACCAAGTATCACCTGGGAAGAAATCTCAATGGAGGGACTGTCCAAATCAGACTTGTGGTTATATCTGTGGGGAATGGTGTTGGTTTCTGACTGGTGTAGGAGGGCCCAGCCCACTGGGAGATGTGCTGTTCTTTGGGCAGATGGCCCTAGGGTGTATACAAGAGAGAGCTGGCAGGGAGCCAGGAAGAAGTGCCCCTTGGTGGTCTCTGCTTCAGTTCCTGCCTCCAGGCTTCTGCCTTGAGTGCCTGCCCGGACTTTCCTCAAGGATGGACTGGCACTTGGAAATGTCAACAGAAATAACATCCTCCTCCACACACACACCCTCGTTGCTTTTGGTCAGAATGTTCTATCTCAGTGACAGAAAGCAAAGAGCAGGTCTGTCTGTCATTGGTCAGACAGAAGACTTCAACTATCTCATTAGCATAGGCGTGTGGGTTTCATGCCTAAGTCTGAACACCAATGAGAGACAGGCCACCAAGGCCACTGTTTTCTTCTGTCAACCAGCTCTGCAGACCAACAACCAGGGTGTGCTAACTTGGCGGTCTGTCTCCTGGTCCTCATAACAGGCTTTGGGGAAGGACGAAGCGGCCTCTCTCTTGTTTTGTGCCTACTTGCCGGCAAAGTGCATAATTCATATTCCACTCACCCCCCTGCAATTTGCCTTCTGATTATGACTGAGGATACTCTTGTTCTAGGTGTTCCTACCAGACAGGCCAGGTGGGTGGGATTCTTTTTTTTTTTTTTTTTAAGAAAAGTCAAGTCAGGAATTGATGCCGTCTCTGGCCCACCCAGGTGTCCAGCCAGAGTGAGGTGCAGCCAGGCTGTAGGGTGGGAGTTTTTTTTATGGAGGAGCTTACACCCAGGACATAGAGGGAGGAGACAGTCCGCCCATGAGATGAGAAAAGAGCATTGCTCACTTTAAACAGAGCTTAGCACCATCTGTTTCCCATACTGGATGGGGCCAGATGGTTGGGTGGGATCTTCTCCCAGGCCCAGGAGTGATGGTATCTCAGAGCCGGGCCACGAGACGACCAACAGCAGCAGTGGAGAAGCAGCAACTGTGCCCTGGTGTCTCTCCACATGGTGTGGGAAATGACGGGTATGTGGGGCTGTCCATAGGCTAAGGCTGAAGCCCGACCAATCCTGGTCCTAAGCAGATCATCTGTGGTGGCCACAGAAGGCAGAGCAGGTCTCTGGATTCACTGTCCAAGGAATAACACACCACATCCCACTACACAAGCTGCTTCATTTTCAATGAGCCCATACTTCTGCCTCTGCTCCGTGAATGAAATGCTTCCCCCAGTGGGAGGCCACGCACCACTTTTGCAGGCGGTCAGACTGTCGCTAACACAAAGCACCCAGCAGCACAAAAGCCCCAGAGGAAGTCAGAGTGAGGCTTCTGGTGTGGGACCAACCCCGTGCTCCAGGCCCACCTTCGATTGGGGGTATGGTAGGACGCACAAACAAGGCAATCTGTGCATGCTGTGTGAAGCCCGCAACGTCGCCTTTCTGGAAGCTGAAAGCACCTCTGATCTTCCAGAGGCTGGAAAATGTCTTTCAGGAAACATCCAGCTGCTTATTTTCTCAACCCCAGCTCTGCCAGCTCCAGAGACACTTTTGTCCAGGGCTCACTTAAAAAAAAAAAAGCCACAGAAACCAGGGCATTCATGTCCCCGCTGCCCTGTGGACCTGTGGGTCCTGATAAGAGATCTTACTACAAAGGGCCTTGCTGGCTGCCAAACACAGCCCCTCTTTCTCATGAAACAGGTTAACCGCTTGGCTACCTGAGCAGGGCTTCAAGGTGATAGCTTCAAAGCAGAGGAAGCACAGATGGGTTCTAGCTCTCTTTGAGGACCCAAACCTACATGGATCATGTTTCCTCCCCCCAACCCGCCCCCCCCCCCGCTTTTCCTAAGAAAAGCCATGTGTGAAAAAAACCAAGAACCAAAAAACCAACTCTTCCGTGCACACAGCCTAAGAGAAATCTACCTTAAAATAGTATCAAGTGGGCAAGTGAAGCAAAGTATTCCACGTAGAAACAGAACGTGGTCGTGCTGAATTACTCGTTCCACACCCGTCGTAGCTGTGATCCAGGAGGCACCTCACTTGGCTCCTCTGTGGAGGGAGCAAGTCTGAGCAGGGTGGAGTGGGCGGAGCTGCTCCTTCTAAGCCCCGTTTACCCAGGAACCATTAGGCGGGCCGCGGAGGCCTGCTGTCTTCAGGGAGGTAACTGTAACTACAGGCCTGGTGGTAGCATTTGCTCTGCTTCCTCTGCTTCTCCCTTTCCATCCAAACTCGTTAATCACTCTGGCTCCTTTGTGTGTGTTAATTCTACCTGCACAGGTTCAATCTTCCACCTCGGAGCCAGGGAGGTGGGGCTGGGTTCTGCTGTGGGAGCAGCAGGCAGGCACTGCCCCTCAGAGTTGTTCCTGGCTGGGACTCAAGTGTTTCAAGGGGGTCTGGAGACCCTGGGCTCTGCATCAGGGACCCCAGTGCTGGCAGCTGGTCCTGTCTGTATTTAAAACAGCATCCTGGGAGAATTATGGCTATTGCTTTTACTTCCCTCATCTCTGAGGTTCCAGAGATTTCCTTCTTTATTTTTTAGATTCAGTTTTATTAGTTTTAATTATGTGTATGTATGTGTGTACATGTTTGCAAGTACGCCAGTGGACCAGAGGTGCCAGAGTTCCCCAAACCAGAGTCACAGGCAGACATGAGCTGGGAACCACATGCAAGAGCAGTCCTCCATTAACTGCTGAGCCATCTCTCCAGCCTCCAGAGTTTTCTTTCTTTTTGATGGAGGGATCAATTCTTCACACTGGCTAGTGCGGGGACTTGGTAAAAGCCATGACCCCGTTCATGGCTTCCGTACTGCCGGAAAGACACTGTCTGGGGCTTGGCTTTAGTTCTAGCCATCATGGTCATGGAGAGTCTGTGAAGGAAAAGGCCGTGAGGTCCCTGGGGTTCTCTCTGTGCCACAGTGGCAACAGTCTTGTTAACAATGTAGGGTGCTTGCTGTCGCTGTCTGGATTTAGAAGGCTGGCAGTTGGCATAGCTCCTGTCTGTGGCCCACTGAACCCCAAGTGTCCTTGTCCCTTCAAACTCCGAGCACCTATCTCTTACATTCTTAACTTTGTTCTGTGGCTCAGAACTCTCCAGTAACACCCCTAGGGCAGGTAAAAGAACTCTTCTTCCTGGGTCGAGAGGCAAGTCTGTCCTCCCCAGTCCCCACGAACTCCCTCCTCTGACTGTCACCAAGGACAAGAGAGCAGTGAAGAAACTCAGGGTGCAGACTCATGGATGTGGCTCTCCTTCAAGGTTGAGGAACCCAGCCATGCCCGCTCTGCCTTCCCAGTCTGGATAGATAGATGATCCCCAGAATGCACCCACAGGTCACAGCTCCAGCCGTGGTGGAGGGAGCAGGAGCGGGTTGACTTCCCTCCCCAGGTTTAATGGTTAACTGGCCTGGCTCTTCAGCCAGCCCTGTTTAATTGACTGTTTAACTTAAGAAAAGGATCTCTGTGGGAGTCAGCATTAAGTGGAGCCTTGGCCCCTGCTGCTGGATGTTCTTTGTCTATGTCACCTGCAGGTCAGCAGGCCCTCTCTGCTCTCTGATAACCCTTGCTATGGATGGAGTCTATGGCAGGCAAGCGTGGGCGTCATTCATGCCTCAGACCCGAGGGGTATGAAAAGACAAAGCGCGATGTTTAATTTCACTCTCAGTGACTCTAGCCCTGAGGCAGCGGTGGTTGTGCCTGTCTACAACAGAAGAGACAGAAGGAAGCTCTGAGGACAAACTGACGATGCCTGTGGTTCTGTCAAAAGAAACATTGTTGCTGGCCTATGACTGCTGCTTTTGTTAATTGAGTTTCGCCCCAGTCAGAAATAACATGGACAAGAGTAACATGTATCTTCTACCTTTAAAAAATCATGTCCCAGGTTAAGCCCCGCAGGTGAGAGGGCCCATTGAAGCTGGAGCATCAGCTGGTCCAAGTCTTTTTCTCATCTGCAGAAACAAAGACAGAGAGAGGGTGGGCCTGAATTGGGATCACCAACGGGGGCTCTTGTCCTGAGCAATGGTGGGGTTCTGGGGAATGTGCTCTCCCAGGGCTCAATCCACCAGTCTCCCTACCCTGAGTTCCTGCTTCACACATTCTACTCCATCGGTCAGGTACAGCCTGACCCTCTGTCGCACACACCATGGTGTTTGATCACATGGCCTACCGCGCGTTTAGCTCTCTCACCTCTGTGCCTTCTGATCTCAACTGTGTCCCCCTAACCTTTTCTGGGATCAACAGTGTGGCCTTCACTGCTTCATGGTCCCTCTGGCCCTATTCTTCTCAACGCGATAGGGTTTCTACCCAGCAGACAGGAACATCCGTAGAACCATATCACATTAGACGGTTTCTCATAAAACATTTCTGTTTACTGCCAGCATACTTCCGATTAAAAGGCCTCTTTAGTCCCATAGAAAAACACTAGGCTTGTACCTTAATCTCCCGGACTTCCTAAGGCTGAGAAGCCAGCACACAGTGGGGAGTTGTGTTTGTGTGCTGGCAAGCAAGCCTTCCTGGTATGTACAGTCCAACAACAGCGGTGCTGAGACCAGCCACACCAGGCATAGGCTCACACAGCCAGCGGTTCAGCACTGCATGGGGTGCTGTGAGGATGTCACCCCAGGTGCTCATGTTAGTCCCTGTGTAGACACTCCTCTAGCCATCAGGCGGTGGAGGCTGAGCAGGGTTGGCAGCTGACAGCTGTGGAGTATATTTTCCTGTCTTTAATCCATCTGATGGGCTCTTGGGGACTCTCAGAGGCTGGTCCGTCTTAATTCAGGGATGCTCAGTGTCCTGTAGGTTGTGTTGGGGGCTAATTTCTGTTTTCATTCGAGGTGAGCAGAAAGCTCTGCTGTTCACAAAGTGAAGAAGAAAAGCCCAGGGCCTAGGGCAGGGGCTTTCCTTCCTCTGCTCTTCGAGGGCAGAGTTTTGGGGTACATATTGAATCACTGAGAATGGGGATTACAGCCCAGTTCTAGGGCAGCCTGAGCGACTTTAGAGACCCTGAGCAGTAATGTAGCCTCTGGGATTTAGAAGGCCCTTTCTTTCCAGTCCCTGAGCACTGGTCTAGCTCAGCCAGTGATTCTCTGTCCACACTGTGCCTGGGGGCTCTTTAGTACTGACTAGGACCAGGGTGCTCAGGGCAGCCTTCAGGAAGGAAGGAGACTGGAAGGTATGCTGAGTCCTGGGAGGGGCATTTTCCCTGGTCAGTGCCTCACTTAGGGAGGCAGCCACTCCCTGCCGTCGCTGGGAACGTGCAAGAACGCAGGGCCAGGTGTACACGCTAATCGCTAGGTGCCTTACTCACACACATATCTTTTTCCCGGCCAGCTTTGAAAATAGATGGGCTGAACAAAACCAGGCTTTTCAGACAAGCCCTTAGGGACATTTTCTGGGGCTCCAAAGCCTCCCAGAGGTAATTGTGAAAGTAGAGAGAGACTGTGCCCACATGCAGATTCTGGCTGCTGGCACAAGCCCAGGGCTAGCAGACAACCACCACCCTGCTTAAGGCAAACCCGAGAAGTGATCAGCTTTGACACTGAATTAAGAACTCCTAGCATTTTCCACTGAGGAACTGGAAAGCACACATCTTTGAGGGTGGTGTACATCAAATTGTACCCGCTGTATTATTTCAATGCCCTACAAGGTGAAATATGTGTATTTTGAGACCTGGAAATTTATGGTTATGAATAACCAAGATCAAGACAGCACTGGCATTCTTTGGGAAATGGGGCAACCACTGTCTTTCAATTTCTTCTTAAAGTTACATGATCTCTACCCTCTTTTTTGTTTGCTAAGCCAGGAAGATCACATCAGCTAGGCTGGGCAAGATTCCCAAGTCACTCAGCTCCCAGAAGCAGAATCCAGTCCCTGCCCACGTTGAGTCTCTACCCAATGCTGCTCGCCTGCACTGCCTCTGAGAGCGTTGTGGCCCCAGACTTTCTCTTCCACTGTGTGACGTGGTCACGAAGGATTCCAGCATCTCTCAGCAGCCGGGTCCCCACCCAGCCTGGCAGGGTGAGGCTTTCATGGGCCCTGGCTCAGCCGCTGGAATTTAGAAATCATTTTCTTTATTAACTAAGTCCAACTGTGAATTCAGTCCTTTCACACGTCTTAAAAATCCCTTTGTGAAAGTCAGCAGGAATGCCTCGGGCCAAGGGTTGAATCTGGTACTGACGGAAGCTAGGAAGGGAACACGAATTGATGTATCCTAGAAAAGATTTCACTATCAGGAGATCCACAGAAGCAGAGAACCCCCAAGCACCTCAGCATGCCCGGAAGTCTCACCGGCATGCTTCTTCAACATCACACGCTTGGCTTGGGAAAAACGTGTTTCCCATTTAAAACAATGTAATATATTCCATCATTTGGCATTTTATTATGCTCTTACTGACATCATAAGGGACAGCAAACACTCCTGAGGGTCACCGGGAGTAGGGCAGTGACAGGTTTCCTAGGGGTTGTGGTCAGTGTGTCCAGCAGCACAGAGCTGGGCACTGTGGAATTTCTGTAGAGAGGCCATTGCTCAGAGAGCTCAGAGAGCTCAGAGAGTGTCCATAGTATTTCTCTTCCTATAGGAAGATGCTGCATACTTCACTTGATACCCACTCCTTAGCAGGTGGAAAGTTCCAGAAGGTTCCTCCCACACCACTGGGAGTCTTCTAAGGCAAGCTTCAGTATTTACACTACTGACCCAAAGGTTCCAGGTCCACACGTATCAAGCCACAGAAGAGGGCAGGGTGGGGGTGAGTCATTCAGGTGATACAAAAGCTGCTGGCTCTGGTCAGTCTCCCACCTGCTAGGCGACTCTGGTCAAGTCACCAGCTTCTTCTTTACCTGTGCAGCTGTAAATCTTGGACTCTGAGGTGATTGGCTATGTTTTCTCTCTAGGCTGCCCCATTCTGCATGCTGTGGAGGAAACTGAGGAAGCCCTGCTAAGCCCTATGGATCAAGTCCCCAGCTTCTGAGGATGCAGAGGAGTAAGAACCTTGGTGTGGGGATCTGATATTGGCTGCACCATCTGCCTGGGCCACTTTATACACCCCAGTGCTAAGGCAGAGGGCAGCCCTGGCTATGTCTAAAGAATGGCATGGACCAGTCACCACGGGGTCAAAGGCTTCAGTTCACCTGTCACTATGGCAATGAGGGCAGGAGACATCACTGTGGCAAACCAGAGGTACGTGATGGGAGGAGGGGGCTTTGCCTGCCCTACGTGTGTTCTCGGTCCACGGGAAGCAGGACTGTGCTATCCTGTCACAGTCTGTGGGAAACAGGAAACACAGACCCTGGGGTGGCTGAGCCATAGTCATGGGTAGACTAGAATGCTAAAGGCCTGCGTATGGTTGGGAAGAATCAGATTTACTTCAAACGATTTTTATATTGCTCAACAGAAGTAAAGCATCAGGTTTGCTGAAATGGAAAAGTAAAAGAACAGATTTACTTACTTATTTATTGATTGTGTGTGTATACCTGGGGGGGGGGGAGGGACAGGTTATATGTTAATATGTCAATCTTCGTTGCTATTCCTCGAGATCTGCTCACTTAGTTCTTTTTAGATGGGGTGTCTCACTGGCATCTTGAGCTTTCTGATCAGGCTAGACTGGCTAGCCAGTGAGTTCCAGGACCCCACTGCCTCTGCCCCTGCCTCTTCAGATTACAGGTACACGTCACCATGCCCTACTTGTGCCAGGTGCCGGGGGTTGAATTCAGGTCTTCATGGTTACGTAGTATACATTTTACCATCACGTCATCTCTAAGCCTCAGGAACAGCAGGATCATGAGGGCAGTTCTGTATGTGTAAGCAGGGACGCTAAGGAAATCAGGCTGGACCAAACTAGAAACCTGCCTGATGCCTGTGACCCAGTGGTGCTTAGCGGACACACGATCTGCCCAGGGAGTTTCTCTGAGCTGTTATTCTCATGATGGCAAAGTGAAATGCTGTCACCCAGAAACCCCTACTGCACCCCAGGCCCAGCTCCCCAAGATGCTGCCTGGAGGCAAAAACCTTGCGAAGAAGCTAAGGCAGTGGTATCAGTTCACAGTGGCCAGGTCTATCCAGCTGCTCACATCTACAGGAATCATGGGAGCCCAGTGCCCTCTGTCTTAGTCAGAAGCCCCACATTTGGCCTCCCCACATGACAAAGTCCTAACAATGGCAGCTATGAATGGAGCTGGCTGAGAGGTGAAGGAAAAGCATGGACCAATTCAATACAAAGGTGTCCTCAAAAGAGGACAAGGACAGGAGAGGGAATGTGGGGTAGCTGAGGACATAAGAAGCCAGACAGCCATTACACAGTCCAGGGAATGAGGAGAGTGCAGTGGCCGTGTGGCACGGTCCCTAGCAGGTGTCAGGTCTCAGTCCGCTTGGTCATCCATAGCTCAATTTTGTAGACCGGGTGGCTCAGAAGCAGCATACATCGGTTTCATACAGTTCTTGGGCTTCAGGGCTACAGCGGATCTTTGTGAAGGTTACATGCCAGGCCATACACACATTTAGCTCTGTCTTCACAGGTGGAAAGGGCTGGGAGCTCCCTGGAGCCTTTTATGAAATTGCTAAACCCTTCACCAGGGCTTTACCCCATGACCCAACCAATCACTTCCCCTTTCTCATTTTCCTGTACCATCTCCTTTGGAGGAAAGATCTCAACAGGTCAGTTTTGGAGGGGCACACATGCTTAGGCACACAAGGGTTGAGAAAGAGGGGGACCCTGGATGACTAGCATTTGGACCTCCAGCCTTCAGAGCTGTAAGTCCTGTGGTTTAGCCTCTGGGGACTCTGCGGGTGTGAAAATGTATTCATAAAGGAGTGCCTTTCCATCTGTACATGGTGGGGTTGGATGATGTTCAATGAACTCCCTGCTTACACACACACACACACACACACACACACACACACACACACACCTCCTACCTTCATTTATCTATGTATGTATCTATCTATCTATCTATCTATCTTCTATCTATCTATCTATCTATCTATCTATCTATTATCTATCTATCTATGTATCTATCTATCTTCTGTCCATCTATCTATCCACTATCTATCTATCTATCTATCTATCTATCTATCTATCATCTATTTATCTTCTGTCTATCTATCTATCTTCTATCATCTATCTATCATCTATCTTCTGTCTATATATCTATCTTCTGTCTATCATCTATCTATCTATCTATCTATCTATCTATCATCTATCTATCTATCTATCATCTATCTATCTATCTATCTATCTATCTATCTATCATCTGTCTATCTATCTTCTGTCTATCATCTATCTATCATCTATCTATCTATCTATCTATCTATCTATCTATCTATCTTCTGTCTATCATCTATCTATCTATCTATCTATCTATCTATCATCTATCTATCTTCTGTCTGTTTATCTATCTGTCTATCTATCTATCTATCTATCCATCCATCCATCTATCTTCTGTCTATCTATCTTCTGTCTATCATCTATCTATCTATCTATCTATCTATCTATCTATCTATCTATCTACCTTCTGTCTATCATCTATCTATCTATCATCTATCTTTCTATTTATCTATCTATCTATCTTTCTATCTATCTATCATCTATCTACCTATCTACCTATCCATCTACTTATCTACCATCTATCAATGTTTACCTATTGTGGTGCTGGGTCAAACACAGACATGGCTGGCAGTCTTTCTACAATGCCACTACTTCCTATCCCTAAAATTATCATTTAAGTGTCTACATGATCTCACAAGCTACAGACAGCTCATAACTTGGGCACCCTTCCTTTTGTGACCATCTTGCAGCAGCAGCAACAACAACAACAACATAGCAGCACAGGAGCTATGCACAGCAGCTGTGCACATATATGTGGTCCTGTGTTTTGGGGAGATGGAAGCTGAGAACACGGTGATGAGGGGAGAATTAGGGATGAGATGTGTAGGTGTAAGGGGAGACTGTTCATTCCTGGCCACACAGATCCTAATAACCACACAGAAACAACATTAATTACAACACTGTTTGGCCAATGGCTCAAGCATATTTCTGGCTAACTCTTATATCTTAAATTAAGCCAAATTTGTTAATTTGTATTTTTACCACAAGGTTTGGATTTCCTGCCTTGCTATTCTCTGCTAAGCCATTGGCTGAAACAGATTTATTCATTTATTAATGAAAGCAACAGATTTACAGAAGAACTTCCCAATCATGTCCCCCTTTCTGTCTAAATAAAAGTAAGGTTTAGTAAAATTACATGTAACAAAACAATTATCAAGCAAGAATTATAGTTACAATATTTAGTCATTTACATTTGGCAAATTAAAGAAAATACTCTATCATCTATCCTATCTTTGTGAGTCTAAAGTTTCATGTCTAATTTATCTTTTATTATAACTATGGAAAACTATAACTATCTGTCTTTAACTCTTCAAAGACCCCAAAAGGATATACTGTGACCTACGTAAATAGGAAGTGCGTTGTAAGCAACTTCCAAAACTCTAGAATTGACAGAGACATTTTAACTGCCCGGAAAGTCACCCAGAGTTCTTCTGTACTGTTGGGACACCCATCTTCAGCCCACAGGCCCATCGTGTCTGACAGATTTTTCAGTTAAGCAGGGAATTTGAAGATCTGCTCTGCCGTGCACTGGCAAAGCTCGTCAGCTGCTTTCTTCTGTGTCCTGCAGAATGTCTGATAGTATCCTCTGTGAAGCAGGAACCCCAAAGGACCATCTCAACTTCTTTTGGCAAGTCCAGCAGTCATTTTTCTGTGGGTTCTGCATGTCCAGTTTACAGTATTCCATCAAGTAGTCCAGAAAAGAGCAGTTTCTTGCCCAGTGGCTAGCAAACTCTATAAAGAGACTCTTTGATGTCCAACTTCCTCTTGAAGTAGATGGTGCTGCCAGGAGCAGACATGTCTCATTGTCATAAAAAGCCCTAAGTTATTAAAATATTTGAATGCCATTTTCTGTAGGTCTTTGAAGTTTTGAAGATTATCTAACTGAAATACATCTCTGAATATCTAGAAAACCTAAAATGACTTTAAGTTTGACTATTATAAATGACTACCTATTAATCTATAATTTTTAATTATACATTATTTTTAAAAGAACTTCCTAAACATAATACCCTAAACAAAAACAGCAATACATATAACAAAATTGACCTTAAATTTGTATCAATAAACCAAAGTCAGTACTGATGTAAAGTATTCATTTCTATATCATATCCCGCTTTAAATAAAAACAAACATTTATAAATAATCATTTTGGAAATTTGGACATTGTTTTCTTCAAACTGCTTCCTGCTGTTTGTTGAGCAAAGTATTCTTAGGATCACAGAGATCTTTTGGGGGCTCTTGTTCCATCAAACCACATTAGCCTGGAAGGAATCCATAGGTCTTCATCTTCTGTGGAAACAAAAGCAGAACCTCTTTTCCAAACAACATATCCATAGACCAAAATTTGAAGTCAAGGTACCTTAATGCTGGTTTAACTTAGCAGCCCCCAGAATCAAATGTCTCTCTGCCGACAAAACTTTCAAAGAAAACAGAATAATATGCATAATCCAGGCTCTCTGTGTATATTCCATCTTTATGTGGCTTATTTTTCTTTACGTAGGCTCAGCTTCCAGCTAGTGTCCTCACTGGAGACCTTGCCCTAACTGACGGAGGGACTAGATGCTAGGGGCCCGTCTTTGCTGTGTGTTACAGTCCAGAGCTGAGAACAAAGTGTAGTCAATTAGCTCGGGCGGAGTACTGGGATTGACGGGACAGGGTTTTAGGACTAGGGGGTAAGGAGGTGGAGAATGACAAATAGACATAAGACTTAAAGAAATTGCATTTAATGTATTTTTATTAGGTATGAGGCTTTTTTATATATAGGAAAGATTGTTTAACAGTATATATTGCTTTATGTGGTATAGATTATTTTTAGAATTATTATATTAGATATATGAGAATAGATTTTTATTCGATGTCTCCAGTGTGAGTTTGTGGTTGGTTATGTCAGACATGGCTTGCCATAAGTTGTGATATAAATTTTTATTTTGGTTATGAGTTTATGGTATTTTAAGCTAAGGGTAAGTGGTTTGGTTAGTAGTTATATAATTTATAGTTTTTTATATTTTTGTAATTTATGTAGAACTTTTTTATATTTTTAACTTTTTAAAACCTTTTTTAAACCAATTTTAAGAAGTTATAGGTATTTATTTTTGTTTTTTACTTTTATTGAATTTGTTTTAATTGTTTAAATTTGTTTTTTTTTATTTATTAAGTACCAAATTAAACCTGGAAACCTTTTTAAAATGTTAACCCATTTTTTAATTAGTATATTTTTGTATATGGCAATGGTTTATTAGTAGAATTTGGAAATTTAAACATATTATTTTTTGGCAGAAATTAGATTTTATTTTTTAGTACATAAGTAGGTGATGTCAAAAGTGTCAGGGTTTTGATGTAAGAAGTGTTTGACGACAAAGGATGGTCCTTCTGGGACAAAGCCAGTGGGCACCCATCCTGTGAGAGTGACTGAGCTGACTTCTGCCCCGATCTGCTCTGTCTGGGCATCCTGAGTCTGCTGAATCCGGAATCTCTTCTGTCCCTTGGTTGCTGCCCTGTTCAGCTCTACCACACAAAGCTGTGTGCCTCGGTCGGGGTTCTTGCTTTTGAGGTAGCAGCTGTGCAGTCTCTGCATCCCTTCTAGGGCACTCCTGTCCTCCATACTGGAGACAGCAGGTAGTTATCTGTCTTTATGAAGCTCCTTTCTGGGCCTGTTTGCAGACTGGAAGGCCTGGCAGCTTCAGTTGGCTGTTTCTCCTGCCGAGGCAAACCTTGGCTGGAGGGAATAAGCAGAACACGTCCAGATGTCAGGGTTTATAGCATCATCAAACAAAGGGAGGTGTCTAAAGTCCCAGACCGTGAGCCCTCAGCAAGGGCGGCGGTGTATCCCCAGTGCCAGCTACCCTGTCCAGTCTTGCCTGTGGCATACAATCATGGCTTTGTGTAACCTGGCACGGGGACAAGAAGGTGTGGGCATGCTTGTGGTCGCTCACTCAAGTCAGGGACAGCCAGGGTGCCGCAGGAGGAATGAGACGAGAGGGAGAAGCCGTTCCAGGATGTCACATTGGTCTCCGCAACCACATTCCCATTGCAGCTGAATGGGTGTGGTCAGATGTCAAGACCTGAGAAAGTCAACCACAGGCCTGAGCGAAGGCAAGTTCCCTGGGCATCAGTCCCCTCGATGGAGGGAAGCTGTCAGGTGGCCACTGTGGGTGTCGCTGTCATTCAGCTTAGTCTACAGAGGCCTCTCCACCTACGGGTCTGGCCACGAGTCTCCAGAAGGCCCTGAGTCCAAGTGGAACACAGTCTCATATATACCTCATCCAACATCTCCCTGGTCTACAAGCATTCAGTGGTCAGGACTCCACACCGGGAGCCTGAGCCTTATATCCCATTACTCGGAGGACAGTGTTGGTATAGGGGGTATCTGGGTTCACCCTAGACCCAGAACTCTGATCACCCCCACAGGACACAGCTGAAGAACAGCTGACTTGTCTCTTTAGCAGTTAAGAAAGGAATTTGCTGGCTGGCCTGGTTGCACAACTGTCTGGCTCACTTTCTTGCTGTGACTCTGTGGATATTATCCAGGAACTTGATGTTCAATTGTCACCCGTGTGTGCCTGAAATACAGACATGACAGGACTGTTGCCCTGGTTCTGACCCTGGCCCGCACAAATGTCTCAAGAGACATGTAAAGCTTTTTGCCTGAAGCAGAAAGATAGAGGATATATGGGGGAGACAAGGGAGAAGGGAGAAGGGAGGGAGGGAGAGAGAGGGAGGGAGGGAGGGAGAGAGAGAGAGAGAGAGAGAGAGAAACATGTCGCTAAGGCCCCGTCTCACTGGCCTGAAGGCACCTGTACACACAGGAATTCTGTTTTGCACCAGCTGTGAAATATTTGTTTTTATTTTATGATAGACTCACATTTTAGAGAACTTGAAAATATGGAAATGGTCTTATCATGAAGGAGCTGGGGTCACAGGCACAGTAACAAGTGGATCAGACGTACTGAGAGATCCTGCTGGACATCCCCCAGTTCCTCTCCATCTGCCATCAATGGCATAGAACAGCAAGAAGACCCCTTCCTCTGCTCTGTGGCTGGTTACATTAGCAGACACCATTCCCTAGGGAGAGTGCTGGTGTTCCCTGTTGGAATGCATGACCTCCTTGGTTTGGGGACAGGAAAATGGGGAGCAGCTTACAGGATGCATTTCCACAATACCCAGAGCGAACACTGTCAGCTCCCAGGTTCTGCCTGTTCCTTGCTGACAGCAACGTCAGACCACCCAAGAGGGAAGTCTGTCCCTCCAGGCAAACAGGGGATGCAAGAGGCACCAAGGGAGCCTTCCCGGGTCAGGTCCAATAAATCGTCTCCATGGTAATGCCACATGTCCTCCCCCAGTGCTGCGTGAGATACAGATGGCAGAAATGATGGCCTGCACAATTAAAACATGGGACCCAAGATGGGCCACGTTGCACAGGATCCAACTCTGGCAGGCGTTATTGGGGCTCCAACAGCGGCATGGGGCTGGGGCTGTATTTAAAACAAAATACTCAGAGGAAACCTGGCAAAGTGTTCTGCAGATCTAGTGAGCGGTACCTTGGGACTGACAGTGGTTTCTGTTTGTTCATGAACGTAACTGTCTGAGTACAGACAACAGAGCACCCCACATTCCTGGGCATGAAGGTTATGATGGGATATCTGTCAAACGAGATAACATTTTTGGAAATGAGAAAAAAAAAATCTTTCATGTTTAAGAAAAATAACATTGAACTAGCAAGACTGGTGAGGCAGAGCCTGGGAGCTGTGTTCTTTCTTCAGGTGACTGTGTCCTCTGCCACCCTTGTGAAGGAGAGTCTGCCTGAGGCCTGGCTCACTTGGAGGGAAGAGACAAGGGGGTGAGGGCAAGGACAGGGGTAGGTGTAAGGGTTGGGATAGGGCATGGCAGGGGTGGGGTGGGCGGGGGCAGTTTGGCGAGGCTTTTGTACCCTTAGCTCTCAGAGCAGGTGAGAAAAAGTCCTAGATGTCGGCTTCTTCTGGGAAGAGGTGAGTGCTTCATCCCTGAAGCGCCAACTAAAGGCAACTCCTGGGACCAGCCTTGATTAAGTTAGCAGACCACCCACAAGCTGTAAATGGGTCTGTGTTCCAGCCGTGCGTGGTAACCGCAGAAAGGGGAGCTGACTCTGAAGCCAGTGGCCTTGGTTGATCTCAGCCACACCCACCCTTGCACCAGCTAAGAAGTCACCCGAGCAACACACACTTCATCTTTACTATAGTGTGGGTGCAACACACCCATTTCACAGAACTGTCACGGGCACCGAAAGAGCCTCGGAAGTGCTTTCTATGGGTGCTCAGCATATTTAACGAGCAATCAATGCACTTGTTAAAATAAATGGCAGCTAATAAATGTCAGTCATTGTTAGCTGATGTAAATAAGAACTAGTGAATGCCTCTTCAAACCCCAAAGATGGCATCCTCTTAGTGGCAGGCCTGTGGGAATTCTTTGATAGATTGGCCTCTTGTCCTCCATGCTGCATGTCAAAAGTTATATGTTAAAATCTGCCTACTGAGGGGCCTGGTGGCGTACACCTTTAATCCCAGCCCTTGGGAGGCGGAAGCCAATGGATCTCTCTAATTCTGAGCTGATTCCAGACCAACCCGGGCTCCACAGTGAGATCCTGTCAGAAACAAACCCATCTGCCTACTAAGTGGGATCTCTCGTGGTCTCCAGGTTTTCAGAAGCCAGCAGCTGATGGGGTACCATAGCTTGGCATCGTCTGCGTTAGGGGGACGAGCAAGAGGAAGCTGAATCTTCCTCGTATGCCGTGTGTTTTGCTGCATATCACCCGCGGTTTTCTTGAGATGAGTATGATGAGGAGCTTGAGCTGCTCCTTAGCAGGGTAAGTAGGAGCGCGGTCTCCCGGAGCTGGCCACAAGCCTCTCGTAGAACCAGGCAATGACTACCACAGAGGCCCAGTGCCCAGAGCTGACCTGATGCACCACCTGTGGCGTTCGGCTGTTTTGAACAAGGCACATGTCCTGTGGTCAAGCAATAAGTCCTGTTGTTCAGAGCTCAGGAGACCATAATCACCGATTGTTCCAGCATGAACTACCAACGGTGTTCTTGTGACACCACAGCACTGCCTGGTTCTGCTGTCGGGTGCTCTGTAGCCCCAGAGACCTGAGGCTGCACCCTGTTGATTTGCATAGCCCATTTGCATATCAGACACCACTTGTGCCTCCACAAACCGATTTCCAAATTCAAAGGGCATGAGGGTATGCAAACGGAGAAGAGTATCCCTAAGACAAAAGGTTTGAGCCTGCTGAATTCCTTTCATTACTGTTCTGCTTGTTTCTTCATTAAGAACTTCTAGATAAAAGAAAAAGCGAGTGAAGGTGTAATTAAAATGTTTTAGAAAATGAACAAAAATCCTGACTAGAACATTCTCCCTCTAAAGCTGTTCTTATTGCTGTCACGGGGAACGAGCAGCCCCAAACACACCTGTATTGTGTCTGTATCACGGCTGTGCAATGGCCCCACACCAAGAGACCCAGGAGAAAGGACACTGAGGTTGGACCTGAGCTTGGGCACTGCGGGTGGTTCCCTGAGTGTCTTCACTGAGACAGCCTCTCCTGCTCTCAGTCTCTGCTGGGGCCAGGGGCCTTTCTAAACACAAATCTAACTATGACCTCCTGCTTCCGAGAAACTGAATATACAGAGGGACAACAACCAAGCCTCAGGTGTGAGGGGAACTCGTCCCCCACCTATAGCCTCGCCAGGAACCATCCTGTCCTGTACACGACTCAGGAGCTACTCACTATGGCTCTCGGGAAGCTGGCTAGCATCTTCAGTGACAGGCAGGGATATAAAGAACAGGAGACCAACTGGGGGCAGTAACAGTCCCCTTCCTATTTCAATAAGGCTACTCAGAGTTCTTACCTCCAGCTTCCCCTGAAACCAGTGGTCCTTCTTTTCCTGCCTATTGGCTTTTCCATCTCATTGTGTGCAGATTTGCCCAGCCCAGTGACCATAGGGTCCCTTGCACAGAGACCCTGATGTACTATCATCACTCATTCTTTGTGGATAGACCTTTGTGCCCTTCTACTCTCCAAGGTCCTTGAAGGTGGCCGTCTATGCTCCTGGAGGAACTCGGTCCCTGGATACCACACAGGCTTCTACCTATCTAGCCTTCGTGCAGCTCAAAGCCTACTTTCAGCCTTACCTGCTTCTCCACGAATCCTCCCTCCTCTCCTCACCTAACTCAAATCTGGCTGCACTGTGCTGGCTGGGCCCAAATACTCCACAGTCCTCTGCATCCAGCTGCAGGTTCTGGAAGTCTACTACACGGTCTCTGTTCACTGCACCAGTTTCTGCAGAGTGGCCCCTTGACTCTTCTTCTTCCCTCATGATAGCATCCAGTAGGGTTCATCACATACAGCAAGTGTTCAGTAAGCAGGATCAGCTGGATCCTGAATAGATAGGGTCTCTCCTCATCCCTGCTGTCCTGATTATAAGAACAATGACTTGTTCCCAGAACCAGAGACATCAGTTTCCTCTCTCAGAGTCCCCAGTCCTGCTTCTGATCTAGCTCCTCCTTCTCAGTACTTCCCCAGGGGATTAGGTAGGGAGACACTGGCCTGGAAAGAGGCCATTCTTCCGAGGATACTGCCTGAATCCCACGTACGATGCAGTCAGGCTTCTGGGAAGGTGGGACGGAGGTTGAGGGACCCTGAAGATGCCCAGTGTAGTTCCTGCCTGCATCACCGGTGCATGCAGAGAGCCAATCAAAATGCCTCAGATTGAAAAATTGCTGTCAAGAGTCACCCATTCTGGGGGCCTTAAGTCCTCGCTGTCAGGCACTGTAAAGAGCCACCCATGCTGGGGGCCTTAAGTCCTCACTGTCAGGCACTGTAAAGAGCCGCCTATGCTGTGGGCCTCAAGTCCTCGCAGTCAGGCACGGTTACAGATCACAGATGTTTTCGCGGCATCACAGAACCTGGCTATTTTACGTTCATTTCTCTATTCCAATTGTTTCTGCTTTGCTCTGGATGCTCACTTGTCTGGATCGCCAGTTTTGACATTCTGCATTATAAGTCCAGATGTCAGGGTGTCAGGTAGAAGGACCCCACTGTTTGCTGCTGCTCACAGGCAGGTACCTCTTTTCTCCTGGCTCTGCTCTCAGGCGACAGAGGGAGGTTGGGTTTGCAGGCAAAGCTCTTTGAGGAGCGGGATGCTATTTGTTACCCAAAGTTCTCTCCAGCCCACCCCAAAGCTGCAGATCACTGAGAAGTATACCCTTTCCTCAGAAGCCAGTGTGGCCATCAGTACCCTTGTTGCCGTCATGGGATATGACCCATTTCCTCATAAAACCGTGTTGATACCCATCTACCTTCGTATAGATCAGATTGGCCTTGAACTCACAGACATCCTCCTGCCTCTGCTCCCCAGTGCTTTCACCACCATGCCTGGCCTAAGCCTATTTTCTCAAATGTTACAATTCATTAAAGAGAGCTGGGTACTTTTGCTAATAGTATATTTAATTTCTTTACTAATTATAATAACATATTTAATTTCTGCATTAGTTTGGCTTTCTTTTTTCTAAGATGCTTTTGAATTCAAACACGCTAGAACTTATCCAAAGTTTCTAAAGAGGCTGTGGTAGAAGCGTCAGCTGGACTGTGCTGCACCCTTTGGGGGTGCTCATCTGCCAGCCACTGTCACCAGGCGCCTGTGAGTCCCGTATCACAGCCGCACTGCCCAGGGGGCTCCTGCTCTGCCCTCCCAGGAATAGATACGTCTGTCTGAAAGAAAATTACCCTGAAATATGTGAACTGACACTCTTAGAAAAAAAGCCACACCTACGTTAAACATTCTAGAAGGCTGATTGACTGATTAGAACGTCAGTGGCCATGGAGAGATGGAATTTATAGGCCGGGGGACGAATTATCTTGAGTCTTCCAAAGAGCCATTTATTGCCCACTTCTGCAGGTGGCCTGCCATCTTCGTGGCTATTAGGTAAATCCTTTCGGAATGTACAAACGGACCCCTTAGATTTCACCAACTTCAAAGCTAAGGATGCTGTCAGGTGACATCTGAGGTTATGCCAGAGATGCTTTTGCTTTAACCCAGCTACTGATGTCTTTAGATACTTTAAAAGTGCCTTGATTTATGACTTTTCTCTGTTCTGCTGATGTAAAAACTGCATAAAAATGTTGCTGCTTTAGGACGTGGTGCTTGGGTAACCCGAATCTGAGTTCCGGGGCAATGCTCATGTTTGGCTATGGAATAAATTGTCCCTCTCTGTCTCAGGTGAGATCCGTGCATTCTGCCCGAGGAAGCTGAGTGATTTGCCATGGAGCTGGTCGAGCCTCTTCAATGTGAGCTCTGCAGTGGCCATCGTAACTGCTTCAGAGTGGCTCTGCATCCGGGTTCCACTGCCTCGGTATGTCACGAGACTGTCTACTTCTCCCATCCTGAGCACTTGGGGTGGGGGGGCTCCTCACCCTGGGAACAGCACCGGAAGTGTGGGTGGAGTCACTCTGCTGATCCAGAGAGGCCATCGCTCTGATATTATCAGCTGCTGCTCATTCTGCCCTATAGCACCGCTCGCTTCCCCTTTTAAAGAAAGCGAGTTGTTCTGGTGGGGAAGTTGTCCTTGTCTGAGCCACCCTGGTGGAATCTCCCACATTGTGTTCACCCATCTCAACCCTGCCTTCAGAGCAAATGAAAGCAGAGACATGGACTGAGTCTCTGACTCTGCAAAATCAAAATGTCTGCCTGAGTTCCAGCCAGACAGGAAGAGGTGGGCTTGAGAGAAGCAGGGTCTTTGTGTGGCTGGTTTCTAGTCAGGGGCTTCAGGGAAATTCAGCGGCTTCTCCGACTACCTGAGCACTCTCCTCTAAATCACAGCCGTGTCCAGGGTCCTGCAGTAGTAGCCTTCCCCAGAACCTGTCCCTCCAGAGATTCAGCCCTTACCACCCACCAGGCTCTGACCCCCGGGATCCAGGTCTATTTTCAGAGGGAATCTTGATCATTTTCCACTCAGAGTCCCCACCTGTTATTCAGTAGTGAGGTCCCCGGGCCAGCACCGTTTAGGAGCTGAACCTCATTTGTAAGCTGCTCTGGTCTCTGAACGGTTCCTGTTGGGTTTTCACAAATCTGACTGGAGACTTGTTTATTTATTTATTTATTTATTTGCAATGAGACAAACGACAGAGAGAAAAAAGGGGATGGACACACACACATGCGGTGGGATAATGCTCTTGTACATTGTAAAATTTGCCACTCATATTAGTTAAATAAAATGCTGAATGGTCAGTAGCCAGGCAGGAAGTATAGGCATGGCAACCAGACCAAGAGAATTCTGGGAAGAGGAGAGGCAGAGAGTGAGTCACCAGCCAGATGCAGAGGCAGCAAGATGAGAATGCCTTACTGAGAAAATGCACCAAGCCATGTGGCTAAACATGAACAAAAACTAAGGGTTAATTTAAGTTGTAAGAGCTAGTTAATAATAAGCCTGAGCTAATAGACCAAACAATTTATAATTAAATAAGCCTCTGTGTGTTTCTTTGGGACCAAACAGCTGCAGACTTGGTGGGACAGAAATGTCCATACACACACACACACACACACACACACACACACACACAGAGCTGGGGTACAGAGAGCTGAGAGCAGATTGTGTAGCTGTATGGCTTTCCTGATTTGCTTGTACAGTTGTGTAGATAGGCCCGAGTGCATCTATTTCATGGGGTACACTTGAGCCCCAACTGCATAGCTTCAGAGAGAGACTATGCTGAGCAAAAGCATGGAGCTTATGCCATCTCCAGAAAAAGCAGCAGGGATGCAGGTTTAGGTCTGGGCAGGGGCCCAGACAGCTTCATCAAGACTCTGAGCAGCTCTCATAGGTGAAAGTTCAGCCAAAAATCTGCTTCCCCTCACCTCAGGAATGAGGCAATGAGGCAGATCACGTTAGCCACACAGCCAGTGCTATGTACAGCTATATCACTTTTCTGAGACTCACAGCTAAGAGATTGCCATGAATCTCTGGACTCAAGACATTTGAACGACGCTGGAACCATTAAGGCTGTGGGGACTCTTTGGAAGTGGACACGATGTACTTGTGAGAAGACTTCAGGGCCCCGGGCAGAAGGCTATGGTGTGAATCTGAAATGTTTCTCACACTTGATGCCCTGCTGGTGGTGATATTTGGGGAGACTGAAAACTTTTGTAGGCGAGTCCTGGATGGAGAAGTTGAGTCACTGGAGGCTGGTCCAAAGGGGTACATCACCTCGGGCCACATCCCATCCCATTCTCTGCTTCCTGGGCTACCATGGTGTGAACTGCGCTGCCTTCCCATGCCACGCCTTCTCTCGAGGCTGTGAGCCAAAACACACCTTCCTTCCTTAAGTTTGCCAGGCATTTTGTTACAGCGATAGAAAAACTACCTTTTACAATAAAATCCCGGGTCATGACTGGCTTTTAATGTTCCTTTAAACTCTGTGAAATTAGAAGGGTGACAGAAGCCTTGGCCTGAGCAATCCCAGGAGGTGCAGGCAGGAAGTCAAGGCGGATACTGGAATGTTTGCTTTTCAGACTGTTCTCGTGGCCCCTTCGGAATAATATTTGCAGGTTGGAGTGGGTGGCACCAAAAGCCCTTTGCTTTCTTTCACTTTGAAACCCCCAAAGCATTCATTCCCATTCTCCCTCTCCCCCTTTCGAGGAAGGCCGATGTCTTTGTTCTAAACTTTAATCAATGAAGTCTCTTCACCTTTCGCCCTGTACACAGCTCTTGCGATAGAAAACTTTAGCTCAAGTGTGACACTTTATTGCCCCAGTATTTCAGGCTTTCTGTCTCGCTTTCAAGGCTTCTGTGAAGCATGCAGGGGAAGGGCAGGCACCCCGTGAGATGCACCCCTTGAGATGCACCCCATATCCCCTCCAAGGGCAACGTGTTGGACCCAGAAGGCTGCCTCGTGAGTACGCACGACTCTGAACAGCTGAGTTGAAAACCTATCATCCTCATCCTTCGAAAGTAGACTTTTTTTAAAAAACAAAAGACAAAAAAAGTGAAAAAATTATTTTCCAAATATTTTTTCCTACTCAATTCACCTGTGTTGAATCCAGAATTTAGGCTTTACTCTCAAAAAGTCTTTCCTCCCTCGGGTCCGTGCACATCCCATGTTAGGAAGGCAGACAGACAAGACAGCGGCTGCAGAAGAAGGGGAGTGGTTCTTTTATTTGGTACGACATCAGCATCATGCAGGCATTTATCATGAGTGTAGTGTGGAGTTGAATTCAAATCTGGTCCCCTGAAGAGGATGTGACGCACCTAAGCCGTCTCTGGGCAGCCGTCTCTGGGCAGCCGTCTCTGGGCAGGAATGCCTTCTTAGAGACCTCTCCCCACACACCAGCCAGAGCGTGATGGAGGGCAAAGCTGCAGCTGGGATCATGCAATCAAAACGGCTGGATGGAAACTCACCCGAGAGAACTCACAACCACAGTGAGGGTGACCGAGAAACGTAAGCAAGACGACGGTGTGGTACCCTCAGTCTGCTCATCAAACGGTGTGGAAGGAGGGCCTTGCGCGTCCTGGGGTCTTAGGCTTAAAACACTGACATCACACCATGGTCATGACCTTCAAGGCTGCTGGCTGGAACCTGCGGATCTTCTTCTTCAGGGCCTTGGAGGCCTTGATGCGGCACAGTTTGGGCACAGGGGGAAGCGGTGGCCTGGAGCTTCCTGGGACCCGTGGGGACTGCTGGGGCGGCACCCGAGGCCACGCCCTCTCCCTCTGTCCAACCTGTGCATTGCCTCTTCCCAGGCCACTGCGGCTACTCTGGACACAGCTTTCCGAATCGTTGCTACTAGACTCGTCCCCGAAGCGGTTGGCAGTGTGGTCACTGGCCTCCTCATCCTCGCTGGTTTCGGCAATGGTGGAGTGGAATAGCGAGGCACACTCTGCCGAGTGCTCGGAGGGGTCGGACTCGCTTCTCACACAGGCATCCTGACGGGCAAGTGCGGGCCTGCTCTGGACCTGGGGACCACCTACTCTCCTGGCTGGAGACTTAAGGGGCCCCAAGCTGGGCCCAGGATGGCTGACTGAGCAGGCTTTGGCTGAGATCTCTGTAGTAGACTGCCACCTGCGCTGCTTCCCCCTGGCTGCCGAGTTGAGGGGGGATGCCTCCATTGGGAACAGAACTTGGGATGCTGGGTAACTTTCCTGTTGGGCCACCACTAGGGGGACAAAGAAGGGCACAGGGTATAGGGTGGACTCAGAGCAGGAGCGTCCAGGAGGCTCTTTGGCCAGTGTGGGGCCCCTGCTGAGCCCCCCCTGCTGGGGCCTGCATGAGGGGCCCCATTCTGGAGTCAAGGCAGCGGCATGGGTGCCCTGCTGTCTCCCGGGTTGTGGTGGAAGCTGCTTCCCCAGCCTGGGCACTTTATCACTGATTCTTCTTCTGACCTTCACCGCCTTGCTTTGGGGAGATCCCATCCTCAGCCTCATTGGGGAGGTTTCACCAGAGGTGTAAGAAGGGTAGGCAAAGGGTCCTGGGTCCAGAGGGGGGCTCTCAGGGCCCAGTACCCTGGAAGGTGACAGGGCTTGTCCTTGGCCATAGTCAATGCAGGTCTGCTGGGCCTGGGAGCAGAGAGAAAAACCTACAGAACTGTCTCCGTGGACACGGGGATTCCAACAGGTGCTTTCCTCCTGCAGGGGGCTGCTGAGGGGCTCAGTATCCACAAGGGACACAGGCCCCTGTTGCTTGAGGCTGTCCTTGGCAGCATCTCTACTTGGTTTCATTCCTCCCCTGTCCATTCCGTAGGCCGGCTTCTCGAGCTGACCTCCACTGTCTGATCTCTGGCCACACGGCTTCCGTGGGAAAGGAGCCGGGTCCCCTCCCTGCTCTTGCAGCTCATCCCTCAGAGGGAGCTCTTGGCCCCGCAGACGCAACAGCCTGTGGATGTAGGCTTCGGCCGAGCCCAGCTCACGGATCGGCCCAGCCTGAGTCCTGTTCTGATCAACAGGGACTTGAGGAGGCTCCGGAGGAGGCGAGTGGATGTCAAGATGTGGCGCTTCTTTAGGCAGAGCAAAGAGCGGGCTCTGGAGAGCCACTGCATGGAGGGGACTGGGATACGGGTATACCTCCTGGCCACCCCTGGCCACCAGATCCCGCTGGTACTTGGGGTCCAGTGTGTGGGCTGGGACCTCTATCCCCTGGCAGAGGAGGGATGGGGGTGCAGCATCAACACCAGCTCTCTGAAGCCCCAGGTCATCTGGGAGGACTCTCTCAAGATCACCTGGGAATGAGACCATGAAAAGCACATCAACACAGACAGATGCCAAGTTCCTGTTTCCCATAGGCGCATATGGAGGCTCGGGCCTTATGGGCTCTGACAGTGTGTACTGGTCCCTGAGCTTCAGTGAGGAGAAGAAAGCATCATCTCGGTGCCTCCACTTAATCACAGCTGGGAGGCTACCCAGGAGAAACGTGTCCAGCCATACACGGGACAGTCACGACAGGAACTGCTCCAGCATCCACAGCCTGGGAGTGAAACTGGAGACTTGGCACAGAGAGACCAAGGCTGGTACAGAGCCCAGGTGTGTGTGTGTGTCCAGGTGACATCTTTTTCTCTTGGGAAAACATGGAGGGTGCTTGTGCCTCGATTCTTACTCTAAATGTGGCATGTCACATGATCTGAATGCTTCTTTGGAGTTTCTGGATGTTCATTTAAAAGAAGAAACACACACATGCGTACACACACACACACACACACTTGCTCCATCCAAGTGGGGTCAGCCTCTTCCCCACTGAGCCCAGGTACCATCATCTGCTATCCTTCTCACCCAAACGACACTCCCGCTCTCTCCATCCCCTCTCACCTGTAGACACAGGTCTAGGCCGGAACATGCCCCTCGGCCGGCCTGTGTCCTCTGCACCATGCGGGAACCTGCTATCTTCTCCACTGGGCTGTGGGCTCCATGCAGGGACAGTGGTCTCATCCGCAGAGCGGGGTCGCCAGTCCCCCATGCCAGACCTGGACTTAGAGGGATGAAACACAGGCAGCCAGCCGCCCAGTGAGGGGGACAGGCGGTCACTGCAAACAGAGGCACATGAGGTGGACAGGGAGCAGGACCCAGCGTCACTCAGCTCGTAGAAGCCTAAACAGAGCAGACACAGTGGTCAGTGCGCCCCTGGCCAGTGGGCTCTACCCTAAGACTTAGACCCCTTTTCTCTTGCTTTTACTGGCACAGAGAGTGCTGAGGGGCTGCTAAGAATGCCTGTGGAGACAGGTCCACAATGAGAATGTTCTAGATTCTTGCTGGTAACCTTGTGAGTGGCTATGTGAACAACTGACCCTACCTCACCTGACCCCTATAGCTATGCTCAGAAGGAGAGCTTCCTTTGCTACGGATATCTCCTTTCTTTAACACACAACTGCATGGGGGGGGCATTTCCTTCCTGGGAGTCCTCAGTCCCAGGGACTGCTCGGGTAGCACATTCCAGGTTAGACTGCAAAAGCCAAGTACCAAGACTCCACACACCCCAGGCTGGCCGTCACAGATACCTGTGACCACTGTAACCCAGACACAGGGGTCCCTGTTGCCAAGTTTCACCTGTAGCGTATTGAGAAAGCAAAGGTGACCAGAGTCACACAAGCCAGCAAAGACTGCCAACAATGACCTTCTCTGAGGAGGTCTGGGATGGTGCACAGGGAGGGAAGGGCCAGTCAAGTTGATGTAAATGACTTAGGTGATCCACAGCATGGTTTAGGAGCTCCTGGGGTATTTAATACAGCTGGTAGTTTACATATGTGTGAACTGCTGTATAAACTGTACTGTACGTAAACTCTTAAGACATATATTTAAACTTCATATGTTTATTATATTTGTATTTTTTTTCAGTGTGTTTATAGCTTTTTATGTCTTTAGTCACATCCACTTCCCAGGCTGCTCAGGGGAACTCCCAAGTGTCAGATCAGTGGAGGACACAGGCTGCAGCTGGCACTGTCCACAGCGTTAGGTCTGTGAGGGGTGGCAGCCACCATCAGCCGTACCTGAGCTGGGCCTGCTGTCACTGTCCAGGGCCTCGCAAGATGACCTGCTCACATCCAGCTGCAGTTCACTTATCTGCTGGTCCAGCTGGTCCAGGTGAGTCTTCAGGCCTGCATCCTGCCGCCTCAACCGTGACTGGGAGGCGAAGGAGAGAATAAAAACCGACGTGAATGCAGAGATCTAAACCAGGTCCAAGGTGGAAACAGGGCCACCACAGACACCGGGAAGGCTCCCAGACTCCAGCTCCGAACTCATGTTAACTAGTGGGAAGCAACTCCCTGGGTCTGCTGGAAAGTACAGTGAAGGACTTGCTCCCCTTGGCATGTGCGTGTGTGCACGCACACACATGTACAAACACATGCACACAGTCTAGTAGGAGTGAAGATAGTTCTTCACACAGCACCTCCATGGCCTATGGTACCTGGGAGTGGGCATTTTGATAGGAGACCCCAGCTTCACTTGGACAGCTTGGCGAGCTTATGTGCAAGACTATCCCCAGAGAATGGACTTCTTTATACCATAGTCCTCAGGTCTATAGCCGTGCGCACGCACACACATGTACACACACACGCACGCGCACACACACTCACACACATGTACACACACGCGCGTGCGCACACACATGTACACGCGCACACACTCACACACATGCACACACACATGCGTGCACACAGACACACACATGCGCGCCCACACAGACGGACACACACACATGCGCACGCACACACACACAGACACACACACACACACACTGTGAAGCCCACACAAAGTAGGGTGAGTTCTGCGTGCTCATACATAAACTAATCAGTACCGAGTGTTTGGTAAGAACTGATTTCTTTCAACCGTGCAGTTTCCTGATGTCTGGGCTGGCAACATACATATTTTTCCTCTAATTAACAAGGCAAACAAAGAGGGACACGGCTCATCTGTGGAAGAGCGTGACCATGACTTTCCTAGCGGGGAGCTACATCAGAAATCTCAGCAGCGTGGAAATCAGCGGCAGCAGATGCCGGCAGTTATGACTTCCTGTTCACCACAACAAGTGATTTCGCAAAGGGTCAGGGTGAGCTGAGTGGGATGCCAATCTCAGCAGGCTCAGCCTTCCCCTGCAGGAGCTGACAGGGTGTGGGTGGGAGCCACCTCCGGGTGCTCTCGCCCCCACAGGAAAGAAGATTTTCTGAAGAGACAATGGGCACTAAGAAATCGGAATTTCCCTTGAATCTCATCTTAAGCAGGGACCAGCTGGAGCCAGAGCTTATCTCCCGAGAAGAAATTCCCCCAGTTCTGACAACTCACCTACCACCTTCCTGGCAGCATCTGAGACAAGGATAGATGAGGACTGCTCATCTCTTACTTCTTTTTAAATCTAAAGGGGTACCCCCAAAGATGAACTTGGGGTGTCATTGGGCCTTTTCGTTTGTCTCTCTTCTTCATGCGGACATACAGAATAAATATTCCCATTTCAGAGTCTCATTACGACTTGTGGGTGGCCCAGCTGGCTTTTTAGGGCTGCTAGGTCCCAGGCTCTGATCCTAACTCTACAAACCCAGGGTCTGATGGTGTCTGGGGCAACAGTATCTCCTATAGCAGCTCATGTCACAAGTGAATGAAACTTCCCTGAACCTGCTCCCATTACAAACTCCCAGACAAGCAGGAAGGAGACACAGGCATGCCCTTTCTAACCCCCAGAAACCAACACTAGGCCCATCAAAGGACTGGCACGGATTTTTCCTGTAAAAGATTTTTCTTTGTCCTACCCTGACGCAGACGGCCCACAGACACCAAGCACTTCTGCCAGGTCCAGTCCAGTGAGTGACAGCATCTATTTCTCTCAACCTCCCTTCTTCAGAGGTCTGGCTGGTTGCCCTCTTCCGAAGGTTGGGACCATCTGCTCTACAGATAACATCTGTCCAGCCAGCCTAGGCAGCTAGTTTCTGGTTAATGGTTAAGGTCTCAAGACCCCAGTTTTTAGGATCCTCGGGCTCTGCTGTGAGCTCACCATAGGGATTGATAGCCCCTAATTAATGCCTCCTCCACCCCTGCTTCACGTTTTCATCACTGTTCCTTAGGCTGAACTTCAGGGTCAAAGCCACTGTGACCAGTGGGGCGCACCGCTGACTACAGCCAGACTGTGGCACTCTGCCCAGGACCAAGCCTGCCTACGGTCTACAAGCCTCATGCTGATGCCAGGGATGTTCTGAGCCACTTGGGTCAGAATCCCCCAAAGCGGGGTCAGGGGTCAGAGACCTGGTGCAAGGGAGAACTAACCACACCCAGCACACCTGCAAATCCTGGGCTCTTGCTATGTAAGGCTCCGGGGTAGGACCTTGTACCTTCACCAGCTAAGTCTGGCAGTCACCAAATGCCCGAGTCCTGCCATTCCATGGTTCCCCTGAAAGGCAGCTGGCCGATTCCTTTAAAAGCCCCACACCATTGCACAGAACTGAATCTGAATGTGTTACACCTTCCCCCATGGACGGTTCTGCCCTGCAACCTCAGCATTTAAAAAAAAAAATCTTTGTAATATATTTGGAGGATAAAAAATTCAAGATGTTGAGATGGTATCTAAGACACTTCCTTCCTCTCTTGGAATGCTAATAGTGAGCACAGAAAATGTGTGATTCATGAATTACCCCCGACCACCTCCTGCAAACTTCACAGTGTATCCATCAATAGTGAAGGGCCCGGAGCGCTGGCTCACAGGGGAGACTGACAGTGACCCTGGAGAAGTCTGTCAGGTCCTCCTTGTTCTTGGCCTCATCTGCTTCTCATCTGACCTCCATCTGCCCCCTGTGTGTTCATCAAGCAAGCTGCTCGAGCCAAGGAAAACACCATTGACGGTTATGGAATCGATGTGGCTTGCTCCTGTGGTGTCACCGCCTGAGCTGCTGCATGTTGTCACTTTTAGAACAAGTCGCAACCCGTCACTCCTGCAGGATGGTCCTCATAAGGGCCTGCTGTTCCAGGACGCCTCTTCTGGATGTAGCCGAGGCATGATAGAATGTTACAGCTTCTTGGCATAGTGCCAAGCCAAGGTGCTATTCTACCTAAGCCCACTTACTTGAGTAAAAACACTAGCCATTTCCTGAGACAAGCCCCTGTGAAGACACTCATGGGGCAGCCTAAAGGGCCACCTGAAGCAGACTGTGGGGTCAGAGCGCATGGGATTTCATCAGCAAAGAAGTCTGGAATAAGGAGGATTAAGTGCTGAAATCACCTCTGGTTTTGTTTTGTTTTTGGCCCCAGTTCATCACGAGTCACTGATTTATCTAATGAACAAAACTCTCCTAAGCAACTACTGCAGAGTTCCCTTTGTGACTTTTGACACTGCAATTAGCAGGGCGTAGCCCATCTTGAATCCCTAGAAATGGCTAAACCCATCCCTACTTGAGAATTCCCGCAGGATAACTGCAGGGGTGGGGGTGGGGGGCTCCTGGACGCTTCCGGTTTTCACACCTGAACACTGACTGAGGGCCAGGTGAGCCAGCGGGAGGGCAGTGAGCTATCTAGATCCTGCCGGGTTTAACTGGCAGCCCTTTCATTATTTTCTTTATCTAACAAGTGCTCTTGCTCTCCCCCTCAAGAAAGAAGAGCTAAGAGCTGGTTAGAGCCACATAAATTCAACTATTTTTCTCTTTTCCTGTGAACTAAGTTTCATAACAAAGCCTGCGTGTTTTTCTGGTCTCACGGAGAGGGGTAGTGATGGTAGTGGTGAGGGGAGGGAGTGTGTGTGTGTGTGTGTGTCAACAAAGCTTGTTTGATGTCTCCAAAGGCTGCTGGTAATTGTAGTGTGTGGGATCACCGATTGGGTAGACCAATCGGTGATCCCACACACTGAAGCGGAGTTAATCATTAACCTTAAGGGAACGGGTCATGCGTGTAACCGGCAGTGTGCCTGCCTGGTTGAGGTCACGTGAAGCGGAGTGCGTAGCCTTTTGAACAACAGGCACCTGTTGTAATGGCTTGGTCCTTTCCTGGGTCCAGCAATTTGCAGAGTCCAGTCCACACCAGCCATGTCCGTCTCTGGGCAGGTGAGCGTCTCACAGTCTGGAGGAGGCTGCCAGCTGGGTTCCACCTTCAGCCAGCTCTCCACCTCTCTGACACCCAAGGAAGATTCCAGGTGTCCTGGGGAGTGACTCAGACGCTGGACTTCCTGATTCTTTAGTCACAAATCCAACACGGTTCTGAGCTAAAGCTGACTGAACACAACAGTTTCCCTGGATTTTTACCAACTCTCAACGGGAGAGATCCAAATTTCTCCATCCAAGAAATCCCACTTAAGAGTTATGGATGAGCCTCCACTACACCGAGACCATCATTTTGTTATTTTAGAAATGCTGCAGTGTTGGGCGGTGGTGATACACCTTTAATCCCAGCACTTGGGAGGCAGAGGCAGGAAGATCTCTCTGAGTTCGAGGCCAGCCTGGTCTACAAAGCGAGTTCCAGGACAGCCAGAGCCACACAGAGAAACCCTGTCTCGAAAAACAAACAAACAAACAACAACACAACACTGCAGCACTGCAAAGCATCTCAAGCAGGCGTCCAGGGGTCCACAGAGGGGCACTCAATGGGCGCGGGTAGCTGAGAAAGCACCACAGATCTCCCCCTCCCACGTTCCTCAGACTGGAGCACACTCGGTTTTGTTTTGTTGTTAAAAGCGGATCAGTTGACAGGCAATCTTGGAGACTGGCATCAGCCGGCAAGACTCCCCAGTGACACAAGTGAACCCAGTAGGGTGCCCTGCGAGACACGGTCCAGCTGTGCAGCAGGAAGACCTGCTAGGGGATTGAAGCCAGGGTCCCCTGCCTCTAGCCCGACTTGCGCGCCTCCGCACCAATGCTGTGTCAGCCGCAGAGGCGCTGCGCATTCAACACCAGGTTCCGCGCGCGGCTCCCCAGCACGCACCCCGTAGCGCGCTCCCCACGCAGCCGCGCATCAGGCCTCTCCACTCGCTCAGTCCACGCAGCTGCACCCCGGTCGCTCCCCAACACGCCCCCATGGCCACTCGTGTCCCGTTCTCTCCTTACCAGCTGCTCCCGCAGCGCCGCCAGCGCCGCCTCCAGCCGCAGCTCCTGGCCGCGGGGCCCGGGAGCAGGGTGCAGGCCCAGGGCGCCCCGCACGCGCGCCTGCTGCGTGGCGCGCAGTCCCTGAAGCTCCTGCAACCCGGCCAGTGCCGCCCGTAGCCGCGCGCCCACCCTGCGGCGGTCCCAGCCCGCGGGTCCCAGGCCGCTCGGAGCCCACATCTCCCGGTCGGCCGTTCAACCACTGCGCTGCGCGTCCCCGCCGCGTCTCCCCGCCCCCGGCCGCAGGTCGCCTAGGTGGGGTAGGACCTATCGCTGGCCGCGGAGGGCGGTGTTTGCGACGCCCGAGGTCACAGCGGCCGCCCCCTGCCCGCCCCGTCGGCCCGCCGCGCCCTAGCCCAGCCCAACCCCTGTGCCCCTGAGACCTGTGTGCTCCTCAGGGAAGGCCAGAGCCCCTCCGCAAAGGAACAGAGGAGAGCTTAGGCACGGCCAGAGAAAGGTGTTGTTTAGGTTTTTAAATTGAAAAAAAAAAAAGACAAAAAAATTACATTGCACAAACCACGTTCCTGTTTCGTATGGAAAACCCACTACCAGGTTTCCCAGTGCACACCTGTATGTACCTGGAAACCTCTGGTTGCTTCTCAGTGTATCTAATCCTCCCTCCCTCACATGCCACGCACCTTTAAGGACGCTTCTAGCAAGTTCCTGAGTTGTGCAGCTCTTACCATGGTGGTCACTTCAGGAACACTGGATTCCAAAAGGAAGCCGCACACACATGATCAGTCGCCCCCACCTCCTCTGCACACATGCTCAGACCTCCCCCCCCCCAGCCACGCCTGCCTCCAGTGGACACTGTTTTGAGTGGAATCCTGCTATCCGGGTCTTTTTACTGTTTTTAGACTTCCGGATGCGCCCATTTTGCACCCCCAGAACCTCCTTTTTCTGGCGGAATCATTCTCTGCTGGGTGGTGAGAGCCCTCATGTTTCTCCAGCGTTTCTTAGGAAGAAATTGCAACTCATTTCTGCATTTCTGCACGCAGGCCGGGTGGAAACCCTTTCCTCTCGCTTGAGCGTCCACCTAAGGCAGGAACCGGTGAATCACAGGTGGCTACTGTGCTCAAGGTTTTGAAGACATGCCAGGCTGCTTTCCTGAGCGTTCACCTTTGCCTCTGAAGCAGGGGTGGGAAGGTGCCAGCCGCACCCGCTGCTGGAAGTTGTATCACCCAGAGTGCCCAGGGCTGTGGAGTGCAGCTGGCAGCTAGCAGTTTCTGAGGCGGGAAGAGGCTAGGCATCTTTCCCCTGAAGAAATGGCACCCAGGCACTCTGCGTGCTCTGAATTGGTGACATCTTTAGTAACTAAGATCAGAGACTCTTTTCTTACTAAATACCATCTGCAAAATCCTTAGATACAGGACTCCCAGTCTCCCCCCACCCCTTCCAGTCTTTAGGCTTCTGTTTTGCTTTCCTGTTTTTGTTTTGTTCAGTTCTGAGACAGGGTCTCCCTACACTGCCCTTTCTAACTTACCATGCAGACCAGTCCAGCCTCCTGAGCATACCTGGATCGCAGACTCTCGGCACCAGGCTCAGTTAACATTTTCACTCTTTATTTTTATTTCACCGCATCTATTTTTTTCTCTTGTCACTGTGTTTTCTGTGTTACGACCGAGAAGTCGCTGCCCGATTCTACTGCAGGCTCCCCTAATAAGCTTCTGTAGTTTTAGCTCCTACCCTGAAGTTCTACATCCACTCTGCCTGAGCTCTGCTTGGTCTTTCTACCCGGGTCCCTCTCTCTCTTCTGAAGATGTGTATCCCACTGGCCCACAACCATGTGCTGGCAACAATCCCCTCCCCACGGAGCTGTGTGGGACCCTGTGGAGAACCAACTGACGCACAGAACGAATCTTTGTTTCCTGTCATATTAGACCCTGTCCTGGGCCACAGCTGTGCCAGTGACTTCCTTTCCAGAGGTTCTGAAGTCTGGATGCTTGAGCGTTCCCTGCTCTGTGCCCTCCACATTTCTACAGGAATTTAGGTGTCACGTTGCCAATTTCTGCAGAGGAGACAGCATGGGCTTTGTTGGAGAATGTCCAGAATCTGTCAAGCAGTGGGAAATACGACCCGAGGTTGAGCATCCTCGGTGCAGAAATGGGCCACATGGGTGCAGAAATGGGCCACATGGGTGCGGAAATGGGCCACATTGCCCACAATCAGATCTGTGATCACTTTATTCAGCCACGCCTCACAGTTACCAGGGAGTCTTGAGCCAGTGTTAAATTTGTTTTTGAGAATTTACTTCATTCTTACACCACTGTAAATTATTTTCCAACTTCATTGTTTAGGTGTTTATGGCTGGCGCTCGGAATTAAGCTTCTTATTCTTGTATGCTAAGGCCTGTGACGATGCCCCGCCCCCACAGCGTACCCGTTACAAAGCAAGGAAAGCTTTCCCTTCCAATCAGATGGGCAGACATAGTGAGGAATAATGATGCCCATGATCTGTGAATAGGAAGAAACCTAGGGGGTATAATGGAGGCCAGGGACCCTGGAAGTCAGTTTGACAGTGTAGCCAAAAGACCTGAAAAGGAGCCTGTCCACAGCTTTGATCTGAAGAAGTGACTGAGGATGCGCACAGAAGAACCATGGTGATTGGGTTCGTTGCACACTCAGCTTGGCAGCATAAGTGTGCGTGTGCAGTGTACAGCGAACGGGATCCTCACACTGACACTAGCTCTGCAAGGTGCTTCTCACTGCGAAGCTCTGTTTATAGGACGAAGCTTAATTAAATGTTACTAAATATTAACTACAATACTTGAATAGGCCTACCATGAACTGGGCTGTGTCTCTGCCTATGCGGTCCCCAGGATCTCTTTGGACCCACTCTGCGGGCCTCCTTGCTTCCAGCCGCCCCCTCGTGGTCGGTTGCCAACACTGCAGCCAGTAGTCCTTCCATTTTAAGGCTGACCTTGGTCTCTCCATTCTCTAAGTGTGGCTCCCCCCCCCCCCCCCCCCGCCCGCCGAGGGAGGGAGGGAAGAAGGGAGGGAACGCCCTGCGTGACTTTCTTCCATCCCACCCTCCTTTCTAATATATCAGTATCCCTCCATTGGGCTCAACTCCTTGCCTGCTGCCCCCTTACATCTGCTTGGTTCTCTTCCTGAAGGAACGTTTGGACACTCGGTCTCACCTCCTCCACCTTTGCTTCTTGAAACACAGTCCAGAGCATGGTACAGCTTGCTTTTTGGTTCCATTATAGCTCCCTGCTTGTCCCACACACTGGCTCAGGAGACTGGGGCTGGAGAGCTGCATTTCCTTTGATGAGATATTTTAGACGCTTAGACTCTGCGGCTGACTCTCAGTGATGTTTACTAAATAGACGCATGGTGACTTTTTTTTTGTGGCTTGAACAGACTTTAAAAATGTATCCTGGCCTTCTTAAATAACTTCTTGCATTGCATAACGTGTTGTATAAGTGTTTTTATTACCAAAATAATATGGAAGACACAGTAGACGTATAAAGATGTCTGATGTGCTCTCTCTGGTCTCCATGAGCTGTGGCTTTTCTTCTGTGTGCTTCCCGAAGTCTCTGACAGGATCTCCTATCCACCCATCAGCTTATCCTCTGTGTGTCTTTTCTGTATTCCTAATATACGCCTGTACGGCTCCGTGTCCATGGTGTTTGTCCCATGCGGTTTCAGTGCCGACTAACTTTCCCTTGAAGTAAGTATTCAGGTGTCCGGACGCGCTTCCCTCATTCAGCTGACAGATGGCCGGTTGTCTCCTCTCTTCTTCCCACAGCAATGCTGTGAAGCTTACCCTTGTACACATGGTGTAACTCAACCGTATTAAATCAGTGATTGCGGTATTGCTGAAGGCGAGGGGAGTTGTGCAAGGAGAGTCTGCTGAGATGTCACATCCATCAGCACAAGTCTCCTTATCTGGTGAAATGATCTCGTGACGTAGCACCGCTGAGCAGAGCCACCCCACCCCCAGCCCGGGGAGGTGTAGTTCTATTATATGTGTTCCACAGCCCACAGCAGTAGGGGCGCCCCCTGTGGAACAAGGAGATGACTTTATCAGAGACAACTCACGCCACTACACACAGGTGATCTCAGCTACCTGATTAGAAGGGCAGCAAGCGCTCCATCTTCAAGCTGGACTCCTGTCCAAAGTGGAGAACCTATGCAGCTGAAGAAGAGGTCAGCACCCATGCCCGTCAGAAGGGTCTGGAGCCCATAGCACCATCTGCCCATGAAAGCCCATGGATGCGAGGGAGAGGCCAGGTGGACACACTAATTGGTTACCAGGTTCTGCAGCCATGGGTCCACCATACCCTGTTACTTGTGACCAGCTTTCCAATGGTCCTTCGTGGTTCCCAGGGGCTACAAGAAGTTGTACATCTTGGTGTTCTAGCACAAACTGCTACTGAGTGACTTGCTACCAGCTGCCACCCTCCTGTCCCTGGAGGGCAGTGTTGGGACTGGACCTCTTTGAGAGTGAACCACAGAGAAGCTGTCCCCATGTAAGGGGTCACTGAGGTGTGAATACCGTCCTCACCTGAGGTTCCTGAGGACAAGTAAGACAGTTGGCACCGTGGCTGAGATTCCCAGCGAGCTTTGCCTGCGGCTGCTGTGACCCTCATAAATGCTGCCACGCCTCGGACTCTGGGGTTTCGACTTGATTTACAAAGTCACGTTACGCTTCTACGACGTTAAGGACCCTGGAAGAGCCAGATCAGTGTCTGCTTCTAATTTATTACAGGCACAAAGCCTTATTGTGCGCTTCTGCCACATTATAGCCCCGTCAAAGATCGAGATCATTATTACAGACACGCAGACAGAACTGGGTTGTGTTTCTTTCTGTGTGTATTCAGCATCCAGTAGTACGATCCGGTGGCATTTCAGTCCTGACTCCTCTCTTGATGACAATGCTAAGGGGACAGACTTGATTACCAGAACCTTGGGAAGGTGCCGGCCTCTTCTGGGCTCAGGGCTGGTACTACCCTTCCATGGGAGCAGGGTAGCACCAACAACGGGGAAATGCACCATGTAAGCACAGTTGTGATGTGTCTTGTGTATAGGTACATGTATACACGTGTGTGCACATGAGGTATTACAGAGGACTAGTGTGTGTGTGCCAGTTCATGCATGGTTGTACATATAATGCATAAGGTGTGTATGCGTGTCATACTAATCTATGGTTGGCAGTGACTGTATGTATGTATTCGTGCGGTATGTACATGTGTATGCACATATGATATGAAGCATGTGTGATATGCATGTGTGCTTGTGAATGTGTGTGCTGTGCATATAATGTCTGTGTGCAAATACATGCAATGTGTGTGCCTGTGGTATGTGGTGTATGTATCTGTATGCATGTGTTCTGTATGCAAGCATATTCATGTGCAGGAATTTTTCTGTATTGAGAAGCAGAATATAGTATCCAACAGTTAAGTAATAATTAATCATTTTTTACGTCAATGTTTTAGGACACCATTATAAATATGTGCCCTTATATAAGAATATAATTGAATTACAGACAAAACTGCCTTTCACCCCTATGGGTGTGTGTGTGTGTGTGTGTGTGTGTGTGTGTGTATGTGTGTGTTACTATCTCTAAATGTGATTTTTCATGAAAGGTCACCCTACTGCCATGGTCATCTGTACGGTGTGGCTAGCACCAGACCCAAACACTTCCTGTCACATGTCATGGTAAACACGGGCCATCGGGATTCACTGTGAAGAGCAGGTGGCGTGTGAATCTTCAGTTGAACAGGTTGTGTGCTGTCCCCCTGTGTAGCTCCTGTGAAGTGGGCACTCGTCCTTGTTTCTCCCTTCAATCTGAGTGGCCCCGAGGAAGGTCACAGTTAGGTTCATGCCACAGAGCCTGGGGTCAGGGTCATGAGGCAGCCGTGTCTTCCCTGCTCTGGATGAGCTGCCACGGAGACATCTCTTACCCCACAGGAATGAGTGCATCTCCCCTGGTTACTATAGCAACAGGTGATGAGAGATATATGAGAGCACAGCTGGAGAAGCTGGTCCCCAGAACTGCCCAGTCACACACAGCGTGAGTATGCTGTATCCTTCCAGAGGTGCTGATGCTGTATCCTTCCAGAGGTGCTAATGTTGCTGAAGTGCGTATAATTTTTAGTGAAGCTTCAATTCTTTTTATCTTAAAATGCTTCCCCTCATTTCCCATGCCAGTACGAGTATCTGCACAGTCAGGATCACCCCTGCCTTGTGTCTGTAATAGTGTCTTGAGCTGGTTACCTATTGCCTGGCGTTATATTGATGGCTGTCCCTCTCTGCTGAGCCACGGTTAGGGCACAGCAGTGTTAGCCTGTCCTCTCTTCAAAGCCTCCTCAGCCCTGCCTTGCACAGTTCTGAGTGTGCAGGGTTGGCGCATGCTGTGGGCTTGCAGGCTTCCTGATATTTTCCTGTTTGGCTCATTTATTGGAACCTTAACTGGGGTATTACTATTGGTATGCATGATCTCTGAGCGATGCTGTATGACACAGAAGAAATCAGGAACACTTAATGCAATGCGTGATGTCAGCATGAGTATCCCAAAGTGACTGAGAGGTAGTTACAGAAGTCAGTCACAGTTTCTTTGTGTGGGATTCAAGTTATTTGAAGAGGCTGATTGAAATGAACAAAACCAAAAGCCAGCGCCAGGCTTAAGCCTGGATCATCCAGACTGGGGATGCCCCCTTAACGGCACGAATAAAACATCCCACATACCCTACCGTGGTGGTTGATTTTGATGGTCAACTTGATGGGCTTTGGAATAACCTAGAACACACATCCCCCTGGGACACCATGAGCATTTCCTGTGAGGCTCAGCTACAGTTCCCAACCCAATGTCGTTGATTCCTGCTGTCTGCACCTCTCTGTGCCCTCCTGTTGTTTCCTTTCAGTCCTAAGGTGCAGGGCTCAGTCTCTGCTAGGTCCTCAGTTCTGTCATCTCACCTGACCATCTCTGGCCCCTGCTGTGTCCTGTCTGCTGGCCACAGGGCACATGCTAGTCTCAGTACAGGCATGGACATGACTCTGTCGACATTACTCTCATCAAACACCTTTCCTAGATATTCTTAGATTGGCCGCTGCCACCGTCTCACCAAGAATATTATTACCAAAAGCAACCATATGGTCCTAGATAGCTTTCTAATAATGTGATAAGAGACCATGACCAAAAAAAAAAAAAAAAGGCAACTTGGTGAGGAAAGGGGTTTAAAATAATTCATCCCAGAGGGACATTTTGTTCATATGAGAGGGACCTCAAGGTGGGGCCCTGGAGGCAGGAGCTGATACAGAGTCCATGGATGTGTGCTGCTTACTGGCTTGCTCCTCATGGCCTGATAAGCCTGCTTTCTTATACCACCCAGGAGCATCTGTGGAGAGTAGCACCACACTCAGGGAACTGGGCTTTCCCACATCAATCACTAATCAATAAAACACCCTACAGACTACCTACAAGCCAGTCTTACAGAGGCATTTCCAACACGGAGAGCTTGTGTCAGGATGACAAAGTACTCGTCAGCTCATAAACCACTGAAAAATTAACTTCATGAGCTCAACTAAATGTAAATATTAAAATTTAATTACATAATCCTGAGAAGCAAGGGGCTAAAGAAAATTAAACATCATGTGGCCTCCTTACTATTGCTTCCTCTCGAAGTATCTACTGGCTGCTAAACCCTGTGTTCTCCTGTTTACGTCTTGCGGTGACTTTTGGGTACCTGTTTGTCTTTTTGCACAGCAGGAGATCTGATTTCAGGAAGTGACTCAGACCAAGGTCAGGCCAATGTGGAACCAGTGGGGGTCATACAACAAAAAACAGAGCAGAGGTTAGGAAGCTCTTCTCAGTGGAGGGCCCGGGATTCACCAGGCCGTTCCATTCACATGCAGAAATGAGCCGGCTGGAGGAACCCTGATACCTTAGATTCCCATGGAGCAAACAAGGTTTCTGAGCTCTGGGTGCATCTGGGCATATGGTCTCCTAATGCTGGTCTCCAGGGTGGAGCGGGACCTCCCTGGATATTGCTCTGAGGTCCCCTTCTAATGTTTGCCTAGCTTGTGCCACACGTAGTCTGGCTAGGCATCTCTGCGTGGGTTTCCAATGCCAAGACATCCGCCTGCAGCCCAGAGTCCTGATGCCCAGGGAGTGGCACAAATCACACTGTGACCCTCCCTCCCCTTACTCCAACATTCCACCTGCCTGTGGAGGATTTCTCCAGGCCCTTTGCTCTCTCATAATTTGGTCACTGGTGAGGTGGTCTCATGCCTTCATGTAGTCTATTTCCTTCCTCTCTGGGCACCAACCCATTGTGGTTTGTTTCCTGTTTCTGACTTGGCCTTTATTCCTTCGGCATTTGCCAGGGTTTAGGAACATTCCAGAACAGATACCTCAGTCAGGTGCTCAAGCCAAATGACAAACAGCAGTGGGATTATTTAACCCTCCCCATGACACAGCCCAGAGACTGTGTCAATGCCTTTGTGGATTATCTGAGCTTAGACCAAGGCAGGAAGCCATGAGAACACTCTGTCACCAGCTTCTCATCCTGGGAAACTCAAGGACAAAGGGTCTTGCGTTGCTGTAGGTTTCAAAGATATTTCCTGGGCGTTCTGGGTAAATTGAGCCTGCCCCCCGCCCCCATATCTTTAAAGTCCTGAAGCAAATAGGATCCCTGCCCAGCTTCCAGAGAGATATTTCTGAACCAGAAGCCGGTTCCTTATTTCTTCTTCTTTTATAGGCAATTAAAGATCTGTTGTTCAAAAATATAAGTGCATAAATGCAATTATTTTCCTCCAGTGTCTCCATGATTGCATTCAGTTTGTCTTTTAATGGCACATGGAAAAGGATCCTTTTTCTTGGTTTCTTCACATGGCCTCCTTTAGGAAGGCGACTGTGGCCTCAGCTCTGCTTGCATCACCTCTCTGTGCCTCTGCTGTGGGGGGTTGATTTTTCTCAAGGAATAACTAATACAGAGAGACCCAAAAGCAAATGAAGGGTCCGTGGCCTTCTGAACCTGCCTCCAAGCCCCAACACAGTTTTACTTATGTGCCCACGGAAGACCTAGGCATGAAGAGGAACCAATCAGGTCTCACAGACGTGACAACTGAGGTCTCAGGAGGCATGGGAAGACCCTTTGTCAGTGGATATTGGCTCTTTTGTGGGATGTTACCAGAGTCCCACAGATGAAGCTCCCTGGGTACCAATGCCTTAGGCAAGCTGCTTCTTTTTAAATGTCTGCCTGCTGATGTCTCCAGACACAAGTTCGCTGCAGATAAAGGTGGCCCAGGAAGGCCCACGCATGGGGCGTTTATCGCCCTCTAGATTTCATCCCCCTGGCCTGTGTTCTGAGCAGGGAACACCCACATCTCAGGAGACCATATATCTGCTGTATATACCTCCCCTGCATGTCTACGGATCAGGAAAATGGAGAAAGGGAATGAACTGTTTTTGTGTGTGACTGGTTTATGAATCCTTGCCTTCTTGATTAAAGACTCTTTTAAATGGAACTTTGTTGACTGAGGTTTTCTGTCCCGCTCAGTTCTGCAGCTGTTAAGTCCCCCCAAAAATCACACAAAGGTCTACATTAGCTATAAGGTGATTGCCCCATTAGCTCAGGCTTTTTATTAACTAATTCTTATAACTTACATTAGCCCATCATTCTTGTCTGAGTTAGCCACGTGGCTTGGTACCTTTTTTGGCAAGGCAGTCACATCTTGCTTCCTCTGAGGCTGGGTCACGAATGCAGACTGAAACTTCCCTCTTCCCAAAATTCTCATTGCCCTGCCTCCACTTCCTGCCTGGTTGCCCCGCCTATACTTTCTGCCTGGCTACTGGCCAATCTATATCTTACTAAAAATAATACAAGTGACAGGATAAAAGACAACTGTCCCATGGTATAGGGGGTTCTCTCTTTATGTGTTGCTTTCATTGGTTAATGAATAAAGAAACTGCTTTGGGCCTGATAGGGCAGAACTTAGGTAGGAGGAGAAGACAGAACTGAATGCTGGGAAGAAGGGCAGAGTGAGAGAAGCCATGGATCCTCTGTCTGAGATGGACGCCGGCTAGAATCTCTCGTAAGCCACTGCCATGTGGAGATACACAGATTTAATAGAAATGGGTTAAACTAATATGTAAGAGTTAGCCTATAAGAAGTTAGAGCTAATGGCCAAGCAGTGTTTGAATTAATACAGTTTCTATGTGGTTATTTCGGGTGTAAACTAGCCTGGTGGCTGGGACAAACAAACAGCCCTCTCCCTTGCAACAGTTTCACAGCAAAACTTGCTTGAACTGGATGGAATTTCAGCTGCTAGGACATCACATGGACTTTTCAGAAGAAACGTATTGTGTGTGTGTGTGTGTGTGTGTGTGTGTGTGTGTGTGTGTGTGCTGAAGATGGACATGGGGCTTGTGCATACCAGGCAGACATATCCCACAGAGTCATTTCCCCAGGCCTTGATTTCAAGTTTTCCATTTTTTTGATTTGTATATAATGAGGGTACCTCATGTTGTTTGTGGCGAGTGTCGGGCCCAAATTATCTCAGGGCCTGTACCTCAAGGCCTATAGGACAGGGAAAAGCCTGGCTTGAGCATGAGTGAGGATGAGACAGCAAAAAGTAGGTAGACGCCCCTCCAACCAGGGGGAGGGTTTGGCTGCCTCTCATTGGCTGGAGGTGCTCTTACATCACAGGATGTCACTCACCCTTTATAAGTGGATGCTCACAGTAATAATCTGAATTCCTGCTTTGATTCAGCTCCCTATCGTGTCTGATTGTCCTGCTTCGTGGGGCTGCAGGAATGAGTGGATAGCACACTCACCTTTCTCTGGGGAATAAGGGGGCTCAGGAAGCCTAGCAGCGAGGACATTCTGATACACATTGCATAGTTACTTACTGCAGTTGCTTGGCTATACTGTGGGCATGGCAGGGGCGTCTGCTTTTCCTGGAGGGTGCCCACAGACCTTCATATGTGTGGACTACACATCAACTTGGATGCCACTGATAGGTGTCTGAGCCTGACAAGGGCAAGGCTGGCATCCTTAAAGGGCAACCAAGCTGCCAGCACTGTTTGTTAGCTCTGTTACTTGGGTATTGCGCAAGCGCCCAGAGGCTGTCTAGTCTAGGGAACACTACTGTCTAGTCTAGGGAGCACTACTTTATCGATCAGATTAAATCCTGGTTCCTGCAGCTGTTCTTCTGAGGTCTTTTCTGCCCTTGTAGCCAGGTTCCCTCAGCTGTACTGCATGGCTTGCTGGCCAGGACTACTCTCAAATCACTGTGCCCAGCAGAGGCTCGTGGGCTCTGGTGCACGGCGTGCCTTGGCAGGGATGGGGTGGATCACTGGGATCTCTGGGAAGAGATGAGACTCTGCACACATCAGGGCGATAAGCCTTAGATTCTCAGGTTTATCTAAATGATGGCAATCTCCTTGATTCATGTCCAAGATAAGGAGACATTCCCCTGGGGTCAGCCAATAACAGTACTAACAGCAGGGAAGACATTCTTGGTCGCTTGGCATCCGACTTTGGCCCTCCCAAGGTGTGTGATGTCATGCACCTGAAACTCTGATTCTGTGTCTCAAGTTTGGCCATCAGAGGTACCTTGTAGGTTGCAGGGTGGGCGAGAGAGTAAATGGCCTGCATAGATCAAGTTCTCAGAACAGGGCTCAGTAAACACTGGCTGCTATGCTCAGAGTCAGAATGCAGCAATTGGTAGGTAAAGTTCTTTGTTCCTAAGAGGTTACTTGAGGGTCAGGAGAGCTCATCCTGCCATACTATCACATGAATTAAAGCTATATATGCTTCTGAAACCTGTGGGCTGATGATTGGACAGCCCTGGATTTAATGCTTGGCCTGAGGCTTCTTGGTCCATGGTGCCCTAGAAATGCGCAAAGGTTGAGCATCCTGAAGGAGGCAGGAGTATAAACAGTGGCTTCGGCTATGCAGACACAGGGACAACTATCTTGGTATGTCACCTGGCAAAGACAGCAGGCAGGAACTGGACTAGATCACACATGGAAGAGGGTCTCCCCGGAGCCTGTTTGGGCAGTAGAATCCTCCCAGGCATATTTTTCTAGGAGGCAGAGCTGGCTTTGCCTGACCTGAGAGAAACCATTAACTCTGAGATGGACGTGAGGCTGTTGGCAGGACCCCGAGAGTCCTTGGTATGGGGGTACCCCAGAAATGACCTCAGTGAGGATAGGTGGGTAGTGCCCTTTTTCAGAGGCCTTGACACAGACCTGTCAGCACCCTTTGGGGGTTCCGAGTATGAGCTGACTTTACTGGAAAGTTTAGGTGGAATATTGTATTACTCTTCACATTCATTTTTATGAATAAGGAAACAGAAACGGAGCACTCAAGGAGAGGTAATATTGACACATGAAAAACAAGGAGCAAATGAGAGGTCAGAGTTCTTACCAGTTCAAACAGGGAGCCAGCAAACTGCGGCAGGGGTGCGCTGCCCTTGGCATCTTCCCCTTTCCTGGCACCCTGATAGCACTGTAGTCAGCAAGAGCCCCAGGGTTTCGAGGGCTCATGGAGGACAGAGATGAGTCTGTGAAGGCCCTGGCCCCACAGGGTATCATCAACCATGAGACAGAGGAAGCTGGCATGTCCCTCTGTGTCTGGAAGAATGAGTAAGAACAGCCTCAAGCCTGGGGAAGAGCCCTGTGAGGGAGAAGCTGTGGGGCTCACCTGGGGAGAGGAGGAGTCTGGGTGTGGATGTGTGAAGCCCCAAAGGGAGGGGACAGTTCTGCTGAGTGGTACAAATGGGTTTCCACACTGAGGAGCAGCAGGATTGCCAAGGAGGTGGTGGGGACACAGGACGTCGGAAAGAGGAGCCACCAGGCTCCAGGCCTGGCAGATGCCTGGCAAGGACACGGTCCCAGAATAGCAGGCGACAATGCAGTCTCTGAAGCAGGCCAGACAGAGGATTCTGCCGCTCATTTTTCTCTGTGGGACATTGTTCCCTCTATGTCTTTGAGGCTGGTTCCTAGAACTGTGCAGACACCAGCAGTCGAGAAAGCTTGGGCCTCTTAGGCAGGTGACCTAATACCTTTGCAGGACCTTCGGACGTCATCCCGGACAGCTCGCTTGCCCATGCTGTGCACAGAGCACACGTTTTCCCAGTCCAGCATCTGTGTGGTCACACTGTACCTTCTTTCTCCTTTCCACTCTTGTTTGTGCCCCCATCCATGACATTGTGGCTTTGGACATAGAGCCTTCTGGCACACCTCTGCAAGTGTCCCCGAGTTCCTGTCCAGAGACAAAACGGGTGGTTCTCATAGTGCATACACGCAATTGCTCCTAGGAATCTGGCTATCCCGTGAGAGTGGGGCCAACTACCTCTGCTCACCCACAGGTGTCTGTCTCTCCCGAACACAGCCATCTTGCTGAGTGTCAAATATTATATTAGTGGTCTTTCTCTTCCGGTCGCAGGCGCTTCGGGAGCCGCCGATTACCGTCCAGCCATGGCCAAGTCCAAGAACCACACCACACACAACCAGTCCCGGAAATGGCACAGAAATGGCATCAAGAAACCCCGGTCACAAAGATACGAATCTCTCAAGGGGGTTGACCCCAAGTTCCTGAGGAACATGCGCTTTGCCAAGAAGCACAACAAGAAAGGCCTGAAAAAGATGCAGGCAAATAATGCAAAGGCCATGAGCGCACGTGCGGAGGCCATCAAGGCCCTGGTGAAGCCCCAGGTGGTGAAGCCCAAGGTGCCAAAGGGCCCCACCCGCAAACTCACCCATCTGGCTTTAATTGCTCACCCAAAGCTTGGGAAGAAGATTAGAAGCTACATGGCCAGGGGTCGTAGGCTCCAAAAAACAAAGCCCAAGGTTCAAGCCAAGGCAGAGGCCTCAGCTGCAGCTCAGGCTCCCAAAGGTGCCCAGGCCCCTGTGAAGGCCCCATAAAAAAGGTCGCAGTCTGCCAGTGTGAAGACAGATGGACTGGTGTGAACACCTACACAGTATTTGCAGATGTTCAGGACCTTATGCTGTTTTTACAAATAAACTTGAGGCAAGTTCTGTTAAAAAAAAATATTATATTAGTGTAGTTTTAATTGGATTTCCTGGATTAATAATGAGGTAAAATCTCTTTCTACTCATGGACCTGTTCCTGGGGCTAGGGTTGATCAAGAGGTCAATTAACGAAATAGATTAATACTGAGGAGGAGAAGGAGATCTATTCAGTGTGGTCACACTGGGAAGAGAAATAAAGGGGCCCAGTGTCCTACCGTCCTACCCCACTTTTGGGTCCATCCTTGCGATACTGACCTCAAGAATTAGGTTTAAATGAAAGCCAGAGGTACACATCACAGCCGTCCCGGGCAAGGTGTGGCCCAGCCGGGTGTCAGCGTCTCAGTTCCCGCCTCTCCGATAATGTGCACTGAGAAGTTATCAGACTGTGTAAGATGGTTCCTTAAATAATCCAAAGCCTAACAGAACTGTGGAAAGCATAAATATAAAAATATTTTATATTACCTTTGTTTATTGTATGTGTCAGTGGTAGGTGCCATGGTGTGCCTATGGCCAGAGGGCAGCTCACAGTGGTCGGTTCTCTTCTTCCCCCATGTGGATCCCAGTATCAAACTCTCAGCCTCACGTGATGACAAGTCCTTTTACCCACCAAGCCGTCTCTCCAACATTCAGTCCTGACTGTCCTGGAACTCACTCTGTAGACCAGGCTGGCCTCAAACTCTTGGAGATCTGCCTGCCTCTGCCTCCTGAGTCCTGGTATTAAAGGTGTGCACCACCACACCTAACGTTCAATTTTAACCCACATGTATTGCATGAAGCACCGTTTAAAGGACAAAAAGGGAAAGAAATAATTATGCTTTCTTTTATAACAGTATCCACGTGAAGCTCTTAGCTGAGGGAGCATCGGAAGGGAAGTTTATGAATCGGTGGATCATTTACCTTGCCGTGGTGACCTAAGCCTTCGGTTACATGCATGTCCAGAAGAGAACTGGAGACGCTAAGCACAACAGTGTTTTCAAACCACTCGGCAAGTGTCACTGAGTGCTAAGGAAGGAGTGACAGCAGGAGAGTAAACCACAGAGAAATCAGTTACGGACCTTGGGGTTGATAAGAAAGCACCCTGCTTTTTTTTTTTTTTACTAAGATGTCTGCTGAGATGAATCTCACCCCAAACAGAAGGAGCGGACAGTGTCTTTCATTTCTTGGACAGCAGAAGACGTTTGGACATTTCCTTAAGAGAGACTGGGCAAAAAGGAAAGAGGACATTATAAACTGTATGTAGATCCAACCCAGGTCTTCCTTTAAAAGGACAACGATAATTTTAAGTCAAATACATCTTTTTAAATCAAAATAAAGCCATGGTATAGTGAACCTATTTTTAGATTTTTTTTAAAATATTATTTTCTTGAAAATATTAGCTCCGTCCTAGTAGGACTTGACATACAGCTCACTAACATCTTGACAACACAAGGAGGTGGCAGGAGGGGAGGACACAGCATTGCTTTTTCAATCACGCAGAACCATCATCACAGACTGGAGTAAGACAAGTTTCCCAACAGACAGAGGCAAGTCTGGACACACCAGGGAAACACAACTGTCTGTGTGAACAATGGAAGGGTGGGGAGGGTGGGAAGGGGTGGGTTTTTTTTTTTTTTTATTAAAAGCAGGAAAGACAAAGCAAGCTTCCCAATGGGTTTCAGGGCTGAAAGTCTGCCAGGCCGCTGTAGCCAACGGCAGATGTGTGTGTCTCAGAGCAAGTATATGCTAGGTATAGAATCACCAAGCATTTATTAGCATCATCTGAGAAGTTAAAAAATGAACACAGTTTTGAATCACGTTTTCTTCAGGTCGCAGAGTTACATTCACATTACACATCCAAGGTAATTTTCTGTGCAAGCTCAAATACGGAATCTGCAGATGCGATGATCTCAGCTTAGAGCCTACACCTAGCGCTGCCTTTGTGGACAGTGCTGGCTTTATCCTGTATGTCCATACACACTGAGATGTAAAATATTCAACCTCATGACATTATTTACAACAAAGTGTGTTACCTATTAGGAACTATTCCAAACACAAAATTAGCCCATTTCAACACTGACAAAACATATGTATATTTCATACATTTATGGACAAAGGCCCAGAAATCCTGAAAATGTACCTTTATACGCAAGGCAATCCTAAATCCAATCTTTTAAATTTACATTTTAAGCTTGCCTATCAAGAATCCTTTTAGAAATTTTCTGAGTATTCAACAAAAGAATATTTTAGCAATTTAATCTCCTTTCGAGCTATTTCTCTTGTAAATCCTGTGAGGAATTTTGTTTTGCTTTTCAGTCTCAGTTTTGAGAATTAACATTTGAAAGTCTGAGACTCTCTATTTACCAAGAAAGAGTTTCAGAATTAACAGGTCTGTTGGTGAACACTTTATATAGGCCAGCCTGAAGTCCCATAAAACCAGTTTTGCTTTGTTCTTTTTTAATCTCAAATTCAAATCCTTCAGGTTCTTTGCCTTTTAGCTAACTAATTTTTTTTTAAAGGAAGTAAGAAAAAAAACCCAAACAGAAGCAACAACTTTTATATATTAATGTGGTCCAAATATCACCCCAAACACTCACAAAAATTTTTAAAAGAAGACATGCCCAGAATAATAATGTTAGCATTAATAAGTTAAAAAACGTAGAAATAAATTGGACTCTGATGGGCTGTGTTAATTTTAAAATTGATAGAATTTGGACCGACCCAGGAGGTGTGACTCTGGGCAAGCCTGCGGGGAATTACCTTGGTTATGTGCGTTGAGAAGACTTGCCCACAGTGGGCGGCTCCATTCCCTGGCTGGGATCCTGGGCTGAGCAGCATCGTGCAATCACAGTTCCTGACTGTGGATTCGGGGTGAGCAGCTTCTTAGGCTTCTGCTACCTTGGCCTCCTTGTCTGGATGAACTCTATTCCTGAAAAGTGAGCTAAGTCAAACCCTCTACCTCATATTGCTCTGTCAGGGTACTTTGTCAGAACAGAGAAGAAGTGGCCAAAAGGTTGACATTCACTTATTAGGAGTGCCAGGTACAGGTGAGTTTGTCCCCTACTCTCTTAAGAACCATGTAAATCTACAGAGGCCTAGACAACTAGAGTTCTCCCAGGGGCACTGTGTGATATTTTGTTTGTGATCTAACACGGAAAACTTGCCTAAAGATCAGAGAGCAGAGCTAGCCACCCTAGTTAGCCGTAGAGGCCAGGCAGTGGTGGTACACATCTTTAATCCCAGCACTTGGAAGACAGAGGCAGGCAGATCTCTGTGAGTTCAAGGCCACCCTGGGCTACACAAGATTGAATCAGTCTAAGGGAGAAACAGAGCCAAGCGGTGATGGCTCACACCTTTAATCCCAGAACTAGGGAAGTGGAGACAGGAAGGGATAAGGCTGGGCAGAGAGAGGAACATAAGGCAGGAGACAGGAGCTCTTTGCGTTAGAGACAGGCTCCTGTGCTCTTCAGTCAGAGGATTTCTTAGCCGGAAGACCTAGTGACTGGCTGCTCTGCCTCTCTGATCTTTCAACTTTTACCCCCTAAGATCTGATTCTGGGTTTTGATTATTAAGACCAATTAGAATTCTCACTACAGGGCACCGTAATGTTAAAAACGTATTCTTTTCCATGGTTACACAGATCACAGTAGAGGTATTCTCAGCAACCTATTTCTGTTTCGCGTGACTCAACAGAACCCCAAATCTGACCTGTCTGTCATACAGCAGACACTGACATAGTTTCAGGCCTTGTCATACAAATGGCCTACGAGACAAACTACTAAACAACTGGAGTGTCTAAGAACTCCAGAAAAGACAAAGCCAGTCACCAAATGGACGTCACTAAAATATGATTCAGAGAGAACCCAAACAGCTCATCCTGACAGGAAGGGAAAGCCTGTGGTGCTCCCGTCAATTAGGGAGCAGCTCAGCTGTCAGTCAGCAGTTAGGGAGAGAAACTCACCAGGGGTCCGACTTTCACAGGAGTCCAGTACCAAGGCCAAGTGCTCATTTGGCAGCCTCGCCAGGCAGAGGTGAAAAGCAGCCTCTGCCTGCCTAAGTGGGCAGAAAGGAAACTCTCTGGAGTAAAGTGACCGTCATTGCTGCTGGGAGTCTGTCCTCTCCATTCGGGGTCAACTCGTGAGTGGCTGATGCTAAAAACGTGTTCTTCCTTTGGACTGGCTTGCCAAGATTGTTACCAGAGTTGTTAGGGGCAGAGTTTGTGCCCCGGAAGCCCTAACCGGAGCCAGGTTTGGCTACTCATTCTCAACAGGCCAGTTTAAAAGCAGATAATAATTAAAAACAGAAAAGGATTCAGTGTGGCTCCATGAGGAATAAAAAGGTCCAGTGACCCCCAACAAGTCCATTTTTGTGGTCCTGGCAGCAGTGCGGGTTTAAATAAAGAGTTGAAGGTGTGCACAGCCAAGCCATCCAATCAAGACCTGGCCCTGCCCCTCTCTGATCCATCATTGTCTAGACTCTAATCTCTCCCGCAAGGCGATAATCAGGCAATTTGTCAGAGTGTGACACCTCTTTCAAGGGACAATCTCCACAGTGTGTGACACCAGGCTTCAGACTCCTCCCAGCGTGGGATTTCTGGACAAATTCCAACTCCACAGTGCAGTCTCAAAAGTGTGGTAGACAGGCACAGGTGTGTCCTAACAGCCCGGCCAGTCACAGTCTGCTCTCGCTCACCTTCCCTGAAATGCCTCCGACTTTTACCCAGACCTCCACAGGGTTGTGCGTAGCAGACTTTTCTCGGATTGCCTCCAGGTCATCACGTGCCTCCACCTGTCGTGGCTGGCTCAGCCTGATTGCAATATCAAATCTTTCATTTTATAGATTTTTATCTCTATCCTTTTAAAACCCAATCCACTCATTATGATATCTTTATTTTCTTTTCTCTTATTGTGTCATTCATTCCTCCATTTCTTTAAGAATGTCTTCAGCTCTTATAACTGCATTTAGCCCGTGTCATCTGAGGGCCTGGGTCTAGCTGGCTTCCTGACTTCCTCTGGCTTCTGTATATCTGGCTTGTTTTCGTATGTGCTCAGTGATTTGGGATTGTAGCCCTAGGCCATCTTGAACTCCACCTAAGGAGAACTGCACCTCAGGAAAATGTTACTTTGTGGCTTTTGTCAGGAGCTCAAGGACCCTGTCACCTTGGAAACACATGATGGGATTCATTTTTTTTCTGGCCACACAGGTTGGACTCTGAAGCTTAACTAAGTTCCTCCTGCTACACCTGGAGCCCCATCCCAGCAGGAGGCTCCTGTGCAGCCCTGGGACTAAGTTCCTCCTGTTCTGTCTGGAGCCCCATCCCAGCAGGAGGCTCCTGTGCAGCCCTGGGACTAAGTTCCTCCTGTTCTGTCTGGAGCCACGTCCCAGCAGGAGGCTCCTGTGCAGCCCTGGGACTAAGTTCCTCCTGTTCTGTCTGGAGCCACGTCCCAGCAGGAGGCTCCTGTGCAGCCCTGGGCTTCCAGCTTTACACGGAGCAGCCAAGGATGTTCTCTCTTTTGAGCCTTTCCTTCAGTGATGTGGGATTCCCCTCTGTATGCTGTGAAGATGTTTTATTATCATTGGTTGATAAAGAAGCTGTTTTGGCCAATGGCTTAGCAGAGTAAAGCCAGGGCAGAGTGAAGGAGGCTCCATGTAGCTGATGAAGGAGAAAGATGCCAGAACCTTACCGGTCGGCCACAACCTTGTGGTGACACACAGATGAATAGAGTTGGGTTAAATTAGGATGTAAGAGCTACCTAAGAATACGCATGAGCCATCAGCCAAACCGTGTAGTAATTAATATAGTTTCTGTGTAATTATTCAGGTCTGGGCATTCAGAAAATGAACAAACATCCTCCTCTTACACTTCAGGTATCTCACTAAGGTGCTCAGTAGTAACTCTTGGAAATGGCTTTTCTATCTCACTTTAGCTACGGGTCATACATCCTTGTTGAATTAGAGGGTCGCATGTCCTTGTCATGATGAAGGTTTCCTGTTTCATGCATGCTCCAAAGTACTTTTTAAAAGTCTATTAGTTTAAAAGCATCAATACTCAGTCACGCTTGTGGGTTGGCTGAGATGGCAGGACCAAGCATGTGAGAACCCAGCCAACTAGGAACCAGGTTGCTGCCAAAGCGGAATACCCTGAAGACTTCTACTTCTAAGATAACTGTGCACCTGCTTTAAAATGAGCATCCTGGCTTCTGGTGGTGAGTGTGAGTGTGTGTGTGTGTGTGTGTGTGTGTGTGTGGTGTGCCTACATGTGTATGTGTGTGCACCTGCATATGTGTGTGCCTGCATGTGTGTGTGCCTGCATGTGTATGTGCTTGCACCTGCAAGTGTGTGTGCCTACATCCATATATATGTGTACCTGAATGTTTATGTGTGTGCACCTGCAAGTGTGTGTGCCTACATCCATATATGTGTGTACCTGAGTGTGTATGTGTGTGCACATGCATGTGTGCTTGTGTCCATGTGTATATGTGTGCACTTGCATGTGTGTTTGTATGCATGTATGAGGTTTTCTTCTCTGTTGAGCCTCACCTTCAGTGTGGGTAGTATACGGTCTGGGTTTATGTGAGAGTTGCAGGGATCTTCAAAGAAAGGGAAGAGGTAAATGGGGTGACTGAGAAACCCACTCCAATGGACACCCAGAAAACCTCTTTTCTTTTTCTAAAGAAATTAGAGGGAAAGTCAATGGTTCTCCTACACTGCAGAATGTTTGGCTTGGGACTTCCTTAGAAGTCCCGTTGCTCACTGTGATGACAGCTGTCTGAAGGCATGGCTAGCTACCCAGCATGTCTTTCTTCTGTTCTCTTTGTGTGCCAGTTGAGGGCTTAATAACAAAGACTTCACATCCTACCCTGTTCCTAAGTGGTGCCATCAGCAATGGACAGATGTCTTCTACTAGAGACACACAGCCTGACCATAGAGCTTCTGGGTCTCACGTGTTTCTAGGTGCATTTGAGGGGGTCTGACATGTGGAAAGTTCTGGAAGATTTGTGTCCCAGTGGAGAGGAAAATTCAGAATACCTCTAATAATCTGTGAGCATGGATATACATTGTTGAAATAAGGGAAGAGAAAGAGAGAGGGGGAGAGCTTGGAACTAGGTGCTGGGTATTGAAGAGGCTTCACAGGTCTGTGGGTGAAAGAGGCCTGAAGAGCTAGGGGGCCTTGGCAGAATGGAACCCATTGCTGTAGGAAAAAGGAACACACAGACGGACCTGTGCAGTGATCTGAAAACAATGATAAAATGAACCAAAAAGCCAGGGAGATGGAAAGAGCCTGAGGTAGTGAGTTCAGATCCTTAGCACCCACAAAAATGCTGTCAGGTCCTGTGGCCACATGTAATCTCAGCATTCAAGAGACATAGATATGGCATCCTTGGGGCAAGCTGGCTAGCTAGCTAGAGTAGCCAGAATTGGAGGTCTGTGGGTCCTGTGAGAGACCCTGTCTTGATACAAGAAGTAGAGAGACAATGTCAGCTTTAGGCCTTGACATGCTCACACACATATGTGAGTCCACACATACATGCACATGCATGCACACAGAGTAATCATACAGAACAGGAGGTCAAGATAGGATCGACGACTGTGTGACCATCCATCCACAGGGCAGGCAGTGAGATCTGTCAACAAGAGCAGCCTCTGGAGTCAGGAACAGCACTGGATCGTCCAGACTGTGCAGAGAGGGCACCCATTAAACCAAATTCCTAATCACTAGGGTCTCATGGTGCCCTGTGCATCGTTCAGAGAGGTACCGTGTTCTGTAACAATTATACTTGTGAAGCTATTGAAAACTGGAAAAGCAAACTGAGTTATTTGTTCATGCAACCAACTCACAGTATTCTTTTTCATCTGCTGTCATTTGTGTTGCTTTCTGTCTTGTGGATGCGTGGAAGCTTCCTATGTCAAGGATTCCACTTTACCCTAGCAGGGAGGAATGAATACTTCTGGTGCTGGCAACCCTGGCTCTCTCCTTATCCGCTAATCTTCCCAATGCTGTTGGAGTCTGGCACCCCCTGGTGGCAGGATGGTCTGCAGAACTAGTTTCCTTCACGTTAGCAGCATGGCTGGCTTCAGACCAGTGAGTGGCAGACCCTGCTGGGGATCTTGCTTGGCTTTGGCTCTCCAGAACCCCAACCCTTGACACACCTGATGACTAGATCAACAGTTTAATCTACCACCTAGCTGAGATGGGTGGGGCTTCATGCCCAGGCTGGATCTAGGTCCTCTGAGGGTTTCCTGTCCAGATGTGTTTTTGTGTCCAGAATTTACTTGTCCACACCCCAAGGTCCACAGAAAGCCCAGGGATTCATGGCTGACACCACTGCTTTGAGTCTTTTGTCATTTTCTAGTCTCTAGACCTCAGTATAAGGTGAAGGGTGAAGGGTTTATCTGTACAAAACACCCTTAGTGTCCAGGCATGGGCTGTTAATCGAGTACATTCTCAATGCAGCACAGAGGGAAGTCTTGGGACCATGATGTAGAGTACTGAATTCCCAGAAGCACATAGGAAAGTCTAAAAGCACCTCATACCCAGAACCTCATAGAAGTACAACAATGTCGTGTCCCCAAAACAACACAGGGCAGTCTTTGCTTTCGACTTGAAAACCTAGCCTGCAATTTCAGAACACTTGTTATGATACTTTTCACAATACGATAGTTGTGGTGGATGAGGGTCAAAGTGGTCATCTGTCAGTCATTAGATATATATATATATATACAGAGAGAACAAGAGTGGGCAAGAGAGAGAGGGAGGTGGAGGGAGGCGTGAGCAAAGAAGAGAAGGGGAGAAGAGAATGGGGGGAGAGAGAGGGAAGAGAGAAAATGGAGGAGGAAACAAAATGAAAAATATGTATGTGCACACATGCGCGCACACATGCACGCACACATAAAGGTGAGAAAGGAGAGAGAAAGAAAGAGTAAGAGAGAGGGATCGGTACACTGGAGCTTATGAGCACTTTTAGAAGGCTTTGCTACTTGTGGCAACATTGTAATCATGCCTGTGACCGTGCAAGCCATTAGCAGATACTCTTCAGCACTAGCCATTAGCAGACACAATTAGCAGAAGCACAGAGAACCACCCCCCTCCCCCCCCCCCCCCCCCCCCCCCCCCCGGGTGAGGTAAACAAAACATTATCCTCTAAGAAGCTGATGGTTCAGGTTTTAGCCAACATTGGAAATGAATCCCAGGTGCTGGCGATGACAGCATCAACACTTTTTGGAACATGTTCTTTATTTATATAATGAAAATATGTTGCATTTGTCTAACATAATTTTGGCACGTGAAACTGATCTTTGTTTAACATAGTCAATGGTGTTGAAAAATGGCCTGGGTTCTATGGAGGAAACAGCCACCAGGAGGGAGAAGCCCCAGAGTCCTGGAACCCGTGGGGAGTTGATGGAGTCAGCAAGGCTGTGCGGCACCCATAGAATATACAGAACTCTGCTTCTAAGAGCTGTGGGTCAAAGGAAGGAGAGAGGGAGAGGGAGAGAGAGAGAGAGTGTGTGTGTGTGTAGAGGGAGAGGAAGGGAGAAAGAGAGGAAGAGAAAGGGGCAAGGAGGGAGAGGGGGAAATACAGAGAGGAGGAGGGGCAGATTTCTCCCCCATTTTCCAAGGCCAGGTTGTTCAGTGTCCTGGAAGGCATCTGCCAGCCCCACCTGGGAAATCACGAAGTGAGATAACATTCCTCTAGGAGCAAGAACGCCCACTCCCTGTTCTGTTGGAAAGATTAGAACAACACCAACACCCTCCGCTAGGGGAGCAAACGATGAACCAGGAGAAATGAATAGAGCCTCCGCAGTGTGGTCAATTTGGGAAAGGACCGGAGCCAGTGTGGCCGGGGCAGTGACTCTGACAGAGCTCTGGCAGGTGGCCCTGAGAGGCAGCTTCAGTGAGCAGGTCGCCCCGGTAATGGGTCCTGAGAGCTTGCGCGTGGGACACAGTAGGAACCGTGCAGAGGAAGAACCCGGAGACACGACTTCTCTCGGCTGTGCTAATAGGAATAGTATCCAGCTGCCCTTCAGTCCTGTAGGTGATGTTTGGGACACAGGTCATCTTCCAGGCAGCTACTGTGAGGTGCTTTCAGGCAGGAAGGCAGGGTCTGACGAGAGGCAGCAATGCCTTGCCTCAGGGCAGATTATAGGACCTCAGGAGACCTAGTTTCTTTCTTCCAGCTTGATCTTGAGACCAGAAGACAGAGCTCAGGAATAGGGCAGGGAGAAGGAATTTCCTTTTCAAGAGACCCTCACAGCTCCAGCTGTGTGGCCAGCCAAAGGTTAGGGAGACAGTGAGCGGGGCTGGGATGTGTGGTCTAGAGCTGTTGGTGGCTCTGTGAATTAGATCCTGCATTCTCAAGCTTCTGTGAAATTCCCCAAATTCCTTTACCAGGGTAAAGAGAATCTCTACTACCAAAGAGACATCATCCTGGCCTGGAGACTGTTCACCAGATGTAGCCAGAAACACTGCCCAGAGCAGTCGAGAATGCTGAGCCAACCACACGGGACTCCATGTCCCATGGGACCCTGACCCCATAAGTCCCCAGCTGTAGGTGTGCGCAGCACTGAGGGACCACAGCCTGCTGAATTATATAGTAAGGGAAGCGGAATGTTTAGGTGATGGATGCCGGCTACTATCCAGACTGTCCAACCCTTTGACATTGTGATAGAGGGGCCTTCATAAAGTTCACCCTAGAGAACTTCACAACTAGAGGATTGGAGAGTTACAAAAAAAAAAAATCACAAAACATATCTAGGTAAGTTTCGGTTTTGTGTTGGATTACACCATAGTTTGTCCTATGGAAAATATGGCCATGTGTTCCATAGGTTGCCGCTTGTATGTACTTTGTGGGTCCTGGGGGGTCTTGTGAACCATTTAAACAGGACACCTACACCACTCTTTTCAGATATGTCTTGAGAATGGCTGAAGGGAATTGATTCCTTGACATTGGGACCCCCTGCAAGGGATGCAGCAGCCTTACCAAGTCCTGGGAGGCGCAGCCGGCTCTGGGTGTGTGTTCACAGGCACAGGGGCAGAGTCTCTGCCTTAGGTACCCCCAAACATAACAGCTGCATATGGCACACTCCATGATGTTCCTCTGAAGAAACACTCTCATTTTTCATGCAGTGCCTGGGGAAGGTTTTCCAGCCACCCTCCGGGCATCTGTAGTTGGAGGCTGCTCTCTTTGTAGCCCAAAGCTCATTCCTGTTCTGAGGAATGTCTGGCTGTTTGACACACAAGTTTCTAGTCCAGACTTCTCAGAGAACCCTAGCAGGGCAGGTGGACAGTCACAACATGGCTCTTATGCTCCGTGTCAGCTGGGACCATAGCTTCCTCATAGTGGGCCAGCAGGAGCTTCTGGCCTCAGGAGCCCATAGCAGGTGGGCTTGTACCCAAACCAGTAGCTCTAATAAAAGCCACAGCCAGTGCCCTCCTCACCCCCTTCCAGGTCTTACTCACTCATGCCTTCAGACACTCACGGATGTAAGCTCCTCTGTGTTCATTCCTTCCTTCATTTACTCTCACTCTCTCCTACATCCGGGCACTCATTCATCCCTCTCTCCTACATCCGGGCACTCATTCATCAACTCTCAAATTCGGAGAGTCATATGTTCAGTCAAGCATACATATAAGCATTTATTCGTTTGTTAGTTCACACCTTTGTTTATCCATTCAGCTAGTCACTCATACATTCGGGACGGTGTGTGTGTGTGTGTGTGTGTGTGTGTGTGTCTGTCTGTCTGTGCCTGTGGCCTTCATGGAGAGCAGAGAGAAATCCTTGGAAGGCAGGAAGGCAGTGTGACTCAACACTATTCAGTAGCCAGCATTGACCCCCCCGGGCTCTGACCCCAAGTGGTTTATTTCAGGCACGTTTAAGCACAGTACAATTTGGTGCAAACGCTCTGGTGATGCTGACTGAATCCCGTGCACACAACAAAGCATGCATCAATCTTTTTGAGGAACAAAGCAAGCCGAGTAAAGATTGCATTTGACTATAAAGAAACGCTCTGTAAAGCCCATGTGACACTTTCCATAAATATGGTTCTATAGATTGACTGAGAAAAACAATGATATGGATCTGGGGGAGGGTCCATCACGGTTTCTGGCCACACAGATAGTGCTAAGATCACCAGGCTAGAACGCACGTCTGCTTCCAGCCTTCTGGGCAGATAACAGGTCCTGCATTCCTTCCCTTGAAGGAACAGCACTGTGTGTTTAACATTCCAGGTCCTTCTAGTGCTGGTCTGTGAGCCCAAAGGTCTCTGCATCTGCTACAGTTCAGTCCTTCGTGCATACTGGTCCTTCTTCACTCTCATTCACTAATTCCACCTCATTCACTAATTCACTCTCATTCACTAATTCGTTCATTCATCCCTTTAACCGTTTGTTTTCTCACTTGGGTGTGGGAAGGCGGGGTGATTCTTCAGGTTTCTGTGCAACCACTGGAGAGACGGATACTTATGATGACTGTGCCCATCGTTAGGAACATGAGGTTGGCCATGAAATTGAATCCTCATTTGATTTGGATAGGAAATACCCGTGATGAATTATGGAAGGACACATGGGCCTGGCTGTCGTTTTTGTTAGCTCTATATCACCTGGCCCTCATGGTGCCTGGGGCTCAGGGAGACTCTCATCTTCCTGGCCTCCATATTGACTGTATCCATTTTGCAGCTCACATGTCTTTTCTACTGCGGCGAGAAGCCGAGTTTGACATTTGAAGGACATCACAGCACTGTTCCATAAACATTATTTTAAGACTAAAGTTTCGCTCCACTGACTGGGGAGACAGCTCAGCCAGTTAAGATTGAAGTGCAGGCACAGAGCCTGAGTTTGATCCCTAGAACCCGAGTAAGAGGCTGGGAACTGTAGTGCACACTTGTAATCCCTGTGCTGGAGGAGCAAAGAAACATAGGATTCCGGAATATTGCTGGCTTGCCAGCCTAGCCTAACAGGTGTGGTCCAGGCCAGGGAGAGAGCTTTAGCAAGGATGCCTGAGATTTCCTGCTGACAGAAACCTAGAAGCTAGTTTGTGGGGAAGGTGTGCACAAAAACGCTTGTATGTGATGTATTATACTGCACACTGCCCGAGAGACTCTGGACCCGGGCCTCAGCACTGTACCCCAACTCCTTAATGAACAGTTAGGCATCAGGGCTGTTTCCATCTTCAGTGGTCCCAAGCCTCAGTGCACAGATAATCAGATAACCACTGGGGTGCTGTAAAAAGTCTGATGCATGGGTTGCACCTGGACTTTGTATTAATGTGGTCCCACTGTGCCTGGCCATCAGGACTTTAAAACGCCCCCTAGTTGCTCCAAACGGGCTGCCACCGTGGATGGCCCTGCACTCCATCACACACCCTCCGCAGCACTGCCCCACCCACTCCTGGCTGGGAGCCCAGGTGAGGTCTGGTGTAGCGTAGCTCCCCGTGGAAGGCAGACTTACTGGGAGTGGATGCTGGCTCTTGGCTCGGTGCCTTTACTGCTGTGTGATGGATGACCTTGCTGCTTTGCTTTAACCACCTCTGCGATGGATGCTGACATCTAACCCCACATCTTCCAGCACAAACAAGGAGCCATCACTGGCAATGATAAATGGGACCAGGTCTGGGCAATGGAAACAGCTCTTCAGTGTCCTGAGTGCCTTTCCCTCGGAGGGAGGCAGGGCTAAGCATGCACTGGGCAGACAGAAGGCCGGTTCTTGGTTGGAGCCCTAGGTGAAAACCTGGCCTTGCTAAGACTGTATTTATAATTAAATTCCATTGCTACTCAAAGCAGTATTGCTGTTTTTATTTCTCATCTGGAAAATGACTTGCAGGCTTGCTGGCTCTTTGTGAAGCTCAGAGAACTTTGTGAAGCCATTTCGAGTTTTTGTTTTCTTTCTTTCTTTTCTTTTTCTTTCTTTTTTTTTTTGTGTGTGTGTGCAAGATTCTGGCAAAAAGCCATGTCAAAGTGTGAAGAACACGGAGTCTGAGTGATGAATATTTTCAGAAGCAAGCTGGCAGAACGCAGAGGGCACAGAGGGCACAGAGAACCCCACGGCCATTGGTTAGCAGTGATAGCACCCCAACTCCTCCTTGACAGTCGAGAATTATTTTTGATTTTCCTTCTCTTGCCCTTTCTCTGTACCTCAGAGTTGGCATAGCAGAAATGACTCAAGGTTCCTCATTTCTAATCCACACATGGGTGCCCCCTAAAGTGTTTCTCTCTCCAAGCTCCCCTTCTGTCCCTACAAACTCTTTCTCCTTGTAAGGTCTCTCTTGTTACAAGCTTCTTTTGTCTTCAGGCTCTCTCCCTGCAAGAGTGCACACTCGCTTTTTCTCTCTCTCCTCTCTCTCCTTCCTCTGTAAGCTTTCTTCCCCTGTAGGCAGTACTCTTGGGAGTTTTCAGGGAGGGCTTGCTGCCTTTCCTCAGACTGACTGTGCATGGAGGTTAGCAAAGCACCACAAGAGGATTCTGGGTGGAGACGGCTACTTCTGACCTGACTTTCAGGGTTACCAGGGAAGCCCCAGAGACTGTTCAAGTTAGAGAATCTGTTAAGAGAAAGCAAATGCTCTCTCTCTCTCTCTCTCTCTCTCTCTCTCTCTCTCTCTCTCTCTTTCTCTCTCTCTCTCTTTCTCTTCCTTTGCCATGCTGGGATAAGCCCTCACCTTACCATCCCTTTCTCTCTCTCTGCTTACAGACCCACTGGCATTTCCAGGCAGAACCTAAACTCGGGAGAAAGGAATTGCCTCCGGGGAGAATGGGTGAAGCTGGAGTGGTCTGGTTGGCTCTCAGGACCACTAACCCAGATTTCTAAAGTGCTGAGCAGAAAGGTAGTGAGCCATGATTGTTTACCGTCTCTCTTGTGGCCCGCAGCGCAGCGGCACTGGGCCTCGGTCTTTACCCTGGCACCTATGGTCCCTGAAGAATGCCTCAGGTAGCCGGGTCCCACTCCCCCGCTGGCTCGCCATCTGTGAGGCTACCACTCTCTTCTTGCTGCTCACTGGGACAATCTGTAATGCTGACTCCGTGTGGCCTGTTAAGAAACATCACCTTTGCTTATGAGTATCCTGCACTCCACGGAGTCAGCCGCACGGAAACCAGCGGCCCCGTCCCAGCGAAGAGATGTTGCCAAGACCTGAGTGCATGGCTTACTGCCCAGCTCTGCGATGTTACTCACCACAGTGCGTAAACCCAGGTTTTCAAGGCCTGCTTGTTCCAACTCCAAAGGCTAGGCTTTTTCTACAAAGGCAGGTGGTTCTATCTCCCCACACCGTGTTGATTCCAACCTGTGCTAAACAGGACAAAACACTCCGCAGAGAAAAAAGCCATGCTCTGGACAGCTGGGGAAGCTGGTGCTGGCCTCATCCTAGTTATGGAGAAAGGTGCCGTATTAAACTGGGTGTCATGAGCATGCAGAACAAAGTACCTACATTTCCACGAGCAGGCCAACAGTTGTGACAAATTCTGAAGGCTTTCACACAGGATCCCTGCCAAAAACCATGTTCCCACCTCATGAACTCCAGTGGACCTCTATGCAGATTCCGTACCGTAGAAATTAATTGAAATTTATGTATGACCCTGTGACTTACATATTTTTATGGTAATAAAGCTTGGTACAAGGATCAGTGAGATAGTGAGCCCAGGGCTGCCTTATGGCTGGAGATGCCGTATTGATCATAACCGACACCAACTGGGGTTTCTCACTGCTGCTAGGAGGCCTGCCGGCAGTTTGCGTTGCATTTATTGCTCCGAAGTGGGTCGGTGACCATGGGAAGCTGCAGTTGCTTGGAGACTCCCCGAGTGGAGTCATTCAAGCACTTGCTCCTGAAATGACTGGCTTGAGAGTAGTGCCACCAGGGGGCACTCTGGATCCATGAAGATTGGGGCCCTCCCGAGGGCTGACTTGGTTCCGAGGGGAGCCTTCATGTGGGAGACAGAAAAGTAGCGCCTAGTCTGTTGACACAGCACAAAGCAAAGCCTGTGAGCTCCATACACGTGGCTTCCAGTCCTGTTTGCAAAGCTACAGGGAGGCCCACCGTCTTGGGGAGCAGCTGTCTGTCTACTTTGCCCTAGGTAGAGTCAGATGTGAAGTCCATTGAAGGACTGGAGTGGTGAGGGCAGAGTTTTGAGATATCCTGGGCAAACTGCGGCAGGGAGTGGGCGGGCTGGCCAGCAACGCCTGAGGGCCCCCGCAGTCCTCCTTGGTTCTTGAAGGTCAGTGGTTCAGGGCTTTGTGACTTAGATAAATGCCACACAAATGAATTGTTATTTTTGCAAAACTGGTGCGTAATGAATACTTTGGTTAGAAAATGCAAGCGTGTCTGACCTTTCTGTCATTGGCAAAACAAAGAGGCAGAAACCACACTCGGTCAACATGGTTCTAGCCCAGAAAATCTGAACAAGGGAACAGAGCAGAAGACAGGAGTTTCCATGCGGTTAAATGCAAACACCTACTGGACATTTCCATGTCTGGACAATGTCCCTGTTACCTGAGGGTTAGAACAAGATGCATCACTGCAGGGCCCCTCTAGAGCTTTGGAACCTTAAGCCTCCTGTGGCCCTGATAGGTGGATGATTTGAATGTATTCAAGATTTGCACGATCTGGCAATAGAGAACCTTCTAGAAATTAACTCAGGTGCTCTATCTGGTGTCTCCTCCCTTCTTGTCCCCTAGCCTGACTCTGGCTCCAGTATGGCTGTTCTCACTTTACAACAGCTAAGGCCCTGTTCCCAACCAAGCTCACATTCACAGGAACTGGGAGTTGGAATTCTGATTGTGACATCCGGGTGACAAACTTCAGTTCCTAGCAAGAGGCTGGGGACAAGCACCTGGCCATCTGCAGGAGCAAGCAGCTGTGCACCACTAGATGGCACTGGGGTCTCAGGACAGGTATGCTCAGGGCTCCACAACCCTCAGTGGGGAAACTGATCCCTGCAATGGCCATGGAACTGAATAATCACAGCTCCTGATGCGAAGAACCTAGGATGTTCTCTGCTTCTTCAAAAATATTAATGGTCATAGCAAAAGGTTTTATTTTTCCCTTTACCAGTTTTCCTTTTATCGGTTCTGAAAAGAATAGTACAGTCCCTAGGCCACTCTGGCTGGATGTGCCCAGGCTCGACAAACACTCCCAGTGGGTTAGGAGAAGGGAGGAATTAAGAGAAAATGTCTGTCTGAATTTACCTGATGCCCTGGGAAGGGCATGGGGACAGGCAGATTCCTGTGAAATGTTCCTTGGTCAGTGCTGTAAAGATACAAGCTGTGAAGATCACAAAGACTAGAAAATTCCAGAACCAATGTCAGATCAGGCATCAGGCCCTTGGGATACAATGTAAATACTTGTGTGCTCATTTAAAGATATCCCCGAACACGGGAATATACAAAAACACCCACAGATATACATGCACACTCACACTCACCCTTCATACAAGGATGCACATGCATGCACACACATACATCTCTGTGCATAAGCATGCATATATGAGCATGCTTACAAAATCCTTGTATGCATGCACATTCACAGACATATGCACAACCCCACACATTCACACCTGATCACATTTACAGGTGACTGGAGACTGACCTGAGCTATCACAATGTCACCCGAGGCCAGGCACTGGCCCAGGACGTAGTTCATGGTGACAAGGTGACAATACTTTATCTAGACGAGGATCAATAGCCCAGTCCCTCTTCCTGAAGGCCTGTGCTTCATTCAGCCTTGGTCACCTCTTGGGTCTGCCTCCTCCGGATGGCTTCTCCACCTCCTACTCAGGTCACTGCTCTTCTCCTCCATGACGGCTGTCACCTAGTGTGCCCTCCCAGGTGTCTGCTCCTGATGTGGAGCAGCCTGTGGCTGGAGCAAAGCGAACAGGGCTTTTCATGGGTTTTATGGCTGTACTTGCTACTTAGGAGCAGTTTGCTTTGATGTGGTGTGCACCCAGCAAGAGCAGGCAACCAGCTCTCAGCTGTAGTCCTCTGGGGGGCTCCAGGCCGGTGGCTTTTCTAACAGTCTTTTATGGCCTTGCAGGTGCCCGAGGGCAGGATGAACTGGGCGGGCAGGCGGTTATTGATAAGGAAACTTAATACCTAACAAGTGCCAGGTGACATTTCCTCCTTGATCCATGCTGGGATGAGGGCTTAGATCTGAGCTGAAGTGAATAAAAAGGATGATTGTGGAGGGAAAAGAAAACAAACCGTCACCTGCCTGGCAGCGATTGATGCACACCTGTGTTGACTTACTGGTAATGAGAACTCTCCCCTCGGTTCAGCTGGCTCTCCGCTTACCCAGAGGCCACGTCTTTGGGCCCCTTTCAGAGAGAACCATGGCCTCCAGGGAAGATGGGTCTTTGTTCTTTCAGCTTAGGAATGTGGACAGCAGAAACTCAAATGAACAACCTCAGTTCCAGCTAAGATCTAGGCTAGGAGGTGGTGCGGATTCCCTCCGAGTCAGGCCTGAGCCTGAGGTAGGCTCCTCTCCTTTATGCAAGAGAAGAACCAAGCTGCGCCAGGCTAGAGCCAAGCAGAGCTGAGAACAGGCAGGGCCAAGCGGGCACAACCTAGCGAGAGCAAAGCCGAGAGAGGGTCAGTGAAGCCAGGGCAGAGCGAGGGTCAAGTTTAGCAATGGCTAAGCCCAGCTAGGGTCAAGCAGGGGTGAGTTGGGTGCAGCACCCATGCCAGGGACCCCATTGGCTCACTGATTTCATTACACCCAGTACTTCTGCAAGGCTTCTTATCACCTTCACGATGAATCTGGACCCCACCCAGTCCTAAACTTTTGTTGCCTGTGAGCTCACAGCGTTACCACAGAGTTAGCCAGCCCGGTTATCATTTCCCCTTACTTCTATTAGCAAGAAAGATTAGTGGACGAGACAGCGGAAACAAGAGATTAGGTGCTTCCAGGAGGTCTTAGCAGCCAACACTGGAATTCTGTAAGGTGGAAATGGCTCCCGTTTTCAAACCATGAAAGCCAAGGGGATGTGGTATTGCTTCTTCTTGGAATGAGAGATGGAGCAAGAACAGTGGTGAGTTCAGTTCTCCCGAAGAAGAGAAGGACTTGGGCCACCAACTGCAGAGGAAATACAGGCAGGTGCAGATATTGGGAACACTGAGTGGACATGGTCACCACATCAGCGTTTCACCCCAAACTTGATACCCAGCTCTCCTGGATATGAGAGACAAGAGATACAAGTTTGAATCACTTGCTGGGAGTACAAGCTTGCCCCCCTGAGACCAGCTTCAGCATTCAGTATAAGGCTGCCATCTGGGGACAGCCACTGACTCAGAGATGTGGTTATTTGGGTATGGTCCGAGGGGCCAGTGTGAGGACAGAACCCACAAGGCACAGGCAAGATACCAGGGATGGCAGAGTCACCTTGCTTTTCTTCCACAAATGATTGGTCCTTCCCTTCAGGGTCCGCCACCTCCTGCAGTTGTCTAGAAACCCAGTTCCTCCAGACGAAGTTGGGTATGGGGCCAGCTGTTTTCAGGACCTTCTTGGAGGCCGTTGCTGGTGTCCTGGCTGAGGGGACTAGGGGAAGCCTGGGGTTACCCCTACACTCCTACAGATGCCAGTTTCTCTCAGGTGGCTGCCTGGTCCTAGCTGTATGAGGCTGTCAGCCTCTACTAACAATGTCAAGGAAGCAGTCACTCTTGCCCAGACTGCCCGGGCCTCTGGAGTTTCAAAGAACAGACTTCATTTGCAGAGACAGTTCTAGGTCCCAAGAAACCACGAGCACAGACAGGCCTGTGGTGGTCTTCAGTCTCTCCTTCCCAGAGTCACGAGGTCTGGGCCTGAAGCTACCACAAGGGAGGGAGTGTGCTCCAGACTTTCCTTTTGTCTGTTATCCTCTAAGTATCGTTCCACAATGGGGCGAGGACACAGTGCGTGGCTATGGGAACAATTTGGGGTGAGAAGACCTGAGCCTTCATTCTGTCCCCTCTCAGCTTTGAGAATTTTGACACCCCGTGCATAATTTATCTATAAAACAAGTATCATAGTACATTGTCCACATAATTCCCCTTCTGAGAAAGTCACATTCCAACATTCACCAAATGCGTGTCTCTGATAAAGTTGTGGATCATTGACTGTCAGTCTGGGAGGGTCACCATGGATGACCTTGAGGGTCACCATGGACGACCTTGAGCCCCCTGTGCCTCTTTCTCTTGGAGCAGACAGGCTTATACGTGAGCAAGAGCAGCTTGTATCTCTCTAGAGTTGGAGGGGTTGCCCTGGGGCAAGGAGGGTCACACCACGGTTCAGAAGGGGTTCTCTGGAGTCACTGGCGTTACTCTATGACAAGACGCTGGAAAGTCAGGTGCTGTCTCCTCCCTCCTCGTCTGGCCCTCCTGGTCTCGGACTTTGAGTTGGCTCCTCTCCCAGGTGCCATGGCTCTGAACAAGGTGTTTGGGGCTGAGAATGAGTTACCTGAGGCTGGAAACCAGATCCGGCTTCTTGGCCCGTCTGCCCCGGAGGTGTCAGCAAGGCGTGATGTCAGAAATGCTTTTCTGTTCTTTTAAATGTCCTGTGCACGAGGCTGCTTGGACAGGTCTTACGCCGATCGGAGTAATGGAGTCCATACATTCGATGGTTTAGAATATCTGAGCCAGGGCATCTTTTTTTTTTTTCCCATGGCCTCATAAAATCTGACATTTATAATCTTTCTGTAGTCATCAGGACTTAAAAGATTGGTAACACAGAGGTGGCCCAGCCACATGTGCACATGGTTAGAGGCATTTTTAAATAAAGACATCTCTTGGGGTTTGTTTTGTTTTGGTTCTGTGTTTTCATACCACCAGATGCTTAGTAATCTGTTGATTTAGTAAAGTATGTATTTCACTCCCCAAAGAAAACTCTCAAAGAGCTGGCATCCTCAATCCTCTAGGCACAGGATGGAATTTGAACAAAGACCCTTGACTTCTCCAGACCCCCGTGGGCCCCAGCTGTGGCCCGGGAGGAGGACACAGCCATTTTTACAGCCTCTCACTGCGCCATTCAGAGCGGATGCCATCAGCGGCAGTGTCCAGGAGTAGCCAGGTGCCACGCGTGCAGAACGCCAGTGCTCGTGTCCACAAACACTCTGATCTTTCTTGTGGGGAATTTTCTGTTCTCTCCACTAAACTTCTTTTTCAAACTTAAGAGCCCTTGAAGAATGATGAGTTTCCAAGTGTAGTGTTTGTCCTTCCACTCAACAGTCGGCTGGTGTGCTCAGCTGGGGAGAGGGAAGCCTCTATATCTCTTTGATACCTGGACAGACCAGGGCTCAGAACTCTGAATCCTGCCGGCTCCTTGGCATCTCTCATCCTGAGGGCTCTGCCTCAGACCGCCCAGCTGGGGATGACAATGTTGGTGGTAAAATTGTCCCGGTGTTTACTGGCTTCCGAGGTGGCTCGAGCACTGAAAGATAGAGCTGACCTGATAGTGGGTAGATGTGAGACCCCTCCCGCTGCCTGTGACTTCATGGGGAGCCTTGCAGGGTTCCTTTGGATCTCCTGTTAGGTGTTGCTCTTCTTCTCTGGCCAGAGACCCCAGTTCTGCCAGGCTTTGGTAAGATGCACAGTCTGCGGTAAAGCCCTTCCGCCTGTCACCAGCTGACTCATGGCGATGCTCACTAGTCCACACAGTTGCCTCTGATTCTTGAGTGGCAGGGCGTGTGCCAGGCAGGCGAGCATGTGGTGTGTGCTGTGTGAGCCCCACTAGGTTCCCTGTCTTCCTGGCCGCGGTATGCAGAGTGTTTTCCTGCCGCCGGTGGTGCTGAACACGACCAACAACAGTGCCCATTCCCCCTCATACCCAAGCCCTTTCCAGCAGAAATCAATGTGTTCCAAAGTCCCAGGATCAAATGGCATCCGTGGGAAACTGATCTGTCTTGACTGATTCAAAAGAGGGTTGCTGCCGTTTCTAAAGAAGGGGTTTGCTCTTAAAGAAGACCAAGAGATTTCCCCACTTTCTGTTGAACTTTGTCTGTTCCGAGCCACACTATGTCCTAGGAGAGCTAGGCTTTCCTCCTGGCCTACAAGCTCTGAAGTTCTGGTGGTGCCTACCCGAAGTCACTGTGTTACTGTGGCGGAAACTAGGGGTGCTGGATGTCACTGCCACAGAGTCAAGCCCGAGCGTTGTTTTACTTAGAAAATTTCTCTTTTACAAAGTGTTGGCCGTGGGTGCTGAAGATGACCGTGAGTGGCAGCAGGAGCCGATAACGGAGCAATGAGTCAACTGTGGTCACAGCTGTACCAGCCAAGCAAGCGGGACTCAAGGGAACACCACACTGGGCTGTCTCACTGGGAGTCATGGACGCCTGGCGTGATGACCACCCAGCTGGCAGTAGAATCCACAGAAGAGCTAATGGATCTTTAGCTGGTCCATCTTCCTATGCTTAATGTCTTCAAGGGACTGTGAGGGTGTGCTTTCTTTATTTTCTTGGTTCCCTTGATCATTAAATGGTGTGTTATTCTGTATTTTAGATTAGACCTTTCAAAACTATCATTGCAAAGAAAACATTTTACCATTAATAGTAAATTATTTGAGTTATTACTGACTGATACAAGAAACTGGTATCAGGAGTGAGATCATTGGCTATAGTTACACCAAACAAGCTGGAGACTTTGCTTTATAGAAGGGGTTTGGAGATCCTGCAAGGATCAGCTAGAGAAATCTAGAATATAGGGAGGAGAATTTATTGGGCAATTCTGTGCAGGCTCAGGACAGAAGGCTGAAGGAGATGTGGACAGTAAAGGCCATCTTCATGGGTTTCAGGTGGACACGAAAAGTCTCCCAGCAATGGGGCAAGAGGGTCTCCTCATTTGCACTGCCACCACCACAACAAAATGGATTGCAATTTGTCCATGTCCCAAGAGTTTGTCGAAGACTGACTTTAAGGTGATGAACAGCTTATCTGGGGGAGACTTTAAAGGCAATGCAGTGCCCAAGGCTAACCCTCTGCTTTTGGCCAACTTCATAGTGAGACTCAACAAGAAAGAGGAACAGAACAGCCCGATCTGGAGAATCACGGCACAGCCAGGAACAAAGTATGAGTTTCTGTTGCATCCTGGGCAGGTGCAGTCAACAGAACACTGTAATGAACCCATTGCTTCAGGCCTTTACCACAGGCTCAGAAGGATAGAAATGCAAATGTGTTTCAAAGATTTTCCGGGGTAGATCCCCTTCCTCCTCCTAAGAGCCCCGAGGTACTCTGCGTGCCCAGAACTGTCCCTGGATTCAGACTCATTTCCTTCTGTTTAACCAGTAAAATATCCCAAGTGGACCATAAACATGGTTCAAGCATAGTTCCTTCTGATAGCACCTTGTGTCTGCCTCTATGGTGCTGTTCTGCAGACACCCAGAAGAGAAGACTCATTGCACCATGGAGGCTTCTGGTGGGATGTAGGAGGGGCGCTCTGGATGCCAGGGCAGTGCGTGGCATGGTCAGAGGTACCACGGGGAGTCACCAACAGGACAGTGGAGAACTAGCCATGTGAAGCAAATGTCTCCAAAGTCAAAGCCAACCTCAGAAGTTAGTCATGTGTGCTGCAACCAGCCATGATCGAGGGTGGAGCTGCTGGGAGCTCTTCTCTCATGATCATGATCCTTAGAAGTTGCCCTGGAGGTGGTGACTTCATGAGTGTTTTCCCTGCCCAGTTTTGGTCTTGGTCTGGTCCCCCTATTCCTTATTGGTAGAATACGAATCTGGGTGTTGAAAGTTTGTGAACAGGGGCTCCTAGTCAAGTTTTAATGAGTCTCAGAGCAGCCTTCAGACTTGACCCTCTGGATGATGCTGGACAGGTGAGACTTGCACTCTTGGGGTGGACCGAGGGTCTTTTGTACTGAGAGATTGAGATGAGCCTCTGGGGCCGGACACAGAGGCTTATTTAATATTTAATGTCTCCCGTAGGCTGTGTGTTAAAGGCTCTTGGAAGGGCAGTGCCCCTGGGGAATAGTGGGAAATAGAGAGGAGGTGATTAGGGGGTCTTTAAGTCCAAAGGGTATGCCCTGAAGGGAACTGTGCTGGGCCCCTGGGCTCCTCCTCTTCTCCTTTGTCTTCCTTGGCTGTGAGGTTTCTTCTATCTCAGTCTTCCCATCAGTACCCACAATGCCCCAAAGCTGGCTCCATTCAGCCATGAACTGCAGCTACTAAAACCATGAGACAAAACAGCACTTTTCTCTTTATAAAATAATTATCTCAGGTTTTTTTTTTATAGTTAACGGTAAGCTAACTAACATGGAACACTTCCTTTTGAGGAAATGATGTTGTCAATTTCTGTGACCTTGAATTTTTTTAAACTATCGTTGTAGGGGCAAATATTCATGATACACGAGAATGTGTTTTATAAAGACCTTTTTCCCATAATCCTTCAGGCATGTCAAGCATCTCCCCACCCTGCCCTCTCCTTGTCCTGCTATTCCCCTGCATTGCCCTGGGTTTACTTCTATTTCCATGTTCTCACGCATAGATGACTTTTTGTTTGTTTTTTCGAGGCAGGGTTTCTCTGTGTAGCCTTGGCTGTCCTGGAACTCGCTCTTGAAGACCAAGCTGGCCTAGAACTCACAAAGATCCACCCGCCTTTGCCTCCCGAGTGCTAAGATTAAAGATGTGCACCACCACTACCTGGCACATATATGACTTTTTTTTTATCTCTGTCTAAATTCTGGTTTTCACAGTTGAGAAAAAAATCTGTCATCTGTCTTTCTGAATTTCACTCATTTTCTTTAATATAGTGACCTCCAGTTGTACCTGTCCCACAGATGAATTCTTCTTTATGGCTGAATGAAATTCCATTGCGCATCTGTGATACACCTCACTTACGTCTGTCACGGGCATCTAGGTTAGCTATAGCAATTCGGCCAGTGTGAGCCGTGCTGCAGGGAACATACATTCACAAGTATGCCCATGGCATGTTGACTCTGGGTCTATATCAAGGTCTAAATGGGTTAATCTGAGAAGTTCTCCTTTAAGGGTTTTGGGGAGCCCCTACACTGATTTCCACAGTGGCTGCACCGTCCCTCAGTAGTGCATACGGGGGCATGAGCATTTTTGATGATAGTTGTACCCCCTGTTCTTTTTTCTCATCCGTAGATGTCAGCTGGTAGCTCAGGACACAAAGGGAATAGGGTCTGGGAAGCTGTGAGTTAGGTGGCCGGGTGTGCGACAGTCAGGGCATCTCCTCAGGCTTGAGCTCCGGCAGTCAGAGCAGAGAAAACATGTTTGTCCTAGTCTAAAACCATGCACAAATCATGGGTTGCACGTTACAACAAAAAAAACTCAGCCCTATTCAGAACTGACACACATCCTCGCCCGGCACATATTTGAGAACTGCAGGCCATTTTGCTGCAGGTTCTGTGCATGAGGAGGCTTGCGGTGAAGTGGGTGGCTGCAGGACTTTCAGGGGCCGTCCAGGGCCCTGGCAGGGGCCCCCAACCACCAGTGGCGGTCTTGGAGGCCCCAACAAGGGGGAATTGCTAATACATGGCTTCTATTTCCCTTAAAATAAATATCTGCTGAAAAATTAAAGGAAAACATGGTTGGTCAAATATATTTGGGTTTTAATCAGACCAGAGTTATGTGAAAAATAACCCGAATACTCAAATAACGGAGGTCACAGACAAGAACTCACAACAGTGTCCCTGGGCCTGAGAACGGAGGGCAAGCTGGCTTCAGCTCTGTCCTGAGGGGCCAGCTGGCCGCAGTCAGTGTGGGCACAGACAATTAGTGGATGAGTTTGTATTTTGGAATCTGAAGCACAATTAATAAAGGCTGCTTCTTCGACTTCCCTTCCTTGGAGAGAACCCCAACTGCCCTTCTGCTGAATGAAGGGATTTACATTGGAGCCTGCAACTGGGGAGACAGCTGAGGGGCAGAGAGAACACCCTGGACTTAGATAGATCACAGCCCGGGTGCAACCATGTGTAAGGGTGGAGATGTGAGATGTGGCTAGGGCTTCCCAAGGCACCAACAGACTCACTCGAAGTTATTCCATCCCGAGTCCTCGTGTATGAGAGGAAAGATTCTGGTGTGTCCGTCGCGGCATGCATGCTGAAACAAGCCTGAATGTCCCCTGGCTTCAGACTTGTGGCAGAACTCCTGAGGAGAAGCCTTCTGCTGCACCCCTGGAAAATCAGGCAGATCACTGATTAATGTTATCCTGAGAGGTAAGAACCAGCACGTGGGAGAACAGAGCTCTGAGGCGAGCCTGCAAGGTAGACGGGGAACCTCTCTGGCCCAGGCAGACTCTGCCCTTTAGTGTCTGGTCTTCACAGCATAGGAACCAGCCACATACTCCCTGCACCTGCAAGCAGTGGTCACAGCGGCCAGATGGCCTGCAGGACACCTGCTGGGCCAGGTGTGCCGAATGAAGTGAGCTTGCCGGGTATGTGGCCCACTTCATAAGCTCCTCACGGCCACTTCTTCTCCATGGTGGGGACCAGGGAGCAAATAGCCCTGGGTCACTGAAAATGAGAACTGTGGCCCTTTCTTCTCAAATGAGCCCATAATCCAAGCTGAGGCGTGCAAAAGCCAGGCTTTGCACAGATCCACGGCCAAGCCGGTGCCCTCAGCAGACCCACGTGGACAGGAAGAGCAGTACTCATGTGTATAGAGGATGTGGGACAAGCAAACAAGCAGGACCCCCACCCCCCACCCCATTTTGAGACGGGAAAAGTTCCTGTTTCTCGAGGACTTCTGTGGATGATTGACGTTGGCCACCGTTGCTGATCAGATGTCCTTGGAGGATAGCAAGGGCACAGGCCTGGCAGCAAGTCTCAGCCAAGGCCTGGCAGCGGTTCCCAGAACCTGGCTGGGCTTGCAGCACACCTGGCTGATCTGCAACTCTGATTGGGAGCTGAGCTTCCTCCAACAACTCCACCGAGTGAAGGCAGAGTCCCATTCAAACAAGGGCGTCTGTAGGGCAGCTCGCTGGCTCCAGGAGAGTTCTAGCATAGGAACAGACACAAACGCAAGCCACACCAGGAGGAAAAGAGAGCATGAAGACCCCGTGCCTTCCTCCACTGCAGAGAAACACCATCACTCATGGCGTGGGCACTCTTTTACCGTTCCCATGGCTCGCCAGGTTTCTTGCAGCTGGGTAGCCTCAGGCATCTGCCTGTCTAGTTTTAACTTGTCAGATGCACACATATATATATTTTAAGCAAAACTAAACCGAATACCACAGGCCTATTTCGGCCTGCCCTTGACTTGAATGCTTACACATGTCTAAATTCGGAGCCAGTTCTGGGCTGCCCCTGTGTCTTCAGGTAGCCAGGGCTCTGGGATACTTGGTGTATCCTCACTCCTCCTGGAACCCAGGGTGTGTGGACACAGTGGTCTGGAGTGCAGGGCAGCCTACCTCCGCCTGTTGTTATCTTTTAACAAGTGCCGACGTGATGGGATCAAGCTGGGGAGCAGATGGGGGACCCTGAGGGTCTGCTCTGCCCTGTGAGAACCACCACAGACACGGAGGTATCCGCAGCCATATTGCCCTGTATCCTTTCTGTCCTCAGTGGCAGTGTAGATCAACAGCAGTGTGAGGAGCTGAGGGACACCTTGGGAACGAGGGGCCACTACCTGGGGAGTTCATCCTACGTGCAGCAAGCATTGTGAAGCTGTTTGGGCACATTGGCAGCCACAACTGAGCTTCTCAGGCCTGCCGGTGGCACCACCATCCCTCAGAGGTTCCTCACAGCTCCAAGCTCCTCCAGGAGGGGCAGAGGCCTGGGCTCCAGCCAGGCCATCTCAGGGAGAGTCTGTTTATCACTTCTGTCGGTTTCTGTTTCTGGGCAAGGGTTCTTTCAAGAAAGGAATCCGAGTCCAAGGTTAAAATCAGTGTTTGGAAACCCATACTTTAGGCCTTGGATGGCCGCCGTGTGCTTAGCACGTGAAAGCAAGTGTTGTTCTGCTCCACTGTGCCTCAGCCTCACCCGTATCTGTCATCCGCTGCGGTCTGTGACATCCACTTCACAGGCAGCAGGACCCTGATCCGGGCACACCAGGTGATGGGGCTGAGGAGAAGCAGCCTGACCTGGAAGCCAGAGAAGTCAGTATCACCCTACCAGCCGATATGTGGGGTCCTCTCACCCCCAAAATGGCATTTGAGTTCTAAAATATTATTGAGTCTAAAATATTCTCATCTACAGAAAACGAATGAACCCCACAGGGTAAGTCAGTATCTGGGTAGATGGGATTAAATCAACATTTTTAGGCATCTGTCATGCGTGAGCTTTGTGGGTGACATAAACAGAAACAGTCTTGGTTCCTGCCCTCGGGATAAGAGGGCCTGGATTAAAATCGTGTTAAGCTCTTAATCCCCTGTACTGTGTAGTGGAATCATCACGTCTGGGCAGACATAAAAAGCCAATTCTTTCCAAAAGTTATTATGTAATACAATCATCTAGGCACTGGTTTCAGATATGCAGTTTGTCCGTGTGCTTGCTGAACAGGGACTCTGCTGACCTGCGGTGAGGGCAGCTTGCTCATGGTCCTGTGTCCCTTCAGACCCTTGCAGGTTTTGTAGTAACATTGGGAGCCACATGCTGGGAAGAGCCTCCTGGGCCTGCCTAAGCCATGCGGGGCCAACGCTGTAGAGGACAAAGAGGCAGACTGCTCACATTTTCAGGCCGGCTCAGAGGTGTACCTGGAGCGCAGTGCCCTACAGAGATGCTTCGGGGTCAGCACAACCATTCTTTGTCATCGTCTTCCGCTTGCCCCTTGCCCTCAACCCAGGACACATCAGGGGCTCTTGTGTTCTATAGAGAATATATATATATTCATAGGTCTATTATTATCTATTATTATCTGTGTGGCAGTTTGAATGTAATCAGCCCCCATAAGCTCTTAGGTAGTGGCACTGTTAGGAGGTGTGGCCTTGTTGAGTAGGTGTGACCTTGGAGGAACTGTTAAGTGAATCACCTCAATTAAATGTGCTTTCTTTATAAGAGCTGCGGTGGCCATGGTGTCTTTTCACAGCAATGGAAACCTGAACTGAGACAGTCTGTAAACTGGGCGGCTGAGAAGGAGCTGCTCCGTCTATAAGCTGAATGCCCCAGCTGTCCCACCCAGGTGCTGAAGGCCTGGAGTGAAGCAAAGTTGGAATTTACTAAGCAAAGGTTTTGGTATACATTTAAGGATGGGCATTGAGAAGGACTAGGAGATGGAGGAAAGTTTGGGAGGCCAGGAGGGCAGGAGTAAACTTCATCCTAACCATCCGCTGGTATCTCCTTTTACAGACTGGCTTTTTTTCTAGTTATGAAAGTAATATATGTTTACTTAAGAGAGAGCAAAAAAGAGAAAGGGGAGGGGGAGAGGACATAGAATTTATAATCTGAAAGATGATGAAAGGGAGATAATTGTACAATCTTCATACGAAAAGACCCTAAGGTTTTTGGAACAGTTTCTAAAACTAACAACAATAAAACCCACACATGGATATGTGGACACGTATACTCACAAATATGCACAGGAACATCCATAGGAGCACATGGACCCCCGTACATGGATGCACACATAGACATCCATACATACAAGAACAGGAATATGCTTAGACACACTTGTACGCACATGCATACCAGAACACTGGCATAGGGGTACACAAGCAATTAATATACATGTGTGCACTTGTTCCTATAAACCTGAAAATGTACATACATAAGTATGCACAGGGCACACATGCATATACACAGGCACACATGTGTGTGAGTAAACACAAGAATGGACACATGCATAGGTGTGTCCAAGCATAGCACCACACATTTGTGCACACAGGGACACACAGATGCAGTGTGACAACACACCCACATGTTTGTAGACACACACACACACACACACACACACACACACACACTGAAGAGTTCATAGTCAAGAGGTAATGAGCTGATACATTTTGCTGTCAGATGAAACCAAGTCCCCGAACAGTGTGTTATCTTGGGCTCAGTCCTGCATCTGAAGACAGAATGGGAACACTCTCCATTCCCTCAGGCCTATTGAAAGAGAGCTCAAAGCCTACGGGAAGCCTGAAGCTCATAGAAAATGCTGGGATACTGGCATTTATATAAACAAACTGAAAAGACACAGGCCATGCTTAGATATTTTTTTCTTGATGCTTCCAAACCTTTCCATACAATGTGTGCTGTATTCATCAAACCAACCCCGACTGTTAGGGCGATTTCTGACTTTTCTCTGGTATGTGAAGCTCCCAAGAGCATCATTTACACAAGACACCATGGAGAACCCTGGCGACCTCTTTAAACTAGAGTGTAGCCTTCCCAGTTTCCTGGGATTGGCTTGAATTCCATCTCAACCCCTCCAGGAAATGGTGATTTCCAGTGTTTCATCTGCTTCGTGGGGACTCACACCAGTCTTCTCTTTCAATCATTTAAAACAGAAGTTGATCACGTGGACTTAGCCGATAGTGTCTCCTTCTTTCTCCTTCCCTTTGGCCTCTCTCCAGCTCACCATCCTCTTCACTCTCTGTATATTACAACCACACAAAGCCGAAGGTCCCTCTGTGATCTGGGTACCCCTCTCTTAACCACACTTGTGAAAGGCTGGGTTTATCCTTGGTCTTAGGGAGCTGAGCCTCTAGTCATTCAGAGTGAGGCAACATTCAGTAGTAAAGGGGTCACATCCACAGATTTGTCCTACTTAATACCCAGAAGGGACCAGGGGACCATCAGTGGAGAGCCATTGGCCTGCCTCTTATGGGTAAACACATGAGCATGTGAGGAGGTCAGGGCACATGTGTGACTCTGGAAGTGTGTATGTGAATGGGAGTGTGTGTGAGGAATGTGTGTAAGTGTGCTTGTATGAATGTCCAGCCACACAGAGGCTGTTTAATTTCACCAAAGGGCAGAATATGGTTATTCTCACACATGTTGGTCATGGGAATGAAAACTTAATCATAGGTTAGTTCTTCTGTGTAGGAGCGGAGGCTGAACACTGACATGAACACGTTGACTCCAGCCCTGCCTCACCCAGGGTAAGGCAAGCAGATAGCGCTCATGAACACATTTCAGACAGACGTCCTTCAGGTCAGCCTGCTCACTGTCTACATGGGAACGGGTCCCGGCGACTTTTCCAGTCTTGCCGATATTTGATATCAGGCCCCAGATATTTCCGGCTCGTAAAACCCCAGGGTGTGTGCAATTGATTCAGTTGGAGCACAAGCAGGAAGTTATTGAAGCCAGTCAACAAACACTCTAAGGGATAATTCCAAGGAGAGAAGCCAGACTGTGAGGTCAGGCTGTAGCCAGAACATCTCAATGTGGAGACATCAGTGACAGGAGGGTACAGGTAATGGCATCCTTCTTAGGTTCTGGGGCTCTCCCAGAAGAACCCGCACTGTCTGTGTTCATTCGGTGCTCATGCTATGCTGAGTGACTATGGGCGGATGCAGAACCCTGTCAATCATGCTTTTGTGGTGACTGGCACAGCATTGTGTTGACCAAGATGCACCTCTCTCATTCAGATCCTCGGCAGCCCTGAGGTCTCTCCCAGGTGACTGGCCAGGGTGGACAGTCAGCTTGTTGATGAACAGAGCTGTCAGTCTGTCCTACTGTGCACCCAGGAGGCCACAGGAGATGAGTCACCCTGACTCACCTACCAGAGCATTGAGGGCTGGATCGCTCACTTAACCAGGGCTGAGCCAGAGGAAAGATGTGGCTCCCCAGCCCTGCTGTTGGGGAATGGGAGAGCAGAGTCCAAGGAGCCCCACCCTCTTCCTGCTCAGAAGCAGAGTCCTAAGATCCCCAGCCCCTTGTTCTGAGCTCCTCGGGCAGCTGCCCTCCTACGCTAGGGTCTTCGTGGAGGGCGAGGCCTGGTCAGACTGCCACCACTGTAACAATGTTCACAGGACACCATCGAGAAAGAGATGTTTGCCTTCCGCAGTACTTTCTGAAGCTTCTGTCCAACTGACTGGCCTTCTGGCTTTGGAATATGTCGAGGCAGCAAACGGAGGAGAGAGTGTATGCTTGCGTTAAAACACTCGCTCAGGAGCATGAGCAAGAGAAAGAAGAGCCTGGGGACCCTCATTCTAACTCAAGTGACTGGAGCATCTCTCACTTGGCCTGACCTCACCCACTACTTCCCAGTGGCACTAACTTGGGAGCCAAACTTTGGGACCTTGTCTGGATACTTGGGGATATTTAGATCCAAACTGTGATAGAGAACAGCACAGAAGGCTTGAACAGCTTGAGGATGGGGGCGAGGGCTCCTCATCCTCTTCTGTGGATGAGTTTAGCAAAGCCAAAGATCTGGACCTTGCCTATTTGAGAGCGTGTTTCCACAAGGCGTAAGAGGGAAGCATTCTGTTGGCTTGTGTCCCCTAAATTACAGAAGCCAGCAGAGCTCAGATGCACTCCAGTGATGTCAGAGCCGGGCTCCTACGATGACAGGGCATAATAAGAACCAAACGTTGCCCAAAGCTGAACGACAGAGCAGAAGACATTTGTAGAAACCACAGTTGTGATGAAAGGAAACTGTAAAAGTCCATAAAGGGCTCCATAGCAGAATGAGGGTAATTAAAGATTCAATTAGTAAACTGTAAGATAAAAGCCAGATTATCTCTCAGAAACAACTGAAAATGGAGAGATGGGAAAATGTGGAAGGAATGTTAAGATGTGCGATCAGTCAAACACAGGCCCCGGTGTCTTTCTCAGAAGAATGATAGTAAGAAAGTTCACAAAGCATTTAGGGAAACTAATCTAAGGGAAAAAAAGAGAAGAAAAGAAAACTCCGAGTTGAAGGAAGGCATAAATCTTCAGGTCAGGCTGATGCAATTCAGTGAGTTCGGGATGGAGTAGTCTTTGTAGGGTTTAGCTCATCAGATCCCGGGGATGCAGAGATTACCAGGAGAACCAGAGATAGAGAAAGGATTCAGAAGAACAAAATGTATTGCCTACAGAAAAACTGAAGGAGATTTGCAAATGCCTAACTATAAAACCCACTGCCCTGAGGAAGAAAAGAGACTGCTTTGAAACAAGGAGTAGGAGCAATTTTAAGTCAGAGATCCAGCATCCAAACCAGTGAGTGGGGTGGGAGGGGAATGGGGCGTTTTCAGAGCAGCTGAAAATAATAAAAATGTACCTTATGCAAGCACATTGATTAAAAAAGCCTGATTGTCTCCAGCAAGTCACATAAGGAATCCAAAACACAGAGAGACAAGGGACTTGAGAAGAGGTGTGGGACTCAGCCAGGAATGTGGAAGGGGGGGGGCAGGACAGCAGTCCAACTTGGAAGATGTGGTCAGAGCCCTGGAAGAGTAGGACGTAAAGGAGGAAGTGGGTTCCATCCAAGAACTTCCACGATAGAAGCCCCAGAAGGGTGGGGCTGTGTGAGGAATGTGTGTACTGTCTGCAAGGAAGGTGAAAGACAGGGCCACACGTGGGGAAGCAGAGCTGTGAACTGTTCACCTCACGGACTCCAAAGTCCCCACCCCAGACTGTTCTATTCTGCTGGGTGTCCCTGTCACCGTGAGACTTGGAAAAAGGTCGCCTCTGGGTCCATGCTCATCTCTATTTTATTGTTAACCATTTCTGATGGCACGTACTGCCAGTCCCATGTGCCTTGTGCTGTCCTGGTGTCCCCTTCTCGATTGGCCTCTCCCCTGGGCTGTTCTCCATACGATCACTGACAGCCTCTGAGTGACTAAATCCCATGGTGTTCCTTGACTTACGTTCTTTATAATCTCTCCTATCTTCAGAACACTTCCTTCACATCAAGCCTAGATGTCCATCTGCCCGAGGCCCTCCTGCCTCAGTTTTTCTTTGTTCTCCATGATTCCCTGATGTGCACTGTGGGCACAGGGTATGGCCCAGGGCTTGGCACTCTGGAGGCTGCAGTTGTTAGTCCCCTTCTGTGGTTGTATCTATCAGGGTTCTCGGATGGAGCAGAACCAATGGATGATGCTCATTTATTTGTTTTATGACCAAGAATGTGGGGAGGATCAAACAATAATGTTGCATCATAGTCTGGAGAGAACGGAGGTCACAAATGACAATACAGTAAAGGGGAACTGCAAGGTGTCAGGAGATCTACCTGAAACAAAGTAGGGAAATCACAGTCCCCAGGGAGCACAGGAGCGGGGAGCGCAGAGCACAAAACCCAAAGAGCCTTAGAGTACGTTCTCTGCCTGTCTCCTTTCTGTCATCAGTGTCCATCCATGGACGGTCGGTACAGCGAAAGCCAGAAGCAGGTCCATTCAACACCTTGCAGCAGACCCGCAGGTGCCTGAGGTCCTCCGGGTCCACCTTGCCACTTGCACTTTTGCAGGCACATGGTGAGGTGAATCAGTAACATCCAGGGTGCGTAGGTTCCACTCACGATGGGCAGGAGTTGGGAAGCTGCAACCCCAGGGTAGGACACTGTGGGCAGCAGTTAGGGTGTACTGGAACCTGCTAGAAAAAGTTTCGTAAAGAAAAAGCCAGGTCCCGAGCAGTCCAAGTATTGTACAAAAGATGAAGTGTTTGTGAGACTAGGCGAGGACACACAGGGTCAGCAGCGCTGGTTACCTGGGGTCAGGAGTGGAACAGTTGTGGATTGGCGGAAGATGTGCCTGGCGACCTCTGCCATTCTGTTTTGTAGTCTGTTTTGACATAGTATCCATGACGGTCTGTGGTGTCTCCATGCTGGTCATGTCGAGGCATCGTTCTGCAGCCATAAAAATAACAGAAATCCCTAAATGACAAGGGTCAGCAGTGGCTGTGGTGGGTACAGCCAGAAACTCTGGCCTTCTATTTCCAGCCATGGGCAGGAATTTCTTTATCTATGTCTGACAATACTTTTATAGTTTCAAAACATTGGAGCTGACCAAAGGACAGAAGCTGCAGTTCCCCGTTGAGCTGCCACATTAGAGCCTTTGTCCTAGGCCACAAATGTCACAGGAAATCGGAGGCTGGCTATAGCTGCTCTTGAAGAAACAGACACATAACACACACAGAGCACACAACACACACAGCGCACACAACACACACAGCGCACACAACACACACAGCACACACAACACACACGGCACCCACATCACCCAGACAGACCCAGAGCTTTTGGGAATTCAGGGTTCAGGGCTTCTAGAGTATGCCTGGACTCCCCAGGGCCGTGTGCCTCCACAGGGGGTGGCCTGAACTACGCGACCACTGCCGGGTCCCGCAGACATGCTGCAGATTACCCGCAGGAAACCTGTGAGGGTATTCTGGTAAAGTAGCCTCTTGGCCTCTACAGGGAGGCCCCACCTTGGCCCTGTGTGTAGGATGCTGGAGGCTAGCACCATGGCCTCCACCCTGCAAATGGCCTGCTGGAAACCAGTGTGTGGAGGCTGGGTCATCCTTTTTCTGCCCCACACAGCACTTTTGCCCTCTGCTAGTCGGGACAACTGTGCAGTTTATCAAGGAGTGGTCCTCCATAAATTCAGTGCTGGGCCGAGCTCACTTGCTTTAAGGACGGCGGCAGCCAAGAGCCCTCATAGCTGATAATGTCCTGGAACTCTGAGTGTGGCTTTGGTGTGTGTGTGTTTGTGTGCGTGTGAGCATGTGCGTGTGTGTGTGCATGTGAGTGTGTGCGCGCGTGTGTGCGTATGTGCGTGTGTGTGTGTGCGCGTGTGTTTGTGTACGTGTGTGCATGTGCGTGTGTGCGTGTGTGTGCGTGTGTGTGTGAGCATGTGCGTGTGTGTGTGCATGTGCGTGTGTGCGTGTGTGTGCGTGTGTGCGTGTGTGTGCATGTGCGTGTGTGCGTGCGCGTGTGTGTGCGCACGTGTGTGTGCGCGTGTGTGTGTGCGTGTGTGTGCATGTGCGTGTGAGCATGTGCGTGTGTGTGTGCATGTGCGTGTGTGCGTGTGTGTGCGTGTGCACACACCTGGGGCATTCTGAGCAAGCACATTTCCATCATAAAATGACAGTGGCACTGTTCACAGTGACTGTAAACATGAAATAAGATAAAACAAGCCCGAGGCAAGTGAAAGGCTTCACAGAGTCAGTGGCGTGAAACACACAGTCAGGGGCAGCAGCCTCAAGAATAAGGCAGCAATGGCAGGTGCCATGTAGCCTTTGGGAGTTTTGCCTTCTGTCTCAGTGTGTCTGGGTAGGTGCTGTAACTCTTCTTCTCCACAGGAGAGGGTATTGTTCCCGTCACAGAGGATGTGAGTAGTAAAGACAGCCCAATATCGGAGAGATTTTGAAAACAGGGTTTTGGGTAGAAGAAAGAATCAGTAGCTGATGTGGGAGTGATTTCTTATTAATAAAGAAACTGCCTAGGCCCATTGATAGGCCAACCCTTAGGTAGGTGGAGAAAACGGAACGGAATGCTGGGAGAAAGAGGCTGAATCAGTGAGTCGCCATGATTCTCCCACCCTAGACAGATGCAGGTTAAGATCTTCCCTGGTAAGTCACCTCGTGGGCTACACAGATTATTAGAAATGGGTTAGATTAATATGTAAGAACTAGCCAATAAGAGGCTGGAACTAATGGGCCAGGCAGTGTTTAAAAATACAGTTTCCGTGTAATTATTTCGGGGGTAAAGCTAGCCGGGTGGCGGGATGCAGGAGCCCACCGTTCCTTCAACAAGTAGCCGTGAGAAGTAGCTGGGTTGGAAAAGTCATGGCTGGGGGAACAAGACAAAGTTCTTTAGTGGACAGGGCCAGGGGGACAATGGGGGGTGTGTGTCCTGGGGTGGACAGGCATCCTTCTCAATTCCTGGGGCCCCCGGATAGCTCTGTTTGGCCTAGCCCAGGAGCTGTCTCTGGCGTGAAATACGCCATCTACCTAAGTTTCTTTTGTTGCTGTCCTGAAATGTAGCTCCAGGTTCTCAGCCTTTCCAGAAGGCTGTTTTTCCCATCCGCCATGCCCGAAGCCTAGGATTTAACGTTTACAAGCAGGAGAAGAAGGCACCAAGGTTGAGCCGCCCTCTGGTCCTCCCTCGGTGACTAGGAAGGAAGTGGCTAGCTGAGCAGGTGGTCCGAGGCACTTGGTGGGGATGAGGGCAGCGGTGAGCCAGCCCAGAGTCTCCCGAAGCAGGGTGGGGGACTGTTCTGCCCAAGCTCTTCGGGTCTGGCTAGGTGTCTCAAGTAGCGACTCATGCCTGGGAGTCCTCTTCTAATTCTAGAAATGATTTAACAGTGAAAGAGTCACAGAGAGGAACCGTAATTGTTGAATGAATCACATGAGATTTAAAAAGGTTTAGCTCAAATATTTATAGACAAAGTTAAAAATATGCTCACCCCTGCCGTGCGGTCTGAGAGTTCACCAGGAGGGTGAACAGAACACAGAATACCATGCGCACCGAGGCCCTGGGCTGGGCTGTCCCTCCCACCGGGCTCTGAGCAAGGGGTGGCCCTTTTCTGACCTCACATCCCAGGAACCTCCCAGCTCTTCTCACGCTGGCTGCTTCTCCCAGAAGGTCTGGAGATCACTGAGGTTTGTGGTGGTGGGGTGCTGTGTTGTGCTGTGCCTAGGTTCTTGGGCAGTTGAGGCTTTGGCTTCCATGGGCTGCTCCTTCCTGCATGTTTTACGCAGTGGATCTCACACTCAGGAAAGTTGAGACAATCTCTATCTTTTTATTGAAATTGGTTTTTAATTATTTTTAAAATTTTAAGCATGCATACTTGCGCAACTATGTTTGCATGCATGTATGCAGTTGCGTGTATGTATGCAGTGTACCTCTGCCTCTCTTTTCCCCTGCCTATGCTCCTTTCATGGCATCTGCACACACAGGACTTTATGGATATGTGAAGTCTAGGGAACACAAATGAGAGAACACACACAGCAACCGCCTTTCTGAGACTGACGTCAGTCATTCGGTACGACGGTCTCCAGTTGTAACCATTTGTCTACACATGGCCCAACTTCATTCTTCTCTAGGGCTGAAAACCATCTCCTCACACACACGAACCAATCGTCTTTGCCTTTGATGATGGACACCTAGGTTGGTCCCATCATAACTGTTGTGTAGCGTCAATGAGTGCTGACCTCCCAATACCTCTGTGGTAGGTTGGACTGGCCTCTCTCGCGCTCTTTAGGAAACAGGCTCCAGATGGGAACGAGTCCTACGGCTTCCCTGAATTTTGAGTGAGGGCATGGTTCAAAGCAAACACTTCTGGAAACAGTCTATTGCTCTTCTGCCATCAAAAGTTCCCTTGCTTGATGCCTGGTTGCTTAGAGACACAGCGTGCCGATGGTACCTTCATGGTAACCAAGGTAATGTCACTTCTCTGCTGCCTACGTTTCCCAGGGCAGTGGCCTCTGACACTCCCAGAGCTTTGATGGCTGTCTAGTGAGATAGCTAGACTCTGGACGATACAGGGTCACATCAGGGGGTCTGGGCTGAGCTGGGGGTACTGGAAGAACCGAAACTAGTGTGAGATCTCTCTGCACCTCAGTTGGCCATGGCAACCCATCCGGGGCACACCTCAGCCTGTCTCAGTAGCTTGGGCTATCATCACACTGTGCCGCTCTGGCCTGGTCCTCTACTCACATGTATTTAATGCCAAAGTTGAGGCTAGATGTCTCCAGTCCAGATACTGAGGCAATTGATTTCTAGTGGAAGATTCTTCCCTGGCTTGTGGACAGTGGACTCTGCTCCCTCACTGGGTCCTCATGGCCTCCCCCTGTGTTGAGAGAGTCAGTGTTCCCATGTTCCTTAGCTCTCTTTCAGGTCAAGTCCCAGCCTTCCAGCCTGATCTCCCTCACCTGCTCCATCACCAGACACAGGGTGATGAGGCAGGGATGTAGTAGTATCTGCATTTTGGGGGTACAGTAGAGTTTATGAGACAGGCTTCCCCTGCACAGGGGAGAAAGCTGAAGTCCAAGGAAGTTTCTCAAAGCCGTGTCCCAGCAGCTCAGGCGAGTTGGGAAGGCTGGAATTTGTCTACCAGAGGATGAACTGGGGGTGGGTTTCCCTTGAGGACCTTCTCTGTGGGCGCTTCTCTTAGCCTGGGCACCAGTTGCCTTTAGAAGTGGAGACCAGCCTCAGAAACCCCTTCCTCTTTCGCCTCTGGTGTCAGAGGGACGCTGGTCAGGGTGTAGATTTCTAGAGTAGAAACTGTTTTTAACATGGACGTGAAGCTGTTTCTCACCTGATTTTGTCACTGTAGGGATGATTCTGGACCCTGGTGCAGCTTGGAGAAGTTGCTCCTTTGCGAGGCATAGGATCTGATTTCCCCTCGTGATTTGAGTTCCACAGGCATGCCCTTCATATAGAAGGCTTCTAGGTTGTGTGCTTGGGGTTGTGCAGTTTCTTAGGTGTTTCCCTCATAAGTTTGGACTTGACAAGAGCAAGTTAGATGTCTAGCATCCTCTTCTGTGGTTCACTGGGCTTCAGGGACAGCAGGCAGAGCGGCACTTGGCAGGCCTAAGCTTTTTCGCCACCAGCCACAGACTTCGTTGCCTCTCACTGTGGCTTCCTCCAGTCCAGCTACCTTCTGACCATACTGTCCAGTGACCTCCAGACTGAAGTCAGCATTTGCCTTTGGTCCCCAGACATGCTTTGTGATAGTCAGGGAAGACAAGGGACACCTATACCACTCCTCGCATTGGAGACGCCCCATCTTTAACCCGCCCAGCCGACACTGCAGTCATTCACGTGATCCTCAGGACTGGGTCTGGGAAGTCAGAGCACTGTCAGTACTGCTGGGATCTCGTTTTGCTACCATGTAGGAATTCTGCAATGTCTCACCAAGCTGGGTGAGTAGAGAGGCTTCTAGCTCCTCCGCCAGGGGCACTGTCTCCACATTTAAGCAAAGAAAGATTTGGTCACTCCTTTAGCAGATATACAGAAAGACCACAGCCGCAAGCAAGCTGGGCTAGCCATTGTGGGGACCCAGGTACTCTGTGGCTGCGTGTAAAAGCTGAATCATTTGACTTTGCCACTTAAAAATAATGTTGGTATGTAAGGCTATTTTTAAAAATATCCTCTTCCATGATTCAAAACTAAAACACAGTTTTGTTCAGTCTTAAACATTCACACAAAATCATTTCTTTGGTAGAAAACAAAAAAAGACTAAATAGTTTCAGCCAAAGGGCTTTCAGAAATTTATGAGTCACCGAGTGAAGGTCACGAGGTGGTGGTGGTTGTCGTGGTGGGGGTGGAGGTGGTGGTAGAGGTGGTGATGGTGGTGGTGGTGGTGATGGTGGTGGAGGTGGTAGTGGTGGGGGTGGTGATGGTGGTGGTGGTGATGGTGGTGGTGATGGAGGTGGTGATGGAGGTGGTGATAGAGGTGGTGATGGAGGTGATGGTGGTGGTGGTGATGGAGGTGGTGATGGTGGTGGTGGTGGAGGTGCAGGTGGTGGTGATGGTGGTGGTGGTGGTGATAATGGTGGTAGTGGTGGAGGTGTCGGTTGTTGGTGGTCTGTAGATAGACTTCACTGAGGCACACTGTTCTGTTTTGCTTGTGTGAAATTGTGCATGTGCAGGTACATGGAAGACAGAGGTGCTGAGCTAGGCATGGGCTGTGTTTACTTCTGTGTGATGTCTGTCTTTCTTACAAGGCTGAACCAAGCCCATCTCTGGAAGACCCATCAAGCTCAGCCTTCCTGCGTAGCGCCTATCCCAAATCTGCTCATCCCCGGCCATACCTGATAAGTTTAGTTCTTCTTTACTGGGTGGCTTCCCAGTTGCTGACATACTGCGTGTAAATATTTTTAAATAGCAAGCATAGGCTGTGGCTATTCTACTGATAAATGAGATTGGATGGCTGCTCCAGGAATGGCATGGGGTACTTGGCTCCTCCCAGATAGAACAGGAAGTCAGGATGGCGCAGCCATGGGGAGCAGGTTTCTCCATCACTGTGACTGTCCTAAGGGAGCCATGGGAGAAGCACAGGAGATCAGCTTCGAGTCCAAAGGACTTGGAGAGAGTCTACACTACTCAAGGTAGCAGGGGAGTGTGCTAGTCCCTCCGGGCAAACCCTACACTAAAGGCTTCTACTTCTGCAGGCACACATCAAACCTAAGAGGGCAAACTTACAAGCTGCGGGGCTCTAGCCTGAGTTTCCTGCCCCTCACTGACTTCTTTCTGGAAGTCTGTGGCACTTGTGACAATTATTAGGAAGGGTAAGGCATCCACCCTCTGTGGGTGATGCAGGAGACCTGGCAAAAGGACGACCAGATGAGAGTGGGGTCTCAGAGGCACCCATTCCATCTAGAGGAAGAGCTCCCAGCTCTGGAGGGAAGCTGGGGACAGTTCTACTTTTAGGAGCTATGACTGCCTTCAGTGGGACCACATCTCTCTCAGCCCTATGCTGCGGCGAGGCCTGGCTGCTGTCTCACTCAGGACAGTTGGAGCTGCTGGATAACTCTACCATCCCAGCAAGTCAGGGGCACCCTGGCCCAGCTCCTGGGTGTCACACCATTGTGTCATATTGCCTGGGAGGAGATCATGACACAAGGTCTGGTCTTCACGCTTGTGCTCAGGCACTGCTCCTTATACTAATGTGAAAGGGAGGAACATCGGGAGCAGATTCACAGCCATGGCACGCTCGGATGTTTGTGGGACACTCCTCAGGACACAGCTCTGGGAGCACAGCCTCTGTCTGGGCCTCACGCTCCACCTCTTCTGGGCCGAGTCTTCCTCAGACATTCTGCTCTCGTTTTGGATGTGCTCCTGGACCCCCTAGAAGCTTCTGGCAGAGCACCAGACATCTATGTAACACACTCAGGAAACCTGAGCAGGAATTACACCATCAACTCCGGCAAAGAAGAAAAACACCTTTGTGATAAAAATACAAACAATTTTGGCACATGTATACTTCATTAGATATTTATCAAATAATTTAAAAGTTGGCTCAAAACAACTGTAATTTACTGCGCAGCTCCCTGATAGCCAGATAAAAGGGAGGACTGGAAAGCAGTGTTGGCCGGCTCTACTCTGGTCTTTCAGCGGTGCGGCTTTCTGGGAACCACGTGCATACCCACCATGCTATCCCTCCAAGGACACAGCTTGTGAGCAGTGCGAACCTCTACAAGCACCTGTGAAGATGGTCACCAGGCTATCTCTGAGATGTGACCAGGAAACCTGGCTTACCGGAGTCCCGAGGGGGTGGCAAGCAGTGCTGTCCTTTTTACATAGAAAGCAAGGGTCCTAACAATGGAATGAGAACCCAGAATGGTAACGTGACTGACTATGCCCTCTGAGGGTCAGTCATGTCCCACAGCTACCTTTTGACAGAGGGAGAAGCGTGTAACTCAGAGCTGAAGATCAAGTCAGCATTTAGTTTTGAAGACAGGTGTGTGAACAGAGGTGGTTCTGGGTATTACCACGACCTTAAATCATTTATCCTGCAGGCTGCATCCATTTCTTTATCCTTGGGCTCATAGCTGGAGCCCCTAGAGAGTGCGTCTCTGGTGTTCTGACACTCTGGGAATGCAGGAGACTGGGAGAAGAAGGATGCTGCTTATTGGTTTCATGTTGAACCTCGGGAGCCTCCTAAGGTGTGGACATCAAGGGTGTGAATAGGGAGACCCAATCTTTTAGTTGTGGTGGATGAAACCCTCACATTGTATAGACATGGGATGAACTAAGAGAGGGTATCAGATCATTCTGGAACCCTAGAGTAAACTTGTGGGCTGCCACAGTATAGACGGTGGCCCTGGGTTGGCCTGGGACGAGGCTGCACTCCCCTGTGCAGCTGTGTGCGCCAAGCTCCGCAGTACAGCCTGTACAGCCTCATGAAGCCTGCCTCTCTCTCTCCCTCAACTACCATCAATTTTGCAAAGCAAACGTACTTTAAGACATGTCAAAAGTTGTGCATGTCCCAGGTGGGCCAGAGAAGAGGGAAGACTGGTGTAAAAGGAGCCAAGAATTCTCACTTGTTGATGAAAGGTAAGATTATGCACCTGGCACTGGCTGCCTGGCTGCCTGCGGTGAAGCAGGGCTTTTCTCTGGCCCTTTCTGAATGTGTTTGTTATGCTGGCTTACACAGAGGTGCTATTCACAGCTGTGGTGAGCCTCACTCCCATTTTCTCTGGACGGGCTCTGGAGCCTGGGCTGGAATAGATTGGGTCTCCCGGGAACTCCAGCCCGAATGTTGATGAGACAGCTAATATTTTAGAGGGGAGTCAATGTCTTCAGGTGTCTCTCGTCTAAAACCAAAAATGCATGAGAGGATGATCAGAGAGCAACGTGAAAAAGGGGACGAGGCCAGCCAACTAGGTCTCCCATGGATGGGGTTGGAGGTCTCTGCACGGAGCTGGCAGCCACGCAGGCCACACATCTCTGCTTCTACCAATCCTTGTGAGCTGAAGATACTGACTCTGGAGATCTCGGGACTCTTTGGGAACTCACCTGGGTGTGTCCCTCAGGCCGTCTGCCTCTTCCTGACCTCTCATGAGCTGACCCACCAAGTCTTTCGCCTGGACTCCGATCGACATAGCTGATGGGATACCTCAGACCCTGTTTTCCCTGAATGTAGCCTTTGCTCCTTTCCAGAGCTGCCCATCTCTTTTGTGCCATGATCCACACCAGAAATCTTCATAATGTGTCTGATTTTTACCTTTCTTTTCGATTCTGACTCAGTCTGTTATGAAGTTGCTTGAAAAATGTCCACTTCATTCTGGGTGTTTTCCGCAGGTAGGCCGTGCTAACATTGCATTCCTGCTGATTCTGACCTGGGACCTTCCTGATTCCCAGCACCTGAACAACCTGCTGAACACAGAGCCTAGTGAGAAGGTTCTAGCTTATGGAAACCCCAGCTTCTTGCTCTGGCCATAGGAGTGGATATAGTCACACATCCCACCGTGCTTTTTTGAAGCCCGTCCGCTGTCCCCTGGGGTCACCAGGCTGTGAGCTGGTTTCTCAGAGCTTGTGACTCCAGAATAATAGAGATATCATACCCTCCCTTCCCCACTTCCTTCCTAATCCTGTCCTCTGTCATCTTTCCCTTGAGTTTGGCATGGCTAACGTGTGCAGTGCCCCAGTGGTGGCGAGGGGGGTGGGGACTACATCCCCTCAGACCTCTGACTCGTTTTCTTTGCTTGTGTCCCTGGCAGTGGCACCCTTGGGTCCTTTGAGTGTTCAATGTACTATCCATTGTACAATGGAGCCACCTTCCTGGGAGCCTCAGCTCTGTGAGAACTCCCCGTGCTGTCCCTTACTCTCTGTCGCAGAACCAACGTACCTTCTTCTCAAGAGCAGCAAGATTTCCTTCACGTAGCACTTGGTGGATATGGTGGCCTTCTGGAAGAAACCAGAGACACCTTGCTGAGGCTCTGATTTGCGTTTTTCTTGGGTGACAGCTAGTTTTAAGGGTCAGCTTGACAAGACAAAGACTCACGGGGAAGGGAGTCTCAATGGGGAATTGTCAAGATAAGGCTGGCCTCTGGGCATGCTTGAGAGGGATTTTCTTAATTGAGTTAATTGAGGTAAAGACCCACCCTGAACGTGGCAGCACCATCTCCTGGCTGGGTCCTGGACCCAGAAAGAGTGGAGGAAGCAAGCTGAGCACTAAGCTTGCATGGATTTGTTAGTGTCTCTCTGCTCACGACTGTCAGGTGACTGCTGGTTTCAGCCTTCTGCATGACTGTCCTAAGGCCCTCTGTGGGACTAAAACCTGGTATGGTGAGCTGAAGGGTCTCCAGCTGCTTCTTTGTCAGGGCGTTTAATAAAACACCCGGTATTAACACCGCTGAAAACTTTTTGATAAATCTATCCATTGGCCACATCTTTTGAGACATGTTTGCTCAGGGTCTCTGCCCATTTTCGCTTTGTCTCACATATGAGATGCCTGGCTTTCAAACGTTTTCTCCTCTCCTTTTATCCCGTGCTGAACCTTTCGTTTAAACATTATGTACTTTGTCCCAAGAATTCTCTCTGAAGCTCAGGACCCCCAAGCTTTCTTCCAGACAGTTCCCTCTGGGAGTTTTCCAGCTCCACTTCCTGCGTCTCAGTCTTTACTCAAGTGTATTTTTATGCATAGTGAGTGGCTGGTTACTTTATCAGCTTGGCACAAACCCAGAGTTATCTGGGAAAAGGGAATCTCAATTTAAGAATTGCCTCTATCAGATTGGCCTGTGGGCATATCATCAGAGCCTTCCCTTGATTGCTGATTACTGTGGTAGGGCTCAGCCCCCCACAGCCTATAGGTACCATACCTGGGCAGGTGCTCAGCAAGACAGAGGAAGCCAGCCACTAAACAGTGCTCCCCTACGGTTTCTGCTTCTGGCTTCTGCTTTGAGTTCCTGCCTTGGCTTCCAAACAAACAAACAAACAAACCCTTTCCTCCCCAAGTAGGTTTTGGTCAGGGTTTATTACAGTAACAGAAAACCAAGTGAGACATAAAAATTTGATTTTGTTCTTCTGCATATGAATTTCTAGATTTCCTGGAACAGATAATTTGAAGAGACTATTATTGTCGTTCTTGTTTGTTTGCTTTTTTTTCTGTGTATTTCTGGCACATTGGGGGAAAATTGGTTACTATAAATGTGTGGATTTATTTCTGGTCTTTCTCTTCTGTTTTAAATGATATGTATCTGCTTTCTGGCAGGTTGCCATACTGTTTGGGGCCTCTGTAGCACTACATTGTACTTTGAAGTTAGGAAGCACAATCTTTCTGGCATTCCCCCCCCCCGCCCCCATCTTTTGCTATGTAGGTTCTTCTGAAATTCCATTTGAATTTTAGGATTTTAAATAATTTATTTTAATGAGAATCTCATTGGGCACCTGATAAAAATGAAATAGAATCTGTAGTCACTTTGAATATCAGGCACAGTTAGCTGTATTATTTTCCCCTGAATATTTCCCCATGTTTTAGCATCTTCAATTATTTTTCAAAAATGCTCTATAGCTTTCTGTATTTAGGGAAAGAAAATATTTTTCTGAAAGGTAACTTCTATTCCCAAATAGTGCTAGCATCAGAGTGTGCTTGAGAATTGTGAAAACCTCAAAAGATCAGATGAGAATATTGCATAAAAGACAACTGGATCTCTGACTCTATCTCCATCCATCACCAGATGAAGGTTCTATGATGATATGCAAGATATTCGTCATTATTGCTCTAGGATAGGGTCATTTCAGGTTCCCTATCCTCAGCTGCCCAAGGAACTAACTGGGGACCTCGGCTTGGGCACCTGGGAGCCCCTCTAGGGTCAGGTCTCTTGCCAACCTTAAAGTGGCTCCCTTAACTAAGAATTGTGGTTCCGTGCTCCCCTGTCCAACCTTCCTTTATCCCAATCCTCCTGTTTCCCCAAGGCCCCCCCTCCTTCCCTTCTAACTTTTCTCTCCCCATCTCCCCTTACCCCCATCCCACCCCACCCCCAAGATCCCAATTTTCTCCCAGGCAATTTTGTCTACTTCCCTTAGTCAAGAGGATAACTATATGTTTTTCCTTGGGTTCACCTTCTTACTTAGCTTAGACCCACACTGGAGCACTGGACTGAGCTCCCAAGGTCCCAATGAGGAGCAGAAGGAGGGAGAACATGAGCAAAGAAGTCGGGACCATGAGGGGTGCACCCACCCACTGAGACAGTGGAGCTGATCTATTGGGAGCTCACCAAGGCCAGCTGGACTGTGACTGAAAAAGCATGGGATAAAACCGGACTCTCTGAACATGGCGAACAGTGAGGGCTGATGAGACGCAAAGGACAATGGCACGGGGTTTTGATCCTGCTTAATGTGCTGGCTTTGTGGGAGCATAGCCAGTTTGGATGTTCACCTTCCTAGATATGGACGGAGGGGGGAGGACCTAGGACTTACCACAGGGCAGGGAACCCTGACTGCTCTTTGGACTGGAGAGGGAGGGGGAAAGGAGTGGGGGGAGGGGGAGAAGGGTGGGAGAAGGGGGAGAAGAGTGGGAGGAGGGGGAGGGAAATGGGAGGCTGGGAGGAGGTGGAAACTTGTTTTTTTTTTTTTCTCCTTTTCTCAATTAAAAAAAAAAAGACAACTGGATGCTCACCTTACTAGACCTGGATGGAGGTGGGTGGTCCTGGGACTTCCCACAGGGCAGGGAACCTGATTGCTCTTTGGGCTGAGGAGGGAGGGGGACTTGATTGGGGGAGGGGGAGGGAAATGGGAAGCGGTGGCGGGGAAGAGACAGAAATCTTTAATAAATAAGTAAATAAAAAAAAAAAGACAACCAAGGGCGGGAAGAAACAAAGACACTACCTTCCACCAGAGCAGTGATTGACAGATGGAGAATCACCGTTGTCTGCATCACAACGAGCCTGAGAAAGAATCGACTTTCATGTTTGAACAGGTGATAAATGTGCGTGGAACAAGCTTCAAGGGTGCATAGAGCACAAACGGTAGAGATAGTCTCGCCTGGGCAATGCAGTTAGGGCATTGCCCCGTATAACTGGGAAAAAGGAAGTGCTGGGTGCCCTGTGTGTGAATAAGGCACGGAGATGATGGTGCGCAAAGATGCTGGGCGTGACCCAGTGGGGTCCAGGTTCCTGATAGCTGCTGGGCACGGTAAGGGGCAGGGAAGATTCGTGAACTCAGGGGGCTTGTCACCGGCATTCGGCATTCGTGAGGGAAGGTCACAGCCTACTTTGAAAGTGTTTTTGACTTTCAAATGTTCCCGATATATTTGACTTTATTTGGCTTTAACTAACTGAGAGAACAAATCAGAATATGTCGCTGGGAGGCCACACATTCTGCAAGGCCAGAGGAGCTTCAGTGGGTAGGAGGAGCTTCAGCCGGGTGGGAGGAAGTCTCCTAGTCCAGGACCAGAAAAGCATCCTTGTCCATCTTTATCCTCCACCTTCACAATCCAAGGCAGACTCATTAAAACTTGATTGCTGTTAGTGTGCGGGGAAGAAATTGCCATCTAGAGAGAAAGAAGAATGATGAGAGAATAGTAAATAATCAGGACAGACTTTTAGCTAAAATTGTGAAATAAACATGCATAGCCCACAGCTAGACGGAAGACACTCCTCCCTCCCCCGTCGCTGTGAGCCCTGCCTCCCCTCTCCTGTGCGGTCCCTGGTCTCTTGGCAGCATCTGCCTCTGCGTGTTCCTTACAAGGCAGCCGATTCAGGACCTCGACGTTTGTATACTTTAAGCGGTGTGGCTCTTCTTTTGCTTCTGCAGCCAGACTTATCTATGAGTTATGAAACAAGACAGGAGTAATTGAAAGCAGGTGCTGTGGATGACTTTGTTACCTGCCTCTCATCCGGTCTATCTTTCCGTGGAAGTGGGTGTGCCCGGGGTATGTGCAGACATGCCATCTAGATAAGATCTCTTAAATTTCTCTGTCCTTCCCTTCCTAAAACTTTTAAAGAGCAGGAAACAGGAAAAGGAGGAAGGCGCAGAAGACGCAGATAATCCTGGACTATGCTGCCCACTCTGACTTAGACTGATCGTGGCTTGATTTCCTTATCTGTCCTGTCTTCCCTTTGAAGGCAGCAGCCCCTTTGCAGCAAGGCAGGGAGCAGGAATGTTCTCATATGTGTCTGTGTATGATGATGTTGATAAAGGCTGTGCTGCCTGAAAACTTTCTCCAAAGGCCATACTTGGTCTACTCTGAACTATGATGTTGTTTTAGTTGTCTCTCTGTGGTTCAGAGACAGGGAACAGTCACAATGGTCAATTTTTTTGTGTTAGTGTGTCTGGGCCAACATGCCCAGCTGTTTGGCCAAACACAATGTTACTGTGGCCTTGAAGCATTTGAAGATGCTACGAACATTGAGCCAGATGACCTTGTGCTGTGTAGGTGGGCCTCCACGAGTCCGCTGAAACCTTGGCAATGGGGTGTGGGTGTGGGGGGGGGGGGAGTTTCCCGAGACAGCAGACCTTTAGCCTGCAGAATGCCTCTGGACTGTGGGACCAGCTGTTTCCAGGGTCAGCTTGCTGTTTTCCCTGTGGATCCCAGGCTTGCCAGCTCCCAGTATTGCAGAAACCAACTCCGTTATCTCCCCGTCTGTGCTGAGTTATGTAACAACTCCCTTTTGCTTTTTATAATACTTGGTTAGGGTAGGAGGCTGCCACAGTTGTGAATGCATGTTAGCTTTACCGTGCAATGAGCCACATACCAAGGTTCACACTTCCCAGGAGCCCGGGAGGTTCTGTGGATGACGACCTGCCCACCTCCTCTTTTTCTGTAATACCTCTCCATCCCCTTAGCCCATACCTGCTCGTGACTCACCCTGTTTAACTCAGCCACCTAAGAGGCCGAACACATGTCAAAGACTATGCCAGGTGCTAGGCACACCCAGGCCTTGCATCTCTGCAGGAGGCAAAGAAGATGCATAGGTGCTTGGGGCAGACTGTGAAAAAGGAGCCACCAGAGAAGGAAGGGGACGGGTCTTGCTGTGAGCGTTCTGGTGTGAAGTCTGTGCTTCTAACAGATAAGTCAGGGAGACGGGTTTTCTGAAAGTCAAATTCAGGGGAAATAAATCCAGGCCTTAAGTTTAACGAACGTCTAAATGACCCACAATCAGACACAAGGGGAGCCCCTCACGGCAAGTAAATATTCTTCTGCAGAATCACTGACTGACAAGACAACCTCTCTGAGTTGGGGTGCAGCCAAAAGTCAAGGGCCAGAAACCTAAAACATGGAGAGAAGTGTAAATTCTAGACATGTGTCAACCTGTGTTATGGATTTGTTTTGTTTTGTTTTGTTTTCATTTATCGGAGATAGGAATATCTACGTTCTCAAGTCTCTTCTGCCGAGTTGGTGTGTGTTAGGCATCCAAGAGTCCAGGTGTACAAATGGAGCTATAAGGCATCAGGGTGATGTGTGTGCATTTGTGTGTGTGTGTGCGTGCATGCATGTGTGTGTGTGTTGTTAGGAAGAGAATAGGTATAAGGTATCACTGTTGTACCTGTGAGCATGCTCCCAGTGCCGTGGTAACTAACGTACAAGATGGCTGCTCCTATGGTGTTGATTCTTTCTCTTTCACCCACGCCCCTTAGGCAAGGAGCTCAATCGAGCAGAAGGAATGAATGAGCTCACAAACACTGCAAGCCCTAGGATGAGGAAGAAGACTTTGAGAAAGAAGCATTCATTTTCATTGAGTTGGAGGCCATCCACAGAATCTTTGGCTTCTCCGCTGGGCCTTCCAGGGATAGTGTGGGCATATGAGTAGTTCAGTCAAAGCTAGTGCATCCGGTCTTGGGGACCTGGGCATGGGATTTAGCAATGAGCAGCGTGTAGTTAGGCTGGACACTATTGGGATGCTGCAGAGCCACTAGGAGTCTGTTCATGGATCCAGTGGCCAGCCTGGGAGAAGAGACCACAGGGAACAAGGCACGTGAAAATGCTCTGACCTCCAGGAAGGCTCCAGTAGTGATGACCAAGGTAGCCAGTTAAGCCGTACCCACCCCCACCACCGGTGTTTGACGTCAGGCCATTTTTTTCTAGTTACTAAAGTTTGGGTTGACTGTTATACAGGGATTGCTGAAGTAAGGGGGCACTCTGACCCCAGGTTTCTGACGGGAAGCTCCTGGGGCACCCGACTCTGAATTTCCACCTTTAAGGAGGTTGCAGGTGAACGCTAGGGAAGCTCATTAGGAGGTGGAGGAACAAAGATCCCCTACTCAGGCAGCCATTGTAGTTAAGTCTAGCCATTGTAGCTTGGTGTTTAGTGGAAAGAGAACACAAAAGTGCTTAGTGCTTGGGGCGATGGAGCCTTGTGACTTCCAAGTTGAGTCTGGAGTGCCTGCTCTGCCAGCTGGATCAGCTGGAATGGGGCACCTTTCTCTTCATGTCTGCTTGCTTTTATCAGAGGGAGTGTTCCTGGAGCTGTGAGACCAGAGCTGGAGATCTGTGGGGACAGCGGGGGAGCCAGGGAGAACAGAGGGTGCTGACTTACCTGACTATTTCATTTTAATATGCTTTCTAAATTTTTATTATGTGAGTGTGTGTGTGTGTGTGTGTGTGTGTGTGTATGTGTGTGCATGTGCGTGTGCGTGTGCCTGCCATGGCAAGAGTGTGGCGTTCAGAAGACAATTTGTGCATCTTCGGTATGAAACTCAGACGGTTGGTGACAAGCACCTTTAACTGCTGAGCCATCTAGCTGGCCCCATCCTTTTTAAAGTTAAGAAAACGTCACTGCCTAGAGCAGCCCAATCCAAGGGTCCTATTGTTAATGCACTTTTTTTTACCATATAAATATAATTATGTCACTCCACCTCTCCCTTTAGTCCTTCCTACCCTCCCCATGTATCCCCGACTTCCTCCCAAATTTATAGTCTCTTCTTCATTGTTGCTGCGTACACATATAAGTAATTGAACAAATATGTAAATACAAACAGTTGAGTAAGTCAGTCTGCCTGCATGAGGCCTGAACACTTGATATTGGAAGAACCAACTGGATCTTCCAGGGAAAGACTCTTTCCCCCTCTTTCAGAAGTTCTTAAATGACTTCATCTGGAGGTCATGCCCTGTGAGATTTCCCTCATCTAGGTTGAGATGTCAACTGCTGCTGGAATTGTTCAGATGGTATTCAAGCAGCCATGTTATTAAGATTTCATGGGTATATCTTCCCTGTCTGTGTGATTTGAATGGGAATGGCCATAGACTCATATGTTTGAATATTTGGTCCCCAGTTGGTGGAACTGTTTGGGAAGGATTAGAGGTGTGGCTTTGTTGAAGAAGATGTGTCGCTGAGGGTGGGCTTTGAGGTTTCAAAAGTCCACACCATTCTAGTTGTCTCTCTGCCTCACGGAAATTATCTTAGCATGTAAACTCTCAGCTGCTGCTCTAGGGCTGTGCCTGCCTGCTTCCATGGTCTCTGCCATGACAGTTGTAGACTCACCCTCTGAAGCTGTAAGGCCCCAAATAAGCCTTTCCTTCTGTAAATTGTCTTGATCATGGTGTTTGATCACAGCAATAGAAAAGTGCCCAGTTCACTATCCCAGCTAGAAAGCACAGTCTCCCAGCAGATTTCTTCTGCCTCTGGCGGTCTTTCCACCCCCTCTTCTGTGATGTTTCCTTAGGCCCAAGAGTTGTGGTGTAGATGTGACATCTGGGACTGGGGACTCCAGTCAGGTGTTCTTGGCATCTTAACCACCTGTGGCTTTCTGTAATGGTCCCCTGATGTAAGAAGAAGCCTCACTGATGAGAAGTGAGAGCTACCTTATCTGCAGATTTAAGGATAAGCATTTAGACTGCCATTACAAAGTTATATAGGTTTATTAGGGTGGTGGTAGGGTCTAGTTTAGAGTAAGTCCCCAGTCTGTTTCTCTCTCCTACTTACCTCTCTGCCTTGCCCATTCTTTGATATCTCATTTTGGTACTGGTTAGGCCTCCTCTCCTCTCTGCCCTTTGTGTCCTGCCTTCTGTGTGCACTGGGGAGGAAGATTAGGGCAGTAGACTTCCTAGGCTGCTCTCTATGGGACACACAGCACAGAGGCTCTGATTCCCATGTTCACTGGGTACGTCTTCAAGGGTCTGGAGATCCTGCAACCTCTTCATTTCTGAGGAAGAGGCATGCAGATGGGTGGATCTGTGTCTCCCTTTGTCTGTCTGTCTGTCTCTCCATCCCACCTCCTCTCTCTCTTACTGTGTGTGTCTGTGTGTTCAAAGGTCCTATATCCAGTGAAAGGAATTCCAGCATCTGGGTCCCTGGGGCTTCTGACCTGCAAGTTGTCATTCCTGGAGAATAAGGGCATCTCCTTCCTGCAGCTCACTCCTGCAGCTCCATCCACAAGGTGGGGTGGTCCTAAAAGATATTTATTTGTAAGAGAAGACTGTATCATAAATTGGTTAGAAATATTTTCTCTTAGATTATACTTCCTCCTAATAGTATTATGTAAATTCTAATAGTTTCTCACTAGAAAACAAATTTGAAAATTTTTTAAATACTTGAAAATTCTTAAAATAAAATTACAAAATCTTAAAAATGATTACAGCTATAGTTATACTTTTCAGGACAGGGTTTCTCTGTGTAACCCTGGGTTTTCTGGAACTCACTTTGAAGACCAGTTTGGCCTCAAACTTACAGAGATCAGCCTGCCTCTGCCTACCAAGTGCTGCAATTAAAGGTGTATGCCACCACACGTGACTGCTTCTGATAATTCTGATCATTCAAACTAACCAATAAACTTCAAGGCTCTCTTTTCCGACTTTCACACTGACTATTTTCCAAGTCAAGTCCACTTAGAGGCTCAAGGCCCCTAGGAAGCTGTGGGGTGGCCCAGCTGCCCGTTAAGACACTGGGTAGATCAGATACGTTGCAGAACTCACCATTCTTGTGAGGGAACCTTTGGTGCTGAATTATGTACAATTGCTGAAATGACAAACGTAGCCCAAAGTCACAACTCTGTTTATCCCAGAAAGTCCGGATGCATCTCCATGGAGACCCCCTGGAAGTTTTGAAACAGGTGCTGTGTGTCCTGAGCATCCGAAGCACGACCTGTTCCGCCAGAGATGCTGTAGTGACCAGGGTCAGCGTTGAGCTGGTGTTAGAAAGGCACTAAAAGATGTGGGCAGATGCGAAAGGGTGAGTGACTCAGGTTATGGAGGAGGCAGGTGCCAAGGGTTTGAACAAGGAACTTACCGGGGAGGGTGGAGCTAAAGGGAGCAGATCAGCACTGTGCCACTGCCCCTATGCTGCTGTGCTTGGATCTGCACCCCCTCCCCCATGTGGTGTGTGAGCCTGGGACACGGAGTGGCCGTTTGGTGCCTACAGAAGGCCAGCTTTGTTAGATGTAGAAGACTATCTTTCTGTCTTCCTTTCTCCAGCTGTAAGCTTCTCCAGTTTGAGTGCTCTCAGTGCTGAAACTAAACTACCTTACGGGAATGAAAGAAGAAGTGTGGTTTCCTCTGGGCATGCAGAATGTCAGAACACACAACTGAATCTCTTTTAGGTGTGGCTTTCTAGGGACAAAAGATACTGCACAGGCTGGAGGTAAAACCAGCCAGGACCAAACAGGTTTCTTTGGCTTCCTGGGCTGTAGGCAGCGAGAGGAACACAAACCAGAGCCAGCTGATGAAGTACAGCTGCATAAGAAGTATGCTGTCTAGGGGACACACAGCAGCGGGGGTGGGGACGTCTCAGCGTAGGCTTCCACTGCCAGGTAGCTTCGGCATGAAACAGTTTGTCTGAAATATAGAAGAGAATTTTCTCTTTGTGCGATATATTTCAATGCCCAGAGAAGAGGGAGGAATTAAGGCTTAGAGGGTGTGTGGAATTCTGTCCCATGCAGCTGGGTTAGGGACTGCTGAGAGGAAGCAGGAATCCCTGGATGTTAACGGAGAGTTCTTTTTAATAGAGTATCTTCTTACACCGTTTTCTGTCCGTATAAACTCTGTGTGGTCCACACTGCCCTAGAGGACTCCCGGCAAGCCATATTTCTCTCTCCATTTTAAAACGTCTTCTCTCCCCCTCTTCTGAAGGTATGTCTCCCATGAAGAAAGGAAGAAGGGACCCTCTAGGTTGGGTGGACAGGGAGGACTGGTCCTGAGATGATGGTCTAGGCTTGACTGACAAGGAAGGCCATTCCTGAGGTAGGCCAGGCTAGTTCACAGGAAGGGCTGATCCTTCTCTGCTGAGGTAGTTTAAGCTGGTCTGACAAGGAATTGATCCTGAGGTAGGTGAGGTAGGGTAGATTGAAGGATGGGCTGATGAGAAGGGATGATCCTAAGATTGTCTAGGCTGGGATAAGAAGAAGAGCCAGTCCTGAGGTGGTCCAGGCCATGTGGGTTTGGAGGAGGCTGACTTCACTCAGCTCCTACCCTGCTTCTGTGAACGGAGACACACATGGTCTTGGAGGATTTTCTTAGCTCTGAAGTTGGTACATTCTGCAAGAGTCACACCCTGACAAAGCGTGTTCCAGGAGGGGATAGGCTGATTTTTCATGGAGCCTGAGTATTGCCAGTAATCCTCACAGGGTGTTCTGAGCATTCAGTAAGATCCATTATTTAAGTTGAATGAATTGCTCATTCTCCTTCCCAGGACTGTGCCCTTTCTGCAGGCTCTGGCATCTGTCAGCAATGCTGCAAGGTTGGATGTCTCAGGAAGGTGATGATTCTGCCTGTGGCTTCGTGAGACAGAGCGTTCATTTGGAAACATTAGCCTTAAGTTGTGAAACACTGTCCTGGGGCTGAAGAACCATCAATAATCCAGAAACAACCACAATGTGCTTTTGTTTGTTTTGAGGTAAGACCTCGAACAATATGCAGAATGAGTCAGTGAGCGTGTGCTCATGTACGCATGCTCACACGCTCTCTTGGGCGAAATGCCTGTAGTTTCCATCATCCCTCAGAGGACTTGAATTTGAGTCTTAAGGTCTAAGCGTCTCAAGACCAGGCTGCATTGTAGCCTGAACCTTTTCTAAGCCCTTCAAAAGCCGGAGACTCTGAGAAGAAGAAGACCCTATTGAGGTGAAGCCAAGTCTGTGCCTGCTTCAGTGTTGCATGCTCTGTGACCTCCTGGGTCATGATCATCGTTGACAGAAGACTGAAACTCTCAGAGCTCCTGTGGGAATGCCTTAGCTTTGGGACGGCCAGCACATTCCAATTGATCATGCGCTATCTCCATAAAAGTGATGGGAAGTGTTGACATGAAATATGTCATGTGAAGGACAAGAAGGCTTGTTTACATGTTTGAACAAAAAAACTCATCCCAACTCTGGTGCATGCACAAAACTACAGCAGCGGCCCTAACTCCAGCCAAGAGTAGGTGCCCAGCCACACTGTCTCTCCCCAGTATACAGTACTGACACCTCAGCATGGCAATAGTGTCCACTGTGTCCTGCAATGACTGCTTTCCCAACCAGGATTCTCTTCCCAGAACCATTGAAACACCATCAATGTCAAGGTGTATTCTTCTCGAACGAGTAGGGTATGGAGTTGAAGAACTTGGTGTAGAGGCCAGGAATGGACATGTGACCTCAGGCTACGTGTGTTAGACCAGCAATGAAGACTGATCAAGGGAAAATTCCCGGTCAAGCGAATCGACGCTGTCCTGAACTGTGCATTCACTCAGCCCAGGGACCGCTCTTAGGAAGGCAGGCTTACCTTAAGCATGCTAAAGAGACAAGTGGAATGATTTTCACAGAATCTCAGCTCCCAGTGAAGCAGTTTACAGAGCAGTAGCAAGGTAGCTTCCTAAATCTGCCCATTTTACTGAATTACTCCGGAAAGCATGGCTTTTCCTTTTCCTTTTGCTGTGTGTGTTCTAAGCACTCTTCCCTAACACTTTGGGCTTCCTTCTCTTTCTTTAAAGGCCCCCTCACTGCCACGAAGCTGCTTGTCTTCTGTGTTTGTCCTCTGTGCTGGCTCAGAATTTCCCTTCTTTCCTTCGTTCCCTTCCTCTGTGTAGCTGCTAGGATTTACAGCTTGCCTGCCCCGGGGGGTGTTCCTTCCCTTTAAACTCTGCTAAACTTGTCTTCAAACTTCTGTTTGAGGGGTCATTCTTAAATTCTTCTATTAATAAATCTAAGATCCTGAGAGGAGACCTCGATTTCCACACTATCACAGGGACCAAGGGTGACAACGTTACAGGACATGGTAGGGAGGTGAGGACAGTCCAAAAGGAGGATGGAGACTTCCCAAACCCTGGCAGGGATCTGGGAAGAGGCCTCCCTTAGCACTAAGTAGAAACCCGAAGAAAATGTTACGGAAAGAACTGGCTGTTGGGTGACCATGACATGCATCATAGGCACAGTGGTCAGCTGCTTGCTCCAACTCAGCCTCCAGAGGACAGCTGAGGTGAATGGTGGGAGTCACCAAACAAGAGAAGAATACTCAACTCTACTTGTGTTTTGTATAACCCCCGTCCCTGCCCCAGTTAAACACAACTAAGCCAGACATGATTGTTATGGAGAATGATCTCTTCCACAAGAGTAAAATGATTTTCCAGTTTAACACAGTGAAAAAGAACAGTGATACAGTTGCATAGCTAATGGCCAACAAGAGCCTCTCTCAGGAGAGAGAGGGGGGCGTAAGATGTTTCTAGGGCACATTTGTCCTTTGCCCATCTTCACTGCAGCTTTCACTAATGGCAGAAATGTAAATTTGGGGTTCACGGGCACATCCAAAAGTGAGTCTGCCACACTTGTTGCCTAAAAGCAAGAGCCCATTTTCCAGAAGGGGATATTTTTCATTCCTGTAGGGGTGTCTCAGAAGTGTGCGCTGGCTACTTTCTGTCTTAACTTTGTGAAGGAAGTGGCTGACACACACAATCATTTCTTAGTGGTTTTAATAAATGTTCTGTTTTTTTCCACACAGTGAGAACTGGTTACCTCTCCAAATTCCACTCTAGCATCTCTGAGGAAACAGAACTTGGCCTTCAGTCCATCTGAGTGCCTCCAAATGTTAGAGGGTCTCGGAAGGCTCCCACCCGCCCCATCTGTCAGTGTCTTGGAAAAGGGTGTTTTTTTACACTTGATCCTCCTGGAATCCCAGAGGACACATGAAAGATGCGTTGAGATTCGAGGATTCAAGGCAGTGAGAGCCAAGGAGTTTTCTTCTGCCATCTGCATCTCCAGGGGACATGAGTAGACTTGCGAGACTTCCAAGTTAGGACATCTGGACTCGGCCTCTGATTTTGGGGCTGGCTAGGACCTGTGGCCATTTCACTTGTTCCTCATCTGTAAAATGGGAGCAAATGAAACCTTTACATGCTGAGCACTCACAGTGGAAGAGGGTGGACAAAGAGGTATTTCAGACTCTGAATCCTAAGAAGAGGGCAGACATTTCAGCGACTACTGTGTGCCCTTGGAATTAAAGGCAAAAGGAAAATATTTTGTATCAGTTGTCTCTTGAAGGTGTGTTTTCAGATGCTGTAAAGTTAACAGCACACAGTGTCTTTTTTACTTAAATGTTTATGTCTTTTGCTTACTCAGTTGTGCCTTTCCCTGGACTGAAGAATTTTGGTTCAATGTTCCCCTATGTTCTCCATGTAGAAAGGGTGTTGAATACTTGATAGATTGGTGTTTGAAGACTTCTGCTAGCAGCTGTCTCTTGGAGAGTCACCTTTCTCATGGGCTGTGAGAATTCCTTCTCTGTGGAGACATATGTAAGGTCTACCCCTCTTCATGAGGGCCAACGGCAAACCAAACTATGATTGCACCAAAGTTCATCTTGGAGAAATTTGAGTTTATTGGACTTACCTACATGGCATGGGTGAGGGGTTCCTGGCAGGAACGGGACTGACCTCAAAGCAGCCCTATTGGAACGTCTTTGTAGAACTTGGATGTCGACATCCCTATACCCACCTCTATGGAGCCCCTCTCAATTAATTTTTCCCAGACCATGTGCACCTCCTGAGACCAAAAGGCCAAGTGCTATTACGGAGAATTGCATAGAATGACTAGGGTTGGGCAATTGGAATCTCAGGTGAGGGTCCCCTGACACTTCCCACTCTCTCTCCATTGAGACAATGTCAACAGTCCACAGGCTCACTCCCGACGGCCCCTTGAAAGGAGGGACAGACACTCTGAAGGAGCTGGGACAGTTTTGTTTGGAGGACCTCATTCTACAACGCCATCCGTCTACAGCCCCGATGTTGCCCCTCTCCAGAAGACCCAGGGCACAGTCCGGGCAGGGTAGCTGCCTTCCGTTAGTCTTAGAGCTCACACGGATCTCCGGAAGAGCAGAGGAGAGGAGAGAAAAGTCGGAGGCCACTTTGCTGTTTTGCTCCCTACTGAGAGCCCCTGACAAGTCAATTGATTCTTTGTTCTCAAAAGTCTTCCCTGCTGGCTTTCTGTGTAAGGTAGGGCCTTTTTCTGACAAGCTACCAGTCAAGGTTAAACTATTTCAGCAATTCTGTCCTTTTGAAGAACCCAGTGTGCAAAATCCTCTTCGTTTCCATCATAGTCAACAGCTTGCTCAACCAGGTTTGTTGCAGAACACCTGAAAAGCTTATCCAAACTGTTTAAAGCGGCTACATCAGTGTGCGCGCTCACCTTCCCTAAGTTTGCCCAAGTGAAGAAAGTCATAAGTCTCACAGATCTCTGTCCAAACCCCTCTCATCCCTAGGGTTAACCTGAGGAAAATTGCTGGACTTCGCGGTGTCCTCAGAGGCCTTACAACAGAGCCAATGACCAATCAGAATCTCAGAGGGCAGCATTCTGGTAAAGGAGAGTCCGGGCACAGTGGGGATCTGCCAAGGCGAGGATAGAAGGCGCCTAAAGGCAGGAGGGCGGAGGGCAGTGCATCTTTGGAGCCTGTGTGAGTGTGCACGCCTGTAAGGTGTGCCCTTGCGTTCGCTTGAAGGAGGTGTGCAAGCAGCACCAATACGCGTTTGCCGGGGCCCTAGTATCCCTTGCCTTCTCCTTCGCAGCCCTGAGCGCCGGGCGGCCCCTGCGCGGGCGCGGTGACCGAGGGAGGTGGGGCCGAGGGAGGAGATCTGCGGGCGGGAGGGCGGAGAGGGCGGGAGGGGTGGATCCGGGAAGCTAGAGCTATTTGACAGCACCAGGAGCAGTCGCAGAGTTCGAGGAGCGCCGGCCTGAGCGCTTCTGGAGGGGCCGTGCGGTCTCCACCAGCGGCCGCAGGACCGCGGAGCAGCTCTAGCTCGCCCTCCCTCCCTCGCGCTCTACACTAGATCTCCGCCGTGTGCCAGGGCGCAGCGCGTGGAGCGCCTGCCTCGCTTGGTCCTCTCTAGCGTCACCATGCTGCCGCCGCAGTTGTACTGGCTGCCTCTGCTAGCCGCGCTGCTGCCGCCTGTGCCTGCGCAGAAGTTCTCGGCGCTCACGGTAAGTCCGGAACTGCACCCCTGCCTTCCCCACTCTCTCGGAACCCATACTCTCCTGTAGAACAAGGCTCTAGGAGCAGGTGGCCGGGTGAACTCCAACAGGTGGGTTTGACAGAGCCCCATGGCATGGGTGTTCAGGGTCTATAGCTACTCGCATGTGAAGGGCTGCGGGTCCTATCAGTACAGGATAGAAGGGAGTTGGCACGCGGGGATGTCCGGAGCACCCCCCACCCCCACCCCTTGGTGGGAATGGACTAGTACAGGGACAAGTATCTGGACCACCAAAGTACTGCAATCGTCTCAGGACGAACTCACAGTAATTGGGCACCCACCTTGCCAACGCTGACCCTTCTTGGGGTTAGGAAGCGGGCCGTTTTCAGCTTGGGCGCCACGAGGACCCACTGTTCCCTTTTTGCTGAGGAAAGAGGCCTCAGCCCATGGGCTCCACTTGTGGCTGAACGTCGCTGAGACACTTAATTGAGCCGAGAAGGAGCAGATACGACATTAAATTAAAGACCATCTTTCTTTTGTTGAAGAACTCATAGAGGAGGAATGGTCTGCGCCACAGGAGGCACAGAGGACCGTCCCTGGTCTATCGGGTCCTCCTCTCAGAGGCAGGATGCTGTGCGCGCCAGGGCGCGCTCCCGAGCGCATGTGGCACTGCGGTTGACCACTCTAAGTTTGTCTCTCTTAGTAGCAGTACTGGTTACGCCAAGGCGAGAGGTGAGGTGCCAGATGCCGAGCTGTGGATGGGGGCTGAGCCCGTCCACCTCAGGCCAACACAACCGCGGCCACTTTGCCAGGCCGGTGTCTGCAGATCCCAGCGGGCAGCCCTTGTGTGGCCCGCGCGCGCTAGAGAGTCCATAATTAATGCAATCTGCCGAAACGAAAGCATTCCACTTAAATGTGTTTTTGAACAAGTGCTTGAGAAAACACTAAGGTGGTGAGGAGGCCCCTGTGGAGAGGAGTGCTGCAGAGGCCAGTGCCCTAGGGAGTGTGCTTATCCTATGGAAAACCAGGGCTTGCCTATGAGCTCTTTGCAAAAGCAAGCTGGCCAGCCTGTTGCTTTTTCTTTCTCTCTCTCTGTTTTTCAGCAGCTTGAAGAGGGAAGATTGAGTGAGTTCATTGTTCATACCTAAAATTCTTCTGGAGCAGTCCTAGGGCCCTGCCTTGTGTCTCATGAGTGACTGATAGATTAGAGCCATAGATAGAAGCAGGAGGGAGTTTTCACCCACTCAATCTTGCCCTATCCTGAAAGAAGTCTGAAGGACTGCATGTGTACATTCATGTATGGATGTGTGATGTGTGGATAGATGTGCATGTATATACAGGGCGCATGCACACACTCCAAGTAAATTAAAGTCCCTGGGAAAACAGACCAGTTCTCGAAAGGGAGATCTTAGCACCATCTTTGTGAGCTCCAAGCAGTAGCTGCCTGCAGTTACTACACATTTTCTAGAAGAACCATATAGACATTTCTTCCTCTGTGCGCTCTCTCTCTCTCTCTCTCTCTCTCTCTCTCTCTCTCACACACACACACACACGTGCGTGCTTGCGTTAGATTGGTAATGAGGATAGTTTGAAAACCATTGCCATAATTCTTCTCCTCTCACCCCCCCTCCCCAATCTAGACAATTAAGACTGTGGTTGCAATAGAAAGTTGAGCTTTGAGTGGTCAGCCGCTGGGAAGTGTTAGCTCTTCTGGATTTTCCTGTGGTGCCAATCTCTTTTCAAGCTACCTTCTGTTTGCTGGAGAAGTCTTTGGGTCTTTGAAGCTTAACCTAAAGAATGACCTCCTCTGCACAAGGATTAAATTCTACCTCTAGTAAATGGTAGAAGCATTGTGTTAGTCTGTAGGATTACTTGGGACTCAGTTCACAATGTACCTGGAACTCCCAGACCACAGGAGTGCACGGGACTCACGGACCATGACAGCGTGTGACACTTTCAGTCTACAAGGGTGTGTGGGACTCACAGTTCATGGGGATGTTTGAGAACCAGGTCTTATCTTGATGGGTGTCTGATCTTATGCAGGGGACTGAACTTCTTTGGTCTTCTGTGGTCTTACCTGTAGAGTGGGGATGAAGCCTACCTAGCGTGTCCTGAGAGTTAGAGCTAACAGTTGGTACACCTGGGACATGCACATTCTCCATTCCACATTGTGCTGTTGGTTCATGGAAGAGATTTTCAGAAACCATAGCCACCAGTTCACACATGGTGGTGCCATTAAGGAGTGTCTGGATATTGATGCTATTGGAGCAGACCTCTTGCCTGGCTTAGTTGAGATGAATTCTGTGGGCTGTCCAGGCAGATGGGAAGTCTTCGTTCTCTGCCTCCTTTTGTCCTGTGTATTTCCCCTAGAAGCAGGTAAACCGATTTACCTCTTGGAGAGGAAGTATATATGTACAGGGCCAGCCTGTGGATTTTTCCACTCTGCATGGCCTGGTTGTGCACAGACATTGGTGTTCTTTCCAGTAAGCAGCAGGTGTTCTGCTGTGCGCTCTGTGTTCTTCAGCTTGGATCTTTGGAGGGAAGGAGAGTGGGAAGACAGCATTGCATGTGTGGATTCAGGAGAGTATGGTTGTTGATCAGCCCAGGATCTACTCGTGATGGTCCTGTTCCTTTCTGCACTGGAGTGATGGAGGAGTGGCGTGTGTGGGCCATGCTGTGACACTTCATCCCTCAGTCTGGGTCATAAGCAAAGTCATCACCTTTCTTTCCTCACCTGGCCACACACTTTGACTGTGTCCGATGCTCTGCAAGGAAGACAGAAGACAGACTGGAAGGTTTTGAAGGAGGACCTAGAGACAATGTTTCCTACCAGAAACTCATGTACATGACGTCTAAACCCAAACATTTAGTTTTGATTTGAAATTCAGGTCGTGAATAACTTCAAGCTTGATAGGATACATGGTAGCCTGGATGCATGTGGGCTACTATGACTCAGGGGCTAAGAAATCTTGTACCTGTGTGACCAGCCAAGACTATACGATAGGGAGGCCATAAAGACTGGCTGTGGTTTGTGGGGTTGGAGGTGGACGGAGATGTTTATAGGTTAAAAATTATATTAAAAGACACATGATTCCATACATACAAGCACAAACTTATAACTAGATTCCATTAGTACTTTGAAGCTAGAGAAGAAAACTAAGAGATAATTTCTTGTTGTGGGTGAATTCATTTACAAAAGATGGAATGGACAGCTCTGTGTGTGGTTAGGTAGGGGGCAGGGTTCTGTCCCTAATCGTGTGTCTTTAGACACTGAATATCCACCTGTATATCAAACATTAGATTGTAGCCCACACGACACGTTCAGAATATGAGTTACTGTTTCATTGAATTCTAATTTCACATGATCTGAAACCAAATTACTCCAAGTGAGAACCATGGGTACATTCTTGTGTGGTTTATAGTTTCAGGCTGAAAACCAAAAAGCAAAGGTTGTAATTCAACACAAATAAACAACATGGAATAAGATGTCAACTCACATTTATATCTTAGAATCAAGAAGGAATTACAAATGGAAATTATATACTAAAATATTTGACCAAATTAGCCAGATGTTCGACACCAAGAAGGTCACAGGACAGCTTCACTTTGATGAAACACAAGTATATTCATATTCACAGGGCAGCTTAAAGTAAAACTGCTACAGCGTATACATATGCAATCTCTCTCTCTCTCTCTCTCTCTCTCTCTCTCTCTCTCTCTCTTCATTCTACTCCTGTAATAGTTACATTTGATGCCTTTTGTCTCCCTTCTCATCAACCTATAGCAATTCTGTTTCTTTTCCTCCTGGCCCTCCCTGTAGCCCCAGAGGGAGTTCTCAGTCAGTTTCTGTCCTTCACATTCTCTGCCCTGTGTTCCTGCACTGGGGTCTGTGGTTCTGGGGCTTTCTCAACAGGGTGGGACACCAAGATCCTTTTTTCCCCAGAACCTATCAGGGACAGGGAAGAGTCCTGTTGTCATTCTTAGAAGTGACCTCTAATAGCCATGAGGACTCAGTGGGGCCAGTGGAGGTGAGGTCAGCCGGATGTCTGGAGATTCTAGTGAGTGCTTCTCTACTAGGCTCATTCCGTGCCTGTCTTCAATTAGGGACTACAGTCACTTTTAAAGAAATAAGACCATAAGCTTGTTGGCAACAACCAAAACCAAATACAACTGGTGCATGTAAATTTCCCCTCCAGATTTGGTGTTTTATCTTTTAGATCCGGTAACAAAGACAATAGTAACAAGGAACCCACTTGGAGCCCCAGATGGGTGTATGCCAGGGTTGAGTTGCTTCTTAGATTGCCTGATGGTCCAGGACATTTCTTGCCCTTGTCAGATGGTCTGCTACCACAAAGGGCCAGAAAAGAAAGCATGCATCCCCAGACTGAGATCTCAGCATCTGTGCAAAAGAACCAGTTATCGGTTGATGATGATGAGGGCTGTGTCTCGAAGCAGCAATGAAGTTGTCACATACTCCAGGGTGCTGGACTTGAAGCCCTCCTGGTGCACCCAGGAGGACTATGGTGGCCATGCCTCTCTGGCCGTACAGGTGTGTGCACACCTGCTGGAGTTTATGCTTTCACCAGGAGCTCAGAAAACCAGCAGAGTTGGCAGCACTCTGAGCAGTAATGGAAGCGTGTTTTTGGGTAGTAGCTAGGTGATTGTCACTCCTAGGTACCTTTAAGCTTCAGGGCAGCAAGGCCGTGAATGCCTGAGGAGTTCAGTTGACAAATCTGAGTCTTTTTCAATTTCATTACTTTATTGTGCTTTGGTTTTATCCATTGTTACAGGCATACTGCACAAGTAAAACCCCAGCCCCAACATTTAAGATTTCATGCCAGCCCTTTCTTTTCTCTTTGGTCACATGCAGTATGGGAAAGCAGCCTCTGCTTTCTGGAGCCTGTCTTGGTCTCTAGGAGTTCCATGTAGACTCCTTTCCCTCCACGTGGGTTTTGTCCACACACGAACCCTTTGCTTTCTGCACCACATGTTATGACAATAGCAAGAACGACGTATCCATCTGAAATATGGAGAGACCTCGGCGTAGACATATCTCACAGCTAGGTTCTTACTACAGCATCTTTCCTTAGAGATCAGGTAAACATAAACAGACTTAAGAAGATATAGTCATCTCTACTGATAACTATTTTGATACGAAATAGAGATTTCACGATTTGGGCAGTGGGTGATGCACTCCTTAAATTTCAGCACTCAGGAGGCAGAGGCAGGCAGATCTCTGAGTTCAAGGCCAGTGCGGTCTACAGAATGAGTTCCAGGACAGCCAGGGCTACACAGAGAAACCCTGTCTTGCCAAACAAACAAACAAAACATAAACAGAGATTTTACAATAATGAAGGAAATCATATCTGTGCTCTTATTTTAGAAAATAATTCTAGAAAAAATTAACAGAAAATGATTTACTGGGCAGCTTAGTTTTGATTATTGGTTAATTCATTCAGCAGAGAATTTGGACCTGTATAGTTAAAATTTTCCTAAGTATTTTAAAACTTGGCTTTTAAGTGCTGGAGACATAGATCATTCAGTAAAGTGTCTGCCTTACAAGCATAAGAATCCATGTTTTTAGAAAGCTGTGCATGGCAGCATGCACTTAGAATCTCAGTGCTGGAGAGGCTGAGACAGTCCGATGCATGCCATTCTGGAGAGCAGAGACGGGTGGGTCTGATGCCTGCTGCTTGTCGCCTGTCAGCCTGGCCCCCTTGGTGAGCTCCAGGCCAATGTGAGACGGGCCTCAGGCATACAAAGATGAATGAATGGCGCCCGATGAATGACATGGAAGGTTGCCCTTTGACTTCTGTACAAACAAACATGCATATTCATCCCCCCACATGAGCATCTGCATAAACAAACATACACACATAGATGTGTATCTGTGTGTGAGCACACATACACACGTGAGTTGGCTTTTGGGAAGAGAACTGTTATTTTACTTTCTGGTGTTGGCACAATGAGGGAGAGGGAAGAAGAGAAGTATTTTTGAGTTTTTCATCTGTTTATGGCCTGGGGTTCCAGGCAATGACACTTCCTGTGTGTGAAGCTGCTCCCTGGAGCTGTCTGTGTGGTTTTCTGAGCTTTGGGAGAGTATGAAATTCATGTTGTGCTATTCCATCATAGTTCTGTGTCAAAGAAGAGTCCAACCAACAATGAGGTCTATTTTCAGGTACCCATTGCATTCTTTATAGGGAAACGAATAGGCAAAGAATATTCCTCTTGTTTGGGTTGGAACAGTGGCCCTGCCCTGTCCGTCCTGCCTCTGGAGGAAAAGTGAGTTCTAGAGTACACGCCATCACTGTCCCTTCTAGAGAAACTCATCTCTTAAAAGGGGTGTGAAGGAGGGGGAGAGAGAAAGAGAGAGAGAGAGAGAGAGAGAGAGAGAGAGAGAGAAAGCGGATCCATCCTACTATTGAAGCAGATATACAGATGATCCCGGTCTTTTTCCGGGACAGTCTTGGCCAGCCCTGCTGCCTCTGGAGTGGACGAAACAGGCCGTTACTGAAAACACTGAAACACTGAAACAGAGGGTGAAACCCCGAACTCTGCTGCTTTCTGTCTTGGGGTTAGCTGCATGGCAAGGCGCCCTTCCAGGACAACCTGTCTGGAGTCGCCTGCAGGAGTGTTTCTGGGACTTTGAGTCCAGTGGGGGATAGACTCTTTCATTTCAAACCTTTGCCTGCTCATCCATCAACAACAATCCACGTCGTTTCCTTTTCTCTGAGAACGGTTTGTTCATTCTAGTGTTGAAAGGAGATGGCAGGGCTCGCCAGGGGTCACCTTCCTTGTCCCTAACCCTGTGTTCTTGGGCCTAGTGTCTGTTGTCAGTGCTTGCGGGGTTTGTGTGGGTTACCTGAGAAGCTGATACTGAAGTTCTCAGCGCTTCGTGTGGGACAGTGACCCTCACTGGTTTCCCTCATTGGTTCCCACAGAGGAGTTACTGGACATCTAAAACGTGACATCCATACAGACAAGTGTCAGAATTCATGATCATAAACACAGCCTTGATCTATGGCAGATGTTGGGGTCTGGCTAATATTCCTAGTGATGTTCTGAGACTGTAGCCAGTCACCCTTAGCTGTGTTGTTGTTGGTCAACTTTGCTGGGACTTTATCATTGCTGTTCGTTGGTATTTTCCCTTGGATGCCTAACTTTGGGTTGGAAATATCCTTCAGATGATGCAAATGTGGTGTGCTCCTGTTTCTTCATGTAGAGGGGCTTCCTTAGCCCCTGGGGTGGGCATAACAGACGCTTGCCCCCAGCTGAGGCTCAGATTTCACTCTGCCTGGAAAAAGCCCCAGGAGCACCATAGTTTCCAGTCCTCCCGTGATTTAACCATTAACAACGGCCATTGATAAAATGCTAAATTGGATCCCTAAGTTGCACTGAGCTGCTAGGTAGGGGACTCACACTGTAGTTGAGGCTGCATGGTTAGCTGAGGATGTTCAAAGCTGTGAACTGTGATTCCAGCCCTCGTCACACGGACAGTTTCCTCCCTGGACACATAACTCACAGTCTTTGGGGTCTCTTGTACACGGGGTTGAGATGCCTGTGCTAATAACACTGTTTTTTCCACTCCACTGTTCTCTCAGCTTTCTGAGCAGTGCCAGATAACATCTCACTTTCCATCACCATCTCCCTACTAGGTGACTATAAATACACGTCCTGGCTTCATGTATGCTTAGAGTGTTGAAATCCCCTAAGGGTAAGGAAAGTGAGCAATAGCTGTGACCTGAACATACACGCTCAAGTTCTTTCTTAAGCGGATACACCGATAGGTGCTACGCCAATCAGGGCTTCGCTCCTAAAAGGTTTATCTTTTGGGCAGAGTTGCCAAAGACAGATCTTTCTATTCATAGACATAATCCAGGTGGAGCTGAGAGTTCCCTCTCTGTGTGCTTGGCGTCTCTCCCAGAGACATCCAGGTGCAATTGCTGGGCAGAACCGACCACCCCCTCCACCCTTTGGAAAGTGTTGCTAATGTTTTCTGAATTCACCACAGGAGGGAGCCCAAGGGTGCAAACTTTGTCTTTCAGAGGGGCTGAAGGCTGGGTTGGGATTCCCACCCCAGCGGGGTCCAGCTTCCAACTATTCCAAGGCTCTGCAACTTAGCCTGCTGCCACTCCAAGTTTCCAGTCTTAGACATTTAACTCAAGGCACAAAATCCCAGCTGAGGGAATTAAAAAGCAGGGACATTGTATTCGATGCCTCTAATAACTTTATGGAGAAGTCTGGGAATTCATGTTAAAGTCAGTGTTACTCCCCAAATATCAGATGGGGGTAGAAGGTTGGCTTTAAAACAAGTCACGCTGGGGGAGGGAACAGGAGCTGGGCCTATTTTAAGGACTGGGGTTACTATTTTGTTTCTTCTGTTGCAGGCTTAATTACTCTGCTAGTTTTAAAGCAACTGGAGTTATTTTCTTTGCTAAATTAATATTTTATCTGCATTCTTCACAATGAAGCTCCAAAACATGACATTTTAATGATTTTAACCTACAATAGAAAGCATAGCTGTCACCATTCCATGCCCAGTATTGCCAAACTTCGTTCCTTTTCAGTTCAGCAAGTTCAGATGTGCTTTCTGAAGTCCTTTGGGAAGGTGAGCTGCATTGAAGCACATGCTGAAACACATGTTCTTACTACGTGTGTGTATGTGTGTGTGCACATGCCTGCATGCATGCTTCCACATGCTTTTTGGGGCCATTCTTCTTGTCAGCTGTACTCTACACAGAGGCTCTGAGGAGATACTCTCAAGCACGTGCTTGCAGAGACTTTACTGGGCATCTGGCTCAAAAACCGTTTACATTTCTTTCATCCAAAGACAGGAAGGAAATTAAATATCACTAAAGCCCCCACTCAAATTTATGCCACCATTCCGGCGTTTTTATTGCTTTTTCCTCTTTTCTCTCTATTTTCTTTGAAATGAGTTAAACATACCTGCACGCTGTCTAGTTGCTTTGACTCTCAGAGCCACTCCGGGAGAAGGGAGTCCATCCTTCCCACCCTTATTTCCTCTTTTCTCCCTCCTTCCATCCATCCCTGGCTCTATGTCCCCGTCTCTGTCTCTTTCTCCCCTAGGCTTTCCCCAGTGTGCACACTCTGAGTCCCGTTCTGCCCCACCCCCACCCTGGGACCAGATCTACAGCTGGGCTCTGCCTGGCTCCAGGAGCTGATGAGTCTAGTAAGTACCGCTGAGGTTATCACAAGCTCCAGGGTGGGATGGAGAGAGAGAGGCAGGGGTTGCAAGTCACTGAGGCAGGGAATAAGAGAAAGGTGCATGAAAGAGCCAAGAGAGCCCGTCTGTTCTGCTTTGGATCTGAAAAAGTCCTGAAGGTTCCAGGTTAAGGTCACAGCTGACCAGCTTTTGAGAGGTGTCTGGATTCTAAGGTCCCTAACCTGGTGAGTGGGTTAGTTTACCTGAATGGGTTATTAGGAGAGTATTAGGGCTAGCTGGAGGAAGAAGGCTACTTGGGACATGGAACGTGCCTTTCAAGGGTATATCGGTCCCTGGACCCTTTTGATTGCTTGCTTTGCTTGTTGGCCGCTATGTTCTGCCTCAGCGCTACCCAGGGGACCACAGAATGATGCCTCCGGAACCATGAGCTGAAACAAACCTTTCCTTGGGACGGTTCTTTTCTCCGGTGTTCGCTGTGACGGGACATGTGACTAACAGGGACTCAGGGCCACAACCTAGCTATTCTCCTTTTATTTTGGAATCACCTAAAAAAAAAAAAAAAAAAACCTTTCCCTCTGTAAATACTTTCTGAGTTTCCATGTAGTGCAAAACCCAAAATAGTAACTTTTAAACTTTTAAAAAGCAAAACAACAACAACAACAACAACAACAAAAAAGCTTCTCACAATCTGGTTATTTTTTAGCTGAGGGATCTAGAGCTCTCAGGACATGGCAGCAGCTTGACTTGAATTGTGAGAGCAAATGGAGCTGAGCTTCACACCTCAAGCAGGTTGTTCTTTGTCGGGAATGATGTACAGTGTGCTAGGAGCGGCAGAAGCTGTCTTGGATGTTCTTTGCTCCTAGAGACACTCTGTAGGCTGCCAGACCCCCTGCAGATCCGTCTTGTGGCCTCACTGGAGGAGGCCAGTTGACATGCTGAAGGATGTCAGGAACAAAACAGCTATGATATGGAGCACTGCGCTGGTCTCCGTTGATGCTGGTCTTCCCTCGGTAGTGTGTTAGTCCACACTGGTGGCCTCAGGACCTAGCTCCCCTCTGCACACACCCTGGTGGCCTCAGGACCTAGCTCCCCTCTGCATACACCCTGGTGGCTTCCAGGTCTAGCTCCCCTCTGCTTACACACTGGTGGCCTCAGGACCTAGCTCCCCTCTGCATACACACACACACACACACACACACACACACACACACACACTGGTGGCCTCGGGACCAGCTCCCTTCTGCATACACACACACACACACACACACACACACACACACACACTGGTGGCCTCAGGACCTAGCTCGCCTCTGCATACACACATACACATTGGTAGCCTCAGGACCCAGCTCCCCTCTGCATACACACACACACATTGGTAGCCTCAGGACCCAGTTCCCCTCTGCATACACACACATACACACACACACACACACACACACATACACACACACACACATACACACACTGGTGGCCTCAGGACCCAGCTCCCCTCTGCATACACATACACACACACACACACACACACACACACACACACACACTGGTGGCCTCAGGACCCAGCTCCCTTCTGCATACACACACACACACACACACACACACACACACACACTGGTGGCCTCAGGACCTAGCTCCCCTCTGCACACACACTAGAGGCCTCAGGGGCCAGCTCACAGGCACAGCCCACAAAGAACACTTCTGTGTGGCTCCCTCAAGTCAGCTCACTTTTGTGGTTCCTAAAGGACAGTGTTGTGATTATAAAACGACCTGGAGCTGTCACGGAAATGTGAGGAATAGTGTGTTCTAATCACACGTGTGAGACAGAACCAGCAGCATGAGGTCTGCAAGCAAGTGGGTGACAGATGACAGGGAGTTCCACATGGTTCTCACGGTTGTGCCAGGCTGGCTCTCCTTCACAGTGTGGCCTCTGTTCAGAAGCTCAGCAGCTGTCACCCAGGGGAAGCCGGGACATACACCTGTCTTAGTTAGGTTTCTATTGCTCTGAGGAGACACCACGACCTTGACAACTCTTATAAAGGGAAACATTTAATTTGGGCATCTGGTTTACAAGCAGCTCGGTTCATTATCATCATGATGGGGAGCATGGTGGCATGCAGTCAGCCATGGTTCTGGTGACATCTTGATCAGAAGGCAACAGGAAGTGGACTGTCTCACTGGGCAGTACCTTGGTCATATATGAGACCTCAATGCCCACTTCCATACTTCCTCCAACAAGGTCATACCTCCCATTAGTGCCACTCCATTTTCTTTCAAACTATGGCACTTCCTAATGGTTCTATCTCTTTTGCTTGTCTTCTTAGCTGATAGCAATGGGCTGGCTTTATTCCTTCCCTCCATGTCCTCTTTGATTGTCATTTTACCGTCTTTCCCTGGGGAGGGTGGCATCCCACCCCAGTCTGCTCTCCTTATAATAAAATGGGCACTGTGAGTATCTGGTGTGTTGTGTTCCCATATAGTGAAATAGGGACCTTTTGGACATTTTCCAAAATACCTAACTCGAGGAGAGCTTGGGAAGATCTGATGTGTTACAGATCAGGCAGTGGAAGACTCAGGGCATTAAAGGTCTCCACCAGGCGCCAGTTCCCTAAGTCCTCATGGATCCATATGGGTGGTTCAGGAACTTGAGGTAACATGGACTCCAGGTTTATTGTTTCCTGAGCCAGCATTTTGTGTGTTGTGGTCTCAATGTGTGTTGTGGTGGACCTGCTCTTGAACTTTAGTCCTCTGTGTTATACATAGGAAGAGGGACATCAGTGACCACACTTGTGACTTCAGTCTGGCCTGTCTACATCCTGTGTCTCATTGCTACATGTTAGAACTAGAGTCCCAGTGATAGCAAGGCTCTCAGAGCCAAGGTTGACCAGGCTGGTGGGCTTGGCTACCCATGCTCCCTCTTCCCAGTGTTCAGTGCCTGATGTTTCTCTGAGCATATGCCTTGTACTTTGTACAACCTCCCTTTCTCTAGGAAAGCCTCTTGGCTTGTCGTGGCTGAAGCCTCTGTTCTGTGGGTAAACTGGTCATTGGTTGTGCCTGTTAGTATATTTATTCTCATTTTTAGTGACTAAAAGCTTGCTCATCTTTGTAAATAGTGTACTATGGAAGCAAAACTTTGTGGAATTAAATACTTGGCACTAATTAACAGGGGTGTAGTTTGGGCAGCAATGGCTAACATTTCTGCAGTGTGTGCTATATGTATATACATGCATATATATGTATCTTCTAAATCTCACCATTATCCCTAGCAATGAGCACCCTTAGCTGCACCCCTAGTAGCACCTGCATCTAATTCTACCTTCAGTAACTATTTTTCTACTGCTCTGATAAAGGACCATGACAGAGGCTCCCTGTAAAGGAAGGATTTATTTGTACTAACAGTTCTAAAGGGACAAAAGTCCATCACCATCATGGCAGGGAAGTATTGAGGCAGGCATGACAGTGGAAAAGCAAACCAAGAGCCCACGCCTTAAACCATAAGCGGAAAGCAGAGAGAGAGAGTTGGAAATAGCACATGGCTTTTGAAACCTCAAAGCCCACCCCAACTGATGCACTTTCTCCAACAAGGCCACACCCCCTAAGCCTCCCCAAACAGCATCATCAAATGAAGACTAAGTATTCAAGTGTCTGAGGCTATGGGGGATATTCTAATTCAAGTCACCACATTCTAGCACTGGCCCTAGAGGCTCATGGCCATATCACAGTGCAAAATGTATTTAGTCCAATCCACAAATCTCCATAGGCTTTCAGTCTCAACACTGTTTAAAAGTTTCAAGTCCCAAATTCCTTCTGAAACTCAAGACAATCTCTTAATTGCAACTCCCCAGAAAATTACATAATTCCAATGTCTAACGGCATAGACTATACATTACCATTCCAAAAGGAAGGCATAGGGACATAGTGAGGAAATACTGACCAAAACCCAGGCAGGTGAACACCCAATTCTCCAGTTTAATTTCTGGTATAAATTGCCTTAGATGGCTCTGGCCCTCCAGCTTCACTGCTTACAGGAGATATCTCTTACGCAGGCTGATCCCACTCCTGTGTGCACCTTTTCCTAGAAAATGTCCCATGACTCTGACATCTGCAGCATTTTTGGGTTTCCAATGCAAACCCAGGTTTCACTTCTATAACTTCACACAATGGCCGCTGTGCAGGGTTTTCCCCGACATACACTGCAGGATCTCAGTGGCTCTCTGAGGCCGCAGGGGAGGAATCCAAGACTGCAGATTTATCATTTGTGACTTGTGTATCCTTCCTGACTTGAAAGCCAGCACCAGGTGGATGATATTCATGTTGCCAACTTTGCCTACTAGTTTGGGATGGACCCTGGCCCTCTTGAATTACATTTTGAGCAGCTTTTGTTGTTTGTTTGGAAGAGCAGAAAATCCTTAGGTCTTTCCTTTCACAGACAGAAAGCTTAGCAGGGTTTGGTGTTGTCCCGAGGGAACCTCTTTCCTTTGTTCCAATGCAACCAGGCTTCTCCTAACCTTCCAGTCTCTTTTATCATAAGCCTTGGCTGTAACATTAAATTCCCTGGTGTTGTTTTTCTCTTCAAACTGTACATTTTGTATTTCTCTTTGTCTTGCTTGCTCTTTTGCATTGTAGACCTACGCGAACGTGATTACTAATAACCATAGGATTGAGTCAATAGTAGGCTGCCTGGAAATTTCCTCTCCCAAGGAAATTAATCCATTACTTTTAAATTTAGGCTCAGGCAAGTTCTTGGGACAAGGCCAGAAAGCAGACACATTGTATGTCACAATATCACAAGAATGGTCTCTAGACCAGTTCTCTCTGAAATCGTGTGAGCCGGGTCCCCAGAGTCCACATCATATAACTTTCAGAACTACCATCAGAACTACCCCAACAACCCACTAAACTTGGCTTACCATCTTCAGTTGCATTTCTAGTGAAAAGATGTTCACATTGCTCCCAGTGTCAATATGTTCATGTTCTTCACAGAAGCACCCCCTGCCTGCTACCAATTTCTGCTTTAGTTACTTTTCTGTTGCTGTGATAAAACACTATGACCAAAGCCATGCATGGAAGAACAGGTCACAACCATAGTGACGATGCATAGCCACAGACAGACCTTGTGACTGGAGCAGCTGAGGGCTCACATCCTAAACCGTAAATGGGAAGCAGAGAAAGTGAATTGGGGATGGCATGTAGCTTTTGAAACCTCAGAGTCCACTCCCAGTGACATGCTTCTTTGAGCAAGCCCCCACTTCCTCAGCCCCCTCTCCCTCCATACAGCAACACCAACTGGGAATCAATTATTCAAATGCCCAAGATTAGGAATGACATCTCATTCAAAACACCACAGCACCCTCAGGCAGTGGATGCTAAACTTCATACTCAACAGTAAATGTAACTTACTGTACCCAGTAGCAGTGGGCTCTCTTAACTGTACCCTCAGTGCCAGGTACATCTTACTGCACTCCCAGGAGCAGATGCTTCTAACGATACCCCATCCATGGATACTCTGAACTGCACCCTACCAATGGGTACCTTCACCATGCCCATCTTACAGACAAGAAAATTGAGATATGGCTGGATAAATGACACAGCAGGCTCATGGGACGAGTGAGTGCCCAGCCCTGATGTATGATGTGGGAAAGTTACAGGCAATGCAAGTTGTGAGTCAGGAGCTTGGGCCAGGGCCTAGACCTCATGCTAGCGCTCCATTGCTGTGTTCCTGTCAGGGTCACGGGCTCGCTGGACTGGTGTGGAGGGATCTGGGTCATAGGCAGGAAGTGTTGGGTCCCAGAACAACCTGGAAAGGATCTGTCTGCAACATCTGGAGGGGATTCTCAGGACATGAGAAGAGGAGTTCAGATTGGTCATGCCTGGGAAGGCTGGGGGAGCTAGTGCTAGGCAATGCTGGACTCTGTTGTGGGAGATGCAGGCAGACGTGCATCAAGAGCTGGGACGGAGGCCGAGCTGGGATCGGCCCAGGCCACTGTGGTCAGCATAGCCTCTTTGGCTCCCCTGACTCTGAATCACGGGTATTCCGTTCCAATAGCAGGCATTTGGCTTCAACAGTCTCTACTGAACAGTGTCTGTCCCTGGAATCTCGAACTCTTTGGAGACCCCTAAAAGACTTTTTGATTTATCATAAAATATGAAATGTGCTTTGACTGGCGTATAGCAGCGGTTCCTCAGGAAGATTTTGTTTGTGCAAACTTACAGACAGGGCTATGGCGACCACTCACTTAACTGACCACCGAACCCTGGACGCAAAGTTCATCCCTGAACTCTAACCTCCAGGCAGTTTTTCAGAATTATGGGGTATCCTTTCAGGCAATCAAAAGAAGTCTTAGAAGTGACGCAATAGCGTAACAGACATTTTGCAAAATAATAGCTCCAACTTGTCACAGCCTTCCCAACACTAGCGATTTTGGAAGGTCTCTGCCAGGCTTTCCTCTATGTTTTACAAGGAATATGTTATACTGCCTAACTGCTTGTCCCTGAGGAGAGATGTCGGGCAGGAGACCTGGACGGAGAGAATGGATCTCTTCCCGTTCGCCTCACTGGCTCTGGAAGGTTTAGCGTCTTGTCTGCTCAGTACCTTCATTTGATAAGGGGGACGTTTGAGACTGCACAGTGGTGGGGACTCAGGGATGGAACGCATTTAGTCGATTCTACCACCTGCTGTACCCCTTTGCTGGCTCAACAAATGACCTGATGTTAAGGCCATATTTAGCATGGACCTCAAACAGGGACAGCCTCAGATACTCAAGGTGCCTGTGTTCATATGCAGGGTTATTTCGGGGGGAAATATGTTAAAAGGCAATGACTTTATTCATTAAAATTGATATATATATATATATATATATATATATATATATATATATAAAGTATCAGCTGCATGGTGTATTGGCTTTGATTTTGATATCTATTTAATCATGAGTGGGAAGCCTGCAGATACTCTGGCGTGTCTGCAGAGACATGCAGGCTCAGCGCAGAGACATGCAGGCTCCGAGCTCGGGGCCTCTTTATTGCTAGTGTTGAGCATACGGGAAATGCCAGGCAGCCACCAGGAGACACACTTCAACCGGGCATCTTTAGAAACAGCGTGCAGGGCGACTTGGAGGTTTGCACTTGCGTTTGAAGCAACCAGACTGAGGTGGAATCTCTGAGTGTCTTTTCTTTACAGTTTTATTACTGCCAGCCTGGTAAGAGGCATCTCAGTCAGTGTCCTATTGCTGTGAAGAGACGCCACGACCAAGGCTGCTGTGTAAAAGGGAGGATTTATTTGGGGGCTGGCTTTCAGTTTCAGAGGTTTAGTTCATCATCATCAAGCCAATAGACATGTTGTTAGAGAAGCAGCCGAGAGTTCTACATCCTGATCAGCAGGCAACAGGAAGAGAGGGACTGGCCCTAGAGTGGGCTTTTGAAATCTCAACGCCCACCTTCAGTTGACACACTTTCTCCAAGACCACACCTCCTCCAACAAGGTCACACTTCTATGAGGCTGAGGGGGCCATTCTTATTAAAACCATCACACTCCACTCCCTGGCCCCGATATTCTTGTAGGCATATCATAATGCAAAATGCATTCAGTCCAACTTCAAAATTCCCCATAGTCTCTCACAATCTCAACATTTTCAAAATCCAAAGTCTCTTCTGAAACTCATAGCAATCTCTTACTGCAAGCCCCTGTAAAATCAAAATGCAGATCACATACTTTCAACATACAATGGCAGAGGACATACATTACCGTTCCAAAGGGGGAGAAATGGAGCTTACTGAGAAAATACTAGACCAAAACAAGACTGAAAAACCAGCAGGGGAAACTCCAAACTTCTGCATCTCCATGTCTGCTTTCATGGTGCTGTTTAGAGCTTCATCTCCTTCCACCTTGCTGACTGCAGCACACTTCTCTCTCTGGGGCTGGTTCCATTCCCTGTTAGCAGCTCTCCTCAGCAGGTATCCTACAGCCCTGGCATCTCCAACATCTTGGCGTCTCCATAAAATCCAGGCTTCTCCCTCACAATTCATGCAATGGCCTTTAAGCGTCTGTGTAGGGACACCTCTGAAACCCACCTGTCCTTAATGGCTTTGTTTAGCAGAAGAGGGAGATTTCTCTCAACCTTTTTCTTGTATTCTTTTTTTTTTTTGGTTTTTCGAGACAGGGTTTCTCTGTAGCTTTGGTACCTGTCCCGGAACTAGCTCTTGTAGACCAGGCTGGCCTCGAACTCCCAGAGATCCGCCGGCCTCTGCCTCCCGAGTGCTGGGATTAAAGGCATGCACCACCGCCGCCCGGCTTTTTTCTTGTATTCTTGATTCTGAAGAACCCTAGCACTGAAGCTGCCAAGTTCTACTGATTATCGAGGCTGGAATTTGGCCCTTGTTCACTTATATTTTCATCACCTTTCTGTTGTTGATGATTTTCTTCACGGCTTGAGCTTTTCTTTACTTCCTTGTCACAAGCTGGAAGCTTAGCTGGTAGGGTCTTTCCCTGAGGTCACCACTCTGTTATTTCATGAGGATCCGATTTTTCTTTAAACTTTTTTTTTTTAAATCTCTGAGCACTGGATTCAGCTCCATCTCACTGCCTGGTGCTCCTTTTCTGTTCACACTGTACACTTTGTGTTTCTTTCTGTCCAGCTTGCTCCCTTTTATTATAGATCTGCAAGAGAGTTATTGATTACTAGACTGTCTTGAAGTCTCCTTCACTAACGCCATTGATCCAAAACTCCTCAGTTTAGCCTCACACAGATTTTTAGGATAAGGACAAAAAACAATCACATTTTTTGCCAAAATATTATAAGAACGGTCTCGAGGCCACTTGAAGATTTCTTAGTGTGCTGTGGTATCCAGTTGTCTGTTCTTGACATATGTTACTAATATAACAGAAACCCCTTTACTCTCTCTTCTGTATAGTCCCAGAGGCCCAGGCATGAATCCTGGCGTGGCATCTGGGGATCCAGGGGTGGCACTTCCAGTTGGGAATGCTGACCTCTTGCTGGTCTCTCTGCAGAGATACTACTGATAGAGATCTAGTTTGGGTCTTGAAGTGTGCCACCTGTTCTTGGATGATTCCAGAAGAGTTAACTGAGAATGCCATAGTCCTGAAATCTGCCAGAGATCAGTTTGTCTGGACTGCTCTAGGAAGGAGGGAGCACTTTTGGATCAGAAGGGTGATGGGCGCCCATGTCACCTATTCTGTGGTTTAGCAGGCTTTTCATGCCTAGTACCAGAAATCCAAGTGCTGTGCTATCTCCACTAATCAAAGCTATCCAGACTGACAATACTGTACTCAAGGGTCCATAACATAGTTTCCTTGGGGCTGAGTGTGGTGTAGACCTTTAATCCTAGCAGATTGGGAGGTAGAGGCAGATGGATCTCCAAGAGTCTGAGGACAGCGTGGTCTATGTAGTGAGTTCTAGGCTACCCGGTGCCACAATTTTCTTGAAAACACTGTTTTCTCGTGTGCAGAAGTCATATTTTAACATCTCTGCTTCTCTCTCTCTCTCTTTTTTTTTAAAATATTTATTTATTTATTCATTATGGATACAATATTCTGTCTGTGTGTATGTCTACAGGCCAGAAGAGGGCACCAGAACTCATTACAGATGGTTGTGAGCCACCATGTGGTTGCTGGGAATTGAACTCAGGACCTTTGGAAGAGCAGGCAATACTCTTAACCACTGAGCCATCTCTCCAGCCCCTCTCTCTCTCTTTTGAGACTTTTTCCTGTCGTTATGGAAGCAAGTTCAGTACAAGCTTGGTCGTGGGTCCTTCCCTCTTGTGATAATAAAGTACTCTGACAAAAGCTACTTACAGGAGAAAGAGTTGGCTGTGGCTCATTGTCCAGAGGGATGCAGTCTGTCATGGCAGGGAAGACGTGACAACAGGCAGGAAGACTTGGTGACAGGCTGACTGGCCATAATGCATCCACACTCAGGAAGCTGAGCATGCAAAGGAAGTGGGGCCAGGCTACTCCCCTTGTGATCCACTTCCTCCAGCCAGGCTCCACCTCCTAAAGATTTCTCAGTCTTCCTAAACAGTGCCACCACCTGGTGACCAAGCATTCAAATGCATGAGTACAAGGTGGGCATTTCTCATTCAAATCACAACCATGTCATACTGATGAAAACCGTTTGGAGGAGAAATGATGGTTCTTTAATGAGGTGAGGAGGAGGCTCCAAGTCAGACTGTGTGTGAACCCGGCAGGAGCACTGGGTACACAATACCATCCCTCCACTGGCTCCACAACACGGGGCCTCCAGACATTGACCCAGGTAGACCAAGGTTCCAAGAGATCTCAAAGGCTTGGTGGACACACACTTCAGAAAGACCTTTGTGCCTCCAGTGGATCTCATCCACCAGGGTTTGTCCCCCCATCCAAGGCGGGGACCCGGCTAGTTCCCAGGGTCTCCGTTCTGCTTCGAATCAGTCACTTTTGCCAAATATTGAACATATTCATTTTTTCAAACCCCACAGTGAATGGTCACCTTGGTATATATATATATATATATATATATATATATATATATATATATACTATTTACTATATATATCCTCTATATATATATACTATTTAATAGTATATATATATATATACTATAATAGTATATATATACTATTTACTATATATATATATACTATTTACTATATATATATATATATACTATTTATATATATATCCTCTACTCAATAGTAAATAGGATCTTTGAACCACTCTCTGGAGCTTCTTTTCCCCTAAAACTCTGTAGGCTGGCTTTACTCTCACGTTCTTGACTGTTATAGAAACAAACTCAGGGACACCTTTGTACAATCCCCCAAATTACTAGACTGTATAATATGGCCTAGATAAGACATAGCATAGAGACCTAAAGATCTGTTCTAGTGTGCTATTAGCTGAGAGAGGGAAGGTTTGTAGACATTGCCTGCAGAAAGAACTTCTGGTGTGGACAAATTGTCTTGTTACTTGGTAATTAAAAAAAAGTCAACACAAATAATTTTCTCTGCCAAGTTCACGCAGTGTTTTGTGGATTGCATCTGGGTGAAGTCAAGGTGCTCTTGGTTAGGTGGAAGGACCCTCTCCCAACCTGGGCCCTCTCCTTCCTTCCAGATCTTGGGCACCTAGAGACAATGTGAGGATGCTTGATGTCCGTGGAAGCTGGGGAAGGGTTCATGGAAACCTGGGCAACATTTGGTAGGGAGATGGTGGGCGATCAGGCAACGGTGCATTGGCTCATGCAGGAGGCACAAGGGAGTGACTTCCCCCTCCCCCCTTGCTTGATCTTAAGGGAGTCTATTACCCAAAGTCTTCAGAACAAAGCATATTTTTTATAGTATGTGTCCAACAGTCAGTCTGACTGCTCAGCCTTTGCCCCAAAGGACAGATTCTTCCAACTCCAGCCCAGCAAAGGGTGCACCTGCGATGTGTTTGTTTCCATGTGAGCCATTGCCTTGTGTGGGAAGGAAGTGGGCTGGGAAGAGAGGCCAACAAGAACTCATCCTGGATGTCTGGCTTGCCGGATGTATCGGCTGGCCAAGGAATGGTGACTGGCGCGGAGGGACAGTAAATCCTTGTCCATCTCCAGCATTCCTTTCAGAGCTGCGGTTCCAGCTCAGCGAGGCTCATCTGCTCTGAGCATTGCGGTCACAGTGCTGGTAAGACTGGGGGGCGTTCCGAGGTCCCTGCGGCTCCCAGGTGAAAACACTACTGAGCCTCTCTTGCAGCGACCCCTTGGTTATCATGATGGTTGAATCTTACTAGTGTCTCTGAATCCCAGTGGCAGAATGAACATGACCAACCACCAAAATGGCACAATTATGCTAAATAATAATTTTATATGTGTATATTTATATTCATATACTCGGCAAGGCCATCTAAAGTTTTGTTTGTAGCTGATTTTAGAGTTCCTTAGTTGTTTCATTGCTAATCGAGGGTTATTTTTCTCTTGCTATCTCTACATGACTCCCCTTGCTAAGATGTTTTCTTTTTCCGTGCTGGGAATAACACCCAGGACTCATTCATGCTAGATGATCACTCTTCCACTGACTACAGACCTAGGAAGACTTTTCTTCAGTTCAGCGCATTATCTGTGAAAATCCCCATGGCTATAAAACTATAGACATGAAGCTTATACTAATCCACTTCCATTTGGAGGAATCACTGGTTCTTGTAATTAAGTTAAATCTGCTGAGCATCTCTCATTGGCGTTGGCCCTGGAATACAGCACCTACAGGACACACTTAGTTTTAGAGTACAGCTCCTGCAGGGCAAACTGGGTTCTGGGGTATAGCTCCTGCAGGGCAAACTGGGTTCTGGGGTACAGCACCTGCAGGGCACACTGGATTCTGGGATACAGCACTTGCAGGGCACACTGGGTTCTGGGGTACAGCACCTGCTGGGCACACTGGGTTCTAGCCTATTCTCCCATAATTATTACAGCTGACAGCTGGGGTGTGTTCGGGAATACCTGCCCCAAGTCACCAGATGTTTCTGAAGTGTTCAGTGGGCGTCTAACAAGTTAAGTACTTTCTAGTTTCAGAATCCCTGGCTATGACACGCTACAGCCTTGAGGATACAAGCATCCGCTTTCTGGTTAGTCACAGGAGGCATTCTGGCTGGGCTGACCTCTTTTCATATCTTCCATAAGTCCTGCTTTCCCCGGACCAGGAAGGAGCAGCATTCGATGACCTGGACCCTTCTGTTTAGTTCCACAGGACTGATTTTCCTTGCCCTAAGTGTGGGGGAAAATAATCTTTGCTGGAGATAAGAGCTGTCTCTGCAGGTTCTGGTAGTGGCTTCCCTGTGACAGGGTGTGTGTGGAGGCCTGGGGTAGGGGTGGGGGCAGGATGGGGTGGGGTTAAACCCTGTGAGACCTCTTGAGGTTCTTCCTAGGAAGCTTCCTGAGTGTTGGGAATAGTTTTTGGAAGGGGAAAGTCTGCAAAGCTGAGTAGAGAGATCAGTTTGCTGGATAATGGAGTGGTTTTTAAACAGATATGGGTTTGCCAGTTGGTGTAAACAGATGTGGCTGGCTGACCAGCAGGGATCAATAGTGTGTGGAGGGTCAGGACTTAAGAACTGGGTAATCTTCTAAATCTCCTTATTTGTAAATGGCCTTGTAATCAATAAACTTCAGCACACCAGCTCCCATGCTGCGCCTGTCCGGAGGTAGGATCACAAGCACTTGTGGTGAAATAAACAGGGCCTTTGGTTCCCGACCAGTGGTTGGTCAGCCTACTGACATTTACAGAGACAAAGGGTGCTCGCCACAGCACCAGTGTGCCAAGATGCCTGGTTGCAGCCTCATTAGAAACCATTTCTCATCCCCCTGAGAGACCAGAACGGAAATTTCCAGTTCCTTCAGTGAGCAGTGTGTGTCTCGGCCCTGCCTTTGGGCAGGGAGACTAAATTAGAAACAATCATTTTCTCTGTTTGATCCACTCAAAAAATACACATGAAACTCAAACAGGTCCATGTCCCCAGCAGCACACTTTGCCAGTGGCTGCGATGGATGCTCTGTGCCCAACGGGAGTTAAGACTGCCACCATCAGAACTGCCAGGCGGGCGTAGACAGCTTGCACAACCCCCTGCCATTTGTTCCTGGCTTCGAATCTGCTTGTGGGTCCTGTTGTTTTCTTCTAGCGGTTCATAGACCCACTGCGACTTGCCTTGTGGTCTTTGATTGCTCCACGTGGTGAGAAATGGTGTATAGTTTCTCTGTGGCCATGCCCTTTAACCAGCCCTCCTGCTTCAACACCAGGTATCAGGAACCACAGTGAGTCTTTCTGGTACCCAGGACCCCTGCTCCTTCCTCCTGCTGCTTCTTTGCTCTTTCATGAAATAGACAAACAGTTAAGCTATCTTGCTATGAATGTACAATTTGTTATATTAAAAATCTAGTTTTTAAATGACCTCCATTGACATCAGAGTGCTCTCTTTTAAAAAGAAGAGACAAAAAAATAATATTTAAAGGTATTTCAGTTTTACGATTCCATAAGAGCTTCATTCTGGCTTAAAGAAATTACACATGAAGTTATATTAGATACATCTAAAGCCAAGGATGCCCAAACCCGGGGCTGACTGTGGGCTAGCTGTTCCCTGCTCTCCTCCAAGGCACCAGGATACAGGGTAGGTAAGGAAAATCAAGTATAAGGGGCAGAAAGTTTGTTAGTTACAGAAGCTATCGAATCTGCTAAATAACATAGAAATTTCCACCCACACACATTCCTTAAGGCTTTTAAAAATGAGGAATTTTTATTTTATGTGTGTGAGTGCTGCATATATGCCTATACCATATGCATGCAGTGTCCATAGAGGCCAGAAGAGGGCGTCGGATCTTCTAGAACTAGAGCTGCATTTGATTTGTGGTCCTCTAAGCCAGTGCTGGGGACTAAACCCTTACCTGCTACAGAGAGGCAAGCTCTCTTAACCCCTGAGTCATCTCTCCAGTCCAACGGCTTCAAGGTAAAGGTTAAGGCAAACGGTAATGAATTGGTTTTTTTTTTTTTTTTAGAGTATCAAGTGAGATTTTATTATCTTAAGTTCAGTGGCTTCTCCCAGGAAGCAGTTTTGTGTGCTTAGTTCTGCTAGCTAAGAGGATTAAGGAACATGATACCTCCCACCTCCGAATTATGTCATCTGCCTAAAACTTGTATAATGCTGTTCAATGACAAGCCTGCATTCAGACTAAACACAGTGTGGTGGTCTGAATAAGAATAAAAAAATGAATTGGTTGTTTTGGACATTTTCATTCTAGTTATGTTGGTGAAGCACATTTGTGTTGCTATACAGCCAACAGCCAGAATCTCAAACCTCTCTCCATTAAACAGCTCCCTATCCCCCACATGTCAGAGGAGTCACACAGCCGTTGGCCTTTCCCAGCTTAGTTCTCGACGTCATCCCTAAGATGCATTCATGCCGCAGTGCATCCTAGAATTTCCTTTCTGTTTTACATCCTTGATGTTCCATTGTGGAGAGACTGATGGGCCTAGCCGTTCATCTGTGGTTTGCTGAAGGGAACTGGAGTTAGGCTTATATTTTACGTATCAATAGCCTGGCTCTGTATGGAGAATACATAAATAGCTCTTCAAACCCTGGTGTGATGGCTTGAAAGGCAAAAGTCCTCCTTGGCCTCACACTTTAGAACACTTGGTCTCAGGTTCACGGTGCTGTTTGGAGAGTGTGGTCTTGTTGAAGAAGATTATGTCACTGAGTGCAGGCTTTGAGAAGTCACAGCTCTGCCCCATTTCCAGTCTGCTCTCTCCAAACTTCTCCCTCCAGCCACCAGGCACCACTATAACCCCACCACTATTACAGACCCTCCCTAAGATGGAACAAACTCTGTCTTCTTTAAGTTCCTTTTGGTGAGGGCATTTTATCACAGTAGTAAAAAGTAATGGATGCATCTTGTTTCAGTTCTTTTAACTACACACTCAAAGCTTGGATCACCTAGAAAACACTCAAAGCCTAGATCACCTAGAACTACACACTCAAAGCTTGGCTCACCAAGAACTATACACGTAAAACTTGGATCATCTAGAACTTTTATAGCCTTTCCCCCAGTTGCCTGTACCACTAAATATTCCCACCTGATTTCACTAAATTCCTGATTTGTCTCTGTCTTCCAGTGATTGTTATTTCCCGTTTAAAGATTTTTGAGCAGGGCGGTGGTGGCGCATGCCTTTAATCCCAGCACTCGGGAAGCAGAGGCAGGTGGATCCTGTGAGTTTGAGGCCAGCCTGGGCTACAAGAGCTAGTTCCAGGACAGGCTCCAAAGCTACAGAGAAACCCTGTCTTGAAAAACCACCACCACCAACAAAATGATAGCAGGCTTTCTTATAGGTAAAATACAATGTTTTATTATGTGGCTTTGATTTGCATTTCCTAAATCATCCGTGATACTGGACATCTCACTGTCTCTGGAGAGGTGTCCATTCAGCCCCACACCCACGTGTTCCTCTGCTTGCATTGACTAGTGTTAGTGGATGCGTGTTCTGTGTATATTCTGAGTTTCAGCTTCTTTTCAGATGCGTAGTTTACAGACCATTTCCCCCACCCTGAGGATCTGCATTTTACTTTATTTTTTTGATGGAGACAGGTCTTTAATCCAGATGTCAGTCAACCTGTCAACTTTTATTTTTACCACCTCTGCTTTTGGTGTCACAACTGAGACACTGTGGTCAAATCCAAGGTCACCCCCCTCCCATGTGCTTCCTTCAAGAGTTTGGTGTCTCACGGCAGCTCTTCGCTTCATTTTCAGCTAACCTCCATGTGTGGTGTTGGGTTAGTGCCTAGTTCCACTCTTTCGCACGGGGCCTCCCGATTCACCCAACACCTGTTGCTAAAACTGACTGCCCTCTCACCTTTGCTGGCTTTCCACGCCTGTGGGAAATCATTTGGCTGTGAATGTAGGAGCCGGATTCTGGCCTCTCTTCCTTTTGTTGGTCCCTATGTCTGAGCTGCCTGTACACTAGCCATACCGTTAAAGATGTTAAAGCAATCCTTTGAAAGAATGCTTTTGTGTTATGGATGTGACTACGTAAGACAGCAGTGTATTTATTTAGACCACACCATCTTCGCTGCTAACACATTGAATTGCTGATGCCTTTGGGACCTGCTTCTTTAGTTAAAATTTGACAAATGTTTGCTAAATCTGATATTTAATATATTATTTTTCATGCAGAAAGATGGGTATAGGCAGATTTCCTTCCCAAAGCACAAGGCAGTCACACTGCCCAGAGAGCTTAGGGTCTTTGCTACTGCTATAGGGAAGATGGAAAAAGATTTGCTCCTTCCTGGAAAGAATTAGCCTGGATATCCACACGGAGAACACAGGAGGGAGGGATGTGTTGAAGGTGCCTGCTCTTTCTTTCCTGTCCAGGGGCATGCTTGGAATTTCATGGCACTCAAGAAATCACATCAGATTCTTGCATACAAACCCTTCCCCAACTATGAAAGTCTTCCATCCTTTGGTTGAAATTCATATGTGTTGAGAAGTGAACAAAAACTAGCCCCTTCCCTTGAATATGACAATAATTCCAAGTCTGCCAGGCAGGGTGGCTGTGGAGGAAGGGCGGGTAAACACAAAGAACTTGGCAGTTTGACCGGCTGGAGAAGATGCTCGTTGAGGGGTTGTGGGCCTGTTAATACGAGTCACCATCAAAGAAGCTGGTGACCCTAGTGAATCCCAGGAGAGGTGTCTGGATCCCTGGGCTGCCTGTATTCCCAGTCTCCAGCAGGCCTGGAACATACACTTTGTGTGGTTTTCCCAATTTTCTCCTCAGAAAAGTGCCCAGAGACCATGTTCTGAAGATCCCAGTCCTGCCTGCATGGCCGAACTCAGAAGTACATGGACATCAGGCTGCCTCAGCCTCTTTCCGACACTGGCAGATCTTGAGAAATGCATGCTGGCTCATATTATTGGGAAATAATAGTTAAGGTGAAGTTGCTCGCCTAGGCCCAGGAGGGGATGCTCAGTACAGAGCCGGTACTGTTAGGGCAAGTACATGTGGTCCAAGGGGCTCCTCTGATTAAGGTGGTGAGTGCTGGGGGTGGGGGGACTGCATTCACAGAGGGAACCATAGAACACAGTGCACATGGTGACTGGTGGATCCAGGGCCTGGGGCACTCTGCTTTTCACTCTCAGGAGACCATGAACCTTCCATGGCTCTGTCTCTACACAGCCTGGAGTGGCTCAGCTAAACAGCTTGCTACCTTTGCTACGTGAGCTTGCTGAGGATGCTGGGTAAAGATGGTTCTTTCCTCTTCATGTTTGTGCATAGACAGACTGATGCCTTCTCCAGCAATGGTGAGTTCTTGTAGTGACCCAGGAAGCAGTCTTACCCACATGCAGGAGCTTTGTCTTCTGTGTGTTGACAGTAAAAACAAACACAGATATCCATTTTATGCAGTCCTTTAAGGGACTGATTCAAGGCACCAGCTCCCTCCTCATTCCAGCTGGTGCCACCATTATAGACAGGTCCTGGTCAGCTCCCTCCTCATTCCAGCTGGTGCCACCATTATAGACAGGTCCTGGTCAGCTCCCTCCTCATTCCAGGCTGGCGCCACCATTATAGACAGGTCCTGGTCAGCTCCCTCCTCATTCCAGGCTGGCGCCACCATTATAGACAGGTCCTGGTCAGCTCCCTCCTCATTCCAGGCTGGCTGGCGTCACCATTATACATAGGTCCTGGTCAGCTCCCTCCTCATTCCAGGCTGGCGCCACCATTATAGACAGGTCCTGGTCAGCTCCCTCCTCATTCCAGGCTGGCGCCACCATTATAGACAGGTCCTGGTCAGCTCCCTCCTCACTCCAGGCTGGCTGGCGTCACCATTATACATAGGTCCTGGTCAGCTCCCTCCCAGGCTCAGGCAATATCTTGGGCTCAGTAACCAATTTATTTCTGATTTCAGTTCTTCATCTCTTTCTATCTCTCTCCCCTTTCTCTCTGCAAAAATCCCTCTTGGATATGCTACTCTGTTAGTGATACCAAATGTCTAAGTTGGCTGGCTCAGTCGAGAAGTTCCTGTCCACGGATGATGAGGTCCCTTTGCTCTCAGCCTGTGATAAAGCCAAACATCATGGTGGGATCACACAGAGGGCCAAGCTTTCAGGAAGAGGCAGGAAGATGTGGGAGTCCTAGTGGTCCATTCAGGGGATCATTTCTAGTGATACTTCCTGTTAGGCCCTACCTGCTGAAGGTTCCACCATCTCCTAGTAGTGCTGCAGGCTCTGTTCAAACCTTCAACACACAGCCTTTGGGTAGCATCTAAGTCACAGCAGCCATCATCTGTGCCATTAACCCCCGACTCTCCTTAGTATCTATCCTATGAAGTCTCCTGATGTTTATACACTAGCCTCCTTGAAAGGCTACTACGCACAACTTCATGGCAGCTGCCCAGCCCCCGAAGGCACCATTTAGAAACACAGCGTATCGCAGCTATTAGCTCAGGCAAAGAATTTTAAAATGGCCGTTTCTGCTGCTGCTGCTGTTGGGTTTAGAAAATGTGGAACAGGTGACAGGTGACAGGTGATATCTCAGAAGCTCTCGGTATTTGGATGCAAAGAGGCTGGGATCTAGACTGTACTTTCCAGTGTTACGGTTCTGGCTTATTCTTAAATGATACTAACTACACTGGTGACTGCGGCCATTTGGTACCTCATCCTGCAACTCAGAATCCAGACACGAGAGAGAGAGAGAGAGAGAGAGAGAGAGAGAGAGAGAGAGAGAGAGAAAATAAATGGCCCATCTTGGATGTGTCTATTTGATAACTAGCTATAATCATGTTCAACTTTTGAGGGCGGTTTAGAGTCAGGAAGATTTGAGGTTCAAGTCTGGACTCCATTCCTGACTATGCTCGGGAAAGGCAGTCTGGGTGTGGCCCTGTACACTCTCTCATATTTGAGTGTCTGAGTGCTTTTGCTATCTCTTCTCTGTGGGCCCAGTTGAGTCTACTCTTTCATTTATTTCCAAGTACTGAGTACCCAGCTGCCCATAGTCCCAGTGCATCCCAGATACAGGGATGAAGGAGGCATTGGTATGGAGCCCCATTAGTGGGCAAGTATGTCTGGCCATCCCCATGAGGAGAAACAGTAGTGAAGGAGGTGTTGGCCATGCTGGATGGAGAGGCAATGAGGTAGGAGAGGGAGGAAGAAAGAGAGGGGAGGGAAGAAAAGGGTGGACTGGGTTGTGTACACAGCATGTTTAGGAGGCTGTAAAGAAAGGCCCTCTAACAGGCAGAAGGCTTCCCACAGCCTTCTGGGTCTGGGGCAGGGTCAACCAGATGGATGGGGATAGTGGACAGGCTTGGGACAAGGCAGCTTTGAAGGTAAATAAACCCAGTGCTCACTGAGTGACAGTACATGCCAAGCCCCTGAGTGTTGTCTCAAATCTGTAAGTTTGGCCATGGGGTAGGGCGGGCACTCAGTTCTTACAGATGAGAGCCAAAGTCAGAATGCAGCTATAACACAGACAGAGTGTGGGCTGTGGGTGTAACCAATTTATTGCTGATTTCAGTTCTTCAAGCACGAGGCAGCCTTGGGAATATGCAGTGGACCCCCTCCTCCCTTATAACTGATCACTCAGCAGGGAAGAAAGGCCTCTCATGGGAAGGGCACAGAGAGCATGTGGTGGCCGAATTTCTTCAGATGTCTAGCTTGCTTCAGTTTGATTCTGCTTTCATAATGAAGGCTTTGTTCTGGCTTTACCACTGATCCCCATCCTCTTGGGTGCAAACCATATTCTTGTTTGCCTTCAGTATTACACAAGTTAAAAAACGAGAAAACTAAGGTGAATCAAAAATGAATGACTTTAAAAACAAACCGCTGAGGTTGGCTGAAGAAATCCGGAGCATTTATGAGACAGGGAAGAGAGCACAAAGCTGTGACTCACAGACCAATCACTCTGACAGTTTCGTGGTACTGAGAATTTCACAGTCGTTTGTGCATGGAGCTTGTGTGTGTGTGTGTGTGTGTGTGTGTGTGTGTGTATTATATATGTGTATGTGTGTGTGTGTATTGTGGTGTGTGTATATATAAATATGTGTTGTGTATATATATGTGTGTGTATGTATATTATATATATGTGTATGTAAGAGAGAGAGGTTCCATATTGTGAATAGAAAATTGGGATCGTATTCTAAATTTACATTTAATAATATTTTGACAATATGAGACTGAACTGTTCAATGTTTTACCTGATGACTTAGTATAGTTCTGATATATGCAAATATAATTACTATTATATTACTATTATTTTTGTGTTGACAGAGGCTGCTAGTTTGTTTTGTGGCTGCTCAGACCCCAAATAAACCACATAGAAACTGTATTATTTGCAATATCATTTGGCCCATAGCTTAAGCATCTTTCTAGCTAGCTCTTATATCTTAAAGTAACTTATTTCTATTAACCTGTGTATTGCCATCAGGCAAAGTTCCTGCATCTCTCTCCTCCAATGGCTACATGGCTTCTCATTGACTCTGCCTTCTTTCTTCTAGCATTCAGCCCGGTCTTCCTGCCCAGCTCTAGTCTGCCCTATCACAGGCCAAAGCAACTTCTTCATTCATTATCCAATAAAAACAACACATATACAGAAGTATTTCTCACATTATCTTCCCTTTTCTGTCTAAATAAAAAGGAAGGTTTTAACTTTAACATAGAAAATTACATATAACAAAACAGGTATCAAACAAGAATTACAGTTATAATATTTATATTTGCTTTATCTTTTATCATAACTAAGGAAAACTATAACTATCTATTCTTCAACCCCATCAAAGATTTCAGAAGGATACAATATTGCCTAAACAGGAAGTGCATTGTAAACAACTTCTAAAACTCTATAATTGACAGAGACATCTTGCTGCCTAGACAGTCTCCCAAAGTTTTTTCTGTACCATTGGGGCATCCATCGTCAGCCCACAGGCCCATAGTAGACTTTCTATCAAGACTTTCCCATGAAGCAGGAAATTACAAAGACAGCTCCACCTGTTTTGGCAGTTTGTCATTTACTTTTTTTAAAAAAGATTTATTTATTTATTATATATACAGTATTCTCAGTACTGTGCCTGCAGGCCAGAAGAGGGCACCAGATCTCATTACAGATGGTTGTGAGCCACCATGTAGTTGCTGGGAATTGAACTCAGGACCTTTGGAAGAGCAGGCGGTGCTCTTAACCACTGAGCCATCTCTCCAGACCCCTTGTCATTCACTTTCTTCTGCGTCCTTCAGACTCTTTCATGAAGATGGAACCCTTAAGGACTGTCTCACCTTTAGGCAACTTCAGCAGTCATTTCTCCGTGGGTCCTGTATGTCCAGTTCACACAGCATAACATCAAGCAGTCCAGGCAAGAGAATTTTCTTGCCCAAATGGCTAACCAACTTCATAAGGAGCCTCTTGGATGCCCTTCATCCTCTTGAAGTAGATTGGTGCTGTTAGGAGCAGATGGTCTCATTGTCATTAAAAGTCCTAATCTCTTAAAGCATTTTAAATACTATATTCTGTGGGTCTCTGAAAAGTTTGAAGATTATCTATCTAACTGAAATATATTTCTATACATCAAAAAAAACCCAACTAACATGACTGCAAGCTTGACCATTATAAATGACTATTAACCTGTATTTCCTAATTATATATTACATTTTAAATGATTTGCACAAACACAATACCTTAATCAAGAGCAGAAACATACATAACAAAATTGACCTTAAATTTGTATCAATAGACCAAGATACATACCAAAGCAAATTTCTATAGCATATTCCCATTTAAATGTAAACAAACATTTATAAACAATTTTTTAGGGAATTTGTAGTTCTCTCCAAATTCCTTCCTGCTTCTTGTTGGTGAAGTAATTTTAGGGGTTTTGAGACCTTTCAGAGGGTCTTGCTCTGTCGAACCACATTAGTCTAGAAGGAATCCACAGGTTCTCATCCTGTGTGGAAACAAAGTAGAACCTCTTTTCCAAAGCAACATATCCTTAGACTCAAATTTTGAAGTCAAGATACCTTTAAAGTATATATGTTGGTTTAGCTTAGCAGCCAGTACAATGAAATGTTTCTCTGTACTTAGCTCATTCGCAGTCAAAAATGTCAAAGAAAACACAATAATATACATAATTCAGACTCTCTATGTATATTCCATCTGTAAGTGACTTATTTTTCTTACTTTATTACTTTTTCTACATGTTTAATATTTATTTTATTTTCTTTACTTTTTTATTTTTTGGTTACTCTATTTTTTGATTCTTTTTTATTGATTTTTATTGAGCTTCTTTACTTTTATAATTTATGACTGTCTATACTCTTTTATATTATAATTGTTTATATTCTCCCCCCCACAGCCTACCTACATTTATCCAACACTGTGACCCATCTAGAGGTCTTTTTCATCCGAATCTGTCTTTATTGAATATCTCTGGTCCTTTTCTGACCAGGACAACTTCTTAAAATGCTAAGCGACATGACTAGGACTCAGGCTGCTTTGCCTTTTGACTCCGCCTAGTCCAACATGGTGGAGGCATGTTCACCACCTCTGTGAGCTGAGCACACTACCCCAGTTCCAGATATGCTGCCGGTCTATGTTGCACCACTAAGCAGTTTGTAACACCCTGCTCACAAACCCCATTCAAGTGCTCCGTCTTCTGAAAGAGCCAGGGTTCATGCTGGCAGCATGAACCAGAAAGCTGTTTTTTAAAGAAGCCTTGTACTTTTTGCCACTAAAGCTGAGTCAGGAAACCTCTTAAAGCAGCTGTGTCTCTGCTTGCTGTCAGCAAACAGCCTATCTGGAAAAAAAATGCCGGCTACCAAGAAGCCATGATTAACTCTGTTCTTTTGTGTCTAGAATTCATTTCCAAGCTTTCTCAGGTTTTATGTGGATATAGTTGACCACGATGGCCACGAATGAGCTGCCTCCACCAAGTTTTGTTTTGCGTGGAGTCAAACCCAGGGCCTTGTGTATACTGCTACTGCTGCTGAGCTACAACCTCAGCCCTGCAGTAACTTCTGTGGCTGAAGCTTTATTATTGGAGACCTAGCATCCCTCAGTTTTACTTTGCTATTTCGAATACTAGTTCCGTGGGTGACTTTGCACATGTATTTCTGTACAGTGCTAAGTTTTACTTCATGGTGTCTGGACGTGGGATGGCTGGGTGGAGAGGCATCCGTCCGCGTGGCATTGGTTCCAGCACACACTGTAAATCAGCCTGGGTTTCTGTGTTGTCAAACCCTGGGGCTCAGGAGTCAGTCACCACCGAGAGTTCACAACCAGAAAGTTTGTTTTCCTTGGTTTCTGTTCTGAACATCTGCCTTCATTACAGACTTCAGTGTGCTATGAAGGCACTGACTGCGAGCCCTTAACCGAGGCTGAGCTAAGTTAGAAGTCTTCTGAGTCCCAATTAAGGTCGGTTAGCTTGAAATTTGCAGTATGTGTGGTTTCATTTTCCTGTAGGTCTGCACTTTTCAAGTGTTGGTGTCAACGAGGACCAGATGGATTCAGATGCAGGAGGATTCCTTCCTGGGGAAGCTTCAGCCCGCTGCTTAGATGGGCACTCAGTGTCATTTGGGCATTTGAGGTCACTCTTTGTAGCACTATGCTGGGTTCACGGTCTCTCTGACTCTGGCTCCACTGCCTTCTCTGCCTGTCATCCTGTAGAAACATGTCTGGGACTGAGGATGTTCAGATAAGCTTTGTTGTTGTTGTTGTTGCTCTGGAGAACTGACATCACTTTGGGCACCTTGTGAGGGAGAGACAGAGTTCCGGCTCTTTGCTTTGTCATTTCTCAAGTTTTAAAAGGAAAAGGAAGGTGGGACAAGGAACATGAAAGCCTGTCACCTGGTTCTGTGAGCCCTGCCTGCTGTCTGTTGGGAGAAGAGCATGGAGTGAGTAGGAGTGTGTGTGTGTTTACATGTGTGTGCAAACATTGTGCACGCAAGTGTGTGATGTGAGTGTGTTTGTGTAAGCGACTCTGTGTGAAAGACCACGTGTGTGAATTATTTGAGTCTGTGTGCACTTGTGTGAGAGAAGCGTATGCATGAGTGTGTGTGAGTCGTGGGCTTTGGGGAGGTGAGAACCTGTTAACAGCCTTTCCGGGAATTATTTGTCTTTGAGGATTCACGTGAGCTAAGAGCTGCAGCTCTAACAGAAATTTTCTGATCTCCAGGACCATGCGATCTACAGGGTACTTGTGCTTCTGCAAACCACAGGTCACTATTACCCATGGCCTCCCCTTTCTGCAAACCCCTGATTTCTCCTCAAGCACCTGCTGAGCACATGGGCTGTCCCCATACTTTGGCAGAGGGTTAAACACACCCACTAGGGTCCTCTGCTGTGCTCTCTGCTGTGCTCTCATTTGCAGGAGGTGGCCGGTTTCAGCCTCTGCAGCATCATGAGATGAGCTAGGAGAAGGGCCTGAGGGCAGGCAAAGGACTCTAAAGAGATGTTGTCTGAAGCAGACTGTTCTGCCATGCCATCTGCACAAGGGCATAGCTTTCCACCCTGTTGCTTCTTGGTCCACGGGAGGAGGCACAGTTGTGTGTGGGTGAGGTCAAGCTGTCCCCTTATTTCACATAAGAGAGCAAGGGCACCGAACTGCACGCAGTGTCTGCTTTTAAACTGGTCCTTCTGTAGAGAGAGCAGTTCTGCTTCTGATTAGTAACTTCATATGCCACGTCTGAGTTATATTTATAAGATGCGGCAAGACTATGTATTGGTGCATTTTATATACTTAATTACAATACATTTGAAAGGAATGTCTGCATAGATAATAAGAAATTAAAGATGTGGTATGGTGAAGATGCTGGAGGAGCCCAGGGCTTCCTCCCGCACAACTTCCTCCACATAGACACCAACTGCCCTGCCAGGGCAGTTCAGGACTCTGTATTTTTCCTGAGGACTGTGACTTCAGGGGAGGATTCCACAGTGAAGTGTGGTTAGTATAGGTTGATTCTAACTCCAGCACAGGGCAGTCTCACCAATCCTGCCAATTCTCAGTGGTAGATATGACTGATACTATAGTCGACATATACAGAGACTGGGTGGGAGATACGGTGTTGGGAAAGGGGCCTCGCAGTAAATACTGGGTTCGCTGCTGAGATTAGCATTTGTTGCTTCAGATCAGAGGGATAGAGATGAAGAATTGGTAGTCATTACTACTGTGCCTACAGTATCGCACCCTCCCAACATGGTAAGACTCCTCTAGGAGACCTCCAGGGTACTGAAAGGGCCAATACACATGGCCTCTTTATTGTTCTGTTTTCTGTTTTGAGATACATCAAGGATAAGGGATTCAGAGCTAATCTCATATGCAAAAGTGAGACCATGTCTACTCATGACCAGAGAAAGTTGCTCAGAAGAGATGTAAGAAGATCTTAAGTTTATCCACCAGACAGAGCACTGATGCACAGCCCGCCTGCAACAGGAGAGAAGCACACACATTAATGTGGCTAACCCCGGGGCGGTGGGGCAATCTGACTTCTGGAGTTACCCCAGTGGATTTTATTCCACAGTTTTAACAAACAAACAAAAATCACAATACACTCAAAGGAACATTTCAAAGAAAAATAATTAATAGGAAAACTAATATTGCCTGAAGGTAGAGACACATGATAACCATTTAAGACAATATCCTAAAGATACTCAAAGAACTCAAGGAAAATATCAAGGAAGCCATGAAACCAATGTACATACAAACTAGAAATAATACCAAAGAGAAACCTTACAAAAGACGTTTTGGGGCTGCATAGTGATGTAACAGAAATGGAGAACTTGCTAGACGGTTTCAATAGCATCTCTCTCTCTCTCTGTCTCTCTGTCTCTGAATCTCTCTGTCTCTCTGTCTTTCTCTGTGTGTGTGAGACAGAGAGAGAGGAGAGAGAGAGAGAGAGAGAGAGAGAGAGAGAGAGAGAGAGAGAGGCTAGAGAGACTGACCACCATTCTTACCATGGGTACTATCCGTCAGCATTCCTGGTCTGGGAGGAAGAATAGGTGAATAGGTTCTGTGTTTCCCCAGCCAATTCCAGCCAATTTAGTGAATGAGTTCTGTAGACTCAGCGTCTTTCTCAGTCAGAAAAAAAAAAAAAAAAAACAACCTAATGGCAGAACCAGAAATGAAAACACAACCACACTTGAGGCAGCGTGGTGCCCATCAAAAAATGCCATGATATGTGGCTTCCCTCCTGCTCAGGTTCTGTCCCATGCCATGGAAACTCTGATGCCCAAATTTTATGAAATATCCACACGTTTCTTTGCAGCTGAGCAGAAGAAAGGCAAGTAAGAGGGGCTTGCCTCATGCTTTGATTTACCACTCTACAGAATAAACAGCCAGCCTTTCTGTGAGGTAGGACGGTCGCCTTGATGGAGATTCTGCCCTGGAGAGGCTGCTATCTGCCCTATGGGCTGAAGAGCTGCTTCCACTTGTGTCCCTTTCCAAAGCTGATGCTCTTCCAAACCCACGGTGACTCACCAGTGGCTTGGTGATGAGCTAGAGGCTGATCTGGGGACACCATCTGTCTCCCTGCTTAGTGTGTTCATATTCTGCTGCTTCAAGTATATGGCCAGTGCCAACTCTGCCTCCCGAGCCAAACCCTGTAACTTTATTAGAGGGAGGGTTGGTGGGTGGGGGGAACCTCAGCTCACAGTCCTGCCTCCTGGAGACAGGGTGATGGTCTTCGTGCTCTGGGCTGTGGTAGCTCCTGCAACTCACTAGTAGGTGAGTTCTATGGCAGCCAGGGAGCTGAAGATGGTGCAAGACAGCTGGTGATCTGACTTCCTTTAAGTTTAACTTCTTTAGAACTGCACAAAAGGGTACTGGACAGGGGTCGGTTAGGGAGACAGTGGAGAAAAAGCTTTCCATGCTCCAGTACCCTAGGGAGCCCTAGCCACCTGCTGTGCTCCCTTCTTCCTCTCTCCTGAGGTTGGAACTTGTTTGTGAGGAAGGTTTAGGTGGTAGTAGAGTAACCCCTACTCCGGGACCTGTGACCTGTGACCTTCTCAATGTCACTTGATCATGTTCTCAAGCACCAGATGCTCGTGATCCTCCTCTCAGCTGCCCACAGATACTGGTCCATGGTGAGTCATAGTGGGTTTGGAAGTGTCCACTACCATCAGTGGCTTTGGGAAGGGAAACCACGCGGGCCAGCTCTGCAGCTAAAGCTCCACAAGGCATTCTTCCCCCTCACTGCACAGTTTGCTGCTGACTTCTGTGAGCAAGGAGAGATGTGAGCCGGATCCTTCATGTCATTAGCCAGGTGGCTGAGCCTGTGGTTGTTGTAACAAGGGCTATGAGCGCGCAGGAAAGTGAGATGCGGTGTGGGCCCCTGCAGGAAGATCTACCCCTGACGTTCATTCCCCAGCTCCTGGGATCTGCTGGTGATTCCTGTCCAGAACAATTAAAAGTTGTTTTTCAAAAGATAATTTCCCATGACAGCAAAAATGCAGCCCTGCCTTTCAAAACCATAAAGTCAAGGGGATTTAAATGGGACTTTCCGCTTCTCACTGTCTCAAGTATGTCCTTAGTGCACCCTCCACAGGCACACACACACACACACATACACAAATGACAACTATTATGTGAGCGTGTACAGGGAAACACACACACACGAGAATGGCAACGACTGTGATTGTGTACAGGGGCACACACACACACTGATAACAACTGTAGAGGGACATACACATGGGGGATGTTTTCAAACATACAGGGATACACACATACACAGCACACATGTAGACATATACAAACACCCAAATGTGTGTGCTTATTGTCACCCCATGGGACTTTGCTTTAGTTTTTGGTGGCTTTTGTTTCCTTGTTTTAGAGATGACACAGACACAGACAGCAAGGAAGACTACCACTCACGTTGTTCCTTGCCCTGTACTTAGGGCACAAATGGACCCAATTCTCATAGCTGTGCTTAACCTAACCCCAGGGAAGTTCCTCTTAAAGGAGGAGGGACTTGGTGGTCTTCCCACCCTGATAATATCATGCTATAGAAAAGAGGGCCCATTCATGGGTCAGTGCCATTGTTTGTGACTGACACTGAGTTGGAGCTGCTGCTGAGCGGGGCAGATGTACTGCAGACTCTTCTGTGGAGGCGAAGGGACAGTGACCTAAGAGATGACAGTCTAAGAGACAGACTCAGGGACAACATGTGGGGAGGACCAAGACAAAGACACATGTTCCAAGCCCTCTCAGAGCCACCCCGCCCCCGAAGAGTGTTTCCCATTCTGAGCAAAAGACCTCACTTCTCTGGTGTCGCTACCTGCACAGAGAATGGCCCCAACTGCACCGGCACACATTCTTGGACACCGATGGCTGTCACTTTATAGCTTTACCTTGTATGAGATTGTGTGACTTTGCTCTGTGTGGGTGCTGGGCAAAGGTTAAAACCTCTAAAACCAAGAAAAAATTCCTGTCCAGAAAATGACATTTGAGGTGGGAAGGCCACCATACCATAGGGGTGGACACCATTGTTGTCACGAGAGTTGGCTGTCACAGTGTCACAGTGTAACTTACATGAACCTGATAAAATATTTTATGATAATAGAATAATAAAAAGTATGCTAATTATTAGTAAATAAAGTAAGTTTTGGAGAAATTGGCAATTCAATATATTTGTTTATCAATAAGTATATAAATCTTAGATTAATGATGACGACGAGGTCATTCCATCTGAGCTTTTACTTCTGAGCTCTGTGTACTATGTTTCAACTGTCTTCATTGGTTCTTCCCATGCATTGCCTTCTCGGAGGCAATGTAACGCCCTCTGTAGTCTGACATTCTTATAATATCTGAACTGCCCACATCGTAGGCTTGGGAACTTGAAGGTACGATTAAGGAGTCATACTGTCATCAGACTGTCCTAAATTAGTCACACCTCGGTCTCTGTTGTAAGCCCTGTGGTTCTCTTGGTTGACAGGATTCTAGGCACCCTGGTCTAGATTCTGGACAATTGTTACTGTGGTACCAGATGTGAAGAGGGGCTTTCTTCTCTGGCCTTCTGAGCAAATGCAGTGGCTGCTGATTAAGACAGGGAGACAGACAGCTAGGTAGGTGGGTGCAGGCAAGTTTGTCTTTCTTTTTCCTAAGGGTGGGAGTAAGCCTAGGCTGATTCTAGTACCACCCAGCCGCAGGAGGCCAAGAAACTGTGAGGGCACTGATGGGTTCTCTAGAATCTGGAGGGAGAGACAGGGCCGCATATAGACTGTTGACTGAGTCTTAGCTTCCCCCAGCCTCATGTCCCTCAGCTGGTGGCTCTGGGGATATGAACTGAAGGAAGTCTTAGGTTAGTTTGTTTTCTGTTTCTGTGATAAACTCCATGACCAAAAGCAACACAGGAAGGATAGGATTGACTTAGTCCATCATCAAAGGACACAATGCAGGAACTCAAGACAGGTATGTGAAGGCAGGAGCAGAGGCAGAGCCCTGAAGGAACACTGCTCACTGGCTGTTCCACTCTGTCACATGTAGAGACCTCACTTTCCTCTGTGAGACTGTGCAGTGACTAGATGTCGTGCTGGTCTTTCTCCCAACACCCCAGGTGCGAGCTGAGCTTTGCTGGTGAGCTGAATGCTTTGACAAGAATCACTGTGCTTCCTGTTGTTACAGGGTACCCGGGCTAAGGCAAGCTTCCCTGATGGATAGAGAAGAGGGCTCATGTGTCAACCTTTGGGTTCTGTTCACCCAGCTCTTCCTTAATGTCACTTGCATTGCCAGAGATAGTACCTGGGAAGCTGGTGGTAGTCAGTTTGATAACTTCCAGCCCATATATTTTCTAATGCTGACTCATGGAAGAATCCTGGGGTCTCATCCACAGCCCATCCATCTCCTCTGAGAACCTGAGTTTTCTTTATGTCTGTGTGTAACATCTAAATTCTTTGTAATGTGTGTAAAATAGATGTAATTCTTTGGGTTCTTCAGTGAAGACTAATGTACATTAACTTCAAGGTGGAAGCCCTGTGCTTGCCAGTGACCTGACAAGCATTTTGTGGAATTACTGTTAGGAAAAGCTGAGCTGCCTCCTAGGACAGAGCTGAGACTCTTTCCCAACTCCAAACCATGCCTGCAGCCCTTGGCTACATCTCCTGGATGCTGGTCCATCACTAGGCTACATTTCCTGGATGCTGGTCCATCACTAGGCTACATCTCCTGGATGCTGGTCCATCACTAGGCTACATCTCCTGGATGCTGGTCCATAACTAGGCTACATCTCCTGGATGCTGGTCCATCACTAGGCTACATCTCCTGGATGCTGGTCCATCACTAGGCTACATCTCCTGGATGCTTGTCCATCACTAGGCTACATCTCCTGGATGCTGGTCTATCAATAGGTTTCTCTTTGCAGAAGCCTCACTTTATGACTCGTTCTCTGTGCCTCCCTTGGATTAATGTCAGGAATGAGCCTTTGTCCTGGGCCATTTTGGGAGTTGGGAGCCAGCTTTTGTGAGCCACCCCTGTCGGAGTCTCTCTCTCAGAGCGAGCCTTTATCAAGGACCCCCCTTCTCAGGGCTTCTCTCCTTCAAAGTCACCCATGGGAGTCTCCTCTCCATTCTGCCTCTCCCTCTGAAGTCTCCCCTCCACACAAGCCCCAGATTCTCTTCCTGTAATTAAAACACACCTTTCTTCTCTATAATTAAGTGTGAATTTCAAGGTAATTTCTTTAAAATTGTTCTTTTCTCTGCAGTTTTGACATGTTTAACTTGCCACACGCTGCAGAATTCATTTCCACTCTCTTAGTGAGAACTCTTCCTCTCTTCCTCGTTTGCCAAGGGAAGCTCAGGTTTAGGGAAAGAGTTTAGGGAGGTAATCTTGTTCTAGATAAGGAAGGAATGGCCTCTGTTGATAGATTTTATGGCCTCTACTGTCAGGACAGCAACAGCTGCCACAGGGGACCACCAAGACCTCAACGTGTGGCTGGGGCCAGTAGGCAATGCAATTTCTAATTTTATTTTATTGCAATTAATTTATTTGTAGAAGTTCCACATGTCAGTGGTTTCTATTGAACTCCAGGGTCTGGAGAGAAATATATTTTTGCTACCGAGGGTTCTTTTGAAAGAGACAGGCCTGAAAGAATCCTCACTGTTGACTGTTTCTGTGGATTACAGACCCTGCTACAGGACTAGTGTCCAGCATGGTAGCATCTGAAAGAAGAGTGCCCAATGCCCGGTAGGGAGGTGTCAGCTGAAGGACTGCAGGCCAGTGTCCAGCGCTGTGGTGCTCAGCACCAGACCTTATCTCCAAGATTGTACTCCTCCCCCAAGGCTGTAGATAGCACGGGAGCATTCAGGAGTGAGGTAGCTCTGCTGGAGGTGCAGAGATGGGAGAGCTTTCTCTCCAGAATTCCATGACCTGGCCATCTATCTCACAGTGTCAACAAAACTAAAAATATTCCAAGAATCCCTTCCCATATGTGAAGCAAGGTGAGGGAGAGCAGGGGTGCTGTCTGAGGAAGTTCCCAGGCAGGGATTAGAATCAATCCCAGACCCCAGGTTTCTCACTGTATCCTGCCTTGACTTTCTTCCTGGGTCATTCCTGAATGTGAGCTGACTCGCTTTCTTGGAAGAGGAAGACCCAGCCTGGCATCCTGGCAGATGCTACTGTGATGAAGGTTGGTTCAGCCCTGAGTTTGGGTCTGGTGACCTTGCTGACCCACTGGGTGACCATTGGGAACGGCACTCATCTACTGGTGGTCTATGGATTTCTTCTTGATCTGATTGAGCCATGGCCTCTGTCCCCACCAACATTGCCCCACTTGGAGGGCTTCTGCATTGACCCTTGAGCGTTTGACAAAAGGCCTTACCCTTTCTGCCACAGGGAGAAGATGTGACTTCTTTTACAGGTTCCTTGCACAGGGGATCAGGCAGGAAAGGAGCCATTTTCTCACAAAGTCCTCTCCACCTATGGATCCTTGCAACTTATCTGGTTATTGGGACTTTTCCTCACTGATGATATAACTGAAAGTTTTAGGGCAAAAGCCCTGGTTCCAGCACCCCAAACATGTTTGGCTTGGTCACCCATCTCAAGAAACTTATTTAATATGGCCATACTGAGAAGAGGAGTTGATAAAGGGACGGATGACTCTGAGAGCATCTTCAGGGTGCAGACATGAGCTTCTAGTTTAAATAGAGACAGAACCAGGGGACGTGGAAAGGGTATGAATAATTCAGTATGCCTGACCCAAGTGTGGTCCTGTCTGTTGTTGGCCCATCATTGTCTCGGCTCCCCCCAGCTCTGCAGGGTGGCCTGAAGGGGGCTTTATTGCTGGAGGGGGAAAGGTGGTTCTCAGGATATGGTCACTTATGCTCCAGGTGAGGCCTTCTCTGATGTGTAATTGCTAATGACTGCGGGGGGGGGGGGGGAGTCTTTCCTGAAAGGCTGTGATCATCTGGGAATAAAAGGAAACATTAGAGGAAAGATTAAAAATATCTTTCAACTCGTATATATCACGTTTTAACGTAGTTTCTGTGAGACACCTTATAGGGTCCATGGTTTGCTCTTCCATAGCAACAGCTGCTGAGCCTGGCCCCTGGAAAAACCTACCCTTGTCTTCTGTGAAACCACAGCAGCATGGTCATCACTAGAACTCCCGTTGTCTCCTCTGCAAGGTCGGCTACGGGTCGCAGCTGACGAGAAGGGTCTAACTGAAAGGAATAGTGCACCAGACCAGCGAGGCCTCCAGCACCTTGCAAAGCCTGGCTCAGCACAGTAACAGCCTTCTGGTGCTCTAAGCATGGAGACAGCCTGGAGGATGATGTCCGACAAGGCTTGAGTAAAAGGGGGAAGCATAAATGAGGGCGTGGAGAATAGGAGGACGCACAGTTCCTCCCGCAGGGTTCCTGGCTGTTCGGTATCCTGGAGTCCCACATCAGTTTCCAAACTCCTCCTCTGGCCCCTGCCCTTCTCTCTGCCACAGTGACATGGCTCCTCAGGCAATACACCAGTACTGAGCTCCAACATGGCGCCAGTGCCATAGGAGGCTACATAAATGGGGAAATGCCATCTCCCAGTGATTTCCAGTTGGAGGGCTCCAAATTGGCTTGCTAAGTCTTTGCTGTGGGGGTCTTCCATGTCCCAAGCCTGTGTGCTGGCCCAGACCTGTGACCTGGAGTGGGAGGTATTGATTGGCATGTTCGGCTTCTTCCTGGGGTCTTGGATAGGAAACTGCTACTCGGTTGCCACTGAAGACAGTGCCCATGGCCCACGGAGCCTTCCATAAACACTCCACAGTGAAGTAGCCTCAGACAGAACAGGTCCGTCTGAAGCCCAGTCTGTCTAAGGAATGCACAGTGAGATTGCAGACACATCACCTCTGACCCCAAAGAGGAATGACTGAATGCAGAGGGAGGTAATTTCCTTATTGCCAAAGGCAAATCTTGTATTGAAGTAACAACAGCCGTATGGTATCTTATTAGGAAGAATTCGGGATAATGAAGTTCCCACTGACTCTTGTAAACACAACCTGTAGCGATGATGAGCTAAATTCCATTCAAGAGGAGCTGGCAGCAAGCAAAGGTATCTATTCTCATCACTGAGAGTAGTTAGGAGGAGGAGGGGCAGGAGGAGGAAAAAGAGGAGGAGGAAAGAGAGGCAGAGAGAGAGAGAGAGAGAGAGAGAGAGAGAGAGAGAGAGAGAGAGAAAGAGAAAGAGATATGTTTGGGGGTTTGAGAAGGAAAATCATAGAACAAGAAGGACAGCCTGACCCATACCTGAGCCCAGGCTGTGTATTCCTGACCAAACACAGCAGAAGTTGAGAGAATGATAGGAAATGCCATCCTAGTGCCCAAAATGGGCAGATCTAATATGCCTATAATATGCAAACAAGGTTTTATGTCCACTAAAACAAATACCGTAAATCAGGGGAGGGAGAGAAAGTGGGTGGGGGAGGGAATGACTACTGGACGTCTTGATGTCTCCCTCGGTCTAGGACTCTAGCTCAGAGATCTCCAGCAAGGTGGTGGGCTTGGGTTCTTCACTGCACCTGCATCCTGAGTGGCCTTGCTTGACTCCTCATGCAAGGTGACATTTTCCCCATCCTTGGTCCTGAGAGACTGACCTCTAGCCTTGGCCTCTCCCTGTCCACCTGTCACCAGATGTCCCTTAACTGACTCTAGCCACCCTGGGACAGAGCTGAGCTTCTGTTTTCTGAGTTTTTCTACATCTTTTAAACCCTTTCTTGAAAGACTTAATTATCACCTTTTGACCTAATTTTACTCTTTTTTTTTTCTGCACTTTCCAATCTTCTACCTGAAAATAACCACACATGGGAGGGTTGCCCAACGCTCACATGGTGTAGTGGTTTTGTGTGACTGTTGGAACAAAGCCACAGCGGACATGTACATCTTAAAATAACGGACTCCAGGTTCTTAGGGCTCGTTGCCAGTGACTTCTTCACGTCTGGTCAAGATGTTTTCCAGAGCGCCGTCATTTATGCTCATAGTGATCCTTATAAAATGGGTGCTGTTTTATCATCTCCACCTCACACAAGAAGAGGCTGCGAGTGCCCAGGGCACGATGCTTGTTCAACCTCTGAAACCAAGACCTATCCTTTATTTTAGACCCCGAGCCTGTCTTACTGTCTCCCCATGTCTGCCCTGGCCACACAGGTGCCTTTCCGGCCCCCAGATTCCATCTAGTCCTGTATTTCATGACGACATGTACCTCATTCAGCAGCTTCTCTTCGTTGCAGAAGTCTGCAAGTGTAGCCCAGAGGCAGTGAGGTGTCGAGGCTCTCTTGCTCCTCCCATCTTGCTGAGGTGTCGGAACTAAATCCCGATCTTAAAGGCTTTGTTTATCACAGTTGAGATCTACACTCACTCTGGAGACCTGCCTTGTTTGGAGATGAGGAGGAAGGAGAGCCTATGTTGCTTCTTCATGGGGACCATTTCCCTTGGGGACAGTGTAGGACCTATGTGGGGCTGCAAACCTTGAGATCAGACCTTGTGGTACCGTTTGTCCATAAACTTCAAGCTGCAGAATGGCAATGAATACTCATCCGTGGGCTCTGAGAATCCCCATCTCCAGGAAATCTCATAGTTATCCAGCACTGTCTTCGCTTCAGCCCCGTTCCCTGGTGGTGCCTTGTTTAAGGATCTGTATCTAAATGAAACATGGGTCTCGATAACAGAGGTGGGACTTTGCATCATGAGAAGTACTCACAAGCACTGTGGAGGACCGTGGCTCAGGAAGAACTTGTGGAATCTTACAGCCATTGTGTGCATTGTTGGTGACATGCTGTTGCTCCAGGTGCTACCCCAGCTCCCCTGTATCGTGACTGACGAGAGTCTGATCAGAGCTGTAGCAGGGATTTTTCTATATTAGGATGTGGAGAGTGTTCACCCCTGTTTCTTACCTGGCTTGATTTTGTTTAAATCTTTTCGTTTTAGTTTAAACTTGGACATTCATGAGAACTTCACTGCCCTAGTTAAGTTTCAGATGCCAATTTGGCCAAGCATAGAGTCAGAAGAAAGCCCTAGATTAGATTGGCCTATGTCATGTCTGAGGGGGGTTGCTTTGATGATGAATTGATGTAGGAGGACCAAGCCCACTGTGGGCGACACCATTCCTAGGCAGGTGGTCCTGACCTGTGTAAGACAGCAAGCTTGATACGGACCCTCAGGGTGCTCTAACCTGTGCACCTCTGGGGTTTTCCCATGTGCTCTTGCCTTCTTTATGGTTTTTCTAGCACAAGATTGAATTGCTTTGGGTTATCCATGATGGAAAGAATAAGCGCTTAAGAGTTCTTGCTGGGAGGAGAGAGGCAGGTGTAAAGAGCTTCTCCACCCCGAGCAGCTGCCTAGAAAGTGAGTTGTGTAGTTGGGTGTGTGGCACATGCATAAAACCCCAGCACTCCTCCTTCTCTTCCTCTCCTCCCGCTCTTCTTTCTCCCCTCCCCTTCTTCTCTCCACTTCACCCTTAAAAAGATTTCTCCCTTTTAATGCATTGCTAATGCTAAATCAGGAAATACCTGGCAGTGATGGCATCGGTGGTGGCCCTAGTTCCTGTCATTTGGGAGTCATTGTGCTTGCTCTTCTATCTGGCTTGATGCACGCCTCGACATGACAGGGTCATGGGCATGAAGAATAGAAGCAAGATGAGTGCTGTCCAGGGTGCTTGATCCCTCATCCAAGGAGAATAGGCAGGGCCGAGTGTCTGGATCGAGATTTCCCTAGGAGTCAGGGGATTCAAGGGCATGAAAGAGGAAAGGAAGAACCAATGGATTGGGAAATCTGCTCTTGGGAACTACATGCAAAATGGTCCGTGGGTAACCCCCATGTCCCTACTAAGAGGGTCTCAGTGCTACCCATTCTTGTGAGAACTTGTGAGGAAGGGTGGCCACTTTGACCCCTGCTCTTCCTGCAGTGGGACCATGTGTGGCATGTGGAGTCCAAAACATTTCTCAGGGGTACAGTAGCTTCTCAATTATGGGACCAAAAATTTATTCAACAAAACATTTGTTGGAAAAAAACTTTTAAAACATAAGAATAAAAATTGCAGGATGAACAATGCATAGTGGCGTGCCCCAGGGATCCCAGAACCTAGAAGGTAGAGGTAGGAGAATTAGGAGTTCAAGGCCACCCTCAACTCCATGGCAGGTTTGAGGCCACCCTGGGAATAATAACACACTGTCTCAAGAAAACAACAACAACAAAAATCAAAAAGAAAACCAAGATCCTAGTTCATTGGGGTATACACACATACAAAAGAAGAAGAAAGAAACAAAATAAAACAATAAACTCAAGTCCAATGTGGATGTCCACAGTCTACCCTGAATCCAGAAACCATGCAGAAGTTCACGATCCATGATCCCCTGTAAGGGCGAGGAAGCTACTTTTGCAGTGGTCTCTATGGCTGCAGACTCATAGTTGAGAAAGAGTCATAGAAACCATCTGTGACAACTCTTACCCCCCCCCCCCCCCACACACACACACAAAGTAGCAGCCTAGACAGGAAGCCATAGAAGAGGACTCTTAAAAATTGCAATAAGGATGCTGAAGTGTAGCTCTCCACAGCTGATGGCTTCTTGTGGGGTGCAGGTGGGGGGGGGGGACACTCAGTTTACATTAAGAAGCTGGCCACTAGGAGTTTGAGCATCTACAGATTCTTAAGAGGATGGCAAGGAACCTTCCTGTGTTTACAGGTTCCCAGGGGAAGCAAGTGGAGTGGAGGAGCACCTTCCCACTCATAAAGGGCTGCGTGTGTTTTCCCACTAGACCTTAGATTTGAACTTGCGGCCAGTGATCACCTACTAGTGACATGGACTACTTACCCTTTTGAGAGGTTGACTTGTGGTTTCTGTCAGGTGTGAGCTCAGAGAGGCCGTATTTCTTTGGTCTGTTCTCTGAGTGCTCTGGGTTCCTGTGGAGCAGACTGCTTTCTGCCCAGGAAGAGTTTTTTAAATCTCTCTTGCTTCTTTCTCTCCCCCAAGTTCTTGAGAGTTGACCAAGACAAAGACAGAGACTGCAGCCTGGACTGCCCCAGCTCCTCCCAGAAGCCCCTCTGCGCCTCTGACGGGAGGACCTTCCTGTCTCGATGTGAGTTCCAGCGGGCCAAGTGCAAAGATCCACAGCTGGAGATCGCCCACCGTGGGAACTGCAAAGGTGAGCCGTGACGGTCATAGCCAGAAGAGAGGGCCTGCGTGGAAGGGCGAGGGTAACTGACTTATTCTCGCACCTAACAGCTCGAAAGTCTCATATTGGTTATTACTTCTCAGAGCATGTGAAGAGTAATTTTTATGAATTTCAAAGTAATAATATCTTTTTGAGAGTTTTAGGTAGCCCAGGTTAGCTTAGAACTTACTATGTAGCAAAGGCTGGCCTTGAACTTCTACCCTTGCACCTCCAAATCCAGAGTACTGGGGTTAAAGACAGGTACCACCACACCTGGCTTATGGTCTGCTGGAGACTAAAACCAGGACCTCTTGCATACTAGCAGGGACTCTACCAACCAGCCTACGTCCAGCCACAAAGCAGTCATTTTTACTAATTGTCCAATGCTCCCAGAGTGTTTCATGTTGTTGTAAAACAAATTTACCACAGTGCTTCAGGCTTATTTGTGTTCCCCTCACAGTGCCTCTAAAATCACGGCCAGCTCTTCTTAGTGAGTGAGGTCCACACCCCGTCAGTCAGTTTGGTGTAGACTTTACCCATGGACTCGTCAGCCTTCTGATTAGCAGCTAGATCCAGAGTTAAGGCTTAGAGTAAGCCTGGAAAAGCTTCCTGCGGTAATGAGGGGTTCAGCTTGGTGGCAAGCACACACAGAGCTTTCAAAGGGGATTTACTTTCTCCGAATCTCTGGGAACAAGACCACACAGACTAAACTGGCCTTGGGAAGATGTAGTTGATGAGCCATTAACCCCGACAAGCCTCCCATCTAAACAGCCCAACCACACCAACCGCCACCAGGGCCCTGCCTCTGCCTGCAATTAACCAAGTTGCAGAACTGTTTATTCTTGCTGTCGCAGTCCACGGTACTGGTAGGCAGACCTGCATTGCTGTTGCAGATAATGCAGACAGGCTGTCCGATAGCTCCTAGTGCTCTCCTACTGACAAGGCCAAATGTTTCCACTTTGGTCAGGTGTGGTAGGGCACACCTGCAATCCCAGTACTCGGGAGGTTGAGGAAGGAGAATCCTGAGGTCGAGGCCTGCCTGGGCTGCTTAGTGAGACTTCTTCAAGATCACACAGCAAGTGGCAAGCGAGAAGAGGGCTGGGAGGAAGTGCAGTGGTAGTGTGCTTGCCTCGCATGAGTAAAAGCCCTGGGTTCAGTGCCCAGAACTGAGGCTAGGACTGCCTCTGGCTGGGTCAGGACTGCTAGTCAGGGGGGCTCATGCTTCTAATCCTTATCTTGAACACCTCGAGTTCAAAGCCAATATGGCTGCACGGTGAGACACTGTTTCATCAAAACAAACACAAGACAGAAACCCAATACTGCAGCAAAAATACTCAGGACTGCAGAAAAGGAACAAACAAACAGAAAGCCCGTTGGTGATCATTGGCCTTTGGTAGCAGTTACAAGGGAAGGAGGACATTTGAAAATAAAGATTTTCTTTTTGAGAGGGATTCTCTGTGTAGCCCTGGTTGTTCTGGAACTCACTCTGTAGAGCAGGCTGGCCTCAAATTCAGAGATCTGCCTACCTCTGCCTCCCAAGTGCTGGGATTAAAGGAGTGTGCCACTACCGCCCAGCACAAATGACATTTTTATTCACCCCTAAACATCCATTCCTGTTTATTGGGAAACCAAACAAAAAACCCAAATAACGTATTGACTCTCATCTACCTGACATGGCATACAAACCCCACATCATTGCCCTTTGTCTCTGGATGTTTAGCTTATAGTAAACTGAATATTAGCTTTAGCTTCTTCAGAGGAAACTTGAATGAGAAAAATCTAATTTTTAATCATTTGGTGCACACATGGAGTCACATGCATGATTCTTATACGTGATCTATGTCCCATGAGCATGCAGCCATATACATGGATTCTTGCGTATGTACTTGTTCACACATGCACGCTCTCAGCACATTCCGGAAGGCCATGGGTGACTCTGTTTTAATGAACACTACACCTGTCTGCTTCTATCACACCAAGCTTTGCACTAGGCTTCGACATTTGCTTAGAGTTGATCACTTTGATGGGTTACTGTTTCCTTTTTCTTGAAAAGACTCCTCGAACAGTGCTCTGCAGTCTCAGAGAATCCTTCCTGATGGTTCCACTCAGCTCCACCCCGTGGGCCCTTGAGCGTGAGGTGGTACTGGTGGACATCCCAGTAATCTGTGCTTCCTCACAGCGCCTCCTCTGTGCTCTGAGAGGTTTCTGACTGGGTCTTCAGCTGGGCTCAGATATGGAGGCTACCCAATCTGTCCCCAGACCTTCTCCTGAGGTGGCTTGGTTTCATGCTGGCAGGATGGTGCCTATGGTACCAGGAAGAGGCAGGGTTCTCCGTGTTAGTATGTGGAGCTGTGCTAAGACTGCCTCTTGCTGCCGTATCCCTATCTGGACTCCAGAATCTGCTTACTGTAGAGACCAAATGTTTACTTTAGGAATACTTCCAAATTCAAGGAGTCCCGTGTATGATTCCACTTTCGCATTCCAGTCCCAGACTGCTCTTCCCGGTATTCTCTCACACCTGAAAATACGGTGCGGCTGACAGTGTCCTCGGGTTTAACGGGTTTCCTCCGGGCATTGTGCCAGGAGCTGCGGGCAGTTGGGATGACAACAGTCAACACCTGGCTTCATGTCCGTCCCTCATCGGTGTCTAAATGTACATTTCAAGAAAATGTCGGTGTCATTTTATGCCTTGACGATTACTCATCTCGGAGATGTGCATAGAAGAAGAGGAACACATGAAAAATTCTTTTAAATACCAGGATATAATCCTGAGAGAAACTTCTAGAAGCAGTTGTCTAGGAGGTCAGAAATGAGCGTGGTGGGAAGTTGCGGTGGTCATGTAGAGCCACAAAGCCTGGCCATCTTTTGTTCCTGCTTCCTGCCACATTCTCTTGGATGACCCCAGTTGGGTGTCCTGCTGAAGGATCGCAAGGAAGTGGTCAGACTGAGCAGCTGCTGCCATGGTTTCTGAGGACCAGTAATGTGAGGACAGCTGTATGAGGCCCTTCATGATCTCAAGGGTGGCGAAATGACAGTGGGGGGCTCTCTTGTCCCCAGGGCGAGGTGTCTCCCCGGACTTGGGCTGTCGCTGGCTCTGGTCACAATTTGATTTCTTTGTGACAGTGTCCAGCTAGAAGTGGACAAAGATATCTTCTCAGCGTGTCCCGTGTCAGTACAGTTTACAGGCAGCCTCTGTTCCTGGGTGATTTCCTCGGTGGAGTTCTCATCCTTTCACAGGGGAAATTTTATATCATAAACGTGAGACCTCTAAAAACATGATGGGGAGAGGCAGTCAGATGAGACACCTCTCCAAATAAGTTTAACTTAAATAGAAAGGATTACAATAAAAATACCACAGACTCCAGTAGTTTTCTGATCTGTGTTTATGTGGGGCAGCAGCCAGCCCAGGCAGCAAACACAGAGCTGGAGGAGAGGGTACCGTCCACACATGCATTCTTAAAGACAGGTGGCCATCACACACCTCCGGCACACTAGGGTACAGGCGAAACCCCCAGAGGCTCTGACTTGTGCCCATCTGTGGTCAGTGAATTTTGTTTGCTGGGGTTATATCTTCACCTAAGACATGGATATAAGGAATAACACAAGGGCTGGCATCTTTGCCTAGGGTGGCTTACACCACCAGGTTTTGCTTATCCCATCCCTAAAGGCCAGTAGGTAACCTCTCCTGACCTGCATGACAACCAGGGGAGAGATGGCTTATGGGAATGGACCCCACAGCCTGAGATCCAGGCACAGCATTGGCTGCCCCAGGGTGAGTTGTATCAGCCTGATCATTTCTGTCCTATGTCAGAGACAACCAATGCTGTGGACTCTGTAAGACCCCTGTGAGCCCGGCTCCCCTGAGAGAGATGAAGAGTCAGGAGATCAAGTTTTCCTTTTCGCCCCTTCATGAAGTTTTCACCCAGCCTTTCCCTGTGTTCTGCTGGTGTGGAAGCTGGCTCCACTGTAGAGTGTTCCATTACAGCTGGCATTTGTATTTTGAGGCCATTTTTACATATTTTTGTGGGTGAAAGATTTGTGAGACTGTCTCGTTTGCATGTGCTGGTTTGGAAACAACGATTAAAATATTTTATTCCACATTTAATTAAATAGGATTAAAATGTTGTCCGCGTCTCATGTCACGATTTGACATTGACCCTGGCTGGAATTGCAGTGGTTTAGGCTGATGGATTTTTCTTGTGTTTTCATAGAAATTTGTGGAGTTTGTGTTTTCAGAACTCAGAAAACACATTAATATTTTTCTTTTGATCTGAGACCAATATGGCTGCTGTTCTTTTCAACAAAATCTCTGGAACTGAATCAGAAAAAAAGGGGAGAGAAACGAGGAAAATAAAGGAAAAGGCCACATGCTAGGAAGTCTTGGAGTTATTTTGAGGTTTCTGGGAACAAAGATATAATGGATTTCTGAAAACAGCTCCCTTGAAGGTCTCTAGACCAAGCGCTTGATGTGGACTCATGTGGGGTGAGAGGGAGACGCAGGTGTTTGCCTGTTAGCCTCGTCCTCCTGTGCCCACTGCCCATCAGTGCCAGGATCCTTGACATAGCAGAGATATAACCCCGGTCTCTGGGAAGGCCTAAGGGGCCTGGGCTCACGGTTGGCCATGGGCAGACGACCCGTGACAGGGATACAAGGTTGTCCTTGCTCTGGGTTCTCACTGTTAGGACAGGTCACAGTGCCCTTACCACTATTATTTAACAGAGATTAAAAACCGATTCTTGAACCTCCAGCCAAGCTCAGCTCCCCAGCTGTTCTCTGTCCCTCAAGATGGAGAAGCCAGAGTTGGAGAGGCCCAGGAGTAAGGATCCTTCCACAGTGGCATGGAGAACACTCTGTCTCCCTCCGAAACGAGCAGTAAGAGCAGCTGAATGGGAGCTCTTCCCACTTGAAGGCTTCCTCTTTCTAACCCACTTCTGCTGGTGGACAACTAGCAATCTAAAAACTGGATCACAAACGCCAACATTTACCTCTTGTCTGTACACATTTATGATCCCACCTTTGAAGACGGCAACCCCATGCTCAGGAAACACCGACAGGCTGGGAAGCATGCAGCCTCATGTGGGGCTGGGTTGACCTGTGGGAATAGCCTGGATGGTTCTGCTGGCCGCTGCCATGATGGGTGGACCCACCAGCATCCCACTGAGGAAATTAGCTGACCACAAGAGCTCTGTGTAGGGGTGAGGGTACATGTGTGTACATGAATGCAGGTGTGAGCACACACAAGTACACATGTGAGCACACAGGTCCAAGTGTGGGTGCAGTGTGTGCAGTGTGAGAGAGAGGGTGTGCTTAGCTTTGCTCCTGAGTGTGCCTGAGAGTCTGTTACTCTGCTCTCTTCTGTACCTGGCCTGGATTTCTTTGTTTCCCAGGATATATACAGTCCTCTGAGACATCAGCTCTGCCCTAGGAGTCCCTAGCCCTGCCAGTTGGTCCCTTCCTGCATCCCTACCTGCACCAGGCTTAGTTTCCATTGCTGCTGTCTTCATAGACTTGAGAAGTCACCGTAGGAACTTCATCTCTTTCCCAGCCAAGCCTGGGCCAGGAGCACAAGCAAAAGCTGTGGAATGTTGAGCCGGAAACGGCCTTTCCTCTTTGCTCCACTGCGACCTCAGGGTGCAGCTTCCATGGGGACACAGAGGCCCTCGGGCACAGCCTCAGCCAGGCTCTCCCTCTGGAGTCAAACCTTCCCTCTAAAGAACCAGGGACCACATCATCCATTTTGACGTGCGGGAGTGATGTAGTTTCTTGTGGCAGAGACGGTGATGATCAGAGGCCCCGTATTTACATGCTGTAGAAACGTGTGTTAGATCCTTTACCACACGGCAGGGAGACTCGTTGCTTACCTTCACAGCGCCGATTGTATGTGGCACTTCCCAGTTATATTCTTTATGTTCTATCTTATGAATCTAGGATGAAATTTTGTCTCTGTTCCTCTAGCTCTGTAATCATTTTTTCCCCCGCTGTCATATGAAGGACTAACTGTTCTGCTATCATCGGTGCAGGACAAGTTGTTTTAGCTGATTGCCACTAGAGACGACAGTGATCTGCCTCTGCTCCCTACCACAGCACCCCACTGTATGGATGGAAAGTGTGCCTCCAAACCAAGGGTCACAGTAGTATTGTCTTTTCTTTTTCTTTTTTTTCAGTCTGGCCTTAAATTGCAAGTGGGTAAAGTCTAAGTATTACAGCGTAGGAACACAGTGTCTGCCTTTACTTGCGGCAGTGAAAATCAAAGGCAGGCTCTCCTTGTCTGTCATTTCTGTGACCACTACACAGAGCCACAGGCAAGAGCAGGGAAAACTGCTTCTGACTCTAGAGAGTTCACATGGCCAGTCATTGCAGTAACTATGGCAACTGAGTGGCCCACAGACTCAGACCTGTGTCCTCATCTGCCACACCAGTTCCAAATCTGGTATGGCTGCCCTGTCCCATGCTAGAAGGCACCAAGGCATTTACCCACCTCCGAGAGGAGCTGGTGGCTCACAAGACACTTGTTAGAGGCTGTTATGTTTTTGTTACTGTTGTCAGTGTGGCACAAGCTGGAATTATCTGGGAAGAAGAACCTTAGTTGAGAAAATGTCTCCATCAGATTGCCTGTATGCAAGGCTGTGAGGGCATTTTTTTGATTAATAATTGCTGTGAGAAGGCCCAACCCATAATGGGTGTGGCCACCCCTGGGCAGGTAATTCTGGGTTCTATAAGAAAGCTGGTCGAGCAAGCCATATGGAGCAAACCAGTAAACAGAATTCCTCCATGGCCTCTGCTTGGGTTTCTTCCTCCAGGTTCCTGCCCCGGCTTCCCCCAACGATGGGCTGTAACATGGGAGTTTAAGCCAAATAGACCCTTTGCTTTCCAAGTTACTCCTGCGCATGTGCCGATCACAGTGATAGAAAAAGCAAAGACAGAGGCACTGTTTGTAGTTTGGCACGCAACATCTCAGCATGGGCAGGCATGAGCAGGGACCTGGGGTCCTCACATGCTCCCCAACAGGAGTCCCTGAAGGAGGCGCCCACTGTGCCCAGAGACCCCAAGCTGCCTCTTCACACAAGCTTCATGAAAATGTGCCCTGACTTCTCGTCTGAGACCCTTCTCACCAAGATTCTTTGGTAGAAGAATAACCATTGCTTGGTTATTGTTTGGGTGGCTTCAGGAAGAAGGGAAATTATTTGCTTCCGATTTTTAAAAAGAAATAGCAGAAATAACCACAGCAACCCTCTGTGTTTCTTCCTAGCAAGAGCCGGTTTCCGGGCTAATATAAATGTATATGCCAACAATCGTGTGATTGCCTGGGATCTATTTTACTCTTCAATTGAGACTGGGGAAAAAGTTGCTTCCAAAATGTATTGGAATTAACAATTTACCAAAATCTTCTGTTTGGATATTGTTAGTGGTGCCTGGCTGTTTTATTTGTAAAGTCTTGGCTCTGTTGGGTCAGGGCAAAAGGTCTCAGAATGTCTAATTAAATTTGCACCGAAGATATATTCTCTGTTCTAGTGAAAAGTAAATTATATGCAATTAGGTGATTAAATTGTTAATGCATTTATTGAATTGAAATTTTCTTTTGTGCATGTGTCTCTGTGACTATATTTGTGTATGTGTATCTGTATGAGTATATGCTCTGTTCTGTGTGTGTCTGTGTGTATTTGTGTGTCTATCAACAGAGGTCAGAGGAGGGCATTGGATCCCTGGAGCTGGGGTTACACATGGTTGTGAGTTGCCGAGTGTGGGTGCTGAGAACTGATCTTGGGCCCTCTGGAAGAGCAGCCAGTGCTCTTAACTGCTAACTCATCCCTCCAGTTCTAGCTATTTTCCTATGACATAGAAATTATCCATAGTTTTAAAAGCACCAAGAGTTGTGTTTGCTAGGATGGCCAGGGCCATTTAAAAGGAGAGAAGAGATAAGCATGAGCAAGTATGTAGGTGAAGAATTGGAACCCTCGTCCTGCCTGTGGGACGTGAGGCAGTGCAGCCAGTGTGAAGGTCTCAGCAGCTTTTCCTCTGCTGACAAGGTCTTCTGTGGCACAGCAATGCTGCCCCTGAGTTTAAACCCAGAGGACATGAGAGTAGGTACTCAGAGCTGACCTGCCAATACTCAGAGTGGCAGGTATGTGATTCCGCAAGATGGGATAAGCCGTCCGTGGGTGAGCAAACCTGAAAATGCTTGGTTCTTGGTCTGTGATGAAGCTGGGGTTTGCTGTGATAAACTATAGGCATGTAGTTCTCCATAGACAATGTCCAGACTAGGCAAGTCTATGGATGAGGAAAGGGGCAGGGATGGAAGGTGTCTGTGTACTGCACACAGAAGTCTTCCCAGGGTGGCAGTCCCATTCTGAAGCTGGAGATGATGGAGGCGGCAGAGTGCCGTGGTCACCCGCCATCAGGAATGCAGTAAATGCCACTGACCTGAACTGGAAAATGGCTGAGGGGGGAGATTTTATGTGCCGTTCAGTGGTACCACGGTGATATTTATTTTGCTTAGGTTTTGAGGATTTAAGATTCAGACAGAAACTAAAGGCCCTGGGTAAACTCTCTCAGCAAGGGCCCTGGACAGGAGAGTTGTTTATTGTCTAAAGAATCTGTATGAGTGCAAAGAATAAAAAACAGTAAGATAAGCTAAACACCAGTGAATGAAATTCTGCTAAAAGAATATTTCTATTCTGTTCTGCCAAAAGTGACTCAAAATTTAGGTTTGGAGAAAATACAATGTTCAAGGTGTGTAAGAGTTTGATTTCTGTGTGGCTGGGAACATCAGGGCATAGAAGTTTAGGGCCAGGGGAAGAATACAAGGAGATTTTAGTGTGAACCTATGAGCGTCTGGGAGAGGTCGGAAAGAACTGATTTAGATGTGCAATAGGATAAACACTCACTATTCAGAACAGGTTAGATGCTGCCCTAAGGAGATGGAGCGTCAACAGCAAGCTGCCTGCTCTTCTCCTAGAGCAAGAGACCCTTCCCCTCAGCCTGTCAGTTGTCACATAGCAGTGGAGACCACTCCCCGAGCTTGCTGCCCCAAGTCCTTGGCTAAAAGGACTGAAATCCCACAATACTATGTTGCCATTTCGGGCTGCAAATCCCCCACAGACCTGGCCATGGGAGGATGGGTCTCGCTGGTGGAGACCTTGAACAGACTTGACAGCAAATGTCTGAAGGGAGGCATGGAGGGCAGGTGGCCTTGGCCCTCAGGGGTGGTAGGTCTCTGACCCTCTGATGTCACAGGTTTTATGGTGCATTGAAACCAAGCACTGGCTCAAAGGGATGGTGCATTCAATAAAGGGATACCTTAGACTCATGAAGACTTGAGTTCAATTCCCACTACCCACATAAAACCTGGAAATAACCACTTATGCTTATGATCCCCACTTTGGGAAGGCAGAGACAGGGGGATGCCTGGAGCTTCCTGGCCAAGCAGCTTAGTCAAATGGGTGTAAGCACCAGGTTCAGAGAGAAACCCTGTTTCAGGTAGACCGATGGAAGAAGGACAAGAATGTCACCTCTGACCTTCACATGCTGAGGTATCCCCTACAACCTCTGTCTCTGTCTGTCTGTCTCACAGATGTTCTCTTACTCTTATGCACACATATACTCTGTACTCCCTCACACTCCTCTCTCTCTGTCTCTCTCTCTTTCTCTCTCTCTCATACACACACATACACACACACACACACACACACATGCAATTTAAAAATTAAAACATATACTAGGGTCACCTGATGCCAGGCCAGAGGCCAAGATGGCAGGAGGCTTGAGCAGGCAGAGGGCGCCTCTCAGACATGAAGGTCTATGACAGCTACACACTGTGTCTGATGTCCCAATGACACAAGAAAGGGCCTGAGAAAGTCTAGAAGACCATGATCTCTGTCTGAAAAGTTTCTTCAGATTCACCCATGTCCCCTGGAGCTGCTGTGGTAAAGTTGATGCCTCTGGTCAGTTCCCCCAGTGACAATGAAGGTTGTAGCTCCAGGGAGTGAGTGTGGAGAGAAGAGGGATGGGCAGTTTAGAATGCGGTGTCTATTGGAGGCTGCAGTGTATTTCAACCATGAGGCTGGAAAGCTGGGAGCTGATCCTCCTCCGGGATTGAATTCACTGTGGTTGGTGTGACGGTTAAACAGAAGAAGGCTGGAGGTCATGGCGGCAGACCTCGCCGTGTTTGGGAGGATTTGCTTCTTAGGACTGCTCCCCTCTTTGCAGCATCATGGGATGGGTCCCAGTTCATGTTAGACCCACCCCCAGCTCCTCATTGCTGGCATTTGGAATGAGTCAGGAATTCACCTGTGGTTCTCAGATGCCTTCCAGGTCCTGTTCTGCTCAACAGAAGAGGGAAAAAAACAAACTAAAACAAAAACATTCGCTCTCCCTCCATGAGAACTTAACTCATCAGTGTTCCTGTGTTCAGATACATTTTTCCCTAGATGGGAATCAAATGTATTTTAAATTTTTAAAAATTACATTATATTTATTTGCATGTATATCTGTCTTACCATCATCCATCCATTCATCTATGATGTGTGCGAGTTGCGAGTGTGTGTGTGTGCGCATGTGCACACACACACAAACACACACACACCCTATAGTACAAAGGATAACTTGTAAGAGTTGTTTTTTTTCCTTCCACTATGTGGGTCCTGGGAATTGAACTTAGGTCAACGAATTTGTTGGCAAGTGCCTTGCCCACTGAACTATCTTCCTGGCCTGGTGTGGGAGAATAGTCTATTCTGTCAATCATGTATTTTAATAAAACGCTGATTGGCCCGGCAGAAAGTATAGGCGGGTCAACCAGACAGGAAGTAGAGATAGGGTGATGAAAACAGGAGAATTCTGGGAAGGAGGAAGCCCATTCCTTCTATTCCTGCCCAGACCACCAAGAAGCAAGATGTAATCTTGCCCCACTGAAAAAGGTACTGAGCCACATGGCTAACGTAGACAAGAATAATGGGTTAATATAAGTTACAAGAGCTAATAAGTAGCCTGAGCTAATGGGCCAATTAGTTTATAATCTTATGAATCCTCTGTGTGATTTTCTTTGGGGCTTGACAGCTGTAGGGTACCGGGCAGGACAGAAACCCCAACAAGCCGGCCCTCATGTTACACTGGCCCTAAATATACTTTTTGCATTCACGTGGGGGTTTGAGCCCAGCGCCTGATGGGCAGAAGCAGCGTTTTACCGCTGAATGCCTTGCTTAACCCGCTTAGATGTTTCCAACTTTCCTGTTTTCAGCAGTTATTGAGTTCCTGGAGTCCTCATGGCTCCTATCACCGAGCAAATCTCCGAGACAACCTCATTTCTGACATGGGCTGTGGGGTGTCTCACTTCTTATTACCATGCTTTCCTGACCACTAGGTACAGATTTTGAGACTCTAGAAACCCAGGTGCAGAGGAAAGACATGAATCTTGATTCATTTGGAAGGTGGCCTCAGCTCTGCCAGGTGTTGAGCTACAATGGAATATCAGTCCCCAAGCCGTGAGGGACCCAGTACCTGCCTCCAGGTTGGTTACCTATGATTTGAGATGAACTGTGTCTCTGGACTCCCATCTACATCTGAATGCATCCCAAGGACCTGACAGAGCCTGCCTCTTGTTTCCAGGCATCCAGACTTACCTGCTCCCCCACAGACACATTCTGGGGGTGTCCCCGGTCTTCATTTCCTTTTCAACATAGTGTGAGAAATGAACATGCTCCTCCCAGTTCCTGTGGCACAGAGGGAGGCACGTGCTGTGCTGGGGGTGGGGATGGGCAGCATCGTCAACAGCGTGTGCTTGTCTCTTAGAAGTGATTTGTTGTCTTCCCCTCCTGCCCCGGTCTTCCCACAGATGTGTCCAGGTGTGTGGCCGAAAGGAAGTATACCCAGGAGCAGGCCCGGAAGGAGTTCCAACAAGTGTTCATCCCAGAATGCAATGATGATGGTACCTACAGTCAGGTGATTCATGTTCCTGGGAGAGTCTGAGCCTGGGCCAGTGTGGCTGAGGTACCAGGGATGGGGGAGAGTCTGAGCCTGGGCCAGTGTGGCTCAGGTGCCAGGGATGGGGGAGAGTCTGAGCCTGGGCCAGTGTGGCTCAGGTACCAGGGATGGGGGCGGGAGTCTGAGCCTGGGCCAGTGTGGCTGAGATACCGGGGATGGGGGGAGAGTCTGAGCCTGGGCCAGTGTGGCTGAGATACCGGGGATGGGGACAGAGTCTGAGCCTGGGCCAGTGTGGCTCAGGTACCAGGGATGTGGGGAGAGTCTGAGCCTGGGCCAGTGTGGCTGAGATACCGGGGATGGGGACAGAGTCTGAGCCTGGGCCAGTGTGGCTGAGGTACCAGGGATGGGGACAGAGTCTGAGCCTGGGTCAGTGCTGGGGACAGAGTCTGAGCCTGGGCCAGTGTGGCTGAGGTACCAGGGATGTGGGGAGAGTCTGAGCCTGGGCCAGTGTGGCTGAGGTACCAAGGATGGGGGGAGAGTCTGAGCCTGGGCCATTGTGGCTCAGGTACCAGAGATGGGGACAGAGTCTGAGCCTGGGCCAGTATGGCTGAGGTACCAGGGATGGGGGAGGGAGGAAGGGAAAGGAGCCAGTGCCGTTGAGTGGAAAACAGTCCTCTTGTTCCTGAGATCCTGAGCTCAGGAGCCTCACAGGGTAACTAGGTATGCGAGGGAAGGTTCCAGACCATAGCTAGTACAGGTGTCTGTATCACAGCTCTGGTGTGTGCATCCTTGTGCTGTATAGATATAGCATGGGCAGTTCTCCCAGTGAGCTCATCAGCCCTGGTCAGCTGGCCAAACTCTGGCTTTGATTGTAGCCTAGCTCTTTCATAAGCCCCATGACTCAGCCATCTCACTGAGTCCCCCGTTGGATGCTGCTGCATCAAGCCATGGCTTGCCTATGGTCATGCTGTTAGCCAAACTCAGTGCCAAAAATAGCTTGGTTCTGATTGACAGAGTCAGTGCTGTCTCTCTCTCTCTCTCTCTCTCTCTCTCTCTCTCTCTCTCTCTCTCTCTCTGTGTGTGTGTGTGTGTGTGTGTGTGTGAGAGAGAGAGAGAGAGAGAGAGAGAGAGAGAGAGAGAGAAAGAGAGAGAGCGAGCTGCCTGCAGGATTCCACCAGTTTGTGGGTTCTGGGATCAGTAAAAGTAGTCTGTCATTAACACCAGTGACCTCATGGGACGTGAATCCACCTGTCTCAACATAATCATGCGCCATTTGGGACACAAGGAGAGACGAAAGACCCGGGGAGGAGTTGGCACTGCCTGATATGGCCTATGCTGTAGTCACCTGAAGGTCAGACAGAGGGTCCTGGGGAACCTAGAAGGTGCTGTAGAGATGCATCTTCACCACTGGACACTGGTCAGCCATGGGCTCACTGAGAGATGCTGGGAAACCTCCTGGTGAGGTTCCCTGCAGTGGACCCAGCTCTCACGGCCATGTATGTTGTAAAGCGTATTGGTTCCGTGTTCCTCCACACATCTGTGGCAAGACTGGGCACATGGCTCCCACCGAGTAGCCCAATGCATCACCCAAGCGTCTCAGCCACCCTAAGGCTCCAGGGGTGACTCTGCAGGAGAGCTGTCCGTGGTTAGCTCACCTTCCTGTCTCTTTCTCTGCAGGTCCAGTGTCACAGCTATACGGGTTACTGTTGGTGCGTAACGCCAAATGGAAGGCCCATCAGTGGCACTGCTGTGGCCCACAAGACGCCCAGGTGCCCTGGTAGGTCTGACTTCCTGTTTCTCTTGGTCATGTCGCTCATATTTATCCACAAATCAAGTGGACATTTAGAGAGTGGGGATGAGTTCGCTGGACTCATCACTCCATGTAGACCTGAAGAAGAGTGAGGACTGTTGTCTAGCTGGGGCAGGAGACAGCTCACCCTCGGGACACCCTGGGCTTAAGTCATTTGAAAATACAACCTCACAGGCTCGAGTCACCAGCTTGAATGGCCCATTGTTTTCTTTGGCCAAAAAAAGCAAAAGGTCCCGCTTTTACATACATGGGTTTTCAGAGAGAAAGTAGATCATTCCTCACCGCGCAGTGTCCAGACGTTTATGTGTGATATTTTATTACTCAGACGGGAGCTTGATGTACTGAGAGGAACAGGGCTGGCAGGCTCAGTCTATAAAATCATCCCTTTTCCATTAATATTTTACCAAAAAAGGTTATTAGTGATTCAGATCATTTTTATGTGAAACCGCTCTCCAGCCCAGACCTGACGAACTTGCTGGGGGAGACTGTCTGACGAAGCTGAATGATCTTGTCATCAGAGTTTCTGGGCTGTGGGATGAAAACAGGCAAACCTATCGGCGGTTAGCAACATAACACAAGTCTGTCATTTAAGGGTTGAAATGTTAGTGTTTGGGTCTGAGCGTCAGATTCATTTTCTATTTAAGGGCAGGCACTGCCTGTCAAGATTCTGTTTGTTATTGTGAGCCAGGCAGAGGAACTGGGCACAGGTCAGAGCTCATTTCTGTGACCTCGGTATCATGTGGCAAATTCGGTATTTCGATGACCGTTCATCCCTGAAGCCCACGTGATGTGTGTCATGTGGAATGGAAATAACGTTTTTTTTTTTATTTCTAAGCTGTTCTGCCACTGACGCCTAGAAAGCACTAATTGTTTTTTTCACAAGCGAATGTTTACATTGAATAGTTCCTGCACAAACCCGAGGAGGAAAAGACAGGAAGAAGAGATGGATAGTGTCACACGGACCTTGGTGGGACTCCCATCACATGTAGCCCCATTTTCACCCGAGTGGGAGTGTTTTGTGTGGAGCCTGCTCTCCGGGGAGAAGGACACGACGACTTTCACGATCCTATCCATGTTGTCAGAAAAGCTAAGCTCTGTGTGAAAGAGAGCCCTAAGGGTGTGTAAGATTGCTGGGCGCTGCTGGAACAGCCTTTGCTTCTGGAACAGATGGCACCAGCTTTACTGCCAGGAGTCAGCGGTGTGTGACCGCATGCAAGTGCCCCATTGTCATGGTTCACAATGACTTTCCAGATGAGAGAATTGTCTGGCCCTTTGTTTAAAAGCCTGGTGTGTAGTAAGAAGCAAATGGATTTGGTGGAAAGTTTAAGACCAGGGTAGTGCCCCCTGACTGCAACCCTAGCGCTCTGCAGGCAGAGGCAGGAGAATAGAGTTCTAGGCAGGCCTGGGTTCTGTATGAAGACAAAACAGGCAAAACATGCAAGTTGGACAGGGCAGGGCTCCCTGGGATGGCTGCCCCACATTGAGGGAGTGCTGTGTGTGTGTGTGTGTGTGTGTGTGTGTGTGTGTGTGTGTGTCCTGTGGTCGGCTGGCTGTCCCCTCCCTCATCAGTGCGGTTGATGTCCGTCCCCACCAGGTCGGAATGACTGATGTATCTGTGTCTCCCACAGAGCAGCTCGCTAGGCTTTTTAGTCCACAAACCCACAGGAATGAGAGGGAGGGCATTATTTGCCAACATTTCTGGAAACATTATTGGGCTGTGATGAACAACCAAGGGGTTTGTGGGGGAGTTGAGCACCCGACTCTTACCCCACAGGGATAGAATTCACAGTGCACCTTTACATAATCCAATGCACTCCCTCTTACACCATGACACTGTCCCATGGGGTAGTAGAGCCATGGGTGTCACTGTACTTTCGTCTGGGACTGACAGCAGGCTAGGGTGGCCCTGGTTTCACCTGCAAACCTCAGGGATCTTAAACTTTGAATATGCCCACATCAACAGCAACCAGCCGATGCATAGCATGAGCCGTCCTCCAGCTATAAATCATCTGTTAAAATCAGGTAGAATTTCAGAATTCAGTATGTATCTTCTCCCCTCAAATTCACACCAAATTTACCATATAGGTACACTCTATAAAACTGGAAGCCAAATACTAAATGAGAAGTGAGAAGATTATAGTAAATTTCTGTTAGAAAGTGTGCATATATATGTGTGTGGATGTGTGTACGTGTATGTATGTGCATGTTTGCATTGGGAGTATGTATGTATGTATGTGTGTACATACACTTGTATATGTATGTGTATATATGAATTTGTGTCTAGGTGTGCTTATTAGGACTATGTGAAAACATGCTCTATAGTAGCCAGATGGAGTGGATGTCCCTTCTGGGCTTTCATCCGGCTCACGGAGCAGAAGCCCTTCCCAAGTCCTTCTACCCTTAGTCACGCCAAGAAGACCTTGGAGGGAGGCATGAGCAGTCATTCCACAGTTGTATGTTGAAAGCCTTGCAGGCAGAATATCTCAGTTGCAAAGTGATCAAAGCAGTAGCATTTTTCTGGAGGACGGTGTCCTTGTGTCTTAGCGCAGGGCAGTGCAGGTTAGAACCCCAGTGGGACTCTCATAACACAGGTCCGGAGACAGGAACACCACAGGTGGCTCTGCGGACCGTCTGAGGCAGTGTGTATGCTGGTCACTCAGGGTCCAGCTCTTTCCTTCTGGGGTGGACCCTGGGGAAACACAGCTGGGTGCTGCAGATATGTAAAAACCCTGGCTGTAAAAAGCAAACCCTGGAAATGGGTCTGTTGGTGTCTGTCAGATAAAACACTGCAGATGCTAGACTCATGGCGGGATAAATAGCAGTGCAGACAGATACACCCCTGTCTCCCTTGCTGGTGCCACGGTGCTGACATCTGTGTGAGTCACAAGAGTCACAGTAAAGTACAACACAGGGCAGGGAATTTACAACTCTGAGCAGACAAAGCCTCTAGCCTAGGGGTGTCCTGTAGTGACCACAGGGGGCAGAGCTGACAGGGCGGACGTGTAGCAGAAGGGGTTTATCAGATCGGCTTACATTGTATGATCTGGGTAGCCCTACAGTGGCTGTCTTCAGAACTCAGCAAGTGATCAGTCCGTGAGGCTGGATTCCTCCATAGTTCCAAGCTGGCGCCAAAGGCATGGAGAATTCCTGGATCGTCACTAGGCTTCAGACACATTAGAAGTTGGGTTCTGGCATCTACAAAGGAATGTAGCAACTGTGGCCACAGCCACCAAACGATAATGAGGCAAAAAGTCCTCCTTTTATCTGACTATCATAGGAAGCTGATGCCTACATTTCAGATGTAGCCCCACGTCAAAACTCCGTTAAAAAAAAAACCCTCACAGGTGACCCTGAGTGGCTCAGGTCTCGGTTGCTTCCGGAGCCAGTGAAGTTGACAATCACAGTTTACACCCCGTTCGCCTTGAACATTTTTGTTTGCATTAGGACTGACCCGCAATTGTCTTGAGGGATCAGGATAGAAAAGGTCTAATGTCTCCCTCACAGGCTTCCATCACGCCAACCTCCCTTGAAAGCCACAGCTTATGCTAATACAGTTAGCCAGTAACAGTGACATCCCTGTCCTGATTCCTGGTGGAGTTCTAGGTGTGGGGGCAAAGGGCTCAGGCAGAAGGGACAGTTTGGAGAGGCCAAGCCCCTTTAGCACTTTCCTCCTCCTTCTGGCGCATTCCTCAGTGGGCATCCCTGAGCCAGTGGCCTCTGTCTCGCTACAGGGCAGTGCTTGGCCAGTTCCTGCAGTACCCCTGTCTAGACTTGTTTTCCAAGAAGCCCACTCGCTGTTCACTGTGACTGCAGCCATCACTGAGCATGGGTCACCAGGGAGCCAGCAAGGAGTGGAGCCTGGAAGACCCTGGCATAGCCTGGAGGCTGGACCAGCAATGAACAAGCCCTACAGGCACATACAGGATACCCTTTGCTCTGTCCAGAAAAACGCAGAAAAGCACCTCAGAGGGGTGGTTCCCATAAATAAGGACGGGCTGGCGGGTAGAGGAGAGGGTCTCGTGACTGAGTGCTATTGACTCTGATGCCTTTTGGAGTATGTCTGCCCACAGGTAGGTAGAGAAAGAGGGAGCGGGTCTTCAGAAAGGCTTTCGGGGTGGAAGAGAGGTACCAAGCTGTTTCCAGATGATACCCGTCTCCCCTCCTGAGAGTGGGTGCCTAGAGACTGAGGAGTTCCATGGAACCCTGCAGAAGTAGGCTCCTGGTCTGCAGCCAAGGCCTGCAGATCCTCTCCGGCACCAGAAGTGTCTAAGAAAAATGGCAAGGCACTCATTCTCCTTTTCTTGTGTCCTGTGCTGAAGGGACAGGCCCTCCAGATGGCGGCTGGCATTCAGCGGGCCATATTTATGCTCCAGGGGTTTTATTTGTTCTGTCCCCTCCTCTTCCTCTGCCTTCTCCCTCCTCCTGCCCAGTCTCTCTTCCCTTTGAGAGACTGACACAGATTGACACACATTCGGACGTTAAAAACAAAGATCTTTTTTTCTTCCAAGGAGAATGTTTGTAGCTGGCTGAAATCTGTGATTTGGAATCAGCTTTAGGTTTTAATCTCATCTCTCCATCCTGAGTACTGACCGAGATGTAAGATATCGTAGGCTGACCCTTCTTGCAAAGGCTTAAAAAAGATTTATTGTTTTTATTTATGGGTATATGTGTATGCCTGGGTGTTTATGTGCATGTGTTTGCAGAGGGCGTCAGATCCCGTGGAGCTGGAGTTTCAGGTAGTTGTGAGCAGCCTGACCGGGTGCTTAGAGCTTAGGTCTTCTACAAGAGCAGCGAATGCAATAACCTCTTAGACATCCCGTCTCTGCCTGTAGGACTTTCAGCACCACTATACCCTGAGTGTCTCCACTTGGACCTTAGGCAGAGCTTGGCCTTTGAAGTAGGTTTCAGATGTCAGTTATCACGAAAGGGGCAGAGACAGGATGGCTTGTACCCTTTATTCCCTACACCAAGGCCCCGGGCCCTGCTGGCAGGCAGATGCTTCTGTAAGAGGCCAGAGATCTTGTCCAACAAGACAGAACCACACCAAAGTTGCCAGAGGAGCTGACAGTCACCACCCACCTCCTGTCCATTCACTAGCAAGGTTTTAAATGTTCAGACTTGTGGCTTGTAGTTTCGTGGCCATTCTGAAAGGACCGTGCAGGTTCGTGGTCTCTTCTGGAATCTTCTCACACCCATCTCTGCTGCTACCATGTGTTTTTAGAGAATTTTACTCCAGGTACAGGTGACCTAGGGAAAAGCTGCAAAGGGCTTTAGATGGGCCCAGATGATCTTGCAACATGTTGATTAAGAAGTAAGATAGTCCCCGGCCTCAGCCAGCACAGTCTTCATAAAATTAATTTAACAGAACCCTGGTGAACTTCCCTTTGCCAAACATAGTGCACACAGGGCTCTTTAATAAACTTTCTGAAAAAAACTAAGAGGCCTTTTATAAGTAAGTTGTCCCAGTTTATGTCACTCATAAAGAGCAACACCTGGGCACTTCTGGAGACAGACCGCTCTGTAGCACCCAGAAGAGCAAGAGGGCCTCAGGTCCAAGAAGGTACGGTCTCTTCTTTGCCTTGACGAAGACAGTGCAGACTTCTGGATGTGGCTCTGGCTCAGGCTGCATGAAAGGAGACACCCATAGTCAGCCTAGAGGCCCGCAGCTGGGCGGGGGCAGGTCGGTCCCAGTCATGGAAGGGAGCAGATGGCGACTATTGGTGCATTGTTCCCTCCGCAGTCCCAGGAGTAAGGGGTTGGCATGAGGGTCCCTCAGTTACTTTAAGGAGCAGGACTTGATCTGTATGGGCTCCACTCCAGGCTCTGGCCTTGTGGGTAGCTGGACTGTCGGGGAGGCTGCAGAATGAGTCTCTGGAGCATGGAGAAAGACTGTGGAAACAACCCTCCCTGTATCTTCACATTTGCCATCCCCCTGCTTCAGGCTCTCCCTCTCTCTTCCCCTCTGATGCCCTGCTGGCTGCAGGCCTCAGTTTCCTCATCTGTGTATTGTGTATAACAGGAAGCGGTCTTGAGATGCTGTTAGCTATCAGGACAGGATGACGGCTGCCCAGGTGCTTCCTTTCCACATGCGGTGGGTGGGTGTCTGTGTCTCTTCCGAATGCTTTCTCCCTGCTTTAGACTGGGGTTTTTGGTGCCGTGTTTATCCAGCGGCACACCATGACGTGTTGAATGATTGCACAAATGAGCAAACAAGTTGGGGGAGGCTGATAGCTGAGGCCACAGTGGTGCAGCCTTGGGATCTCTACATGTAGAGCCATGGAGCAATGCCATTGGTGCTCTGTGGTTACCGCTGTTCCAGAGGCAATCTTGCTGGGTAGCCTAGGCCAGCCTCGAAATTGAGATTTCCCCGTGCCTCAGCCATGTGATAGGATTACAGTCCTCATACATCTTCCCAGGTTGTGGAGCTGGGAGGCGCCAAAGCCCATAGCCTCTCCTCTCCTGACATGCTGCATCTTTAGTTCTGACTTGGCCTTTCAGGCTATGCTCATGCTGTCCTGTTAGAGACTGAGAGAGCAGAAGCCACTGCCCCTGCTAAGTGATAAAGGGAGAACAAGGTCCTGTCTTCCCAGCCTCCCTGCCCTCCCACCTCCTTGTCTCCCTTTCGATGCCTCCTGCCTCCTCCTCTCCCTTTCAATCCTCGTCCGAACAGGGAGAGCACAGTCCTGTCTTCTTTCTCCCTAGCCTCCTTGCCCTCCCGTCTCCCTTTCCCAAGAAAAGCCACGTAACGTGTGGAGTCCACGATTTCTGGAAGGGACAGCTCACGCTCTGTTAATTGTGCTCTGGAGGAGACATCGGCTCTCTCAGCTGAGCTGCTCACACCTCTGCTCCCCTGGCGTCCACACCACATGCCTTCATCTCTTACTTGGGAAAAGAGTTAGTGTGTCGTCAGGGCACTGCCTTCGGCGAGGCTGCGGGAAAGAGACTGGTTTTATATCTCAACCAAGTACCTGGGCTATGAGATCAAGAGTCTGGTACCCCTTTGTAATTCACCGACACCCCCTTAATTGTGATTTCCTTCACTAGAAATGCCCCTGCGCCCAATAAAAAAGCCATCCCCTTAAAAGGCCTCCTTCATGGGACAGAAGCTCATGCATAGCGGACTTTTAGCGTCCCTTTCTGGTGCTGGCCTGAAGAGTGACATAGCAGGGCCATCCCACTGTGGACACCAAAGAGAAGCACTGTGGAATCCAGGTCACAGCTGGCCCTGGATTCCCTTTGTTTGCCCACGTCCCGGCTTGCCTGCCAGTCCTTCAGGCTGGCACCTTGCAGAGAGGCTGGGAGGGAAAGCTGCACAGTCTTTGACCCTGGACAGAATCCAGACTCCACTAGTGTTTGGATGGCAGAGTGTGTGATCAGGGACCCTTGGTTCTGTAGCACAGCTCTTTCCTGCGGATGGACATCAAGATAGAACTATTTTTGACTAGCTGTAGATTCAGACTGAGTGAAGAGCCTGACGTGAGAACCTGGGTGCCCTGGGAGAGCGCTGGGTGCTCAGAGGGAACCTGCCCCCACCCCACCGCCCTCAGGAGTGGTGGTTTAGCTGCCATGTCTTTTCCTGATCTTGTCTCTAATCAGCTTCTGGTCAACAGTTTGATCTGTTCCTCCTCAGATTATGAAAGATTATCTTAATCCAGTCCCGAAACCCTTTCAAAGAGGGCGTGGCCTCTTTACCACTAATATTATTATTTCACTCAAAAATCAAAACCTACATGCTCAGAATTAGTACCCAAGTCCTGTCATTTGCAGTCAAGAGGGAAAGTGTAAATTCTGCACAGCTACATGCCATGTGTGCAAGGATGTGCCAAGGAGCTCTGCAGGAAGCTAGTCCCTGCAGATGGGTCAGGCCAGGAAGCCAAGGTAAGCTAGGGGGCCGGAATGCAGAGTGGCCGTTCTGGTAAACCTTGGCTCCAGAAGCCACAGAATATGATTGCATACCCTAGTGGGAGAAACATTTAGATGGGAATGAGAAGGTAGAGCTGCTGGTAGGGTTGCAGGGAGATGAGCCAGGCAGTCCGTTGCCCTTCTGACTGCCAGGGTTGCAGGCTACAGTCTCTCAGGTGTGCCATAAGCAGCATCTAGAAAGGGCAGGATGTACGGAGCTGCCTCCTGCCTTCCAGGAGCCTCAGAATCAATTGTTTTTGTGTCTCCAAACATGTCGCCCCACTTTTCAAGAAATACCAGCAAAGTCGTCTCTGCCTTTAAGAGAAGTGCTGATCTCTCTTTCACTGTCGTTCACAACAGAGAAGAAAAAGTAGCCGTTCCCAAGTTGTATCTTTGCTGAGGGTCACTGTGCTAGTTTCGGTCCTGACTGGAGCTTTTCTTCTGATACCCTGAGCAGGTGCTGCAGGAGAGTTGGTATCTGGCGCAGTTTCAATGCATTGGAAGCAAATGGACACTGCCTCAGATTTGGCAGCAGCAAAACCTTTCTCCACAAAGCAACAGATGGGCAGTGTGGTGAATGCAAGTCTTCACACAGAAAGAGACGAGTTCAGTAGAAACACAGGCACCCACAGCCCGACTGTACGGAAAGCAAGCAGTCCTCAGCCTGTGTCCCTCCCCGTCCTGAGAGCTTCACGCTCCTTAGGTCTTTCAGTGTCTGTGTCCTCTTTAAAGACAAGTCTGCAGTTTTTCTTCTTCTAATCAGACTCGTGTTGAAGCCGAAGATGTGCTTTCCTTTAGCACATCATACCCAACCTGTACATCATGGCTGCAACACTCGTCACAGTGATGCGTGCTGACAGGGAGATTGGGGCTGCTTCTCGGGTGCATGAGTTGCCTTCTGTGAAGGTCTTCCACACTTAGCTGCAGACCTTCAGAAATGGGGACTCTCCTATGCTGTCAGGGCTAACCACTTTGGGTGACAGTCTCCCCGCCCCTTGGTGCCAAGTGGCATGTGTACTTTCACTAGAACACGAGAATGCACTTTGAACTTATCAAAACGCAGTGAAGAAGCTGCTTCCCTCAGCTGATGAAAACCATTCGGCCGGCCATTCTAATTCCATTCTTTATTTTCCTCTCTTAGGGTCAATAAATGAGAAGTTGCCCCAGCGGGAAGGCGCAGGAAAAGCAGGTAACTATCTTGAAATAAATTTGCATGATGGTATATAAGATTCTGTCTGATTGTGCCTTTAAATGATCCTCGAGTTTAAAGATGAGCTATGTTGGAACCTGCTACCCAGATCTCCCAGCAGCGTAGATCCAGTCCCGCCTTTGCTAGTCTCCTGTGGGTCAGGCAGCACACTCAGGGGTGTTGGTACAGTTTGGTCGGGATGCCCGAAAGGGGCTCAGGACTACTGTGGGTATCTTCAGCTTTAGGTGTGTCAGAGAGTACCGCAGTACACGAGACAGCTGTGATGTGTCAGGTAACACCATGGGTGTGGCAGGTTCAGCTGGAGGCAGGAGTGCTGTGTTCTACCCTGGTGTATCAGGGAACACTACAGGTCTGTGAGGACCACTGGAGATGTGTCAGGTTGAGCTATCAGTGAACTACATTCGGCTCTGAGTGTGTCCTGCCCAATTGCAGGTGTGTCAGGGTCCCTGTAGGTGTACTGAGTTCTATTGTAGGTGTGTTGAGTGACTCAGGGGACATTAAGAGAGGCACCTAGCAAGAGTACAGAGGTTCATTATTTTGACTCCTCAAGCATTCCAAACTGTAGAAGTTAGTGAGGACAGTGCTGGTGTCTGTGAGCAGATGACAGCTTTTCTCCACGCAGGCACTCTTCTGAGACAGCTTGGGAAGATCTGTCCCTTGTTCCTTGATCTTCCTCAGTGTCCCCCACCCCAGTCCCTGGGACACACATTCTGCTTTAAGTCTTTGAAGTCAGGAGGTTTTCAAGATGAAATGATTTTTTTCTGCATAACTGTAGGCATTTCTCTTCATTCTGCTGTGGGTTATAGTATAGTAAACCTGACAAAGAGAAGTAAGATGAAGACAGGACAAAGGGAGCTGAGTTTGTTCAGCCACTTTCCCATAACATAAACTGAAAGTGTTAGCCAGGAGCTGGGCTTCTTGCTCTGGAAAAAAAGATATTCACAGCATTAAGATACATGCATGGAAGAAGCTCAGAGAGGCTAGGTATAGAGAGTCAGATGTAGAGAGACACAGGGCAGGTGCAGAGAGACCGGGGTAGATACACAGAGACCCGGGGCAGATGCAGAGAGACCAGGGTAGATACACAGAGACCCGGGGTAGATGTAGAGAGACCAGGGTAGATACAGAGACAGAGACCCGGGGCAGATGCAGAGAGACCAGGGTAGATACAGAGACAGAGACCCAGGGCGGATGCAGAGAGACCGGGGTAGATACAGAGACAGAGACCCGGGGCAGATGCAGAGAGACTGGGGTAGATACACAGAGACCCGGGGCGGATGCAGAGAGACCAGGGTAGATACAGAGACAGAGACCCGGGGCGGATGCAGAGAGACCAGGGTAGATACACAGAGACCCGGGGCAGATGCAGAGAGACCAGGGTAGATACAGAGACAGAGACCCGGGGCAGATGCAGAGAGACCGGGGTAGATACAGAGACAGAGACCCGGGGCGGACAGCATGAGAACTAGAACATCCTCAGAGGCTTGAGGTGTGCTCCGAGGAGTCTGAAGCAGGCACGGTCATAGATCATTCAGTGTACAGAACCCTCGAGGACGTACGGGAGGGTGCAGTACAGAATTCACTTGCTGGGAGAGCCATGACGAAATCTTGGTGGAAGCTGTGCCACTTCCGCAGAAGGCATGAGAGGGCACGGTTTGCATTTAGTAGAAAAATGGGTACACAAGTGATGACGGTTGCTCCTAGTGCTGGGTTTTAGGAAAATAAGTGACAGTTTGTTAGTAGAAAATTAGCCTAATTCTGAGAGTGGGGAGCGGTATATGATTCTACTGCCTGTAAACATCTCAAGAAAGAAACAGGCCCCTGAACGGAACCCCACTGCTCTCTGCGCATGCGCCTGCACGTGTGTGCACATGCGCTCAAGAACATGTTAAGGAAACAGCAGTCCAGGTTTAGAGAGAAAAGAAACAGAGCAGAAATGTGGAGAAGAAGTACAGCTCCCCCACTTTTTAAACTGTCTGGGCTGGTTGGACAAGACCTGGGCACAGCTCCACCTTCAGGCTGGACATCAAGCATGCCCACCTTACTCTGGGAAGCCGGGCCTGCATTCAGCCATCAGGGACCCTGTGGCTTTGAGAATGTCTCCCCAGGGTGATCTGCTCCTCAGCAATTACACACCAGCAAGAATGTTTCGGGCAAATCCCCAGGAGACTTACCTATAGGCTTCTCCTCTGATCCTTTAAGATACTTAGCATATTAAATTTGTTTTAAATGCATTATTCATTTAATTCATTAATTTTATTTTCTTAGAAAACAAAACAGTTGAACAGCAAACTCCCCCATGCTGTCACTGCCAACCCTAGGCTCACGTGTTCCATAGAAGTCATATTGCATTTTTGATGTTTGGGCAGTCATTTTTTCAAGGGATTCTCCTTTGCTCCCCTAAAAGCTTCACGTGGGGCCTCTAGACAGCTGGAGGATACAGTAGGGTCACAGTTAGCTGAGCCCCATGTCCAGCCCGTGTCTTATTTGCTGCTTCTGAAATGACGGGGGCAGACTTGAACTAAAGCAGTGGGGAGGAGCTGGAGGTACCAAGTGTCCACTCACTGCTCTGTCGGGTGCTCTGACCCTGAACCTCACAGGGCATCCACAAGGAGGTGCTTAATACATTCAGTGATGATTATCCTCCAAGAAACGGGGCCATTCCTGTCGGTGCCCACGCTGCCCTCCCACCAACCCCTGCATTAGTTTGACCCTTCCCACACTGCAGCCTCCCATGCATGCTGCTCCTGAGTCCCCTCTCTGTGGAAGGATGTGAGGGAAGCGAGGGCTTGCTGGACCAGATTGTGACTCCCAAAGTGGCCTGTGCAAGGGAACACACCCAGGAATGGTCTCTCAGCTCCCACAGTGACCCCTGTGGGTCTTTTCACTCTTCCCCACCTTGTGGCCTTTGCCGACCAGGTTTTCTTTCCTAAAATGAGGTCCTCCTGCTCACAGTTTTCCACTTGCCCCTCACTGCCCGATAATGGCCACTGATTGGTTTAGAATTTCATCCAGGGTCCCTCGTGGGGGCCTTGGTTTTCAGGTTCCTGTAGCATTTGAGAGTAGCAGCCCCAAGGCAGCAGGTCAATGTTTGCTCTGTGCTGGGCTGTGTGGGGATGGTCTGTGGGGGTGGTTTGCAAGTCCTGGGCTCCAGCCTGGATGCACACTTACTTAGCTTACTCTCATAATTGTAGTCTCCTTGCAAATCTTTTCCGTTCTGAATTCAGATGATGCTGCAGCCCCAGCATTGGAGACTCAGCCCCAAGGAGATGAAGAAGGTGAGCTGGTGTGGTGGACTGGGCAGGGAGCAGGGAAGGACGGCCAGGGTTGGGGACGTGGTGTCGAGTCTCTATGGGTACGATGCTGTTCACAATCTAGACACACACAGAAGGATTTTGCCTGGTGTCACTTGTGAACCAAAAGGACTCCTCAACCCAAATTCTACACAGAAAGATAGCTACCGGGAAGGTCAGCAAACAGACAGGTCAAGTGACGTCAAACTGCTTCTGTAGGTGTAGAGACAGAAGAATGAGGACCATAATAGTATGCTATGCGCTAGGTCTTTCCCGAGAGAAGTCCCAGCACACACACACACACACACACACACACACACACACACACACACGCAGCGTGGAGAACAAGCAGGCTCTTTGCTTGACTGCAGTCATCAGTTCGCCATTGGTGTCAAGAAAACAGGAGGTTGTCTTAATATAGATGCAAAATAATCAAGAGAGGGCTGGCTGTGTGTGGTCGTTTCCAGCGTCACGAGGCACCATTGCTTTTCCTGGTGATTTTCCACATTGCCACAGGGGATCTGCCAAGCAGAATACCTTGGTAGCCAATTTATTGATGTAAATGTATGCGTTTACATTGTTTCAGAGGTGTGATTACATGTGCTATCTCCCTGTTTACATAGCTGGTCTTTATGACAGCTATGACAAGGATAGATGTTCACCTTTAATGGATTGTCTGTGGCATTGGTTATGTTCTCTGGTCAGATGTGGCCAGCTTTGGGGAAAATGGATAAGGACTACACATTGTAAGAAGCAAAAGACCGGAGGACAGAATCCCACATGCTTCCCAAACATCAGCAGTGGTTGGTGTGTACTGGAGATACTCTGAGCTCCGCCACGTTAACCCTCCATCCTGCACACCCCCAGTCCAGCCAGAAGAACTCAGGGCTGCCTGTCCCATGTGGAAGGGGGTTGAAACCCAGGCACTATACAGGCCCTGTGTTCTCAGGGCAGTATAATGACCCTGCCATGCATAGTCAATCACATTTGGTAGCCAGTGTTAAGGGGATACTTTCCTCAATGGTGTTATGTGAAAGTTATATTTTAAATATTTTATTTTGTGTTGAGTCATTTAGGTATGTGAGAACTTTGCTTACTCCATGGGATGTGTTGATGCCTTGGGCTGCTTCTTCTCTCCATCTTACTCCCTCCCTCTATCCCCTACTCAGTGGTGCGGAGGATCAAACCTAAGGCCTCCTAGGCAGATCACTGCACCACTGAGCTACACTCCCAGCTCACATTGGAGTGTTTTGTAACCCTTAGAACCTGTCTTAATTCAAGCAGCTTTTACTTATCACTTTCAGATTAAGAAAAAATATACTGAAGATTTTATATTATTGTGTTTTTTTTTTGTCATGTGCATTCAGCCACTTTTAGCTGTCTTAAAAAGATGTAGCACACCTTTATTTATTATACTGGGGAGCGAGAGTGGGGGCGGTCAGGGCATCTACCGGGTTCCATAGCTGAGGACTCCATGCTTCCTGATGAACTGTTCGCTGTCTTGTCGTTTCTCTAGATATTGCATCCCGTTATCCCACGCTCTGGACTGAGCAAGTTAAAAGTCGCCAGAACAAGACCAATAAAAACTCAGGTAAATTGGGACCTGGTGTCCTTCTGTGAGGGAGTATTTGATTCAGGAGTTTTACCTTCTGCAAGTTTCTTAAATGTTTTTATTAGCTTCTCTGCATGCTTTGCAGGAGTTCTGTGCAGCTGTGTGGTAGGCTGTGCTTTCAGGCGCGCGCACGTGTGTGTGTGTGTGTGTGTGTGTGTGTGTGTGTATGTGTGTGTGTGCGCGGGTGGGTGTGTATTTGTGTGTGGGGGGGTTGTTGGTGAGTGCTCTCTTTGAAGCAGTTTCTGGACTGTTCCAGGTAAAAGCCTCCAAATGTATGGATTGTACCTCTTACGGAGTGGCAGTGACAGACTGACCTTTAGAAGCAACTGCTCTGACATTTTGTAGACAAGCTATGCAGCTTCTTAGTCACCGCCTGGTTTCAGGAGTTTATGGAGCTCAGTGGGTGGGTGTCCCGCTGGTTTCCTCTGGCCTTTTGTAGAATCTGAATCTGCCCTCTGGGTTAGTGGATAGGCAGCCAAGGAAGGTCAGGGTGACCACAGGAATTTCCTGGGATTGACCTTGTTCACAGGGATGAGAGGCAAGCACTCCCAAGGGCATCCTGGCACACAGTGCCACTGTCTGGGCTGTACGATCCTTTCAAAGGGCGTTTTTAATCTGCTACTTTAGAGCGCTAAGCTCAGGGTGCCACAGCTCTGAATAGGAAGAATGTACCTGACTCCATATGCAGTGTAAAGAGAACTGGCTGTCAAGAAGACTGTATCTGGCGGTGTACAACCTCAAATCCTCAGGAGACCCCATCTGGGACCACACAGGTGTTAGACAAGGGGCCTCGTTGCACAAAAGAAGACTTATACAGAATGGCCAGTGGGCACCACCCCACTAGGCTCCCCATCCATTTCCTCCTGGCCCTGGCTCTGAATGGCTGAGCCTCACCTTGTCGCTGATGGAGACTCTTCAACTGCCAGAGTAAGAATAGAACTCAAAGACTTCACTGCCAGTTTTAAGTATGCATATGGCAGGAAATTTTAAATACTTTTCCCCTCAGCAATGATTACTATAGACAACTTTCCCTGTTGTTTTAGCTTGATTTCTGTAGCTGTGATAAAACTCTCTGACCAAAACCAGCATAGGGTAGGAAAGGGTTTATTCAGTTTAAACTTCCCGGTCACAGGTCATCACTGAGGGAAGTCAGTGAACTCAAGAATAAACTTAGAGATGTGCCTGCTCACTATTCCCCACAGCCTTGTCTCAGGTCAAAGCAATGTGGTAGGGCCATGGAAGATACTGCTTGCTGGCTTGCAGGCAGGCTTGTTTATGCTCAGCATCTTTTTATGTAGTTCGGAATCTTCTGCCTAGGAATGGTGCCTCCCACAGTAGACTGGGCAGATATGATCTGGGCAATCCCTCAGCCACGGCTTTCCTCTCCAGTGACTCTAGGCTGTGCCAAGCTGACAGTTAAGGCTAGCCAGAGCACCCAATGTATAAAAAGCCACCCATATGTCTCTCTCATAACCTCAAAAAATGCCTTTATCCAATTCTGTTCCCATACTTACAAAAGTTTCCCTATTCAACACTCTCCTACACAAACCAATTAGTGTATGAGAAAATAATTAAATCATTGCTCGTTTCCAACTTATTGTTTTACTGATGGGTCTCGAGAGCCCCTCATGGGAGAAGCAATATGGCCATGACTGACTGTGACCTGAGAAACATAGAGATGATTATAAACACAGCCACTGGGAATGTGTAACTTGAAGGTACATTTAATTATGCTATGGGAAGAATTTCAACTTAAACAGATAACTTGTAGAACAAGGGGCTCACCTCTCAGACACCTTTGGCCAAGTGTAGGGCCAATTATAACTAATCTTCGAATACTGAGAATTGAAACAAAATGCCTGAGGAAAGTCCAGATTGCCTATAATAGCATAGATTATCATAGTTTGTTTTAAATTTCTATATAGGAGTAGAATTCAAGGCAGAGACGTTAAGTTGATTTATAGACATTGGTTGTGAAGCCAATTGGTTTGTGTGTGTTTAACTGTTATCCACTTTCTGAGGGTCAAGAAGGTGGCTCTACATGGTATCATAGGATATTAAACGTAATATTCGCAGAAAAGCTGTGAATTCTCTTTGCCTTTTGTGTCCTGGCTATTGTTAGCACCGTGGGAAGAGATTTATTTGCGTTTCATTTCTATTTTAAAAGCCACCTTTACTTACAATCATCTATGTAGAGATGTTTATTTAATCAAACGTTTAAGGGTTGGAATGTAGATTGGCAGCAGAGTACTCTCATACCAGGCTTTTATCCCAGGGTGACAAAGCTACTATGAGAGTGGTAATTTATGAGCTATTACTCTGTATTTAAACACTGACTTATCTCATTGTGATTCTCACAAGCTCTCTTAGAGCAGACGGCAGACTGGAAAGGCACTGCTTTCCTTTTATATGAAAACTATACACATCAATTAGCATTTCTTCCACGAGCTAATACTAAAATTATTATATTTTGCTACAAAATCTGTAGGGTACCATGGTGTGTATGAGACGGTGAGTGTGAACCAAACAGGCTTCCGGGTAAAGAGTAACAGCAGGAACCGTTCTTGAAAAGAAAACACAAGGGGGCCCTAGTCTGTGAAATTTACACATAGTAGCTATGTAAATACATAAGAAATATTTATTTTCTAAATTAGCAGTCTTGTGTTCCATGGGCTCTCATGGTACTATTGTCTTGCTGTTAAGCAAGTAAGCAAACAAAAAACAAACAGATAAATTGCACATACAGACACACACACACACACACACACACACACACACACAGAGAGAGAGAGAGAGAGAGAGAGAGAGAGAGAGAGAGAGAGATTTTCAGTGCCATTATACTTTGATAGTTGGACCTTTTCTTCTTGGTTGGCTCACCTAGTAAGAGAACAAACTGATGTACACTAAGTGAATGAATATGTTCTTAACTTGATTTTTGCTAAAAAGTGCATTATTCTTCAAATTTTCTTGTCAATGTAAAATGGAAGTTGCTTCACTTCCTTCCACTCTTGAATCTGAATCATCTTACTACACATATTAATACTTATTTTTCTATTCATGGGAATATGTATTGATTGATCGCAAAGTGTTTTGGATAGGAGGTTTTGTCTAAATGACCACGAACTGGATGCTTACTCTGACAATGCTTCAAACTTCTCTCTGTGTCTACAAATGAATGATTAGCTGGAGATGTTTTGCCATGGGGCACGTGTGGAGTATGGAGTTGAGTGTGAACTCAAGAATTGTCCATGGAAATGCTCTGGCAGAAGGACTAGTGCCCCAGGGAAGGGGTACTGGGGAAGGGGTGGCTGGGAGGCTGTGTACAGCTTGCTTCAGGTCAGCAGAGTTCTCTGACGATCAGAATCAAGCTCACACGTGGAGCAAACTCACCGTTCTGCCCGCTCTGCTCCCGGTGCCTGAGCTATAGCTGGGAGAAGTCACAGGGATGTTTTCCAAGGTAAGAGGCCTGTTACTTCTAGGGGAGCCTTTGAAAGGACCCACAGGCTCTGCCAGGGCAGGGGTTCTTAGTCAGCACCTGCTTTCTGGGCACAAGAGCTCTCTGGAATTTTGCAAGTTCTTTGTGAGGACTTCATTGGACAGCTGCAAGTCAACCTGCCAGTTTTTCTCTCCCGGGATGGACACCAGGCACAGTCACTCCGCACAGCTCCACTGAGTTCCCTCCTTCTCATAGCGAACATTTCCTTCCTCAGTCTCTTTTAGCCAGTGTGAGTTAGAACTACCATCAGCATCCAGCCAGGGCATCTCATAAATGGTTGACTGCCACTTTAAGACGAGAAAAGTCATGCAAAGCCTGAGAGAGACTGACCGCAGCTGTCTTCTGCATTCACGTGGTCTAGATCAGAAGCTCCCAGGTTGTGAGCCCTGGGAGGAGGGGCTCCTTGCCTCTACCCCCTCCTCATCTGACCATGGTCAAAGGTGATATAAACTGTCCATTGCCTGGGGGTTGACAGATTCAGTTCTGTGGCCAAGGATAGAATCATTTCAAAATGGAGCCAGACTGGATTCAGACTGGCAGAGACCTCCTGAGACACCCTCACTTCTCAGGCCTGAACCCTGGGAAGGGCAGCAGGGGAGAGGCTTCTTCCCAGAGACTGTGGCTAGAGAAAGGTGAGGTTGAGTTTATCTCTGGAGGGAGGCAGAGGTGCTGGTGTTTGTTCTGAGCCTTGCCATTCTACCTAGAGTTCAAAATCTCAAGGTAACGGGCGGTGGTTTTGTGTCTATGGCAACTGTAGCTCCTACCATCTAGATGAACACCTATAGACCTCAAAGGGACCCACTCCAGTGGACTCTGGCTTGAGCCCAGGACCTCCACAGATGGTCTTGTTCGTTCAGGACTTCAGGAGCCAAAGGGAACTCCACATCAGCTGGGGTTGCTGTGGCTACCTTTCACTTTTCTTACTCCTACATGGACACTGAAATACTCCAGACCAAGTGGGAGCCATGTGGACTTCAGGCCAGTCACCCCAGTGGTACTTACCAGGGTCAGAATGGAGTTCACGGGGTACAGCATCGACAGTTGTCCCCTTTGCTAGCTGTGAGAGGAGAGAGGTGGCCTGACTCCTCTCTCCATCAGGAGGATCATTCGAGGCTCCTTATAAAGGCTCCATTACACAGAGTAGCCTGGCCACAGGAAGAGAACCCTCTTGTGAAAGGCTACAGCCAAAGCCTGTGGCAGATGAACTGTGGTGGGCAGAGTGTCCATGGTCACCAGCTACTAACTCAGGGGTGAATTCTGAGGGCTGTGGCTCCCTGTGACTGGGTAATCTCCTCAAGTCACGCCTCCCAGGTCAGGACGCTGTGGCTTTAGTTCCAGCTGTCTGCACACAGCACTACCTGAGTACCGGCCAAGGACCAGCCATCTCCTGTACCACTGAAGGCCTTCTGGTTACAGCTCCCGTGTTTGCAGCTGGACCTCCCTCCCACTTGTAGTGAGAGGTGGTGTATCTGGGTGCTAATTATCTCCCTGCCTTGTTTGTAGCACGATTAATAAAAACCCAGAGACAGAAATTGGGGCTCAACCTGAAGGTCAGAAAAGCAAAACACCAGTCACTGGCTCTTACCTCAACCTTAGTCTGAAATGATGATCCTGCCTCCAGGAATCTCAGAATGACACTGTGTCTGAGAGCTGTCTTCTCCCCTTTTATAATCCTCTCTAGTGCTGGGATTAAAGGCATGCACCCCTGGGATTAAAGGCATGCACCTCCCGGTTTCTATGACAAACTAGTGTGGCTGCTGGGATCAAAGGTGTGTGTCATTGTCATCTGGTCTGGAAGGCTGACCAGAGGGGCTGTTTCACTCTCTGATCTTCAGGCAGGCTTTATTTATTAAAATACAGATGAAACATCACTACACTTGTTTATGTTTTAATGCAGGATGGAAGATGTTGAGTATCTGTTTTGTTTTTCTCTCCCTCCCTGACTCTTCCAGCTGCTCTGGAGCTCAAGGCCGAGCCTCTGCAGAGCTCCCTGTATCAGTCTTGCCTGCAGCCTGCTGGACAAGGCTAGTCGCTCCATCTCCCTCAGGCCTCCCCCACCTTTCCCGGTCTTTCTGGGTTTTGCACAAGTTGGAGCAAACATAGAGGCCTGGGTTGTGTCATCTTCAGACACCTCCTCCCCTACTCTGTCCCTCCTCAGCAGCTAAACACTTCTATGGCTCCTGTCCAAAAGGACATCCTTGATGGTCACCATGTCCTGTGGTTTTATGTGACCCCATCAGTGGAAATATTTTCTGCCTTATCCGGGATTGATAACTTTTGCTTTATTGCACATATTAAAATTAATGCCAAAAGATAATTATCTTTTAATTTTGCTTTAAATCAAGCTAAATTGCATTCCCTAGGGGAAAATAATATGAATTACATTTCTGTTGTAACTTTTAGGTTTTTCCCTTTCCTCATGTTTTTTTCAAAAGCAACATTATAAAAGCATCAAAACACCATTTAGACCCTTAAGTTATAAAGCTTTGGTCATTTGAAGAGATCAAAATCTATAAATTACATAATTCCCATTAAGTGTGGCTGTAACCATGCATGATTTTAAAGTGTTCATTATCCTGCCTTAAAATGTACATGACCAAGTTGATTTAATTTCCCTAGCTATACAGGGGTGTGTTAATTTCAAACATGCTTAATTCTCAGATTTCAATGTCCAATCAAACTGTAAATGATCAGAGCATTCAAAGTTCAGAAAGAAAAGAAATAAAGGTGGTGAAATTGAGCGGGTGCTGAGTAGGCTGGTTGGAAACACGCCAATGCCGCTCCGTGGAGAGAGGTACGTTTGACTTTAATCTCTGAAGTTCAATTTGCCACTGAATCACTAGGTCCAACCGGAGTCTCCTATGGAGTCTGGGCTATGCAGAATGAACCTGAATTAAACAAGCATGGCCTGCTGGTGTTTCTCTGCTTCCTGGCTTTGGCTGGGGGAGAGTACAGGGATTGTGTTCTGGTGGGTCTGGTAGAAGCCCGCTGGACACAGGAAGCGGTTTGAGTGTGACAACAGAAAAGAGGCAGTCTCCTCAGAGCTGACCCTGCTAGCCAGGCCCCATGGTCCTCCTCATCAAACCCGGAAGAGTGGCAGGCATCTGAAGAGGCAGAGGAACATGATGAGGTCTCGCAGACCAGAAAACAGATTTTTCCAGATTCACCTGGAGCTCGTGGACTGGACAGCCCAAGGATGTGTGCTCCTTCTACGGGCAGCACCCAGCTAATGGAGCCATTCACCTGATGGGCATCGGGGCTACTGTGGCTTAGGGTCCTCCGGGCCTTGGGAAGCACAGAGAGGAGAGGCTCCAGGCTGAGGCTGCCTCTCACCATGGGATCTGGACAGAGAATGTGGCCTCTTGAGGAGGTGATGAGGTCTACCCCATAGGGAAGCACTAGTTCTCGGTCCTGTTGGATCATGCATACCCAATCAGCAAGTAGAAAGTGAACTGACATCCAGGTATGTGTGTCGCAGCTTAGTGCCCAGCTTGGCAGAAGGCAGGGACCAGGGCTTTTCTGGGAACGCTTGTGTTTTCCTGTGACAAGGTGGCTGATTCAGATGTTGGGGTTACAACGACAGGGTGAAAAGTGCTCTGATAAACGCACCAAGGATTTACCTGGAGCCATGAGCTCGGCGAGGCCACCCTTCACCACACAGGCTGTGTGAAGGGCCGAGTGTGCATTCATGCTTGAGAACAGAGCTTCACAGAGGAAATTTTACCTCGAGTTGGAGAACATGTCTGACCCGTCAACAAGGGAGGCTGCTTTAGGAAATGACCACACAGTTGACCTGAAGTTAACTGCCATGCCTTCACATGAAAGGTCAGCTCACTCAAAGTCAGTGTCCTTGCGTATGCAGCCACTTTTCTCCTTCACTGGGGGATGCTAGCTAACACTTTGTGTTGGGTGGACAGTGGAAAATGTTGTGATCAGTCACAAGTATTTCTCCAAGCCCATCTTCCCTGCAAGGGACAGAGTGAAATGTCTTTCCTTATCACGTGTAAGCCACTGTCTGATTCAACATGCGTGCCAAGCATGAGGCATCAGTACAGTCACAACAGGTTGACCAACCTACACATTTGCAAACAGAAAGTGGTTAGAAGTATTTGATGTACATACATGAGGACTGGAATTCAAACTCCCCAGAGCCCATGTAAAAGCCTGATATGTAGTGTGAGCATCTGTAATTCCAATGCCCCTACAGGGAAGTGGGAGATTGAGACAGGAGTTCCCTGCCCAGTTAGACTGTGCAGACAGTGGAAAAACAACAAAGGCAGCCTGCTCAAGCTAAGCACCATTGAGGGCCAGTACCCATGGTTGTTTTCTGACCTTTGCACAAATGCAGGGGCACACATGATCGTATTCATATACATGAATGTACATGTGTATACATACATCCATACACCTATATACATAAATACCCAAAACATGATAGAACATTTGCTAGGATTTTGATTTATTTCCAAGAATCACCTAGTGGTTGTGCATACACATGGATATGTATAACCAAACATAGGCTAAATCATTATTTATTCAAAGGCATCTTTTTGTTTCAGACAGAACATTTCCTAACCCCTTCTTGTCCTCACACTGTCATCTTCCCCTTCGATATGTCCATGTCCTACATAAACACTGTATAAGAGTTGTGATCATGTTTTTGTTTAGAACCATCTGAATGTGTTGCTCAAGTTCACATCACCAAGGTGGTGCTATGATGGGGGCCACTAGGAAGGTGCTTAGATCTCTAGGTAGGGCTTTATGGTAGTATTAGAACTCTTATGGAAAGGCATAAGGGGGCCCCGTAGTAGTATCAAAGAGTTCCACAGGAGCCCAGAATGGAGTATAACAAAGCTTTATTTATTTGGGGATAAACTCATAGTAAGGGTAGCCACCCACAGTTTTCTGAGTGCACTGGGAACTGGAACTGAATCCAGCAGAAAAAGGGGCCATACACATTTTTCTTGTCATCTGCACTTAGAGTACATGAGACCATCTTTGATCAAAGTGGGCCAGTATCTTAAAGGCTATTGGCTGAAGGTGTTCCCACAGCAGGCCCCCTGTTCCACTGTCTCAGGAACATATGGAAGGCATCGTGTGTGAAGGAGAAGATGCACTCTGACCAGATATGGAGGCTGTCCATTCTGATCTTGGGCTCTAGATTGTAGGGAGTCAGCTGTCCATCTGCCCAGGTCCTGATGCTCTTGTTAAGGCAGAGCACCAGCTCAGAAGGCTCTCACAGTGCTGAGGAGAGCAGAGTTCATCTTTCGTGCTTGCAGCTGCTCATGCACCTTCTGTAGATGCTGGTGGGGGCTTCTAGAGCCTGCTCACCCACCCTACTCTTGCAGGTAGCCCCAGGGAAAGACATGAGCTCTTAGTTCTCATGTTGCTGCCTCTGAAGTCACCCTGATGATACGTTTTAAGCTTTTCCTTGGTGTGTTGGAAGTTAATGATTTAATGATGAAATTTATGAGGCACCAGGAACCCAAACTCACCATTACTGGTGTGAAGTTCTGAATATATTTGAATGCTTCTGATAATCTCACTGGATATGAACATAACACTACTCTCAGGAAGGCTATGAGAGAAAGGCCTCTGAGGCATTCTGGGTATGAGTCTTTGACACAGGATAGCCAGACACATCACCCTATTCTTTAATCTGCCTTCATGTTTTCTTGGGTATCCTTTGATGCCTGGTGTTTTCCTTTGGGTGGATCCTGTTCATTTGGTTTTTCTTGTCAAATCTTGTCAAATTTTTTCATTTCTTGTCAAATCTCCTTCTGCAGAATGCTTGCCTAGCTTTGTCCTTTGTGGTGGTCAGTGTCAGTGACTAGGGTCCTTGAACAGGGATTGGTGGAGCTGCTGTTGGTTCAGGAGCCTTTGTGCCCCTGAAGGCAATGGGTCTTGCCATCAAACACGCCATGGTCACTGGAGCCTTATCCGATGTGAGGTCCTTAGAAATACGTGGTGATGGTTTTCATCCTTCTGACATCATACATCATGGCTTCACTGCCTTGTGTCCCCGCTGCACCTGTCCATGTGATCCGTCTGCTGTCCTTATTGTTTAGACAGGACCTAGTCACTTATATTTAGAAACAGGCAGTGAAGTTTCTCAGTACCATTTCTTCATGACGGCTCTTTTTTTTTTATTCCACTGTTTATCTGTTCGCTTTCTGGCTTATGTCTTGGTTGCTTCCAATGTGGAGCAGTTATGTTTACATACAAGTCCGTGTAGATTTATATTCACATGACATGGCTACATTTGTGGGTACAGGATTGCAGTAGATGTCTGTGTTTGACTTTGTTTCCTCCAGTGGCCGTGGCCTTCTGAAATTCCACTTTTTTTGGTGAATGTAATGGTTTGAATGAGAATGGCCCCATAGGCTCATATGTTTGAATACTGTTTGGGAAGAATGAGGAGATGCGGCCTTGTTGGAGGGGGTGTGTCGCTGCAGGAGGGGCCTGAATAAAACTGATGTCATCCCCATGGTCCCCTCTGCCTCCTGCTTGTGGATCAAGATGTGAACTCTCGGCAAGTATAAGCCCACTAAACTATCTTTCATAAGTTGCTTTGGTCATGGTGTTTTATCACATAGTAGAATACTAACTAATCCTGAGGTTGATATCAGGGAGTGGACTATCGCTGTGATAGACCAGACCATGTTATCTTTAGTTTTTTGGCAAACGTGCAAGACTTTGGGACTTTAGGCTGGAAGAGCAGAGCTAACAAAGCCCTCTGACATAAAGACACAGAGCTACAGGATTTGGAGTTTTCCCTCCTGAGTTTTTGTCTTGCTTTGTTCCAATATTTACTTCTTATGCTCTACTTTCTCCTTTCGGGAAAGGAGATGCATATTTTGTGTCACTGTATATTGGAAGTATGTAATTTGAATTTTGATTTTATAGGCGGTTACAATAAAGAGATTGCCTTGAGACTTTGGACTTTAGGCTTTTAAACAAAATTGAGACTGTGAAAGACTGGGAACTCTTAAAGTTGGGCTAAATAAATTTTGCATCATGATATGGACACGGCCTGTGAGGAGCAGGGAGTGGGTTGAATGAAAATGCTATCTCTGTGTTTTCTCGTTGCTATTGTGAGCTCCGGAACCGTGAGCCCACTTAAACCTTTTCTTCTGTGAGTTACCTTGGTCTTCGTGCTTTATCAAAGCAATAGGGATGTAGCTAAGACAGGGTGTTAGCGCCACGTTCCATGTCTCGCCAGCCTTTGGTGCTGTCACCCTTCCGGGCTTTAGCTGTTGTCACAGGGGTGTAGTTGTGTGTCCTGATTGTGTTGACTGCAACCCCCTTACAGTGCTTGAGCCCGAGCACCATTCTCTAGGCTCCCTTCATGCCTGGATGTGCTCCTCGGTGAGATGCTTGTGCAAATATTTCATTGAGTTATTTACTTACTGCATTTTAAGCGACCTTCCTATGTCGGGATGTGCTTTGTAAACATTTTCTCTGTGTGTGGCCCCCTTTCATCTGCTTTGCAGCGTCTTCCTGGGAGCAGATGTTTTGGTTTGTAGTGAAGTCCAGCTTCAGCTGACTCTGTGTTCATGGCCTACTTGTGTCTGAGAGCCAGCCTGTCCCCCTGTGAGTTGCTGACCCCCTCGCTTTCTTACTGCCAGGGCTCCTTGACCCCAGGTAGATAGGCATATAAAACAGAATGGTAGGCGGTGGCGGGGAAGAGACAGAAATCTTTAATAAATAAATAAATTAAAAAAACCCAGAAATTAAAATCTAACATTTACTGATTTGTTATTTAGTAATCGTGATAAATTTATTTTTAATGTAGTTCTCTGACATGCACATGATTTTACTATTTATTAAAACTAAGAGAAATTTTGCATTTTGTACTGTGGATGTGCTTGCTTAGTTTTACATAGAGTCTTGGCTGAACATCCGTTACCGTGGGATGTAGAGGGGCACCTTGAAGGTTTTTTTTGGAGATGATTAATATTCTGATTTTATAATTGTTAGTGTTGAGAATATTGCTTCTCATAAATATATGATACAAAATGTCAGAAATATATTTAAGACCATTTCAGAAATGGTTAGGAATTCTGTTCTTACACAAAGCCACTTAATTTATATACATGTACAGGTCTGCATATATATATATAATGCTTGAGTGTGCGTATGTGTATGATGAGGGTATGCATACATACATACACATATTTATTCATTTATGAAACTTTTAGGCTGAGAAATGATGGTATGTAAATATTCCGCCTTTTTTCCCATAATCAAACCCTTATGTTCTATCAGAACAGAAAACCTTGTAATTTTTGACATATGTCAGTCTCAAATCTGAGAAAGGAGTTTCAGATAGTTTTCACTGGTGTTCTTTGGTATAATAGTGTCTTCAGTAGGGTTACTATTGCTGTGATGAAACACCATGACAGGAAACAAGTTTGGGAGGAAAGGTTTTTTTTTTTCTTTTTGGTTTACACTTCTATATTTCTGTTCATCATCAAAGGAAGTCAAGACAAGAACTCAAACAGGGCAGGAACCTGGAGGCAGGAGCTGAAGCAGAGACAATGGAGGGGTGCTGCTTACTGGCTTGCTCCTCATGGCTTGCTCAGCCTGCTTTCTTATAGAACCAAGGATCTTCAGCCCAGGAGTTGCCCAACCACAATGGGCTGGGCCCTCCCACATCAATCACTTAATTAAGGAAGAAAATGTCCATAGGCTTGTGTACAGCCTGATCTTATAAAGGCATTTTCTCCATGGAGGCTCCCTCCTCTCTGAGTCCTAAGCTTTGTGTCAAACTGTTTAGAAGGAGCAGTGGGCTGTGTTCCTGCCACCTATGTCATTCTCGGGGCACCTCTCCCCTCTGCTTACTCCCCTATGTCATTCTCGGGGCACCTCTCCCCTCTGCTTACTCCCCTATGTCATTCTCGGGGCACCTCTCCCCTCTGCTTACTCCTCTATGTCATTCTCGGGGCACCTCTCCCCTCTGCTTACTCCCCTATGTCATTCTCTGGGGCACCTCTCCCCCTGTGCTTACTCCCCTATGTCATTCTCTGGGGCACCTCTCCCCTCTGCTTACTCCCCTTTGTCATTCTCTGGGGCACCTCTCCCCTCTGCTTACTCCCCTATGTCATTCTCTGGGCACCTCTCCCCTCTGCTTACTCCCCTTCCCTATGTCATTCTCTGGGCACCTCTCCCCCTCTGCTTACTCCCCTATGTCATTCTCGGGGCACCTCTCTCCCTCTGCTTACTCCCCTATGTCATTCTCTGGGCACCTCTCCCCCTCTGCTTACTCCCCTATGTCATTCTCTGGGGCACCTCTCCCCCTATGCTTACTCCCCTTTGTCATTCCTAGCAAATCCAGTTCTGAATTTTTTTGTTTCCCTTCAAATTCTTTGATCATCTCATATAGGTTTTGTATAATTGAAAAGAGAACCACAAGAGATTCCATGACTGATGAGGACAGCATGTATAAAAATTAAGCACTGTAATCAGTTCTAGGAAAAACTGAAAACCCACACGGAGAAACCTTTGGCATGTGAAAACATCGCTGATTTCAGCGTGATCTCAGAACCCCTCCGAAACTCAAATTATGGGGCCTCACCTCCCCCAGACCTGTGGGTCAGAAACCTGGGCAGGAAGTGGGCAGCCTCAGGGCAGCTCTGATGCTTCCTGCTGGTGCCTTTCTTTGAGGTCACTGGGTGTTGGCAGCTCCATCATGGCACGAGTCATGAGCTGGTGAATACCCACGGTTAGTAATCATCACAAGACTGAAAACCAGCTCTGTGTGAGAGAGGATGATAGATACTTGGGTTTTGTGCATACACAGGCTTCAGGCCAACTTGGCCCCACCTATGGCCAGCCTCCCTGCAGCCTGACCATGGACCTTTCCTTATGTATCTGTTCTCCACCCATACCCCACCCCCACACACCCTGCCTGTGCCCCTTGACAATTCCACACCTGCACAGATCAAGTACCTCACCTGTGGTGTGTGCTGGCAGTCAGGAGTCACATACAGTCACATGCCAGAGCGGGAATAGATGCTTCCAGAAACAAGTCCTGGGGTTAAGGAGGCATTTTCTGAGAGAGTCTAGAAAATGCCTTAAAAAGATAAGAATGAAGCTGGAAGACTTGGGTCCTAGCCCGTGACACCCATGTGTGCACAGCCGACTGTGCACATAGCAGTTTTCCTGTGTAGCCAGCATGGACTAGCTACCACCAGGGTGGCAGATTATTTCTCTAAAGGTGCCAATGCAGGGCTCCTATAGGGGGCTGAGTGTAAGTGGGACCCTTGTGTTTCTAATCCTTCACTGGGCGTACTTCTCAAAGCAGCAACAGAGGTTCAAGACTCAGGTGCATGCACAGATAGCATCCAGCCTGTGTGGGCCTTGTACTGCAGCCTGGCCTAGGCAGTGGAGGCACACACGCTACCCAAAGTGGCCCGGTAGCGAAAAGCATCCAGCTGCACGAGAAACTTCCCACGGCGATGGAAGGAAAGATCAAGTCTGGGATTTACTCCTGAAACAAGGGAACAAACATTCCATGACGCACTGTCAAGGCACAGGGAGAGGGTCTGCAGTGTACTGCTGGGAAGGACTGTGGGCTCAGCTAAGGAAGTAGGACACTTCCAGCCTGCCAGGTTGTGCTGTGATAGCCACCAGGACCTTGACACAAGTCATTGTAAGCAAACCAGTCCACACTCACCAGATTAGCAAGCAGGATGCAAGTAGAGGTGTGCACACGCACACTGTGTGTGTGCATGTGTGTGTGATGGGGTAGCAGGCCAGAGAGTGGCAGTAGCACTTCAGGGGGCCACCATGATGCTCACCATGGAAGCCCAGGAACTCAGGGAATTCTGGCCTCCCAGACTGCGTGGGACCAAGTCCAGAGGAAACAAAGCTCTATCTAAGTTAGATCTTCTCGTGGTGTGATTTCACACTGGCTTTTACCCAAATCTGCTGGACACACACTGAACCGAAATGACACACTCTGGTGGTCTCCTCACTTCTTAATGAAAACCTTCTCTCTAACCAAACCAGCCTGTTGGGGCCCACGGTGTCATGCTATACAGAGGGAAAGGTGCACACAGAAAGTCAAATTCAGAGACACGGCAGTCCATGCCTCTCTGTGCTCTGTCTGCAGTTCATGGGGAGAATTCATTGCTCAGTAGAATGGGGGAAGGGGAACAGCACGTCCTCTTGGAAGAACACAAGATTGTGTGTGCACACGGACTGTGTACTGGGCAGGAAGCTCTGTCCTGCACGGCATTTCTGTGCCATCCGATGTGAGAAATGCCAAAACAGAGAAAAGAAATTTTAGGGGCTTACTTGGTAATGGCATGTGAGAGTATTACAGAATGAGACAGGAAGGTGGAAGGGCACCGTGGGACACTCGGGTAAACACACGTGCCTCTGGAGAGCCTCAACCCGTGTCTTACTGCCCACAGCTACTCCATAGCTCTGGGGAGTGCCTCCCCAGGAAGATCTCTGTGGCTCTGAACTCAGCCACCGTGCACGACTCTTCACTGCTTCAGACTTCCTCATAAGATGTGACAGAGTGTTCTTTCTTTCATTTCTAAAGTGTTGTTTTTGAAATTAATACAGTGGTTTTGAGATTCAGTCTTGATGATGATATATGTGTCTCGCATTCTTCCCTCTTTGTGATATATACATACAACTTTATATTATTGCATACAATATGTAATACTTTATCTGTGTATTTTTTTCAATTCATAGAGAAGCAATTTAAAAAATCAGGCTGGGACCTTGGGGAAGATCCTGTGTCCGTTCTTTCACTGGCTCCTTCATGACCCTGTGCTTTAACTTCTGGATCAGTGTCTAGGATGGGACAGTGGTACCAGAATTTGCTCTGCTGGGAGGTGGCCCTGTGAGCTCCAGGTCCTATATGTCCCACCAACATTTGGCTTCGGTGTTTTTAATTTGGAGCATGCATGTGTGTGACATCTCTGTGTTGTTAGAGTTGCCATTTTCATGATGACTAGAGATGCCACCCTCTTTGTCTTTCAGCTGATGGCTTGCTTTCCCAAGTCTCGGGGAGTTTCAAATCAGGTTATTTGTGGTTTTACCGATGTGAAGAGTTGGGGGTCTTTGTCAGATGTGTGTCTTAGGAATATTCCCCCAATCTGTGGTTGCCTTTTACTTTTTAATTGCATCTTCTGGTGATTGTTTTAAATTTTAATGAAGCCTTATTGGCCCAGTTTTTGCTCTGTGGTCAGTCTGTCCCAAAGACCCGGTGGGGGCAGTGGCATGGTAGGGTACTTCTAATGTCTCCTTTAAGTCTTTGCATTTCAGGATTTAGATTCCTGTCTCTCTCATCTCACATAGTTATTGTGCAGCGTGAGTCTGTTCTCTTTAGTTGGTCTACAGTCGTGATGCTCGGCCGCGTTCCTTGTCAGCATCAATCAGATCATCACTCCGCGTCTGTTGCTAGGGGACTCTTCCTTCTTCTCCATTCCTCTCTTTAGCTATCATATTCTGCCGTCTGGGTGAATGACTTTGTAGTACCTTTCCAAGCATGGCGACATTAGCCCCCTAACTGTGGAGTGGTGCTTCAGGCTTCACTTAGGGTTTTGGAATTCCATATTCATTCTAGAGTCCATGTGTCAGTTTCTACCGAAGAGCTTCTTCATGCATTATCGCCACTAATTAGTTTAGAGTAAACTGACTTTATCATGTCCCCAAGTCTTGTTACCCATCTACATACTGTACCTCTCCATTTATTTAGTTAAAAGTTGTTTTTTCAGTAATGGCATTAAAAAATGACTTATACCTCTCATTATGACTTTATTTCTAAGTATTTTAATTTTAATGTTATGACAAATTTATAATTACCTTTATTTTGCAATAATTTACTCATGGCATATAAAATATGAATGATTTTATATATTCATTAGTAGTTTTTTCTTTATAGATGTTTTAGAGTATTTTATGTATACAATAATGTTGGGTTTATTTAAAGATATTTTTATTTCTTTAATTAAAATCTTCATTATTTTTTCTTTTTGACCTTGCTGCCTTGCCCAGGACCTTGTCTTTGGATGCTAGAGGAACACAATTTCCACATGTCAGTTATGGACATTTAAAAAATGTGTCCTTCACTTCAGAAAAAGTTTTTCAGACTCCCAGTTTCCTAAGAGTTTTCCCTTTAAGTAATGAAGCTATTTACCCTAATGAAAACATATCAGTAGGAATATGGTCTGTCCTTGGGGTACAGCACCCAGACAACCCCTGGAAAGGTTATTGAGTGTTGCCTGAAGTGTTCTCAACAGCCTCTCCGGTTTTGCAGTCAGGGAATCCTTTACCCTAAGACAGGCGGGGTTCCATTGGTACCCCCTTTCTTGAGGTGCTGGGGGAGGTCTGCTAGTTAGGCTGATGTAATTAGGCTTTATGGATGAGGTCACTTAGAAATGACCCAAGGATTTCTTTTGGAAGGCTATTATTTCAACTTCAGGGTACAGACCCCTTTTGTTTCTGGAGACCTATTTTCTGATCTATGGGTGACACCTTCTTGAGATGTCCTCACATGGGGGAAGAGGTAGAGGAGTCCCTTCTGACCAGCTCTGGGTTCTGACCTGTGACCTATTAGGTCCCATTTCCTAGTTCTATCACCTTAGAGGTGATTTAGGGGCATACACAGTGCACATGTGCGTACACACACACACACACACACACACACACACACACACACGCACAAACACACGCACACACACACACACATACGAGACCACCTTTTACATTAGGAACATGAAGCCTTGTGGCCAGGTAAATCCAAATACGGGTCCCACTGCCTCTTCCATGATACCCTCACTTTCCTCATTTTGCACTGAGTCAATACTTTGGAGGGTTTAATTCATGAGTTAAGTAATAAATGAAAATCAGCTTTACTTGATTTCTCCTTCAGACTCAACTTACAAAGAAATAAAAAGATAGAAATAGACTAGTCCTACCAGGACTAATCAGCCATGGGCTAAGCTCAATGCGATGGCCATTCCATTTAACATTGCCTTTAATTTACAGTGAACTGGCTGTGCAGCAGGAGCTTCCAGAGCGGCCTGTGCAGGTCTCGGCAGTGGTCAGGGCCTGGGAGGAGTCAGGAGGGGAGGTGACCACCTTACAAACTGCCTTCTTGCATTTCCTTCTCTTTATGAAGGTCTCACTCACTTATTAAAGCATCCTCTACCTTCATGGTGGCTTATCCTGCAAGAGACTATGATTGCATCTTTCTGGCAGCCTGGAACTTCCAATGTGTAAACACATTGTCAAATGCCAGCTCCAGCTCTCTGCACCACTCTAACGCCCATGCAGAGAAGACTCTGCCAGAGCAGCTTCGGTACTTTACAATACGTGCAACAAATTGTAGAGTTTTTAAATTCAATCAGCTTCAGTTTGCTTATGAGGCTCTTTCAAATATGACATAAATTTCTCATCGGGACATTTCAAAAATTTTCCATTACCAATCCCATAGACACAGCCTGTCCTTGGAATGCAGCACTGAAAATACTTTGTGGCCAGATAATCACGCTGTACGTTCTAGGAACTAATGACATTTGGAACGAGTGCCAAGCAAACCTTAGCTGAATTGAAGAGGTTTGCACTGCCGAGCTGCTGCACGCAGAGCGGCTGCTGCTCCCACAGGCCGTTCCAGTTACTCTCACAAGGATGGCCCAAATGGGCCTGCAGAGACAGCAGCCCGAACCCTTGTGTTGCTTGGCTCCTTGAATGGCAATCACAGCCTTGATGGGATTTGGGAAGAGAGACCAGTATCAATTTTATTTTGTGCCAGCTTCCTGGTGGTAGTTGGGGAAAGACTTTATCAAGATCCCAGCAAGCTCAGGTACATTTCATGTGTGTATCTGTACATTTCAGGTACACCCACAGTCTACAGAGAAAGTGAAGGTCACATGGGGAACAGTAAAAAATAGTCAGTCAAGGCTCAGTGTCTTAATTTCTGTTTTGCATTTAGGGAGTCTTTGAGTTCCAGCCATGAGGCTTGAATGATCCCCACAGGCTGAGCTTATCCTACAAGATGTCTGTTTGGACGTTTGACTGCTTTGTTGTTCGGTAGTTTTTCTGAAGAGCAGCTTAGGGGGAGTATTTGCGAGACACATCCCTTGATGCTGTGGCTTTCAGAAACTAGAAACTGTGCTTGGTGATGTAGTTTGCTAATAGACAGATCGCAGAAGCACCTATAGATATGGCCTCAGAATCACTGAACGAGCGAACCCCTCTGTGGCTTTCTAACTATTAGTTATCGTATCTAGAGACGTACATGCACAGGTCGTGAATGCCAAGTGTTCTCCCGGCACTGTCACAATGAGCAAGGTGATGTCTGGATTGTACTGCTGTCTCCTAGTCTGAAGAGCATCACCTGGGCTAGGTTCCGCCCTTTGTACCACGCCTGCTGCCTGTGACTGGGGCAGCACTGAGGCAGAAGCCACGGTGCCCCATATGCTTCCTCATGGGTTCTGCGGACATCACAGTGTTCAGAGCCCCTTGAGACCATAGCCAGTGCCTTCCGTGCAGGCTTGGACATAGTTGTTTTGTCCCACTTGTCAAGCTGTAGAGATTTTCTCTTGTGCGTGGTGTTCTTAGCTTGAGTGGGACCTTCTCTTGCTGCCCTTTGTCTGAGTGAGACTGTATATGGCTGCTCGAGGGTCTTTGGTTTCTTTTCTCTTACTGGTTTAGGCCCCATTTGGATTATTGGGAAAGCTGATGTGTGTGTGTGTGTGTGTGTGTGTCTGTGTGTGTCTGTGTGTGTCTGTGTATGTGTATATATGTGTTATGTATGTTTATATGTGTGCATGTGTGTCTGTGTGTATGTATATATGTGTTATGTATGTTTATATGTGTGCATGTGTGTCTGTGTGTATGTATATATGTGTTATGTATGTTTATATGTGTGCATATGTGTGGATGTATGTGTATATATGTGTATATATGTGTTTGTATATGTATGTGTGTGTATCTGTGTATTTATGTGTGAGTGTATATTTGCTCCCAGTTTATCTATCCATATTTTTGTAGATGCCCCTCAGATGTAAACTAGTGGTGGCTAAAGCCAAGAAGAAACTGAGCCTATAACCTGAGAAAAGATGACTTTATGTCCTGTAGCCCATGCCTCCTGTAGGGAAGCGGGTGTTTCCTTCACAGGAACCTGAAAACAATAACAAGTGTTTCTCAGGGAGTATGTGCCAGCTTAGGAGGCACACAGTGTGGCTACCTGAGAAGAATCACATGTTCTTGTTCTGTTGCATAAAGCCTTCCAGCCTCACAGTAGATGGCTGAGAAGGTAGGAGGGGACCTCCTGTCTGTCCTTAGGCCTGGTTCCCACTATAGTGCTGCAGCTGCGACTGTCTACCAGTTGCCAATGCTGGCTCTGTATGCCTGCTCACCACGTGTCTTCCTCTCCCTGCAGCCTCCTCCTGTGACCAGGAGCACCAGTCAGCTCTTGAGGAAGCCAAGCAGCCCAAGAATGACAACGTCGTGATCCCCGAGTGTGCCCACGGTGGCCTTTATAAGCCAGTGCAGTGCCACCCATCCACCGGTTACTGCTGGTGTGTGCTGGTGGACACTGGGCGGCCCATTCCTGGGACCTCCACAAGGTAAATTCATTCTTTCAGGATGAGACATGGGGTCACAGAGCCAGGAAAACTGAACATCACCCCCTCCTGCTGTCCCGCTGCCAGGTTCTTCCGGGCACGGATTGAGCAGCTGTTAAACTCACATTCTGGGTGTGACAATCACACAGGGACTCTGTCCTCTGTTCCCTGTGCTTGGGATGATTAGGAAGAGTGGTTCTGGCCCTGGGAAAGGAGGTATCCTCTTTAGCAGTCATGGGACATCAAGCATGAAGCAGAGGAGGGTAATTCTAAGAAAGAACATTTGGATCACATAAAAGCCTAAACACACACCCTTTTTCCTGCTGGCTTTAGACAGAGAGGTTAAATATTTAAGAAGCCAAGGAAGCCAAATGCTTCAGACAGCTTTCTATAGAATTTAATATTTTCATCTAGAAATAATCATTTGAAGAGAAGAATGTATAAGATGAGAGTGATCAATGTTATTCATGATTTGCTTGTGTTTTTCTGCCAGTTCAAGCACACAATTATGTTCTCCCAGAGAACCAGCAGGAACTAGTACATACCTGGGCAGGGTGTTCCTGAGCAGGAGCCCGTGCCCAGGGGGCATCTGTCAGCAGCCTTTTCTCATTTGACTTTGATAATTTTTTCCCTAGATTTATAAATATGCCAACATCTTTTTCTCTCAGAATCGCGAGATTTGCACTCTAGTTTCATCCTAGGTGCCCGGATGAACACTAGAAGGCTTCCTAAATGATCAAGAGTCACACCTAGCACTCAGTGGGAGGCACTTGTCAGCAAAGACCCCCCCCCTCCCAAGGATAAGCAAAGGATATTTTCACAAATGACAAAGCAAGTCTGGCCCATCCTGGTCACCTCTTAGCTCCTGAGTGAGGCTGTCTTCCCAGGCGGCCCTGGTTTGGATACTGTAGCAATGCTATAGCATCACAGCTTCTAGCTCCTGAGTGAGGCTGTCTTACCAGCTGCCTCCTTTGGATACTGTAGCAATGCTATAGCATCACAGCTTCTAGCTCCTGAGTGAAGCTGTCTTACCAGCTGCCTCCTTTGGATACTGTAGCAATGCTATAGCATCACAGCTTCTAGCTCCTGAGTGAAGCTGTCTTCCTAGGCCCCTGGTTTGGATACTGTAGCAATGCTGTGACATCACAGCTTCTAGCTCCTGAGTGAGGCTGTCTTACCAGCTGCCTCCTTTGGATACTGTAGCAATGCTATAGCATCACAGCTTCTAGCTCCTGAGTGAGGCTGGTTTGGATACAGTAGCAATGCTGTGACATCACAGCTGATTCTAGCACTCAGCACCACCTTGCCCTGACCACACTGGAGGACAACGTGTGTTCTCCCTGAGCCAGAAGACTGAGACTAAGCAGGGCCCTGGACAGCCTTGGGTTCGGAAGCAAGCTCAGCTGTGGCTGAGCTAGAATGGCCACTGTTCTTAGGTTTGGCTAAGGATTTACCATTTTCGGAGCAGCCTCTCTTGGAGGTGATCTTCCTCACTTGGGCACCAGTTGGCTCCTGCCGACTCCTCCAGCCTTGGCCCCACACCATACTTCTACCATAGAGAGAAAGGCCCGGCAGATGTTTTCTTATAGTTGGCCAACGCAAGTCCTTGCACAGTCAAAACCAGCCCTCCTCCAGCTGGCTCAGAAACAATGAGCTCAGCCAATGCTATGCCCAGAGAACCCAAGAGCAGTTTAGATTGTGACTGAGTAGGAAGCCAGACACTCTCTTTCCTCTGTGCAGACTCTCCCTCGGTTTCAGACAAACAGGACAACCTCAGCTCCCCACTTTCATGTTTTCCCAGAGGAAGGTTCAGGAAAGGGCTCAGGCTGATCCAAACTGAAAGGGTCGTTCTGAAGGCTGTCTTCCTCTGAACCGTACCTTCTTCCATTCACTAAACAAAAGCCAAAAGAGGGTGTTAGATCCGTTGGCACTGGAGTTACAGACAGTTGTGAGCTGCCATGTGGATGTTGGGAATTGAACCTGGGTCCTCTGGAAGAGCAGCTGGTGCTCTTAACACCGGAACCATCTCTCCAACCCCAAGGGAGTTTCTCCTTTGAACAGTGAGAACAACCTTTCTCTCTGAACCGATGGACTTGCTCTACGGCTGTCTCGTCCCTAGGCTGTCACCAGCCCGGCTGGGGAAAGGAGCCATTTACCATGCCTCCTCCGGTGAGCACCAGGTCAGGGACAGGTTCCAGTCTAATAAACCCTGCTTTGGGATACAAAGGGATGATGCCACCTGCAGCATCCAACAGCCCTGCAAACAGGGAAACACCAAGGTGCAGAGCAGTTCAGAGGTGGGCAGGGACAGGCCAGCCTTTCTAGTCCCTGGCTGGCCAGAATTTCTAGTCAGGGTAGAATGCAATGTCCTGGGGTAGATGAGCCTATGAGGTAAAGATAGCATGCGGGGTACAGAGGGAACTGGCACAGGAAAGCGGAGAGCAGAGTCAGGCTCACACTCCCCACAACTGCCCTGATGGACAGTGCTGGCCTGTGTTGCTGCATTTGGTCCGTGGTGGTGAGAACATGTCCTGGCGTCCCTTCCTTATTTTCCTCTCAGTAAACACTTGAATGATTTGAATGTCCGTGGTGTTCCAGCCATTGTGCTGGAGGTCAGGGAATGACGAGGATAAACACCAGGGCTTCCGGAGGGAAGCGGGTGATGGTGACAGAATGGGTCCATGGCTAATGCTAAATGAGGAAATGTTTTGGAGAATGACAAACCTGTAGGGCATTGAGCAAGAACAAGGGCTCGAGGCACAGAGACACAGAGCAGGTGGGTGAGGTCCCTGAGACTGTGAGATTAGAATGAGCCATGGGGGAGTCATGGAGTGAGGTGTGAAGGCCGCACAGTGAGGCCCAACGCTGACCAGAAGGTAGAGCGTCACCAGGCAGCCTTTGCACAACACGGAGCAAGGAAAGAGTGGAACAGGGCAGCCCTGACGGGGAATTGTCCTAGATTGAACTCAGCGTTTGCTTTCCCTATCTTCTTTCCTGCTTCCCTGCAAGGACTTGACCTTGAAAACCAGGAAGCAATGAGTATCAAACATTTTGCCATTTATGAGCTATCTCTCTGTCCTCGTGTGCCACACAGGAATATGGTGCTTCTATCATGGACATGAGTCAAAGTCACAAGCCCTGTGCTATGACCCTTGCAAAGCTGACCTTCCCTCGGAGCAGCCTGCCTTGGGGTGATGGCTCTTGCAGTTTCTCCTGCCCCTTGGGGTCAAGATTGACATTCTCACCATATTTTTTGCGACCCTGCATGGAGTTAGGGCATACAGTCAGGCTCTGCTGCCAAGCCTGGTGGCACTCAGGCTGGAGGAGGGGCAGATTTCTACCTGGCTGCCGGCCAAGAGTAGCAGGGGTTTGGAGCAGACTATTGGATTCCTCGGGCAGGCTGACAGCCAGCCACTCCATTAGTGCCATAACAGGCTTCCCTTTCAGCCTTGTAAGGACTGGCTCGGGCTCTGTCCACCTGCCTGGTGCCACAGTCTGGCCTTGAGACAGCCTCCGTTTCTGACCCCAGCGCTCTGCACAGTGGCCATGCGCATGTGGCTGTGTGGGCGTGAAATTGCACTTCTCCATGGCGGCAAGCCTGGTATCTGATGGGCAGCCACGGCCAGGCAATGTTCTTTGTTTTCCTTGCGCGCAATAAGTGCTGTTGAAAGAACAAAGGTTGTTGCAGCCAAGTTCTCTTTGGTAAACCCACGAGCACCTCTCCAGATTACCATTTCTGCATTGGCAAGCCCTTCTCGGGTTTTTTTTTCAAATGAGCAGAACACAGTTACTTAAATGTGCTCTTCAAATCTCAGCACCATTGCAAGGCTCGAGACAGCTAAGCCCAAGTTAGAGCAGAGATCAAATGAGTTGGAATGGAGCGTCAAACAGCCTGGCTCTCAGACTGTGTGAATGACATGAGCACTGAAAAGAGAACTTAGCTCTCTGATTCTGTAACACGGTCTGTGGCCCACGTATGATGGGCTGCTGGTGTGGGGCTCTATACCATCAGCTAGGAGCTGAGACACAGTCACACTTCTCTGTGGGTCACTGTAGCATAGACACCAGCTCTTACTTCCTGGTGCCTGGAATGAAGCTCTGGGACCTGGGGCATTTATTCTCACTAAACTTAGTGTCACTTAGGAATCGTGGGTACTGACCCCCGAGCCTCAGTGTATGCCTCAGTGTCTTCAGATGCATTTTGGCTCCTGTCTGATGATGTGGCCCTGGGCGGTAGAAGCCAACTGAGTAGGTTTCTCTCCACCCAGTTGTCACTGCTCTGTATTTGTGAATGTTCCCTGCTGCCTGGCACTAAGCCTCTGTGTTCTCAGAGAATATATCCCAGTGGTTTGGGGAAGGACGTGAGCATTCAGCTGTTTGCCGGAGTGCTCAGGGACACTACCTGTAGAAGCGGCATTTCAGAAAGATATAAAGTTGTGTGAAGAGGGTGTTGGTTTCTCTGGTGTCAAAGCTGTTCTTCAGAGGAAGAAGGCAATGGTGCAGGGGCCCTGGGTCTTGTCACAGCTAGGCTGCACATTCTGTTGGATCTGGTGTTCTATCAGAAGTCATTTATTATGTATTATATTATTCATACCATAACATATATCTTATTGTTTTGGTGAGATAAATTCCCATGTAACCAAGGCTAGCCTCTAACCCACTATAGAGTCAAAAGTACCTTAACTCTTTTTTTAAAATGTGTGTGTGTGTGTGTGTGTGTGTGTGTGTGTGTAAATCTGGGCATAAACATGTCACATTGTGCATATGGAGCCCAGGAAACAACATTCTGGGGTCAGATTAAACAGCAGATTTTGTGGGTTGAACTCGGGTTGTTGGACATCTGTGACAAGTGCTTCCATGCATAAGCTATGATAGCTGTGCCTACAATTCCTGCTCCTCCTGTCTCTACTTTGTGGGTATCTGATCTCTGATACAGGACTCTTCTCTACCTCAGCACAGTAGTGTGTGATACAGAGAGGAAGCTGATTATCTGATCTCTGATTCAAGACTTTCTACCCCAGCACAGTATTGTGTGATACAGGGAGAGGAAGCTGGTGATCTGATCTCTGATTGAGGCCTTTACCCCAGCTCTCACAGAGGCCTGGGCAAGGGCAGTTTCAAGGAGTTGTTGAGTGCGTCAGAGATTCATCTAGGCAAAAAACATTGAGGAAGCCAGCACTTCCAGGCAGAAAGTATGGGCAGACCTCTGAGGCATTTCACTAACACTGGATGGAACACAGAGCACGTTCCTTCCTTCTTTCTCTTTTCTTTTTAAATGTTTGGACAAATTTGTGTAATTCCATGAGTCCTATTGAGAATTACTTAGCCATTCAATGGCAGATCACTGGGGGCCCCGAGATCTGAGATCTGGTTCCTTTCCGAAGGTAGTCAAATGGTCAAACCCTTGCTCCATCCACGCCCACGTTCTCACCCATGTGTTTGACAACACTCCAAGAGACTGCTGAGCAGAACGCTTGCTTTTCATAACATCACAAAGGAGAAGATGTGGGTGGGAAGGTGTTCAGGAATCACAAGACAAGACTCTTCAGGAACCAGATGAAGGGTTCAAGCCTGTGTGAGCTGAGCTGCAAGCCCTCTTTGTCCTGTGGGCTGTGAATGTGAGCTGATCTTGGAATGTTTGCTCTAGCCACCAAGGAGCCAGATCCCAGGACTGCCGTGCGAAGATGGGTCTCATGGAACGTTCGCGGAACACTGTATACAGCTCGTTAGATGTGAGAAACTAAAGACCACTCCAGCTCAGGGTCTCAACTCCACTCTTTTCTCTCTCATCCCCCCATCCTTAGGTACGAGCAGCCCAAGTGTGACAACACAGCCAGAGCTCACCCAGCCAAGGCCCGGGACCTATACAAGAATCGGCCACTGCAGGGTGAGTACAGCGTCCCTGGGGTTAAGGGAGTTCTGTTACCACTCAGGACCATGTGTAATGTGGCATGAGCAAGCTGACACCTGTGCTTCCTCATGGCCTGGCGGACCCTGTGATTCGTGGCTCCCTGAGGGCCTGAAGCCCAGCAGACATGGGAGCCCATGTAAGAGACAGGTAAGACACAAGCTGATCTCAAAGCTAGTTCAATTAAACAGGAAGGGACACTGGTATAAGACCAAACATTTAGGGAAGAAAGAAAAAGTGTCTCTAAAGTGAGCCACCACGACAAAACTCTGAGAGGTCTCTGCAAGGCTTCCAGCAACTCTGTGAAAGGTGGCTATCATGATATTACTCTTCATTGAACTGGCATTTGAAGCTGGCAGTTGGTTTTAATAAATACAAGCCCGTCTGTGTGCCAAGGGAACTCAACCGCAAGGACTATTTGAGATAGAACAGAGGGTAGACTTAAACTCACAATGAATCAGAGCTTTTCCTAGAAGACACTTCTCAGGTGTTTGGTTTCCTCAAAAGGTACACAAGTGTCTGTCTATGACTGGTGAGACACGAGGCCCTTAGCGGATCTACACTGACGTCACGGGCGAGCCCGATGCCGTCAGCACCATGCTCGGAAGTAGCTCGCTGCTTCCTTCTGTTTGGTTGTTTCCCTTTAAGCATCTGTAGACTATGCAAGTTCAGTCAGTCTCCAGGCTCTGATAGCCACTGTGTTGTGTCCTCCACGCCAGGCAGGACTGGTCCCGTTTCCTCTGGTCAGGAAAAGTTCTCTTATAGGAATTCTCTGTGCTTTCTTCATAGTTTAGACTATATTGACAGAGAGGGTAATTTTGAAAGAAAAAAATGTTTTCCTATGTAAACAAAAAGAGAAGGCTAGCGGGCCCACATTTCCATATCAGCCAAGGACACTGAGTGAGCCTGCTCACGCTCACGGCGGAGCAGCAGCTGGTCTAGCCCTGCTGTGGGGAAGCAGGCCACACGTACTCCCAGTGTGGACCACATGGTCTGGCTCCTAGTAGCCCACTTCCTGCTCTGATGATCTAGACCTAGGCTTCCTGCTGGTTACCACTTCCTGTCCATCCATAGGTTTAGGAACCAGTGTGTGACAGACAACATCTTCAGGTTTTCGTGTTCCTCCTGGTGGATAGCTTCCTGCTTCCTCTTCCTGCTTCCTCTCCCTGCCTCCTGCTTCCTGGGTCAGAGCTGAGACGCAGAAGAGAAGGTTTAGGGCAAACCTGGCACAGACTCCCTACCCGGAACCTTTGCATATGAGTGCTGTGTTCTTAGAGACCCTTAGCTGGCCCAGATGTTGTCTGGCTTACAGAGTACTTTCCCACAGATATCTGGCCTCTAAAATCAGATTTTCTTTTGAGGTCATTGCTCATGCAGACTCTGCTGGCTTTCAACTTCCTATGCAGATGAGGATGGCCTTGAATTTCTGGTCCTCCTGTTTCTGCCTCACAGGTGCTGGGGTTATAAATGTGCTTCAGCAAGCTGACTGAAGTCAGGTTTTTGTATCAGTGGACAACATGGTTTTGAAGAAATATGCTTGCTGGGCTTGGCTAGTCCTTATCATATCTTACAGGATTGCATTACGTCCTCTGCCCACCTTGAAGAACCCATGGATTTAGTATTATTAATAAGATGCCCCATAGCACCTAAGACTGTGGCTTCCCCCTATGAATACCACATCACTGTCCAGTGAAACTCCCATTTCCTCTTTTCATGGTGGGATCTCACACTTTAGCTGGCTATTATTCTTAATTCAAAGGTTGGGGTGGTAAGTAATTTGGTGAGAACCAATGGCCATCACTATGGAGAACATGGCAGATATCACTGTTTGGCCTGTCTGAAGGTCAGAAGAAGTTATTCAGGGAGCAAGCATTCAGCCTGTAGAAGAGGTCCCTGTTAGAGCCAAGGTAGCCACATGACTTTGCTGGCACAAGACAAAGGATCATGGAGTCTCACAGTGGAGATACTGCCTCACCATCCCTCAGTGAGCCCCGCAGAGTTCAACTCTTCTCCAGTCCCAATTGTTTGAGAGAGTGCTGTTTAATCACACATAATAGCTTTCATTATTTGGAAACTATTATCCTTATTAGGAGAGAAATCCAGGAAAGCCTTAAATTAACTCCAGGATACAGGTTCTTTGTGAGGAGGAAAAAAGTTTTTTCCCACAGTCATCCAGCAGCCCCTGCATAGGTGAGGCTTCATGGGGTACACAGCCCGAGGGGTGAGTTTGCATCTGTGAAGACACGCTCTTCCTTCTGCATTGCTTTTGTCCAGCCAGGCAGCCTTTCTCTCCATGTCAACCGGGAAGACTGTTGCATCTCTTTCCTTTGTAACAGCTCTCACCTGTGTTGTAGCTCACGCCTGTGTTGTAGCTCACGCCTGTGTTGTAGCTCATGCCTGTGTTGTAGCTCGCCTGTGTTGTAGCTCATGCCTGTGTTGTAGCTCACGCCTGTGTTGTAGCTTGCCTGTGTTGTAGCTCACGCCTGTGTTGTAGCTCACGCCTGTGTTGTAGATCTCGCCTGTGTTGTAGCTCATGTGTTGTAGCTCTCACGCCTGTGTTGTAGCTCGCCTGTGTTGTAGCTCACGCCTGTGTTGTAGCTCATGCATTGTAGCTCATGCGTTGTAGCTCATGCATTGTAGCTCATGCCTGTGTTGTAGCCCTCGTCTGTGTTGTAGCTCGCCTGTGTTGTAGCTCACGCCTGTGTTGTAGCTCACGCCTGTGTTGTAGCTCACGCCTGTGTTGTAGCTCATGCATTGTAGCTCATGCGTTGTAGCTCATGCATTGTAGCTCATGCCTGTGTTGTAGCCCTCGTCTGTGTTGTAGCTCGCCTGTGTTGTAGCTCACGCCTGTGTTGTAGCTCACGCCTGTGTTGTAGCTCACGCCTGTGTTGTAGTTCACGCCTGTGTTGTAGCTCACGCCGACTGGTGACAAATGATGACCCAGCCTTTGGAGTCCAGCAGTTTAGTATTGGGCTCTCTGGAAGAGCGGCTGCTCATGTTGTAGGTTTCTACGTCAGGCTGTCTTCTGGCCTGGAGAGAAGTGAAAACCAGATCAACAGAAACCTAAACAAAGCACAAAGCCATCTTTTCCCCTTTGGCAAATCTATCTTCTTTCACTTTTAATTAAAACAATACCTTCTGGGGGGGTGGGGCTAGAGAGACGGATCCCTGCTCTTGCTGAGGACCTGTCTTTGGTCCCCAGCTCTCTCATCCGTGTTTAACACTGTTACTCCAGTTCCAAGGTAATTTGATATTCCTGATCTTAGAGGGTGCCTGCATGCATGGGCACATACATACACGGGCACATACTTAAAAATAATTTTTTTAATCTATAAAAACCTCATGGGATAAAAAAAACAAACCTCATGGGTGTTTTAGAACAATGTACCTGGCCTGTTGCTCCACCTACCCTGCTCCTCCTATACTCATACTAAAGAATTCAGCATAATCCCCTATTAGGAATGTTCTCCCTCTCTCCCTCCCTCCCTCCGTCTCTCCCTCCCTCCCTCCCCTGAGGACTGGTCTTCCAGGGAAACCCTCCCTGCCTCTTTGTCAGCATGCACCTGTCAGGGCGCTCCCTGGCATCCAGGGCCTGAGATACTTGATGCAGATATGGAATTACTGGTTTTTCCCCTTTCCTGTGCCTCAGAGGCTCCCTTGGGTGAGACTCAGCCCTCCAACTCCTTTCCATCATCACGGAGCCCACCAATGTGACAGAAGAAGGGACCATGTTTCTCTTCCTCTTGCTGTCCTTTGTCAACCCAGCATTGAGAGACATTTGTTGATTTCAATTAACATAGATCTCTTTCTTTCTTTTGTAATTTTTGTTTTGCTTGAAATAGGCCCCTATGAAGCTCTAACTTTTTATGCTAGACTGGCCTCTAACTCACGACACAGTTTGTACGTCTGATCATCCTGCCTCTGTCCCTGAAGTGCTAGAATTGCAAGTGTGTGCTGTACCGCTTCATTTAGGCAGCACTGGGGACGGAGCCCAGGAACTGGCGCATGCTAGGCCAGCATTCTACCAACTGCGCCGTATGCCCCGCCTGTGGCAGAAGGCTTTAAAATAACGAACATTTCCAGTGCGGGGAAAGTAACCGATCCTGGAAGTTCACCCCTTCCTTAGATCTCAGAGTTCTTCTCAGCCAGTGAAAGGAGGAAGAGGTGGAGGAGTCTCTTCTCTCCTTGGCAGCCTACAGCAATTACAGGCGTAATTATAACCCTTGACTCAAATACAAACCCCCAAGCCACCTTCTATCCTTTTCAAGCAATATTTTAGCACCGTTTTAAATTGCTTTGAAATTAATTATGACTTTCCGAGGCAGCAGAAAATGATCCTCGCCTCGCCCTAGGCGTAGCTAAGCTTGCTTCCCAAAGGTAATTAGACCCTAAGCTATGCCTTCCTGCCAGATATTGGATGACACATGGGGAGGCTGGTATTTACCTTTCTTGCACAGTGGATGGGCAGCCAGCAGACAGCACCTTCCAAGGCCAGAGTTCCATGACAGTGAGAGATGTCAATGATTCCCTTTCAATAAATAAATAAATAAATGTCAGCCTCCGTGATTTTTACTGTCAGATTAAGTTCAGACATGAGTCAGCTGAGAGCAAGGCACCTTTAGGCTTATTTACTATTCCTTTAAACATTTTTGAGACAGGGTCACACAAAGCCTATGCTGACCTTGAACTCCCAAGCTTTCTGCCTCACCTCCTGGGTTCTAGAATGACAGACATGTAAGACATGCACTGTCTCATCTGGTTTATGTGGTAGTTGGGAGTCCAGCCCAGGGCCTCCTGCGTGCTAAACAGGCACGCTACTAACTGAGCAACAGCCCCAGTCCGCCCTGTGCTTTAGACACAGCCTCTAAACTCGAACATATGGGTGAAGTTGTGTGCGTGTCCCTCTGTGCCCTCTGCTCCCCCAACCCCAAACACAGACACACACACACACACACACAGACACACACATTCACACATACACACACACACACATTCACACATAGACACACACTCACACACACAGACACAGACACACACACACACAGACACACACATTCACACATACACACACACATTCACACATAGACACACACTCACACACACAGACACACACACATGCACACACACAGACACACACAGATACACACACAGATACACACACACACATACACACACACACACACGCACATTCACACATAGACACACACTCACACACACACACAGACACACACGCACACACACACATTCACACATAGACACACACACAGACACACACACACATACACACACACAGACACACACACATACACACACACACACACGCACACACACGCACACACACACACGACATCTGGTGCCACCCTCCTACCAGGCAGAGGAGGAGGAAGTCCATGCGAGTGGGCGTTGCTGTTGGCTGACTTTGTGCGCACGTCAATGACACAAGCCAGGCTATGGTTCTGCGTGTGTTAAGGGCTCCTCCTAAGTGACCGTGGTTGAAAGTGACACCTAGTTTCTGATTACTGGCTTAAAGACTAAGTGTGAAGGTGAGCTTGTAGGCGATGTGATTGACGGTCCTTTAGAAGACAGCTGCATGGCAAACGTGGGCATTAAATCGGTTCTGATGAGGAAAGACAGCTGTGTGTCCAGCCAGTCAGGAGGGTCACCTCTTATCTTCCTCCTCAGGCTTTAGGAATAGGAACAGCAGGTGAAGGAGCCAGGAACGGAGAAGTCAGTGGTTGGGCAGAGGTGTACTAGAGAGCCCAGTCTGTGGGGACACTCTGGATGTCATCTCAGAGGTGTGTGCCAGGAAAGAGCCTCCTGGGCACCAGGGAGAAAGGAGAACAAACTTTCATCTTAGTTCTTACCACTTCTTCTTCTTCTTCTTCTTCTTCTTTTTTTTTTTTTATAACGCTGAGTTCTAAGCGAGGTCGAAGGTAAATGATGGGCAAGAATGGAGGGAAGATTCAGGGTACTGTTTGACAGGAGTGCTCCTGAATTTTTATGAGAATAGTGCACACCGTTGACGGCTATTTTCTGGTTTCTTAGAGAGTGAGGAGAAATTCGAAGTTTGGGGGAAGATTATGAAAAGTTTCTGTGATTAAAAAAAAAGAATAGACAAGATACAGAAAGAGATGATTCCCCACTGGCCTACAGGAGAACCAAGTGATAAGCGCCAGCCAGAGATTGCATTCGTCAGTCCCCGACAGCCACGGGGTCCTGCGTGAGTGGTGATTTAAGGAGGCTGAACACACAGGACTGGGAGTGGTTTGGAAGGGGCAGGGCACCGGAGCGAGTGAGCACTCAGGGAATCCTGTCAACAGATCACTTACTGTTCTCATCAATTAAGGGGAACATGGTTTCTGCCCCCACTTCTGCCCAGACAAGCCCTGGGGAGACTCCCTCCTCCCAGCTACCAGGCTTGTAGTGGCCACTAGTGACAAAAGAGTCTGGGAGGCTCCTCAAGCCACCCAACGACCTCATCTTATAAAGAGGGCAGCGTTCAGACCGCACGCTGCTCCTAGTATATGCTCCATAACAAGCAGTAGGGCCAGTTTCACTGTAGGGACTGGGCACTCGACAGTGTCCTATGCTTTGATGTCCTTCTCAGTTTACCACCATGAACATCATCCTGAAGTCTGGAAACACAGCCTTGTGCGGATGACTCTACACTGGAACCAACCTAGCAACTATCGGTGATTAGAGGTGACATTCCAGTAAGTCACCTGCGTGTTGGGGGGCAGAAACGTTGCATAGCAGGATGGGAATCATACTAGCATGGTGGGACAATAGGAAGATCAAGTATATCTTCTCTCCCTGCAGCAGGCCCAGCCCAGAGCACTGGATATGCTGAATCCAACACACACTTCCCATCACAATGGATGCCAAATCAGAGATATTGAGGTCCACTAGCAGGGAAGGGTGTTTAAAAATGGTCAGCTATTGAAAAATATCTAAATAGTCTAAAGCTCCTACTGACTTTGATATGATTTCTTGTTTCCCAACATTTTAATATAATAAATTCTGCACCCGGAGAGTCCCGGGCTCTGGACCAGCTCCTCCCCACAGTGTTCCATCAGCTCCTCCCCACAGTGCTCCATCAGCTCCTCCCCACAGTGCTCCATCAGCTCCTCCCCACAGTGCTCCATCAGCACTGTAGCTGCTCAGAAGTGTGTTTGTTACTTCTGCTGAGGCAGGTACATTGCCAGTTATGTAATCAGCTACTTCACCCCAAGGCTTGGAAAGCAGTGTTTACAAAGAAATGGGATGGAATGAAGTGTAAATCACTGTCGGTCCTGAAAGAGGCAGCATCCAGACAAATTAATAACACAAGTAGAATTTCAGAGACAGTCTCAAAAACTTAATGAGAACGCACTGTCCTCGGACAACACCAAATATGTTTAACTGTTGCTAAACAGTCTTTATTCTAGTGCAAATATTTCCTGCCTCTTTTTAAAGACCATTTATCTAGAATAACCCAGTTGGGGGAAACGACCCGTTGACTGTCCTCTGGCCCTCGCTCACATTATTCATTTAGGCTCTTCCCAGAACGAATGTGAATTTGCTAAGACTCAACCACAGCCAGTTTTAAAGCTCCCTGTAATACATCTGTTTAGAGGATTAAGTAGATGGCTTAGGCAGAATCTACCAGCCAGAGACAAGGCTGAGGGACCTGCATCACCAGGCAGGTGCATGCTCCCATGCCTCAGGGGCCGTCCACCTTGATTTTGAGACAGGATCTCTTGCTGGTTCGAGGTCCACATATTTGAAGAAGCTGTCTGGCTGCCCAGCCTCAGGGATTCACTCGTCCCATCCCCCAGCCAGTCCTATTCTCACAAGAATGTGTTGCACACCTGTTTTTGTTACGTGGGTTCTGACCGAGCTGTCTCTCACTTCTGTTCTCTTCACTGTTTATCTTGTTATTGCTAAGCCCTAGCCCTAACTAATATTCTCACCAATCTCTGACGGCTCCTGAGTTGGTCTTGATTTCTGGAATGATTCGGATTCCAAGAGGTTATGACAGCCTTCAAGTATCACATGTCCCAGGCTGGTCAGCTGTGAAGTGAGAAGACACTATTAGATTGTCATGTTGGCTACTGTCTCTCTTCCCTGAGTGAAGCCACTCAGACACTGCTAGTTCTTGTCTGTTGTCTTTCTTTCCATCCCTACTAATCCTTTTGTTTTGTTCTGTTTGCATTTTGATATCAAGCTATCAACTCATTACCCTTCTGTTCTGAATATAGAACTGGTCAGAATGCCACCTCTTCTCTTTGTGAGTTATTCCTTTTAAACAGTGTGTGTGTGTGTGTGTGTGTGTGTGTGTGTGTGAGAGAGAGAGAGAGAGAGAGAGAGAGAGAGAGAGAGAGAGAGAGAGAGAGACAGCACTCTGAGGGTGCAGGTCATGGGAGACCACCTCTTCTCTCTAGGAGCTGGGACCTGGACACCAAAATTGTAGCTTTATTGTTCCACAGTCCATGCCCTTACACAACAAACAAACAAACAAACAAAAAAACAAACAAAACAAGAGCAATATAATACCAACAGTTAAAAAAAACAGAACTAACAACAATAACAAAAACAATTAGGAAATCTGAGAGCTGGTGTTTGTTAAAATCTCCACTGAATATTTGGGTAGAATTCTTAATGATTTGTCTAGATTCATTATGGCTAAAACACCTCAGCCCATCCCCAACTGTGTCTCAGGTTCCTCAGAGGGAAAGGACAGGCATTGGGAGGTGACAGTCACTTATTGGAGAAAGTGCAGGAGTGGAGACAGGCCACACCTAGCTCCCTGAGGTGATATCAACCAGTCATCTGGGCCACATCCACAACAGGCTTCGCTGGTGGCAGAAACTGGGTTATGTTCTTCCTTTGACTTTCTTCAGACCAAGACCATGGTGCCCACCAGCATAAACCTATAATAGGCAGCAAGGATATTCCTGTAGCCAAAAATGGAAGGAAACATGGTTTATAATGATTAATAGCATGACATGGAAATCTCTAATTTTTTTTACTAAGAACATGATTTATTTATTTTTTCTAGTTCTTGTCTGACTTGTCAAACTGAGGGCAGTCTTATGGGGAAACAGAGTCCTTTTCCTTGACAAGGGGCGAAGTGGCTGCCCCTTAGGTGTTAATTGACTTTCAGAAATTCCTGAAATGATTGTCTGAGGCTGTGTTCTTGCTGGGTCTATCTTATCCTCTCTGCTCTTTCCTATCTAAGGAGCTTCTTGAGCCAGTGGGACCCCCTTGTCCCCAGCTGATGCTGTTCTCAGTTCTCACTCCGATGTCTTGTCATCAAGGTCCCTAAAGTCAAAGAGGAGCTCAAAGCTTGAGGGTCGTGTGATGCCTGTCATGTCCGGACACCTCTGGGGCACACTGCCAAGCTCAGCACAGAGAGGTTCACTGCTACTTAATCCTATCTTGTTAGATAGCGACTGCTTTCCACCTTCCCCAGGGCAATGGGAGGTTGGAAAGCGAGACAAGTTGCTCCTTCAGTGCAGCCGGAATTTTATCTCTGTAATTTTTCTAATGGGGAACTCTTTCTGAAGTAACGAGAACAGAGCGGACACCAAGGATACAGAGACACCCACAGCTCCATCATTGCCCCCTCCTCTGGTCTGGCCATGACGTGTTGTCTGTTGCCCTCACTCTTCATTCTTGAACAAACTGATTTCCCAGAATGCACTGTCCTGACATCCTCTGGGCATGGCATCTGGAAGGCCGTATTTCCTTCTTCTAAGTCAGTAGTTTTGTGTTCAGCGAATCGGCAAGGACGTGGGCTACAACCCAGCTCTGCTGTTCACCCCTTTCCTGTGGTTTTGACTCTCATACCAACATCTGCACAGAGGGAGAAGCGGACACTTTAAGAGCTGGTGCACGTAGCTTCAGATGGGACCATTTCTGACAGTGTTTCTTCCTTCTCTGAGGACAGGGTAGCTCTGGGAGGCTGGCAGTGTCCAGGCACAAAGTGGAGACGGCTGGAAGTCAGTCTTGGCATATGCTGGATGAGTGTGCTCCGAGACCTTCTCGGAAGCACCCAGGAGGAGCCGGCTCGGATTTCCACCACTCCTGTTTCCACACAGTTCCTGTGCTAGGAGTGTCCTGTCAACTACCAAAGCAAAAAAGAGCCAGTGGGCAGTCTGCACCAGACAGAGGTCATGCACAGTGCTCAAACAGACCCTTAAAAGCAGAAGCTTCCAGACTCAGATCTTGCCCTGTTGAGGAAGGTGCTTTTATTCCCCTGTAAGGGTTGGGGATGAGAAGTGGGTAATTACGTATGTATTCAAAAACAACCATTCTGATGCACTGTGAGGATGACTGAGCTCTGAGACCTGAGAGGAGTGACCTGGGTCAGCTCCTCAGCCCCCGAGGCCTAGGCAGTGCTGAGCTCACTGTGAATACAGAGAATTCCTAGCTTGTACTATACTCGTGTTCTGCAGGGATCTTTTACACCGGCCGGCAATCGCTTTTGGTATTTTCATTTTCCAGTCTTCATTCTTTACATATTAAAAGTGTGTTTACATATTAAATAGTGTGTTCTCCAGCTTGGTAACAAACGCCCAGTTGACCTACTATGAGGTTTTATGCACTGTCTTGAGAATCATAGTTTTCTTTGAAACAGACAGCAGCTAGGTCCAGAACCCACACAAGCAGCATCTGTATGTCCCCCCAACCTGGAACCCATGCAGGCTGCATGTGTATGTCCCCACTGCCCAGAACCCATGCAGGCTGCATGTGTATGTCCCCACTGCTCAGAAACCATGCAGGCTGCATGTGTATGCCCCCTCCCCCAAACCTGGAACCCATGCAGGCAGCATGTGCATGTCCCCACCACCTGGAACCCACGCAGTCAGAATATCCATGTCCCACCACCTGGAACCCATGTGGGCAGCATGTGTATGTCCTCACCGCCCAGAACCCATGCAGGCTGCATGTGCATGTCCCCACCACCTGGAACCCATTCAGGCAGCAAGTGCATGTCCCCACCACCTGGAACCCATGCAGGCTGCATGTGCATGTCCCCACCACCTGGAACCCATTCAGGCAGCAAGTGCATGTCCCCACTACCTGGAACCCATGTAGGCTGCATGTGCAAGTTCCCACCACCTGGAACCCATGCAGGCTGCATGTGCATGTCCCCACCACCTGGAACCCATGTAGGCTGCATGTGCAAGTTCCCACCACCTGGAACCCATGCAGGCTGCATGTGCATGTCTCCACTGCCTGGAACCCATGTAGGCCACTCACGCTCATCCACTCCAACCTGCATATCCTCATCTTCCAGGTATACACCCCACCTCTAACTCACCCTTCATTGAGAGACCAATGACTCAGAGCTAAAAAACAGGTCTTGGGTTGCTTCAGACACTCTCTTAAGGGAATGATCGTCCAGTCCATCAAGGATTCTGCATGCTGCTTGGGGGACGAGGTGATGAGTGAAGGCTGGGACCAACTGCACTGGCTGTACTTTATGCCAGGTCTGTTGCAGAACCTGAGTAGACACAACTCTGGGAAAGTCCAGCCTTGTTGTCCCCAAGCCTGCCAGCCCTGTCCAGTTTGTCCTCTTGTCTCTGATGCTGTCCTGCTGTTGTTTGTGGCTACAGAAGGCCAAAGGGAGGGCTACATAGCAATCATCCTAACCCTGAGGTTATCCAGGCTGGAGCCCCGCAGGGTCAGACCAACCCGGACTCTCGACTTTCTCGTCAGGTGCATGGTCTGAGCTCACCAAGCTCTGTGCTGTCGCTGAGGTTTACAGCAACCGAGATGGAGGATGCACTGGGTCACCATGCAGTCATGCAGAAGGGAAGGCAGTTTTCACAAGAGCCAGTGGCTGCTGCGGCTCCTGGGGCTGGGATGCAAGGGAGGAGGTCTGCTCTGATACTAGCTGATGAGAATGCAGAGCCCAGAGATGCCAAGACCGCTCGCTGTGATCCAAGCCAGGCGCAGAATAGACGGAGAATGTTCGCACACATGAAGTATCAGGTCTCCGCCGCTCACAGCCTGCGGTCCTCATCTGGAGCGTATGCATCCAGGTCCTGCCGCACCCGGGACTTTATGTCTGAGGGCCAGCCTACCAGGACAGGGTGTGAAGCAGACTCAAGGCACATGTGCCAGCGTCTTGCAGGCTGTGCCTTGTTTTCCCTGAGGAAACCCAGGGCCTGGTGCTGATGTAAGCGTTATTGAAAGGAAAACACTAGCTACCAGTTTCCCCATGCCGTGGCTGTTTCCCAAATAAAACTCTAGGGGTATAGAAAGCCCTTCAGGTTGTTAACATAACCCATAAATATACATAACTATGGAAGCGTGAGGTGGGAACATGTCACTCAGAATTGAACTGCAGCAGCAGGTTACAGCCGTCTGGGTAGGGGAGTGTGGAGTAGGGCCGGGGAAAGTTTGTAGATCATCAGGGGGTATTCCGAGTCCGTTTGCCAATGCAAAGCCAGCAGGGGTTACTCAGTATGGACTATTCTTTCATTTGTATCCGATCCCATTTCTTTCATCCCCACTTTCTGCTCAGACTGGCTTGTTTCACAGTTTCCATAGGGTGAGGAGAGGTGAGAGAAGGCCTTGGTACTCTGTGCTCTGTCTAGCTCCCTCTCAGACCTTCCTGGTGTCAGCACTGTCCCTTATCCAGGTCCTTGCTTCTGGAACTGACTTTCAGTGTGTCTTATGCCTGACAGCCAGCTGTTGGTATATGCTTTCCTATCCCTGAGTGTACAGGCCAGAAAAGACCCAGGACGGAGGGTCCACTCTCACATTTGGCCAGGGGATGAGGAGATGCCTGTCATGTAAAAAACCCCTCCTTTCTCAGTGAACACACTCTTGGCAGCTCCGCTCCTTTGGAAGGACCACCCTGGTTGGCTACTGTGGTATAGTCTCACCTGTTGCCTCCTGTATACTTGTGCATGGTGCTTAACTTTGTCCCTTCTCCTGGCCGCCAGGGTGCGTTGACTCCATCACTAAGGATGGTCTCTGGTCTTTATGTTCTCTGACACAGGCACCTTGCCTCTACTGTCCGCTTTAGACGGGCAGGTCTCCTGGAGCAACCCAGCCCTTACCCTTTTGTGACTGTCCCTCTACCTTACGAGGTAGTTTAAGGTTCCACACATGGTCATCAGAGCACCGGGGCTGCTCCGGTACATGGCCTGCCTGAACTCTGGGCTCTAAAGATTTAATTAAATAGGCCAGCTGTCACCTGGGAAATTTCGGCTTGCTTGAGATTACGATATATAGACCATCTGGCAAGTTTCCACAGGAAGGAATCCCTGCAGCCAAATACACCTTTTACGTTAACAACATTCTCCTTGCTACAGCCCTGGGGGACCTAGGAGTCCTCAGGAAATGAGACAGATTGTTCTGACCTTTCCTGAGCAGACACATCTCTACGTGAGCGGCTGGGTTTGGAGTAGATTTGCAGGCACTGAGACACTGAGTTTTAATTCTCACGCTGAGCCCATGGTCCACCTACATCTTTCTCCCTGCTGCTGCTGCCATGGAAGGGTTATGTGTAGGAAGATGGCTTGTCCCTTTCTGCCCCTCTGTTTCCCTTCCTAAGCCCTTCCATTGAGTGCCCTCATTAGGTTGTCACACACTGTGAGAGCATCCAGCTCCTACCCAGCTTCAAGTCTCTGTGTTTGAGTGTTCCAGGGCAGGATCTGGTGAACCATGGTGAGATTGAAGCGTCTTGTTCTTCGGCAGTGAGGACACTCACCCCATGGGGGCTTGCATCTGTAGTCCTTCCCTGCCACGGATTCTAAGGTAGAAAGAATCCAAACACATATAGATGGGTGTGGTTTTCTAAATACAACAAGCACCATCCCGGGTCACACAATAAAGATGGCGCTGCCTTGTGTGCGGTACTCTGGATGTGTGGGATCATGGTGGGGATGTAGTGGCTAGTGATGTTGGAGTCTAAGGAATAGGAAGGGAACCCTGGACAGAGGAGCCGAAAGACAGTGCCCTGAGTACACTGAGGCTTCAAGCTAATCTGTTAAAAAATGAGGTCTTAATAATTTATTAAGACAAGAATGAGACCTAAGTAGAATCAGCACCATTGATGGCGAGCAGAAAACCAGACCTGTGGATTCAGAGTGAAGAGAGCCAAAAGCCTGGGAACCTGTGTCCTTAGAAAAGCTTCCTATGCTTCCACGTTGTTGTACAACATTGCAGCATTAGATGGTTTTCAGAGAGGAAAATCTGCTAAGTAATTGACTGGGTCCTGGGAAGATGGGTTAGACAGGCATAGTCTTCCCTTAGAGAATTTCCACTTTCCTGAACCCTTATCCTGGAATTACTCGGGCCCTTTTGCTTGAGTGGCAACCTGGAGAAGAGAACACTTTAGTGACTTGGAAATGTAGGCATAGGTGGTGTTTTCTGACGTCGTAACAACATCCCCCTCACTCCGTCCTTCCAGGCTTGATGCCCTAGTGAGCTGGGAACCATCTCATTCAACCTTCTTTTCCCAAGCCTCTCTGACAGCTAGTCTGTGAGTGGTTGCGGAGCTGGGTGGCGACAGCAGTGTGTGTCACACCAGAGACACCCGAGAAGCAGCCACTGCACGAGTGCACGGTCCCTCATTGGTGCCTCACCAAGGAGCCCTTAATTGGTTATTTTTACAGAAAGCTTTTAGCTGTGCACAATCATAGATCTAATTTTCCAGGATACGTTTGTGCCAGACACCAATAATTATTCTGTACTTGACAATATTTTTTACAAGATAACTATTTTTAAAGCATAAAAAAAAACCCCAAACAGAAGCCAGGTATAAAAGCCATCAGTCTTCCATCCTGAAAGAAAATGCCTTTGTCCCCAGTCGGTGATACGACCATGCAGGCATCTGTCACTCACTAGGTACTTTAGGTCAGTGAGTATTCATCTTCTGAAAGAAACGCTGGCATATTAGACTTACAAAGCCTAGGTGCAGGACTTTAGGCTTACCATATTTCATGTTGGTTCAATGTTCCAGTAACCATGATGATTTGGATCATAGTTTTTAAAACTTTGGCTATCCAACCTATTGAAAAACAGCCCTCATCTTTGTACTGTTTCTGAACTTGATTGTCAGGCAATTAATGCCTTTCTTCATTGAGGGCATTGTGAAAAACCCACACAGAAGGATGAAGACAGAATTTTATCTTTCCCTGGCATGGCTGTGCCAGGTTGGCACTGATCCACGACGCTATCCCTCAGTACTCCTCATCCACATGTAAGCTAGTTAACTCTGTCATTGAGTTAGTGGCCCTGTTAAACCTTGAGGTTCCCAACTCATCCTCCTGGGTTCCAAATGCAGAAGTTGCCTCTGTCTCTTGCTGCCCCCGAGGAGTTTTCTGAAGCCCAGCATCTTGTTTGTCTAGGTGGGCTGAGAGGAATGCGCCCTTCTTTGTCTTCTGAGAGTGTTGGTGAGAAACCAAACAAGACAACCCCACTTCTAGAAGACAATAGTTTAGGTGACTAATGACTGCTTTCTTCCCTGGAAAACTAGGCTTTTCTGCCATTGGGAACCAATCAGATCAGTCCCTGCCAAAGGTCTCTGAATGTGTTTTCTCTTCCATTTCACAATATTGGGGATGAATCCCTACAACTCTGGGGAGTCTCAGAACTGAATAGCAGGGAGATCCTAGGTGAAGTTTCTCCTAATCTGTGTGTCTAATTGTGTATCAATGGCATCTCCTACATGCCTAGAATTTTCTTCCTATTTCTCCCTTCCAGGAAGTCCCACCCGTACCTACTGCCTAGCTATTGGCCGCTCAGCTTTTATTATACCAATCACAGTGACATCTTCACACAGTGTACAAATATTCTGCAACATTTTCCCCTTTTGTCTAAATAAAAAAGAAAGTTTTTAACTCTACCCCAGTAAAACTATATACAATAAGAACAATTATCAAGTAAGAATTACATAAAAAATGTTTAGTCCATATGTATTTGGCAAATTTGGAGAAAGTATCTATTCTATCTTAGTGAGTCCAAAGTTTTATATCTAAACAATTTTCTATCATAATTTGTATTATCATCCTAAAATATCTTTTTATACTCCAAAACATTATCTTAGATTAACAATTTAAGCTTTTATGTTTTTCAACCTTATAAACTTTCTATCTCTTTTGTAAGATTTTTTCCCTGAATTTGGTAATAAGGAAAACTGTATACTACCTAGTCTTCAATCTAATCAGAGGACCAAGAAGGATATAATATTAACTGAGTAACAGGAAGTATAGAGCAAGCAACTCCCAAAATTATAGAAATGACAGAGACATCTGGCTGCCTGGACAGTCATCTAAGTTTCGTTCCTCTGCAATGTTGGGGCATCCATCTTCAGCCTATAGGCATAGAATATCTGACAGACTTTTCTGTGAAGCATGAATTTTGAAGGACTTTCCTGCCTTGTTTTGGCAAAGTTCATCAGTTACCTTCTTAGCATCTTGCTCATCTAGTTTGGACAGTATTCTGCCAGCAGTCGAGGCAAGGGCAATATCTACCCCGTAGCTAGCTTTGCCACATAGAAAGCAAACTCCATTTGGACAGTCTTTGATACCCATCATCCTATTTTGAAGTAAATTACTGCTGCCAGGAGAAGACATGTTTCATTGTCATGAAAAGCCTTGTGCTATTAGAAAAATTTTAAATATAGGTCTTTGACATGTTTGAAGACATTTGAAATATCTATTTGAAATAGATCTGTTTGACCTTGAAAACATACCTAACATGACTATAAGTTTGATTGTTATAGATGACTATTACCCTGTATTTCTTTATTATCTTAAATAGCTTTCAAGGACTAAAACTTTACATTTTAAAAATGAACTGCATAGGTACAATACCTTAAATAAGAATAGAAATATACATACAGTATAACAAAAATAACCTTAAATTTGTATCACTATACAAAAATCCATACCAATGTAAAATATTTGAGACTAGTGGTTATTCATAAGTAGACTCAACAATCCACCCTTTTATCCCATCATTTCTGCACTACCAAAGACAAACCAGCCTATATCTCAAGAGTCACTTTCTCTTCTCTCTTGGTATTCAATTCTGTTTAAAAGCTAAAAGTAAAGGCACCATGAGCTGTGAAGACCTTAGATCTCCCTGTTCTGTGTTTGAACTCCTGGTGATCTGTAGGAGCCTGAAGAGGCCAACCATGAACTGAGTGAGCACTCAACTCCAGGGATTCCCAATGGGGATGTGCCTACTCAGGATTTATATAGACCTCACTCAGGTGTTTGTGTCTTTAGACACCTCAGCCTGTGTGTGCAGCCAGAGATTGTTCTTGCTCGACACAAGTTTGTGTTCTTTATTCCTCTCCTGGTTGCCTGGTCTCTGAGTAAAGAGCTCTATGTCCATCCATGACCCAATCATTCCGCCTTGAGTCCATGGCCCATGGGTTACTAGAGTTGCAATCAAGTATGAGATTTATTTTTAAATACAAACAATGATAATTCAGTTTTAGAAAGCTGTTACCTGATAATATTTTCTGGGCAGTTTCTGCACAGAAACCTTAACTCAGGAAAACATCAAATAGCAGTACATGTTTATTCTGTTTCATGACAGAGTGAGATCAGCCAGACTAGGGTGGAAAGTGAACACCAGAAATGGCTCTGACTCTTGGAAGAGACTTCCAGTGCCACATTACAGGGTGGGATACATCCAAAGATGCTCACTCTGCCTCAGGATACCTGTGACCTCAGCTTTGGCAGGAAGGACACAGACAGGAACCTGGAGAAATCCCACGGGAGTCCTACAGAAGTGCTCTGAGTGTTTCACATGACCATGCTCCCCAGACATCTCCAGCAACAGTTCCCTCTACAAGTTCCTTGAGAGGTTGGGATTGCGGCTGTCATCAAGGCCCTTGGCAAATTTTCACCATTGTTCTTGGGAAGCCCAGAGAGACATCAGGTACCAGCAGGCCAGGCTTGAGGACAAATGCTTAGGCAGCTCCTTATTTCAGACTCACCCCTCAGATTCCTCGTGTACATTCATCTGATGGCCCAACCTACAGAGAGTTAAACCAAGGCAAAGGTTTTCTGGGATGTCATTTAAGGGAGGCCCCATGACTTATATCCATAGCTTCTTTTAAGGATGAGAGTGATGGCAGTCCTATACAGGCTATATGACACCCATGTCTGGATTTTTCACACCAGTTTGGTGTTTTCCTGGGTCTTGGCTCCTAAGCTAGAGCTGATTTCCATCAATGCATGTGTGAGAATTTGGCAGCATGCATTCCAGCCCCCAGGAACTACACTTCAAAAGATGGAAAACACAGGGGAAAATAATGAGATCTGAACATAAATATTTCAAGTACAGAAATACAGAAACTAGCAAGATAGAGTCAACATAATAATGGGGATTTTTTTTAATTTTATAGTTGGGAAGTTTGGTGTGATTTCCACTAGAGCTTTCCCATTCTGACTTGATCCCTCTGTGGGGTACAGCCTGGAGGGAGGATTACCACATCGGCTTTTCACACCTGTAGTAAGCCACCTCAGCAGACTTTCCTAGCTCTGGTTAGTTGGTTGCCTATGTCTACATTTTTATTACTTTCATAGGCCTGAGGTTAAACAATAAGAAGATTTGAGTTAAGACAGCAGGAGATTGATGGGGAATGGGTTCTGGGCCCCAGGGCACATGACCCTAAATGAGTCTGTGGCTGCACAATAAAGAGATGCTATTATCTTGGAACAGTCTTGTTCTAGGAATAGCTGTGTGCCCGTGTTTCAGAGGCCACAGGACCTGGATCATTACTACTGGTGGCTAAAGTATCAAGCATTTCAGCCAGGCCCATTTCCCACTCCCTCCGCCTCTAGGTGGTGGAGTCTTCCTTGGGCACAGGAAAGGGCACAGGAAAGGTACTAGCTGGGCTGGGCTCACAGCAGCCTCTTGCCTGCTCACAAGGGGCTGCCTACCTTCCCCTCCCCACCCCCTCAGCAGGGAGACTGAAGTCATCTGAAGCCTTTTCTCCCCTCGGTTGTCCAGGGAGGGTAAATCTGTCTGTCCTTCCCGTCCCTGTGGGGTGAAGAGCGGTGAGGAGAATGGAGGGGATTCCAATCCTGGTTCAGTCACAGGGTCCATACACTGGCTTCCTGCAAGCCAGTCTGGTCACAGTTCCCTAGATCATCCACCTTCAGGTTTCCACTAAGCTGGTGAAAGGGTCATGCCTCTGTCTCTTTGTGTCTTTCTCTCTTTCTCAGTATGAGGTGTATCAATTTTTCAAGGCTGTCGAGCCTCTAAGGCTGGCATGGTGGTTTGGAGAACCTGTGTGTTGAAGTAAGTTCAAAACAAACACTTCATGCCATGAGCTGGGTGCTATGACCTGACCCCTACATATGTCATACTCCCACCATGCCTCAGACCCCTTAGCTCCTAGAAATGCTTGTTCAAGAATGCTCATGGGAACTCTAAGCTTAAAGAAAACATCACCATGACCGTTCCCCACTGAGAAGTCGACTACTGCAGAGAGAGGGACTTCGGGCTATAAGCCCAGTTCAATTGGTAGCAATGCAACAACTCAATGCAGACTTTTTAAACTCATCAAGAATCAACGAGCTCAAAATACAAAACATGTCATCAAACAGATACCTCACACGCATGAGGTCTCAGACGTTGAGCAGCTCAAGGCCCGTGTTCTTACCCCAATAGCTGGCCCCAATCTCACAGTGTTTTGTTGGACCGGGGCTAACACCGTTGTCGTGTCTGGCTGGCACCGGTATGAACCCAGGTTAGGACCACACAATCTCTTCTCTCCGTAAACTGCTCGTTGCCAGCATTGCCTCTGTGTGGGGTTTCCTTGCGGGAGCCAGGCATGCCATGCAGGTTGTGGGGAGAAAGTGTAAATTCATGTGATGATCTGCAGAGGAGGCTTGCCCTGCAATCAAGGAGTCATGAACATGTATAATTCATGCTGGAAAAAATCATAAGCATAAGCAAAATTACTGAAATTAGTAGTCTTTAAATAAAAGAAGTCTGTTTTTTTAAAATGAGAGTGTTTCATAGAGAGTGAAAAACACACTTATTTTGAAAGATAAAACAAAAATACAAGTTTTTTTTTAAGGCATTGACTATGAACTGCACTTATGAACTCAATTCTGTATTTACTTGGAAAAACCCTCCTAGCAGAACTATCTCTAAGTAAAGTGACGTTCCTGCTACATCAAGGCCTGCATGCCTACTCCTGACACTCACCGTGGAACCCCAGCATTGCTGGAGGTCTTCGGGCCCCAAGACAAAGCATTACCCACTGAGTCCTGCATTTCCTGCAGCCTGTGTCTGGGTGGAGACCTAAGGGTGCAGAGGAACACAAGGGCTCACTGCTCATGAGCTAGATAACAGGTTAAGATGGGAGGACTGGGAACTGGTACCTGCAGAGCTAAGGGTTTCTGCCTACAACATCAGACACTGTGAGGCCACACAACGTGGGCTCACTGCCCTTTGACCCCAAACCAGGTCAATCCTCTTGGATGTTTGCTGGAGTACATCTCCCTGGTGACACAGGTTAACATCATGATGCAGCTACATTTCACATCTGTATCCTGAAGGAATCACCTTCAAGAGCTATGGGTTGTTTTAGCGTTCTCTTCCGACCACTCAAGGCTCATATCTGTTTGTCTTGGCCCTTCCAAGTAAATACTTGCACCTTACACTCTATGTATCACAGAGGCGATATTGCCCTAGGCTTTGTCATGGGGACAAAGGGCTCTCTGATTCTTTCAGGGAGAAAATAAGCTCAAGGTGCTTGGCGACGAAGGTAACACAAACCTGGGTGGTGGCAGATGCGGCCTGCAGACAGTGCTGGACCTTCCTCTGGGTCTGTGTCTCACACCTCCACCCTCGTGTCTGAACACCCACGTTCAGGAGACACCCCTTCTTAACTCTCAACCCAGATTGCCTAGGAATGCCTTCCAGAGTCCTCATTCCAACCAGTTCCACCAATTCCCCCCATTCTCCCTTCTTCAGAGGTGACACTGTATTCCTTTCCTATTTATTGATAGCCCTAATATAGCAACCATAGGTGGCAGAGTCTATTATGGCTATCAGTTACCCCCGACAAAAGGAAATAAGGTCTTCATACCCAAGCATCCATCCCAAGCAAAGACCTTCTTGATTTTGATTGTGACCAGATCTCTGGCTCTCCACAGGTCCTCAGTGGACACTCTCTGAGCAGAGGTGACCAGTGGCTACCTTCTCCATATTACCCTCTGAATCTTTTGGCTCTAAGCACTAGAGAGCTCATGGGTGCACCCCAGGGTTTTGCACAGGTCCACTGTGCTCCCTCACGATGTCTCTTTCCTCATGGGTATCTTGGGTTAGCTCTTTACAGGGCTGGTACTTAGGAAGCATCATCACATGGGCCTGCTACATCTTTTCTGTCCTGTGTCATCTCTGATTGTCACAGAAGGGATGGCTTCCACCCACAGCCTCTGCCACCTCAGGCTTCTGTTTCCTTCCTGGAGAATGCCTCAGGGGATACAGAGCCTTTTCTCAGAGATCTTTGCCCAGTGGTTATGGTTTTTACTATAGATCCTAATCCATTCTTTTAATTGAGCACAGAAGAGATACACAGTCTTTCTAGTCTCACGTTCCACAGCTCTATGAAAGACTCACATCTGTTTTCTGCTACAATGTTTAATAAGTCGAAACAGATTTTCACAGATCCTTGCCATAGGCAGCTAGCATTGACTTGAATCATAGTAACAAAAACCCAGGTGTTCAAAAGGAAAGCCATGAAACCAGAATGTCTTTAACCACACCAGCATGCTAGTCTCTCTGTGTAGCTGCCACAACTCACGGTAGAGATAATATCTCAGACTTGACAGAGAGGAGTCCAGGGAACCCCAAGGGGCTGAGTAGAGGGAAGCTGAAGAAGAAGAGCTACCACGCATGTAGAATGCTCTGTGGAAAACTGAGCTTTAGAAAGAACAGCGATCTCACATGGTCAGATCTGGGCCTCAACGGTGTGAACTCCCTTGATCCTTGAAATGTATTGATCTGGTGTCCAGAGTGGATCTGCCCCTAAGGAGGCCACCACACATCTTCCTCTTATTGTTTCTAACCAGATGTGGAGTTTCAGGAGATCTGTAGTAATGGCTGACAACCTCTGGACTCACTCCCCTGGGTTAAATCTCCCTGTGTGGATCCCGGCTGGGAGAGGTGTCTCATGTAACAAAGGGATACCCATTCGTGCCTTGTATCGTGGTTTTGAAGATCAACCAGAGGCTGATCTCTGTATCACGTCATAATTCAACAACCGCTAGGAAACACGGCTAATAGTTGCTGTACATCAAGGTCCACACCTGTGAATTACCAAGTGCCTGTGTCTGCGGAGTGCCAGTGGCACCATCCTATACAACGTATCTCCATCAAACCAGCACATTCTTATGAAGCCCTCTAACATACTAATTTCTGAATACTTAATCTTTTTTTCCATTGCCCAGAAAAATCTGTTATACTTTATGGATTCCACTAACAGAGAAAAAAATGTGCATTTTTTTTAGGTTGTCCTGGTGCCAAAAAGCATGAGTTTCTGACAAGCGTCCTGGATGCACTCTCCACAGACATGGTTCATGCTGTCTCCGACCCCTCTTCTTCCTCTGGCAGGTATGCTCTGTCTTGCTACGGAGCCGTGCGCTGGCCAGAAGCCCAGAAATGTGAAGGAATCTGGAACACTGAAGCCTTCCTGGCCAGTGGCCAAGAGAGCTTAGGCAGCTCACGAGGCTGTAGCTAGGTCTAGAGGAAAGGACCCTCTAGGCCAGGAAGACACTTGGGAACAGGCCCTACTCCTCATTGTCAAGGGTCCTGGGGCCCAGGGAGGGCTGTGAAGGGGGATGTACTTTTCTTTGGGTGGATGTTGAGGTTGAAATTGAGTCTGGGAGTTATCTATTGGGTTTTAAATACTTTGGAATTCTGCAACAACAACAACAAAATAGTTTGTTTTGTTTTCAAGTTAGGGTTTCTCTGTGTAACCCTGTCTGTCCGGAACTCCCTCTGTAGACCAGGCTATCCCCAGACTCAGAGATCGGCCTGCCTCTGCCTCTCGAGTACTGGGACTTATTTACTGTAGAAACCCACACAGCATGTGAGGTTTATCTCCTTATCCAGGTTCAAGTATACAACTCAGGGCATTGATCCTGCCGATACAGCTCTGGCGCTAGAGATACTTTCCTTGTGCACACTGGAGATACACCAACGCCTGAGTTTTGTTTCATGTTAGAACCTGTGGTGCTGTGCCCCCTCTGTCTCATGGTACAGAGTGATAGAGTTCTCCAGGTGAACAGCTGTGGCACTTTAACACTTAAACTCACTCCTGTGTGTTCACAATCTCCCATTGTGTTTTTGAAAGGAAATTTTACTTTAAGGCTTTTATCTTCCTGAAAATGGTGGTTTCTATCCCAGCCTTGCAGTGAGCTCCTGGGTGTCTCATGCATGCAGTTTCCTTAGCAAAAACCCTTCCTTCATCTTGTGGGGTTTTTTTTGCTATTTTTTTTTTTTTGCATAAGGGGAGAAGGTAACACCAAGGCAAAATGTCACAGTTACATAATAAGCTAAGGCAAAAGAAATCACCTAAATTTCAACTTTATATTCCATACTGTGGAAGTGATTGGCATGTGTTCCAGTATCCGACACAGGATAGTGCCAGGGAGCCCTGTCCCTGCAGGCCATTGGCTTCTGCTTGCTGTGTCTGCACGCTTAATGAGGAAAAGTCATCTAAAGCAGTGGACAATGGAGTCCACAGAGCCCAAAGTGATGGCACAGGTCCTCCACCTCGGGTGACAGGTGAACATGGTCACTACACAGCTTCAAGGTCTGACCCACAGCCTGGCTTACCTGTGTTTTAGCACGTCCAGCTTGAAAAAGACATCGATCTAGTTATAACTTTAAACATTTTAATGTCACCTTCCACTAACCTTTTCTATTTAAGTCCATCTCATATACACAGTAGAGAGATGATTGCATTAAGGTAGACACTCTGGGGCGTAGACATCCTTGGTGGATCCTGGTGGCTGAACCCACCTATTGGCTAAGGGAACCCAGGTCTCAGGAGAGTGACTTTTCATTCCAAGGCTTCAACCAATTGAATAACCACAGTGTACACACATGCTGTGGTGTCCCTGGTGCTGAACACACTGGCGGGGCCATTACAGATTACTCTTCTATGTTGTATTTGAAAGTGACTGTATCAGACATTGAGCTGGGACAGGCACAGGGATTCGGAAAAGGAATCAGAGCCAGAGGGTACGGCAGCTTCAGACTTCTGCCTGATGTGGTCGTCTCTCATGCAGGCTGCCGGAGCCAGACCCCAGCCACACCCTGGAGGAGAGGGTTGTGCACTGGTATTTCAAGCTGCTTGACAAGAATGCCAGCGGAGACATCGGCAAGAAGGAAATCAAGCCCTTTAAGAGGTTCCTGCGGAAGAAGTCCAAGCCCAAGAAGTGTGTGAAGAAGTTTGTGGAGTACTGTGATGCGGACAATGACAAGTCCATTACCGTGCAGGAGCTGATGGGTTGCTTGGGTGTCACCCGAGAGGAGGGGAAAGCCAGCACCAGGAAGCGCCACAGTAAGCCTTAATTCACTACTCTGACCTTGGTTATTTTTGGGGTTCCTGTCTATGGGGTTACTTCCTGGATGTAACAGGTTGCCTTACGGTCTGTTGTATTGGAGAAACATGGTATGCTGTTGTCACCCTTGTAGAAGAAATGATCACAGGTGGTCACAAGCTGCCACCCGGTCGGGAGAACAGCAAGTCTCAGGAGCATGAGCTCACTGTAGCTCTGGAGCCAAACCAGCTATTGTTCTAATCCTAGTGGCTAACTGTTCATGCATGCCTTGGTTCCTGATAGCAGAACTATTGGTGATAACCGGCCAGCCCAGTCGGTAGACTCCACCGGAACCTTCAGAACCATCAGGCCAGGTCAGAGGCAGGGGAATCATCGTCTTTAGAAGATCAGTGGACCCAGTGGGCTTAGCTAGCCTAGCAGATAGGCATATGTCTCTGTGGAGCATAGTCTATGTCCCCAGATGTAAGAGGAGTAGAGGGAATCCCAGGATGATGGAGCCTCAGGTTCTGAAATTCAATTCTATGATTTGGTGACCAGTTTCATCAACACGCAGGAGAGCATGCAGAGCGTGAATGCATTTCTCCCTCTGTACCTCTGAACTGAGCGGCTGTGGTCAGGACAGCGTTACGGTAATGGGCTGAAGGATATTTAGGTAGCCATCTTGAAAACAAAGAGCCAGCTTTCTAGAAATTAGCAAGAATCCCCTCTCAATGACAGAAATCTAGCCTGGACCCTGATTTTTAGTTATATAACATACCATGGCATGCAGTACATGCCACAAATGGAGAGAGATATTTTGCCTGACGGTACAGCTCACAGTTGGGATATCATGAAAATGGCAACCGGGGTCAGCGTGTTCCTTGGAATGAGGTGTTCACCTGCACAGAACAGAGGCTTGCCGGGAATCCTGAACTCAGAACAGGCTTTGGAGGCAGAGCTAGTACAGGTGCTACCCTGCAAAGAGGGAACATCGATTGGACATCAGCAGGCTCAGAGCAGCCCTAGAGATGGGATACCTGGTCCTGGAAAGGAGAGGACAAAGCAACAGTCAAGGGAAGGTAGAGTCTTCTCACTGCCTTTAAGTGGCCTAGTAAAACTCGCGTGAGTTCCTGAGGTTGGAGGTGGATATGGGCTGAGGAGACAGGAGTATCTGGGATTCTGACCTGTGTGTACTGTGGTCCACCAGGCACCAGGTCATCTAATGCTACCTCGGCACTAACAGGGAATTGGGAGAGATGGGGCAAGTCCACTGGGGATCGATGGCAACTGTCCATGGCCAAGAGAGGCCGGGAAAAAGCAGGAAGTCAGGTTGGAGAACCCCAGAGACCTTGGGAAAGAAGGGAGGTGTGGCCAGGTGAGAGCCAGAACTCTGAGCAGAGGCCAGAGTGAGGCAGGGGCCACCTGAGGTAGAGGGTTTGTGTACCATAGGAGTGGGTACCTCACTGGGAATAGGAAGGGGAGACCTCCAGCCCCCAAGTCAAGAACAAACAGCACCTGTCCCTCAGCTGTGATTTCAGGTGAAGATTTTGGTAAAATGAGCCAAAGCTAATGTTTCCTAATTTTAATACTGAACCGAAATACTTAAAAGAACAGAATGTGTGTGTGTGTGTGTGTGTGTGTGTGTGTGTGTGTGTGTGGCGGGAGAGGGAGGGTCAGTACGGGCTCATAATCCATGCATTCCTGGGAAAGTTCTGGAAGACCACACTTTGTGGTTGGTGAACCCATGTTTAGGATTTGGGATAAAAAAGCCATTCTTCTAATGTCAGAGAGGGACATTGGTATCATAGACAGTGTCTGTGGTGATTAAGTAACCTGTGCTGCCAAATCTAGGTGCAGGGTCTCTATGGGTGCATTGTCATCTGACCGAGTCTGCCCACTGACGATGCTGAGTCTGTTGTTAAACAAGAACTATTTAACTAGCAATAATGTCTCTTCCCTTCCCAGCCCCCAGAGGAAACACTGAAAGTACAGCCAATAGACAGGTGAGTGTGTCTGTGTTACAGACTTTATGATATTCTGTTTACTTACACTTTACAAGAGAAATCTGGGGGTGGGCATGTAGGTTTAGGGGCAACAGGGCAGCTTAGCTGAAGCAGCTCCCCGTGAGAGCATTTGGAGCTAAGAAGCCTCTTTGACAAAACCTGCTTTCGATCACTGACCCGCTGAATCCTCCATTTAAAGATTCTGCTGTTTTTTCTAATTATTTGAAATTTTAATTAATTTGTTAATTTAAAGACGGGCTTTTGAGTGTGTGGCAAAAGTGGTTTGGGAAGCTGGTTTTGCAGTTTTTTCTTAGATATTGAGGAGATTGCCGGGATGGGAGACACTCTTGGGTGCCCCTCAAACAGCCCAGTCACCCAGAGACCTGAAGAGGCCCGAGTTGGGCTTCCAAAGAGATTCTCAGTTCCCTGCTGTGTTAATAAACATTTGTGCTTCTGAGGCCACATTTCTAGATGTACAATTAAAGGGCACAGCTGTGGTCCCCACATCCCAGCCACAGCCTAAGTGGGGACACTTTCCAGGGTTCTTCCCCAAGGCCAGACGAGCTGCTTTGCTGATGACTCTGGTGTGTTGGCTGTTTGCTTTGGCTGCACCTGTTTGATGCGGGGCAGACGCTCTCCGTGTGATGTGGGTTTTAAGTAGGGACCTCCGGCACATACCTCGGAGGGAACTGCAAGCCGTTTCATTAGAAAAGACGTGTAATTCGTTTTCCTTTGTTTAGCAAATGTTTATGGTTTTAACTTTTCCAGTTACACTGCAAATCACTTACGCTTGCGAAGGGGGCAGGTCTGAGAGCAATTACCCAGCTCCCTCCAAAGGCTTCCCAGGGGCTGTTTGCTCTCGCTAATGGCAACCATTGGCACACATGTGTCATGCAGTCTTAAATACCCCCACTCAAAAACAGAGCCTTGCACTTCAGCATGGTTCCAGAAAAAGACGGAACGGTGTAGTTTCTCCATCTTTCTTATAGTAACGCAAAGCATGGAGTGAATCCTACCATTCTCGCTGTATGCCATGGGGTGGGGTCAGTGGGCCAGGAACCAGAACGTGACTTGTTTTTCTAGGCAGCTTCATACTTGTTCATCAAGGAATAGAGCTGTGCCCTCTGGGTGCTGGGTATGGGTGCCAAAGTCAACCCTCTTCCCCAACGGTTCTGGTCATCTTCAGTAATAACTGTCTTTATCTATAACTAAGACAAAACTCGTATCTTCAGTAATGACTGTCTTTATCTGTAACTAAGACAAAACTTGTATCAACTTAGTATAGGAGATATTTACCTACTCATGGTGTTATCAGAAGGGAGGAAAGACAACCTCAAGTTTAAAGTTTAGTATTTTAAGCATCACACAAAGTTTTAGTATTATGGGATCAATTTCTACTTGTACAGATTGCTACACTTGGCAAAAAACGGTGGATGCTTTTCTTAACAAAATGACTTCCCTTAAAAGTCCCTGTAGCGAGGGGCAACAAGAGACCCCTATTATAATTACAAATGCAAGCTGTATTTCTTCTTAGGTAAAAGAGCAAATAGAAAGCTAAAAGGAAGTGTTTAAATGGCATAGAACTGTCCAGGCTGGTGGCACACGCCTGTACCCCCGCTGAGGTCTAGTGACAGCACGGTTGAGGTTGCCCTATTCTAGTGGTTTGAAGTCAATGCAATTTCTCTCAGATGATGCATTTTCCTAGTGATTGCCAGGGGAGAAGGCACTTCCTACACAATGCACCCACTCATCCTTCCCTCCCAGCTACTCTATTGTTTCCTGTCTGGTTTCCCTTAGCAAATATGTTTACTTCCAGCAGCGAGCCTTGGTCTGCACAGAGGGGAGACGGGCACATCCTCATAAGATTGTCTTTTTTTTCTTTTCTAGCCCAGGAAACAAGGATGAACAGCTGACTGACTATCCAAGGAAGTTCCTAGACATGTGGGGATCCCTCACCAAAGAGCTATTAAAAACGAAAAAACGTATAGTATTTGCACTTTGTACTTTAAATGTAAATTCACTTTGTAGAAATGAGATATTTAAACAGACTGTTTTGATCTGTGAAAATGGAAGGCTGGCTTCAGGAAATTAATCACATACAATGTATGTGTCCTTGTTTGACCTTAAAGATCTGTGCTGGTGGGATGGGTTTTGAATGCATTTCCATTTCATTTCCTTGTCCTTTCGTGGAGGGCCTGGTTTGTACCCTTGCCCTTTTCTCTGCCTGCAATCTCTGTTGGCTGGCTCCCAGCATTCCTGATGCAAGCCAGAGGACTATCACTTCCTTAGAGGCTTACAGGGTCATGCAGTTTACATGCATGGTCACCTTGTCCACGGTTGCCTGTTCCGTGAGGTTTTGCTGTCTAGAGATGCCACTCGATACCGTGGGTCACACAGGCACTAGCTCGAGCATAGCCTTAACCTCTAGTAGCCCCTGGCTGAGGTTCTGCTGCCGGACTGTCGTATCCTGGTCTGAGCTTCTGCTTGAGTTTTGTCTCTGTTTGAGCCAATCCTGCTGTTAAATCTCCAAGGAGCTGAGAGGGCCAACTCCAGAGAGTCCTCCTTCAGAGAACAAACCTCACCCTGGCAGACTGACTCCATCCCGCCGACTCAGTACCCAGTCCACCTGCCTCTCTTCTAAGTGGCTGTGGCCCTTCCCAGGGAACCACGTCTTCTGCGGAGACCATGGACCACATCTTGAGGAAGACGCAGCTATAATGCATCATCCCAAGAGTACTGAACATCAGGCAGCTAAGAATATCACTCTCACTCTCTGGAGGCCTCCAGGATAGGAGGGAATTCATCCAAGGCCCTTATGGGATGAAGGTTAGGAACCGGATGCCCATGCTGGGGGAAGCTGGCCTGACCTGTGTGTATGGTTGGCTGCCATCCTCAGACCCAGAATCTGGTCTCCAGAAACAACTGCAGATCCAGGAGAACTGGGGCAATTCTCTCAGATCAGGTTCTAATTGGAAGCCTCCCATGGCCCCCAGCCTCTCCGTGTATGCCTGTGGGTGTGTGTCCACATTCTAAGGCCTTTGCTCATTGGAACTGTCTGGAGATAAGAACTGACCGGCTCACGTGCATGCCAACATGGTCTACAAAAAAAAAAAAAAGTATGATCTCAACTGTTTTGGATAATCTTTTTTATTTCTGAACCCTGAATTTAATCATTTTTATTACATTAAATATGCTATTAAAACCGTATCAGTCTTCTTTTCAACAATCAGTGATTGTTTACTGCTGACAAGTATGGTTTAGAGCATTTTATGTGGATGAGTGTTGTGCCTTCGTGTTTGTCTGTGCTCCTCTTACATCCCTGGTGCTTGGTCAGCAGAGGGCATCAGATCTCCAGGAACTGCAGCTATGGACAGTTATGAGCTGCCACGGAGGAGCTGGGAATTCAGCCTGTCTCCTCTGTAAGAACAACATGTGCTCTTAAGCACAGACTCATCTCTACGGTGCTACATAATTGCTTATTTAAAAATAATATCCACTAGTTGGAGCCAAAGGTGCAGGTGCCGGTCCAGCAGCTTTGGGGCTGATTTTGTCCACTGAGGCTGTGCGACTTGGGACGTGTTCCCAAGGTTTTCTGAACCTCAGGTTTTCTCCTCTAAGACAGGCATGTTGGCACATTCCCCACGGCAGGTGGGATGGATGAGTTAAGGGTTGTAGATGCCTCGGTCTGCCCTGTGTGGTACACTGGAAGTTTCTCTTCCTTCATTGCATGGCAGAGCCCCAGGACGGATCCACAGCACCCACTCCTGCTTCTCCTGTTGCAGACACTCTAGAGATGACAGTAGCAGCAAAAATTTGCCTTGTTTTGTAAAGTTAATGCTGTTCCATGAGTCGAATTGCCGGAGCCTTGAATATGACAGCGCCTTCTTCCACCCCAGTGTCCAAAGCTCCGCACCATCCTGGCCTACTCTGCAATAATATTTCACTCAGACTCTCGAAGTCCCTTCTCCACTGGTCAGCCTCTTCCAGTATCTCTGCTTCCTCTCAGGGATTCCCAGTTCAGAGCAGCGAGACCCTCAGTCTGAGCATCGACAACATGAAAAGGGGAAGGGGTGAGGAGGACCGAAGGGCACAGAGGGGAGAGGGGCTTAGGCCAGGTTCTGAAGAAGGCATGAGAGAACAGGATGTTCAGGAGGCCGGCAAATCGTGAGCGAGGCAGGAGCTGCATGTGGTTCTCATTGAAGACATTAATACCGAAAACTTAAACCAGCAGCTGGCTTCCCTCTCTGCCCGCAGGGGCTACATTTAGGGTTGGGCGCCCTCCTATTTGAAAAAGCATCCCTGCTTCCTTGTCAATCTGCTTGGAGGCTTTTAGAGGCACACCGAAAATCTCATAAATCATTTGCACAGATGTCACACCCACCTGAGCTGTTTCCATGATCAAGGTGAAATGTTTCAGCTCTCGCTGAAACTGATGCAGACATGAGTCATGGGACCCTAACTGCCAAGCACAAAACCAAATCTCACAAGCAACAGAGCTACTCCAGAAAGCCAGTAAAAAGACGTAAAGGGTGACATCAGAGGAACGGCTGACGATGGTGGCAGTGATGGTGATGTCATAATGGTGGCATTGATAACAGAAATGATGGATGTGGTGGTGTTAATGATGGCGGTAGTGAAGGTGATAGTTATATGATGATGATGGTGGTGGTGGTGGTGGTAGTGATGATGGTATTTATAATACTGGTGATGGTGGTGATGATGGTGGTGGTAATGATGATGATGGTGGTGGTGGTGATGATGATGATGATGATGATGATGATGATGATGGTAATGATGATGGTGGTGGTGATGATGATGATGGTGGTGGTGATGATGATGATGGTGGTGGTGATGATGATGGTGGTGGTGATGATGGTGGTGGTGGTGATGATGGTGGTGATGATGATGATGATGGTGGTGATGATGGTGGTGGTGATGATGATGGTGGTGGTGATGATGATGGTGGTAGTGGTGATGATGATGGTGGTGGTGATGATGGTGGTGGTGATGATGATGATGGTGATGGTGATGATGATGATGGTGGTGGTGATGATGATGGTGGTGGTGATGATGGTGGTGGTGGTGGTGATGATGGTGATGATGATGGTGGTGGTGGTGGTGGTAGTGATGATGGTATTTATAATACTGGTGATGGTGGTGGTGGTGGTGATGGTGATGATGATGATGATGGTGGTGGTGGTGATGATGATGATGGTGATGGTGATGATGATGATGGTGGTGGTGATGGTGATGATGATGATGGTGGTGATGATGATGATGATGATGATGATGATGGTGGTGATGATGGTGGTGATGATGATGATGATGGTGATGGTGATGATGATGGTGGTGATGATGATGGTGGTGATGATGGTGGTGATGGTGGTGGTGATGATGATGGTGGTGATGATGATGGTGGTGGTGATGATGGTGTTGATGATGATGGTGGTGGTGATGGTGGTGGTGATGATGATGGTGATGATGATGATGGTGGTGGTGATGATGGTGATGATGATGATGGTGATGTGATGGTGATGATGGTGATAATGGTGGTGGTGGTGATGATGGTGGTGGTGGTGATGATGGTGGTGGTGATGATGATGGTGGTGGTGATGATGGTGATGATGATGATGGTGGTGGTGATGATGGTGATGATGATGATGGTGATGGTGATGGTGATGATGATGATAATGGTGGTGGTGGTGATGATGGTGGTGGTGGTGATGATAGTGGTGGTGGTGATGATGATGGTGATGATGATGATGGTGGTGGTGGTGATGATGATGGTGGTGGTGATGATGATGGTGGTGGTGATGATGGTGGTGGTGGTGGTGATGATGGTGATGATGATGGTGGTGGTGATGATGATGGTGATGATGATGATGGTGGTGGTGATGATGGTGATGATGATGATGGTGATGGTGATGATGATGATAATGGTGGTGATGATGATGATGGTGGTGGTGGTGATGATGATGGTGGTGGTGATGATGGTGGTGATGATGATGGTGGTGATGATGATGGTGGTGATGATGATGATGGTGATGATGATGATGGTGGTGGTGATGATGGTGATGATGATGATGGTGATGGTGATGATGATGATAATGGTGGTGATGATGATGATGGTGGTGGTGGTGATGATGATGGTGGTGGTGGTGATGATGGTGGTGGTGATGATGATGATGGTGGTGATGATGATTGTGGTGGTGGTGGTGATGATGGTGGTGGTGATGATGGTGGTGGTGGTGGTGATGATGGTGGTGGTGGTGATGATGATGATGATGGTGGTGGTGATGATGGTGATGATGATGATGATGATGATGATGGTGGTGGTGATGATGATGGTGGTGATGATGATGGTGGTGGTGATGATGGTGGTGGTGATGATGGTGGTGGTGATGGTGGTGGTGATGATGATGGTGATGATGATGATGGTGGTGGTGATGATGATGATTGTTTTGGTGGTGATGGTGATGGTGATGATGGTGGTGGTGATGATGATGGTGGTGGTGGTGATGATGGTGGTGATGATGATGATGGTGGTGGTGATGATGATGATTGTGGTGGTGGTGGTGGTGGTGGTGGTGCTGCTGCTGCTGCTGCTGATGATGATCATGGTAATGAAGCAGAAGATGATTTTCTTCCTAATACAATAGTCTACTCCACAGGTCAAAATTTGGAGTGCGTTTTGAGTAATTAGATATCTAGACATTTTTAGTATTTCTTCACTTTAGAAAGGTGCTGACCATCTTTTTTTTTTCTTCAGTACCATAAAACTGCCCAGAAAACTCAGTTGCTCAAGCATCTCTGGTTTGTTCCTGTTTGTCACTCAGTGCGTCGGAGAGCCAAATAAATAGTCAAGGCCCTGCTGGACCTGACTCTATGCCCCACACTGGACACAGAACTGCTCTGGATTCTCATGCTTTGGATGAGTGTGTCTAGGGGCATCTTTCCTAATGTCTGTGCTGAGACACCAAGATCAGCTGCTTAAGTGTCCATTTGTCTGTCTATGCTGCAAATCCCATCCTGTGGGTCAGTGCACACCACCCTCCAGGAAGGCGTGGCAGGGATGGCATGCAGGATAGAGCTGCACTTCCGGCTGCAGTACACACACAGTATATGAGGGTAGTCTAGTAACAAAGCTCCGTATTTCCCGAGGTAGCGGGGAGAAGGGGGAGTGTTTGTTGGTGCACTCTGAGGAAAATGCAGCCGTGGGCTCCACGCTGACCTACAGTATGGTTCAATGGCAGATGCGCCACCTCCTCAGCCTCATCACAAAACCCCCAACAGGCATTTTTAATGTCTCAGCTCAGTGTCAGGCAAACCTAGCGGGGTTCTTCCTAGGGAGCTCCTGGTGTCAAGGGCCTTCCATGCTGTCCCACGGCACTCCATGGTTGGGGTGATGAGTTTCTCTCTAGCTGTGATGTTTTCCCTAACAGGACACTCAAATCCAAATCCCAGAAGTCTATCAGGCTGCAAAGTGCAGACCCTTCCGGGAGCATGGACAGTCCCTCTAAGGACTAGGAATGGAGCAAGGGAACTAAGAATGGGTTTTATTTTTTGAAACAGAAGTTAGAAAGGGGAACAGTGGTGACTAGGAACTCAGTTAATTTTCTCAGCAAACCCAAAGTCAGGCAGACACCAGATGCCCAGGCTGATGCAGTCAGCTGGTCCGTGGTTCACTAAGACCCTGGATCCTGGTTCTGAGGTCTGTTCTGTCCCTATGCCATCCCAAGGGTTCCTGATTGTGCCTCAGGACCCGAGTAGGCGAGGAGTACAGGGAAGCGGTGGAAGCCTCCAGATGCTACATTGTGCTCCATGATCTTAGTTTCCCGAGCTCTCGCTGGTGGGAGGCCATCAAATCCCTGCCCAGCAGTTTCGGCATCCACTTCTTCACTATCGGTTTGCTGCCCTGAACAAGATGAGAGTCTGAGAGTGGGCAGAGGGAGAAGCCTGCCTGGCAGATGGAGTAGCATTGCCCGAAGGCAGCTTCTCATTCTTTGTGGAGCGAGAACGTGATTTTTATCTGTCTTACGTATTTTATGTGATGTGAATGGCCCCTTTCCTACGTCTTGCCTCTGGATGCTTGAGTGCTTAGTAATCATGACCAGGGGGCCAGATAATCCAGTTCATGTGTGGTGCACGGCAGAGAGGTTTTCCACAGCCTCCTGCTCAGTCGTTAACTTCAGAACTAATGTTTTATCTTCTAGTTAAACTTGAAATTACACTCAGAAAATAAATAATAAATAATATAAATAATAAGTTGGGTTTTTTTGTTTGCAAAATTAGAATTTTGATATTCCCTACAATCTGGCTTGATGCTGGCCATCCTGGTGAAGAAGGTTCCTCATAGGAGAGAAACATATATTCACAGCCCCTCCGAGCATTTGACAGTGAGCCTGGACAACGTTCTGCATGCCTGAGTTCCAGCTTACAAATGCACGGTTCTCTCATTGTCATAAGTCCTATCAATTAACATATGCCAAACCATTTACTTCTGTGCACAAGAAAATGGCCTTCTTCCTGAACAACTTTATTAGCCGAACTCTGTTATAATGAAATAAATATATTACCTCGTTCTTTGGAGACGAGGATTCTGAACTCATGATTTTTCTATCTCAGCCCCCCCAACTGTTGGGATTATTGTTGTGTACCAACACGTTCTATATTAAGAAACTTATTTCTAAAAGTAAAATGAAATAAATTCCTTGCAAGGGTGTGTGTGGGGAGTGTCAAGTCCACCTTTTGTGCCCACCAATGCCCAGAAGTTCTTTCTTACCCTGATCTGGGCTTCAGAGTGGACTATCACTCTGTGGCCCCTTTGAAAGTATCCCCCAGTTCTTTCACAGACCCTTGACAACAGGATTCCCAGTGTCTCTTTCCTGACTTAAATTTCTCCCTGGAGTAACAGCAGAAAAAAATTGCAGTTCTGCTCGCTGATTTCAGTTTGGAATTGTTATCTCACTTCATGGGACAGAGGGGATAGGCCGCAGTCCTTGACTTCATTCTTCAGTCTCCTGTTTCTCCAGGATGGTCTCAAGTCTCTGAGTTCAACACTCTCTCCTCCTCCCCTATGTTCCCTCTTCATCACCTCCATACAAATGCTGCTGGATCTGTAGTCCTCGGAGTTTGATTCACTCCTGTTTCTAAGCATGGTAGCCCTGGGGATCTCCTCCCCTCTGAGTGCCATTCCCCATCCATCCATCTCCTCCCACTATACCCACCAATCCTCAGCCAAAGTGGAAGCCCACCACGGAGCCCCACGATGCTCAGAGCCCAGTGGTGAGAGTTCCCGGAACAGTAAGGTCAGTTTTATTGAAAGGATGGAAAGACCTCATGGGTGGAAAACAGGTCCGATGGGCCCCAAGCCAGCCTGGAGCTGGGAATTCCACTTTGTTGAGAGCCATCGTCACCTTGGTCTTCCTTCTGATTCCTCCCAGTGCTACCCAGGGTGGGGAGATGGGTGGCAGAAAGAGCGTCAAATCTTTTCTTCCTTGATTTCCTATGATGAGGAAGCTTGGAGTCAGTTTCAGACAGGAGCTGGAAATGTCCCCTTTGCCACCCATGGGCTCAAACCAGACAGATGACCTCTCCTCAAGGCTGATCCCTGTACCAGTAAGTCCTGTGGTTTCTATCAGTGTGTCTCTCAGTCCACTTGCCCACAGTGAAGCCTGTGGCCATCCGCCAAGGTTGGGGAATTCTTCTTTCCCACATCCGTACCTGCCTGGTGTCCATCCACGGTGTTGACTTCCTTCCATCAGACATACACACCTACCTAACCACCTGCTCTCCACGCAGCAAGTTCCTTTCCAAAGCTGTCACACAGGAGTGCCAGCCTCCAGCAAGCGTTGCTCCTCCTGCGCCTCCATACAAGCCTCACACTGTCAACCTCTTCACTGTGGAGTTAGACACATTTACATTAGCTCATTTATCTGTCCCTTTTATAGGTGGAGGATCATTCACTGCTTGAACAATGGCATCCTTCTCTTCTCATTAGAGCAGCTAGATCAATATCACAGCTCTATCATGACACATAATAACTCAGTAAACATGTTGGCACTGACTGGCGCTTGTTTTTTTCAGGTGGGTGCTTGGCATAGAGGAGTATATCCCACATGTTCATCCCAGGGGCTTCAAGTCAAAGTGCCCACTGTGTTGTAGAACTCTTTCTACCCATAAACTCAATGCTCACCACGTTTTCCTTACAAAGCAACTTGTATGCCACACATGCGTGCCGATAACAGGAAAGGCGCCCTTTTGGTGCTCTGTTTTACACGCCTGCACTCTCTTAGTCTTTTCACCCGCGACTGTATCGGTGTAAGTGACACAGGAATCCTGATCTCCCGAGCACATACCCTGTGCTCCTGAGAACTGGACTCAACCTTCCCTACACTCTGTTGAGAACCAGAAGAAACACACTGAGCATCCCAGGTGATCTCAAGAGATGGTTGCCTTGGCGCTGAATGGAGCTCCTGCTCTGCTCCCATGGTGTGAGCAGAATCAGCAGAGGTGCGACCCAAGGACAGAGGCTGCAGCATGGACGTCTGATACGTGGCAGCCCAGCGATGGTTTAGGCACAGTCTGCATTCATTATGAGTTTATACTTTCTTTAAAAATTCTCACACATTTAATGAAATAAAATATCTTCATTGCTTGTGGTTGGAGAGATGGCTCCGTGGTTAAGAGCACTTGCTTTATCCAGAGGACCCAGGATTGATTCTCAGCATCCACAAAGGTGGCTTATAAAATTTAACTCCAGTTCCTGGGGAGTTAGTGCCCTCTTCTGACCTTTGCAGGCATTATGCATGCACACACACACACACACACGAAGTCAAATACATACACAAAAAATAAAATGAAAAACAAAAAGACCCTACATTTCTTAACAGTTTACATTTTCCATACAGTCAGATTTGAAGAAATCCTGTGCCTGTTGCTCCACTTGAGGTCTCTCCATGGAGACGTCAAGAACAGCAGAATCAGGAGTGACACAGCAACCTCCAAAGGCACAAGACACATTAAATAGTGGTTGTCACTTACGGCAGGTCCACACACAAAGCAGAGCTTTCATAGGATCATGCCCGAAAGGATGAAGCAGTGTGCATGTCACATACAAACAGGAGGCATGACCAGTTTGATGACCCTTCCCATGGCAGGTGCATCTGTCTTTTTCTGCTGTCATGTGTCCACATACACAGCCTTCCTCCACAAGCACCGGGTCTAAGTGACAGACACCACTGATACTTTTCTGCCACTCCACATGGGCAGGGCAAAGTATGACACCAAGCATCAAAAGAGAGAGGCCTTGTATCCTGCCATCCTGTGGGTACCATGAGCAGATGGTCACCTCCGCAGCTTCTTGCAGGTCAGGCTGATGTGTTTTGCAGAGGCAAAGCTGCCATGTGTTGCTGAGCTGGCTCACTTCTCTGCACAGCTTTCAGACAGTGTTAGGATCACATCTCCCTTCGTTTCTTAGGTCAGTCTGAACTGCGTTAGCACTGTAGTAAAGTCTGTGTGCTAACTTCACCTGCCCAAGTTCTGCAGCTTGGGGCTATGAAGCCTCACTGGTGTTTGATACAGAGACAGAGAGCCAATCCAGTCACTCTCTGGTGGGGACTTTCTTTGCTTCTAACAGATAATCCATATTCCCTCATGACTTCACATGGTGGAGAAAGAAGGACAGAGACAGACACATGTTGTGGGAGCTGCGGTCCTCTTCCCACAGCCCAGCTCCTGGCCGCTTGGCTATCTTATACCCCAAAATAACAACATACAAATTGTATTCTTTTAAACACTGCCTGGCTCATTATATCTAGCCTCTTCTAGGCTAATTCTCATGTATTAATTTAGCCCATTTCTAATAATCTGTGTAGCACCACTAGGTACGCTTACCGGGAAAGATTCAGCTTGTCTGACCTGGCAGCTTGCTTCATCGCGTCTGGCCCAGAGAGGAGCTGCCCTGCATCTGAGCTCACTTCCTCTTCCTCCCAGCATTCTGTTCTGTTTACTCCACCTATCTAATTTTTGCCCTATCAGATGGGCCAAGGCAGTTTCTTTATTGACCAATGAAATCCCACATCATTTCCCCTTTTTCTGTTTAAAAAAAGGAAGGCTTTAACTTTAACATAGCAAAATTACACATAACAAAACAGTTATCAAGTAAGAATTACAATATTTACATTTTATCTTTATCATAACTAAGGAAAACTATAACTATCTATATATTCTTCAACTCCATCAAAGACTCTAGAAGGATACAATATTTCTTAGGAAACAAGAAATAAGCAACTTTCAAACTCTAGAAATGACAGAGACATCTCACTGCCTGGACAGTCACCCAAAGTTCCTCTGTACCATTGGGGCATCCATCTTCGGCCTTCAGGACCATAGTATCCAGAGACATTTACATGAAGCAGGAAATTTCAAAGGCAGTTCAGTCACTATCTGCTGTGTCCTGCAGAGTGTCTCACAGACTCTTTCAAGAATCAGGAACCCCGAAAGGTCATCTCACCTTTAGGCAAGTTCAGTAGTCCTCTCTCTGTGGGTTCTCTGTGTCCAGTTTATGCAATAGTCCAGGCAAGAGCAGTTTCTTGCCCAAATGGCTATCAAACTCCATAAGGATCCTCTTCGATGCCCATCTTCCTCTTGAAGTAGATTGGTGCTGACAGGAGCAGACGTGTCTCATTGCCATTAAAAGTCCTAAGTTATTAAAATATTAAATGCCATATTCTGTAGTCTTTGAAAGATATGAAGAATGTCTATCTAAAATATATCTATGCACATCTAGAAAATCTAACTAACATGACTACAAGCTTGACTATTATTAATGATTATCCATTAACAACCTATATACATTACATTTTTACATGAACTACATAATCACAATACCTTAATCAATATCAGAAATACATATACATATAACAAGATTGACCTTAAATTTGTATCAATAAACCAAGATTCATATTAATACAAATTGCTCACATCTATATCATCTCCCCCTTTAAATGTAAAAGAACATTTATAAACAATATATGGGAACATGGGCGCAGTTATTTCTCTCCAAACTGCTTCCTGTTGTATGGGGGCACTGTTATTCAGGACTTTTGTGGTATAACCTGTGTGCTAGATTCATCTCAGTCAGCAGTGAAGTAATTTTTTGAAGGTGTTCACAGCAACCCTTCAGGAGGGTGTGGTCCTTCATACCATATTGGGATAGAAGCGATCCACAGGGTCTCATCCTCTGTGAAAACAAAAGAAGAAACTCCTTTCCAAAGCATCATGTCCTTAGATCCAAATTTTAAAGTCAAGGTATTTTCAAAATATCTATCTTGAATTAGTTCAGCAGTATTTATAAACAAATATCTTTTAGCAGTTGTTGCTCTTTCCTCAGCATTCAAGCAATTCAAAGAGAGCATAATAGCATACAGTATCAAAATTCTCTGTTTATTGTCCATCTTTGTACAGCTTTATTTTAACTCTATTTTGTTTATTTTTACTTTTTGAGACTGGTTTTCTGTATATCTTTGTCCTGGAATAACTCTGTAGACCAGGCTGTCCTTGAACTCTCAGAGATCCACTCATCTCTGCCTCCCAGGCATTGGGATTAAAGCCCTGTGCTACCACACCTTGAAGTCACAGAGGTCAATCTACCTCTGCCTCCCAAGTGTTGGGATTAAAGGTATATACTACCACACCCAACTACTCTCTTTCTTCCCTTTTTTTTGTTTTTTACTTTAAGAACTTTAACTTTTAGCCTGCATATATTTTTAACACACTGTAAATCATTTAAAAGTTTTCTTTTTTCTCTGAATCTTTTTTTTTTACTGTATATGTCTCTTTTTTGACCACATGAGTCTTTAATTTACCAAGCAATCTCAGTAGGACTAAAGCCGTGGCTTTGCCAGCTATATCCAGCCCATTCCTTAGCTTTCTGTCATTCCAACTTTGTTTCTGAGGTACCGGCCAGAGCCGCATTCAGTGCCACAAGTCTACAGTGTTTCAAGGTCCTTGCCAGAAAACAAGCTACAATACTCAAATGCTCTCTCTGTAGCTGACCTCCTGCCTCAAAGAGTCAGAGTTTGCCCTGGCAGGACAGCCCACAAAGCCGGCATTTTAAAATAGCTCAGCTTTTTTCCTGCTATGGCTGAAAACCGAAAAGCATGTGTTCAGCTTTTCATCAACACCGTTTAAATGTTTCGTGGCAGGACCTCTTAAGAGCTGCAAGATTTTGCAGCTAAAGCTGAGTCAGGAAGCCTCTCTTAGATGAGAGCGCTTGCTTGCCTCAGGCAAGCAGAGCAGACCCAAGAAATTGCTGCTATCAAGAAAACATGCTTTACTCTTTCCCAAGCTTTCTCAGGCTTTTTGTGGATGTAGTTGTCCACACGTTGGGCAGCCATTCTGCTGTGAGAGCTGTGGGCCTCTTCCCACAGCCTGGCTCCCACACGGCTAGCTTTACACCAGAAATAACAACACAAAAACTGTATTCTTTTAAACACTGCTTGGCTCATTATATCTAGCCTCTTCTAGGCTAATTCTCATGTATTAATTTAGCCCATTTCTAATAATCTGTGTAGCACCACTAGTTGCGCTTACCGGGAAAGATTCAGCATGTCTGACCTGGCAGCTTGCTTCATCGCGTCTGGCCCAAAGTGGAGCTCCCCTGCATCTGAGCTCACTTCCTCTTCCTCCCAGCATTCTGTTCTGTTTACTCTGCCTAATTATTTTTGCCCTATCAGATGGGCCAAGACAGTTTCTTTAGTGATCAATGAAATCCCACATCAGACACAGACACACAGACACAGAGTTCTTGATCTTTGGTGTTTTCTATGGGGCACTAATCTCTCTACAGGAACCCCCACTCTCATTACCTCATGAGAACCCTATCATCTGCAAACAACTCAACACATACCACCACACTGAAGGTCAGGGTGTCAAGCTACGGATTTGGGAGATACAGTCTAGTCGATCACAATTAAACTCATCAGAATTTGGAAAATGTCCGGTGAACTTCAGAGGGCTAGGTAAGAACATGGAATAAAATATTGCAGACACAGGCAGATAATGGCAGATTTGCAGTTTCTATACATGTCAACCATGGTAGCCAACAAAACAGGTGGAAATGTTAGAAGATGTATCAGTTTTTGTTGTTGTGATAAAAGACCATGACCAAAAGAAACATATGGATGAAAAAGTTTATTTAGCTTAGGGGTCCAGAGGGAGCATCTACAATGGGAGCTAAGGTGGCAAGCAGCCAGGGCACGAAGCTGAGAGACCACATCTTCAACCACACACAAGAAACACAGAGAAGGAACTAGAGCTTTGTGGCTGTCATCCCTCCAAGCCCATTGCCAGATCTACTTCCTCCAGTGAGGCTCCATTATCTAAGCCTTCTCTATCAGCTCCAATAACCATGGTTCCAATACCAGAGCCAATGGGACACATTTCTCAATTAAACCAACACAGAGGAGAGCAAGATGTGAGTGTATAAGTGACATACAACTGATCGTGTGACCGGAGCTCCTGGAATTACACCCTAGGAGCAGCCCACATACACCACCGGGAAGTCAGCACCTTTCTCTTCCTACCTATTTGGCTCTTGGTTCTGTTTACACTATTCGCACAGAAGGCTCCATTACATCCATGTTGTGTATTATGCAGACAAGGTAATCCCATGAGAAGTTGGAGGAACCAACATGGACTTCGGTTGAATAGCAGATCTCAATAACACATGGGCACTGAGCCACGACAGAGGTGAACGCCCCTTCTCAAGTTCTTTGTATGAAGCATCTAAGCAAAACCCAATTCCATAATGTTTTTATTTCATTTCCTTTAACAATAGATTCTTCGAAGCTCTGGTTGGTAGTGGAATGAATTGGTTCTGGATATTTATTTGGCTGACTGGTGAGAATGTCACAAAATACTTTTGATTTTGGCCTTTGTGTGACTTCCAAAGGTGTTGTCTGTCATTGCTAAAAGAAAAGTACTTCTCAAATCAAAGCAGAAGTGTCTGCGTACAATGGTTTTACCAGCGGTTGACACTGGAGGTGCTTTCTGCAGATCCAGAGCTGAGGAGTGTAGTGTGACTTCCCCACTGGCGCTAGACCTTGGTGACACCGTGAACAAGGTGCTCCTCTACATTACTCAGGGTGACACTGTCTCCTTGGACTTCAGTCCTTGCCTGCCTCCAAGTTCAGAGGCTCGGGGTAGCATTTTGAGGCCTGCCAGTGGTAAGCTGGAGTTAGCAGGGCTCCTGTAGATGCAGCCAGTGGGATGAGGTCTTCACAGTGACATTGGTGACATTGACACCATGGCCATTCTGATGTGTACCCAGCCTTGTGTACCTGCCTGTGTTCCCCTAGCTGTTGGCCCTAGGCACTCTCATTCACCTCACCGCAGACTTCCCACACTCTGGAACCTCTTTACCTCTATGCCAAGGAAAAATGGTCCTTCTCACACGTAAGAAGCAGAACCTGTGATCCCAAGTGGCCCAAGACCAGGCAGGGCAGTGGAACCTGGGCACCACTGGGCAGCTGTACTTCCAATTCTCATTTACACCTTCTTTATGTATTAGCCAGCTTTCTCCAGAGACCACCAATACCATGTATGCGTTATCTATTCCACATACTCAAGCATAAACTGCATCACACATACATGCAGGTTAGATGGAGACCATGTACTGTGCATGCATAAGTATGTATATGCTTTATAAACATACATGGATCTACCTTAGGTAAATCTATGTATACATATACACTGCCTACAATGTACACATTATTTTGTTATGCATGTGTATGTCACAGCTGCCCCCTTACCACAGGAGCTGCATCCAGGACCCCTGGTGAATGGTTTGTGAATAAGAAATCAAAGCTGACAGAAAATGAATGATCAGGCCCATGGGGGCCAGGGAGGGCCACCCCAATGCAGCCCTTGGCTTGGCTGGTGGTGGGACAGACTGTGTGGACTGTCATTGTATGGCATTAGGAAATCACTGAAATTCCCAAGGGCTGTCTGGAGACACTCTTCAAACTTGCTAGCTACTTGACGGTGAAAGTCAGTGAACAGCAAATATACCCTTTCTTAGCAGTGATCCTGACTTTGAAGGGAAGTGACTTTGAGCTGACCTTGAAATGCCAGGTTCATTATGGAAAGGAGAATACTACAAACTGTGTCTTCCCAATGCAGGGCGTTTGAGTCAGCATTTGTAGCTCAGAGCCAAGAAGCGTCAGGTCTCAGTAACAGAGGCCAGGTGGCACTGTTAATCTACCCATCTGAGAACCGTGGATTAAAGTCCCCTCAGCTCCACAGGTGCTCCTGCTGTTGTCCTGAAAGGCCGTATGCCTACTCGGCCCTGGGTGCCTGGTTTGTCCTCTGACTTCAGTGACAGCAGCAGCCATAAAGAACCTGCCACCTCTGCCTTCTTGTCAAGCTTGTCACACCATATGGTTGTCACCTGGAGACTCAGAACCAGAACACAGGTGAATGTCGAAGTGAGTAGGAAGCCAGTGGGCAGAATCAGCAGCCACATGTGTGGACCATGGGATCCAGGAGGCTCTTGGATCACTAAGGCCTGGCACCGGATGGATTTTTCCCTAAGGGAAGGTAAACAGACTGCTCCTTCTTGGGTTCCCATCTCTCCCTCCTGGTCATAGCAGGAAGGGATGGACACTGTCTTGAACAAGCTCTCAACTTGTTCTTACATTCAGTTTGGAACCTCGGGTGCTCAGAACCTGAGGCTGGAGAAGCTTCAATGATTCTGAGTGTTTTTGATTCTAACTTCAGTGATTGCCGAGACTATAAGCTTGGAAAAGAGGTAGGCTGTGTCCAAGAACATGGCGTTCTGACAGTGACAGTTTGACAAACAGTGCATAGAATGGGCTCAGAGCACTCTGGTCCACATTTAGATACATGTGTGATAAATGGAGAAGGTGGCCAGCTTCACTTCAGCCCCACCTCCCTCTGGTGAACAGGGAGGCCCTGCCTCACAGAGGGCCTGAACTGGAGCTTAATTTGGGGCCAGGCTCCCTCCACATTTGGGCAGAGTTGTATCTATTTCATGTACAATTGTGTTCTGAAGTGTTTCCACATGTTGTAAACTCCACATGATCCTTCCCACAGCCGTCTCAGTTGGTGAGGATGAAGAACCCACAGCTGAGCAACCAGCATCTGTGGCCAAGCAACACCGCTGCTAGGAAGAGTTCAGAGGCCTGCAGGATCTTTGGGGGCTGGCTGGGGGGCGGGTGAAGAATTCAGAAGGGGACAGGAGGTAGAGGAGGTCAACAGGAAGTAGAGGAGGTCAGCAGGAAGTAGAGGAGGTCAACAGGAAGTAGAGGAGGTCAACAGGAAGCAGAGGAGGTCAACAGGAAGCAGAGGAGGTTAACAGTTACGGACACCTGCTGTGTGCTGGGCACTTTATACCCAAGGTCAGGTGAAGAACCTTATTGCCCTGTCAGGCAGGTATTTTCATTCTATCCTTTTATTGAGAAGATGGAGGAAATAAAAGTTGAGGTGTTACCAATGGCTAAGGCTGGCTCTCAGTAACCTGCAGTCCTGTCCCCAAGCCTCCTGCCTTCCCCTACTCAGCTTCTCCTTGACTCTCAGGCAACGTCTGGAATCACCAGAACATAGGTGGATGGTCTCACATGAAGCATGCCCAGGTGTCCAAAAGGGGAATTATTGTTCCATCACCGGTGTCTTGCCAGGTCTACCTGTGAAGGAGCCAGAGCTGTGGGAGGAGCTGGAAGAGGAGATTGTTGAGAGCCATCATGGAATTGTGGGGTTGAGGCTGGACCCCACTGGCCGTCCCATTCCACTCTTCTCAGAAGAGAATTCTGCCCAGACACGGGGCTGCTGCCTGATTTTCTACCCTGTTTCCTCACTTTTCCTCCATTTCACGCACTGTTTGTCAGTCTGTCTCGGTCCGAACGCAGCCAACCTGTCCCAAGTTTATAGTCCCAGAAACTAGTGAGGTTAGGTGAAGGCAGCAGGCGGCAGGGAGTTCGAGTCCGGCTACCCTCACAGGGTAGACAGCTGACCTTGTGCTCCTCCTTCATGGTTGTGTGGAGAGTGGAGGGAGCAGGAGTCAAGACTTCATGCTGGGCAGCGGCCTCAGGGGCCTAAGGTGCCAACTGCTCTCCTCCACACAGACTGTCCCATTCCCTTCCCCTGAAATCACTTTGGGGAGGTCACACTATCATTTCTCCCTTTGACCCCAGTTTCCTTCCTCCCACGTGCAAGACTTCCATCTTCCTTTTTTAAACCAATTGTATACAGATTAAATATTAAAATGCAGAAAACCTTTCCAGTTACAGTTTTATGAGCTGTTTTTACCTCAGAAGGTGGGATTATAGTTTCTACTTTAAAAAACTTGAAAATAAGTGGAACATTCATTTCTCATTTTATATAGCTAAAGTAAACTTTGTAAAATTAAAAAAATAGCCTCAAAAAATAAAAACAAGGTCTACTGCTCCCATCCCAGTGAGGCCTGGTGCAGCTTTGGTATGGGAAATCTGTGGGTGTTGCCATCATACACACACTGGCCCTGGCTTCTCCTAATGTATAGGGGAGTGGGAACAGGCTGCAGAGGGGGCAGGGTGCAGAGAGGGCAGGCTGCAGAGGGGACAGGCTGCAGAGGGGACCAGGCTGCAGAGGGGGCAGGCTGCAGAGGGGACAGGCTGCAGAGGGGGCAGGCTGCAGAGGGGACAGGCTGCAGAGGGGACAGGCTGCAGAGGGGGCAGGCTGCAGAGGGGACAAGCTGCAGAGGGGACCAGGCAACTCCTGCAGCTCTGACACACGCTTCTCACTGGGCAAAGCTGAGAAGCTGCACTGTTCTTGGTGTTGCAATGGAAGCCCTGTTCCTGAGCGGTGGGGAGTACAGTGCCAGGTGGCACCCTCCAGAGCTCTGGAAGCCAAAGTCCCACAAAGGGACACATTCATCCCACTCCCACAGGGGGCCTGCAAGACATGGAGAGGTGCTGTTCAGAGGAGTTCAGGCCACCTGGAAGCCCTCCAACAGCACCCCCCACCCCATGGGGATCTTGGCATCCCAGTCTCTCAAGCCAGATAAATACACACCAAAAGCCAAGAGGACTCACATTCTGGAGAGATCTCAAAACTGAGTCCAATATGTCCCCATTGCTGCTCCTGAAAACAGCAGCTCTGCCTGGCAACCAACAGGCATGGATACCTCACCTCTGAGGACGCGGGTCCACTGCCTAGCACTGACCATGAAGAGAGCACCTCGCTCAGAGTGAAGCCAAACCCCACAAATACAGGGTCTTCGCCACTTTTCTAGGATCTTCTTATGACAAGTACACTCTGAGCAGGAAAGAGCCGCCTCGATCCTCATGACCACGTTGTTCTGGTGTCACTTGGTCTGCGGGGCAAATGTCAGGACACTGTGATCCAAAGAAGCCACGCTTGACCACTTCATGTCTGATGCAGGGGATGTATTAAGGACCAGTTCCCCTACCCTCCTCCTGCCCCACTGCTCTGTCAGCCCTGTGTCTTCAGATCCCGGCCTCAGGTCTGTTCTGTGCCGCTGGGAGCGGGAAGGTGAATCGGGATAGAGGAGAGGAAAGAAACCTTTGAAAAATCAGCAGTGTATGCATGAGGTTCTAGCCCTAAGAGAAAACAGACACCTGGGTTTTGGGTGGCCATTCAGGAGCACCTGGATTGCCTCTTACTGTTTATCCCTATAGCACAATGACTATTGCATTTAAACAATATTAGCACTGAGTGCTCAGATCAAATCAGTTAAACCACTAACTTAAAGTCAGACAAAACGTGACCCATCTTGACTCATCCTAAGCAGTGACATCAAGAATAACCTGATGAAATGATAATGAGTAGAACTTACCAGTTCAACTATGATGTCATTGCAGTTTATCTGATGAGCTAAGCAGTGACGTCAAGAATAACCTGATGAAATGTTAATGAGTAGAACTTACCAGTTCAACTATGATGTCATTGCAGTTTATCTGATGAGCTAAGCAGTGACGTCAAGAATAACCTGATGAAATGTTAATGAGTAGAACTTACCAGTTCAACTATGATGTCATTGCAGTTTATCTGATGAGCTTCTGCCAAGTTGCCCAGAAGTAGCAAGTGCACATGGCTCGGGTATCAGGAACTGGGAGATGGTGTTTCATCATCTCCATCATTCGGGGTATGAATAGATGCAAACCATGAGACACCCTACTATCCTCTTGTGGTCGGTAACACAGAACTGAATGACAGTGACAGCACTGGACAGACTTCTCTAGATAGAAAACCCCATTGGATCTCACACTTTGTATAGGCTCTAATTTGGGGGAGCAGGTCTTGGGGTAGGGTTCTATGATATTTTACCAGACCGTTGGACCTTTAGAACCTCACAATGGAGGTGGATAATGCATTCCTTCTCCCACCTCTTCATCAGATGATTTCTGGACTGGACCCACTGATCGCTTTATATCCTGGAAGCTTCACAAAATACAGAAGAAGTAAAGCAAAGGGCGTACATGCAAGAGAAGGTCTCTTGAGATGTGTATAAAAAAGATGAAGAAATGAATGGGAGCATGCTTGCTGAATTTCTCATTCTTTGCAAGCAAAGGGCATGTTAAAAAAGTATTGTCATTATTGTGCTGAAATTAATAGTAGACAGGAAATGTTTTCTCAGTATCAAAACTTTAGGCAAGTGAGCCATTACCCATACTGTACAGAAGGGAGGCAGTGATATTTCCACAGACAGAGAAATTCAGTGTTCCTTTTTTCTAAGCAGAGAGGTTTGGCTCTGGGTAGTTGGGCCACACAGTGTTAACAGAGGTTTCTATCCCACCAAGTCTTACAGCTGTTCAGTCCCAAAGAAACACACAGAGGTCTACATTAATTATAAACTTGTTTGGATATTAGCTCAGACTTTTTATTAATTAATTCTTATATTTTACATTAACCCATAATTCTTATCTGCGCTAGTCACATGGCTTGGTACCTTTTATCGGTGAGGTATTCTCATCTTGTTTCCTCTGTGTCTGGGTGACGTCTGCCTTTCCTCTTTCCAGAATTCTCCTGTTCTGGTCACCCTGCCTATACTTCCTGCCTGATTTCTGGCCAATCATCTTTTTATCAAATCAGTACAAGTGACAAATCTTTACAGGGTAGAAGACTATTGTCCTACAGCATCCCCCCCCCTTTTTTAAAAAACAAGAACTCTGAATCTAACCTCCTTTGTTTAGCTTTTTTTTCTGACCATTATCCATAATAATTCATAACCAACACTCTAAACAAAGACAAACATCCATAATCCACTTTTTGGAAATGCAGGAGTAATTTTCTAGGCTACTTTCTGTTTATTGGGGGTGCTGACAATCTTATGGGGACCTAAAGAAAACTTAGGATTATGATCAAGTCCTGACTAGAATATTCTATGAGGCTTAATCATCTCAGCCAGCAGTCTTGGGCTGTTCTGGATTTAGGACTCAGAGGAAACTCCAACAGAGGTCCTCTAAAATGTTGGATCATCTGAGCTATCCACTTCTATCAGAGATTTCTCAGGGGTTCTTCCTTGATTAAACCTGATTTTTCTTAACTCAGGGTGAATCCACAGCCTCTCATTTCCTGTGGAAACAAAAGCAAAACCTCTTCTCCAAGTAGTGTATATATATTTAAATTTTGAAGTCAAGGCATTTTCAAAATACATAGGTAGGATTAATCAAACAGCATTTATAATCAAATGTCTTTTAGCAGCTTTTGCTCCTTCCTCAACCATCAAACAATTCAAAGACAACACAATAACATACAGTATCCAGACTCTCTGTGTATTTCCCATCTTTATGTGGCTTTATTTTAAGCTCTACTTCTTTTATTTTAATTTTTGTTTCTTTTTTTGAGACAGGGTTTCTCTGTGTATCTTTGGCTGTTCTGGAACTCACTCTTAGACCAGGTTGTCCTTGAACTCATAGAGATCCACCTGCCTCTGCCTCCCAAGTGCTGGGATTAAAGATGTGCACTACCACACCCAACTTCTCTCTCTCTCTCTCTTTTTAAAGGGCTTCATTCTTTTTCATTTCTCTCCCAAGTCTACCTACACATATTTTTAAACACACTGTAAACTGTTTAGAGGTTTTTTACTTTTTTCATCTGAATCTATCTTTACTGTATATCTCTCTTTTCTGACCACATGAGTCTTTAATTTGCTAAGCAATATGACTAGGATTAAAGCTGTGTCTTTAATGGCTGGATCCACCCAATTCCTTAGCTTTCTGAGAGTCTAGCTTCATGGCTGAGGTACTAGCCAGAGCCATAGTTATTGACACAACTCTATGGAGTTTCAAGGTCCCTATCACCACCAAGAAACATGCTGTTGGTTATTTATAAACACCCTTTAAGTGTTTGGTGGCAAGGTCTCTTGAAAGAGCTGCAAAGTTTTTGCAGCTAAAGCTGAGTCAGGAAGCCTCTCTTAAATGAGATGTGCTTGCCTCTAGCAAATAGAGCCCACCCAAGAAAATGCTGCTACCAAGAAGCTGTGCTTTACTTTGTTCTTTTGTGTCTAGAATTACTTCCCAAGCACTCCCAGGTTTTGTGTGGATATAGTTGTCCATGTTGGTGTGATTTGTTAACAGAGGTTTCTATCCCACCTGGTCTTACAGTTGTTCAGTCCCAAAGGAACACACAGTGGCCTACATTAATTATAAATTGGTTGGCCTAATAGCTCAGGCTACTTATTAATTAATTCTTATATCTTACATTAACCCGAAATTGTTGCCTGTGTTAGCCACATGGCTTGGTACCTTTTATCAGTGAGGCATTCTCATCTTGCTTCCTCTGTGTCTGGGTGACATCTGCACACTGAGCCTTTCCTCTTCCCAGAATTCTCCTGTGCTGGTCACCCCACATATTCTTCCTGCCTGGCTACTGGCCAATTAGCATTTTATTAAACCAGTACAAGTGACAAATCTTCACAGGGTACAAGACCAGTGTTCCACAGCATAGCAGGGTAACCATCAATACAGCAGCTCATGAGGGTACGTCCAACCTGACAGCTGAGGAAACTGGAATCCATCTCTTAGCTGTAGAGAAGGATAAGCCATGTGCATGTAGTCACCAGAGAAAGCAGGGCAGTTGCTGACCAGAGAAGTGGTTTCTGTCACTTGCTGTGAAGGCTGTATCTACAGGATGAAGGCCCAGGTCAGCAAGAGAGACACCAGACAAGGCAGGAGGAGAGAGGATCCACCAGGCCCAGGATGCACAGGCTTGCTTTGACTCACAAGGTTCCCTCAGCAAAGCATCAGGCCTACAACAACCACTGCTCCAATGATTATGGTCATTTGGAAAGTCAGTGATATTCTGTTTCTAGGGTTCTCCCAGCAATGTGGTAGAAACGGTGTGCTTGGTTGCTATATAGGTTTGCATTGGTATGAATCTTGGTCTATTGATACAAAAGGCCAATTTTGTTATATGTGCATTTCTGCTTTTTATCGGGGTATTGTGTTTGTGCAGCTCATTTCGTAGTCATCTACAATAGCCAAGCTTGTAGCCATGTTAATTAGATTTTCTAGATATTTAGAGGTATATTTCAGTTAGTTAAGTATTCTTCAAATCTTTCAGAGACCTTTAGAATATGTCATTTAAAATGTTTTAAGAATTCAGGACTTTTCACGACAATGAGACACATTTGCTCCTGGCAGCACCAATCTACTTCAAGAGGAAGATGGGCATCAAAGAGGTTCCTTATGGAGTTTGCTAGCCATTTAGGTAAGAAACTGCTCTTGTCTGGACTGCTTGATGTTATGCTGTATGAACTGGTCATGCAGGACCCACAGAAAAATGACTGCTGAAGCTGCTTAAAGGAAGTGAAAGAGTCCTTCAGGGTTTCTGCTTCATGAAAGAGTCTACTAGACATTCTGCAGGACATAGAAGAAAGTGACTGGCAAACTGCCAATATAGGCAGAACTGTCTTTGAAATTTCCTGATTCATGAAAAAGTATGTTGGATACTATGGGCCTGTAGGCTGAAGATGGATGCCCCAATGGTACAGAAGAACTTTGGGTGACTGTCCAGGCAGTGAGATGTCTCTGTCAATTCTAGAGTTTTGGAAGTTGCTTATAATGTACTTTCTGTTTACTTAAGTTATATTATATCCTTTTGATGTCTTTGATAAAGTTGAAGAATAGTTATAGTTTTCCTTAGTTATGATAAAAGATAAAGTAGATATAAATATTATAACTGTAATTTTTGCTTGATACTTGTTTTGTAATATGTAATTTTACTATTGTAAGGTTAAAACATTTCTTTTTATTTGAACAGAAAAAGGGAAAAGGTATGGGAAGTCCTTTTGTCTATGTGTTGCTTTTATTGGTTAATGAATAAAGCTGCTTCAGTGGCTTAGCAGAATAGGGCAAGGTGGGAATTCTAAGCAAATAGAAGAAGAGAGAGTAGGCAGAGTCAAGAAAATGTCATGTAGCAGCCAGAGGAGAAAGACGCGAGCTGATAGCTGGAACCTTGCCAGTAGGCCACGAACCTTGTGGTAAAATATAAAATGATAGAAATGGGTTAATTTAAGATGTAAGAACTATCTAGAAATATGCATAAGCTAATAGGTCAGCCAGTTTATAATTAATGTCAGCCTCTATGTGTTTCTTTGGAACTAAATGGCTGCAGAATCAGGCAGGACAGAAACCTCAGTCAACACTTGGTGATGAGGCAGGCATAAAGTTCATGCACCTCACTGAAATCAGGTACACTGGAACCACAGGCTTTCATGAAAACAGGTCTGTTTCTGTGTCTGCTTGGTGACATGGCACTGAGCATGAGGGGCTCTGGTCTGATCTGGTTGGCTGGACTAGATAGAGTTCAGCTCAGAACAATGAGTGGGCTACCATGCTGGACAAGGGTAAGGAAAAGGAATGGTGTGTGTGTGTGTGTGTGTGTGTGTGTGAGAGAGAGAGAGAGAGAGAGAGAGAGAGAGAGAGAGAGAGAGAGAGAGAATCCAGATGGACCCCAATGTAGTCAAATACTAACTGCTGTGGGTAAGATGTTTGGGTTCTGTGCATTGTTCTTCCAACTTTTGTGTAAACTATAAATTATTTCAGTAAAGGTTAAAATGGAAAAAATGGCATACAAATAAGAAACATGCTATGAGCATTGATGTTGATGTAAAATGTAGGCAGACACAGCCACACAGAAGCATTGCCCCGTTGCACTGACACTCAGGGACCATGCCTACGTAACATCAGGTGGAAAACTGGCATTCACAGTGCAACAGCAAGGGCTTGGAAACTGAATAGACACGTTCCCAAGTTAGCCATTGATGGAAAAAGAAATTACAAAGTAAATAACAAAGCAGTATAACTGAACAATGAAAATCCTGACTGTTATGACATAAAATGCAAGCATAAACAATACAGGAGGGTGTGCCCTGGAATGTCTTTGGAAAAGAAGGGCATGGAGAAAAGCCAAGCGAACAGCCTCTTTGGGGTGGGGAACAAGATGTTCTCTGTCCACACCTGCATCCTCCCTGCAGGCCTGAAAGGGGAGATCCCAGAATTGCCGGGGTCTGGTCCCATTACCCTCTCTCCTGCTGGAGATGCTTGATGCCTCCTTTCAGAGGACTCTAGCTCATCATTGTTTCCAGTCTCAGCTCCTTTCAGCAGACCAAGCAGCATCTGGAGGAATGGTTTCATTTTCTCTAACTGGCTGAGGAATCTAATAAGGATTTCATTTCTTTCTCTGCCTTGCTTCTCTGATGCACCTTTCTCTCTAGCATAGTTTGTTGACCGAGTTTTCCATCCCTGCCAGTCCCCACAGTCATTAAGTCCCCAAGAAATCACACAGAGGTCTAATCAGCATTTTATTAAAAATAATACAAGAGACAGGATAAAAGACCATTGTCCCACAGCACTTCCCCCCTTTTTCAAAACAAGAACTCTAAAACAAATCTCCCTTGTTTAGCATTCTTCCTGACTATTATTCATAACAACTTGGAACCAACATTCTAAACAAAGGAAAATATCTATAGTCTGTTTTTTGGGGGGGAATGTGGGCATAGTTTTCTAGGCTACTTTCTGATGATTGGGGATGCTGATAATCTTATGGGAACCTAATGAAAATTTAGAATTATGATCAAGTTGTGACTGGAGTATCCTGTGTGTCTTGATCATCTCTGACAGCAGTCTTGAATCTGTTCTGGATGTAGAATTCAGACATCTGGATCATTCACTCCTATCTGAGATTTCTCAGTGGTCTTCCTTGGTCAAACTTGAATTTTCTGAATGCAGAATGAATCCATAGTCACTCATTTCCTATGGAAACAAAAGCAAAACCTCTTCTCCAAAGTAACATACCTTTTGACTTCAATTTTGAAGTCAAGGCATTTTCAAAATACCTATCTTGGATTAATTCAGCAGCATTTCTAAACAAATATCTTTTAGCAGCTGTTGCTCCTTCCTCAGTATTTAAACAATTCAAAGAGAACATAAAAACATGCAGTATCCAGATTCTGTGTAGGTTTCCCATCTCTACGTGACTTTATTTTAAACTTTATTGTTTTATTTTTAATTTTTGGCTTTTTGATAAAGGGTTTCTCTGTGTATCTTTGATTGTCCTGGAATTCACTCAGTAGACCAAGTTGTCCTTTAACTCACAGAGATCCACCTGCTCCTGCCTCCCAAGTGTTTGGATTAAAGGTGTCTGCAACTACACCTAACTACGCTCTCTTTTTATTTTAAGGACATCTATCCTTTTTCTTTTATCTTCTAAGCCTACATATATTTTTAAACACACTCTAAACCATTTAGAGGTTTTCTTCATCTGAACCTGTCTTTACTGTATATTTCTCTTTTTCTGACCATATGAGTCTTTAATTTGCTAAGTAATATGGCTAGGATTAAAACCATGGCTTTGACGCCTGGATCTAGCCCATTTCTTAGCTTTCTGAGACTCCAGCCTCATGCTGGAGGTACTGGCTGGAGCCATGTTTATTGCCACAGCTCTATGGTGTTTTAAGATCCCTGACACCACCAAAAAGCATGCAGTCAGCTTTTCATTTAAACACCATTTAAGTGTTTCATGGCAGGACCTCTTGAAAGAACTGCAAAATTTTGAAGCTAAAGCTGAGTCAGGAAGCTTCTTTTAAATGAGAGTGCTTGCCTCTAGCAAGCAAAGCCTACCCAAGAAAGTGCTGCTATCAATAAGCCATGCTTAACACTGTTCTTTTGTGTCTAGAAATACTTCCCAAGCTCTTTCAGGTTTTATGTGGATGCAGTTGTACATACATTGGGCATCATTCTGTTGACCGAGTTTTCTGTCCCACCCAGTCCCCACAGTTGTTATGTCCCAAAGAAATCACAAAGAGCTCTACATTAATTATGCCCTGATTGGCCTAGTAGCTCAGGCTTCTTATTAGCTCTTATAATTTATATTAGCCCATAATACTTGTCTGTGTTAGCCATGTGATCTGGTACCTTTTTGGTGAGGCAGGCACACTTTGTTATCTTGCTTCCTCTGCAACTGGGTCACGACTGCAGACTGAGCTTCCCTCTTCCCAGCATTCTCGTTGCCCCACCTCTACTTCCTGCCTGGCTACTGGCCAATCGGAATTTTATTCAAAATAATACAAGTGACAGGATAAAAGACCATTGTTCCACAGCAATGGTTTTCTGTAAGCACTGTCTTACTTCTTCTAACTTGTATTCTATTCGTATTGATTTGATAACTTATTCATTGTTGTCTCTGCCATGATAGAAAACACCTCCCTGATCCTTATTGTTCAAATCAGCATGCGGTTTAAGGAACTGGCTCATGAATAGACACTCCATGGCTGATGAGTGGACACTCCGTGGCTGATGAGTGGACATGCATGGCTGATGAGTGGACACCCATGGCTGATGAGTGGACACCCATGGATTATGAGTGGACACCCACGGCTGATGAGTGGACACCCACGGCTGATGAGTGGACACCCATAGCTGATGAGTGTTCACCCACGGCTGATGAGTGGACACCCATAGCTGATGAGTGGACACGCACGGCTGATGAGTGAACACCCATGGATTATGAGTGGATACCCATGGATTATGAGTGGACACCCACGGCTGATGAGTGGACATGCACGGCTGATGAGTGGACACCCATGGCTGATGAGTGGACACCCACGGCTGATGAGTGGACACCCACGGCTGATGAGTGGACACCCATAGCTGATGAGTGGACACCCACGGCTGATGAGTGAACACCCATGGATTATGAGTGGATACCCATGGATTATGAGTGGACACCCACGGCTGATGAGTGGACACCCACAGCTGATGAGTGAACACCCATGGATTATGAGTGGATACCCATGGATTATGAGTGGACACCCATGGCTGATGAGTGGACATGCACGACTGATGAGTGGACACCCATGGCTGATGAGTGGACACCCACGGCTGATGAGTGGACACCCACGGCTGATGAGTGAACACCCATGGCTGATGAGTGAACACCCATGGATTATGAGTGGATACCCATGGATTATGAGTGGACACCCACAGCTGATGAGTGGACATGCACGACTGATGAGTGGACACCCACGGCTGATGAGTGGACACCCACGGCTGATGAATGAGAACCCCATGGCTGATGAGAGGACATCCCATGGCAGGCGGGATGATAACATCTGCCATGCCATTTTTTATTTTTCAGCTCTCACAACTTCTCTTGCTGGCTCTGCGGTTTCGAGTAACTTCTGTGAGCACAAAGGTGAGCGTGGCACAGAGGTGGTGAGGATCCACAAAACCCCGTCTCAGGATTCAGTTTTGGCTCAAGGCGGGGTAAGCTGTTCTAACCCCGAAATAACTTTGAGAACGTTCTGCACCCAACTTTATTCGTGTGGCTTTAAAGGGGTCTGAATAAATGTTGTAGTTGTTTTCCTTCTAAATGTCTTCATTATGTTTCAAATATCTGGAATTTAGTAAGCCCTTGAACATACTCAGTTAGGCAATAGTTCTCTGCACCTTAATCTTTAAGTTCAAGTGGGTCTTAACGGAAATTGTGATTCATATGTTTCTAATTCCCTGCTTCTTACTGAGAGGCATCTAAATGTTGCTTTGTAATAGTTATCTGATGTCCAAAAGTTTTTGAACTTTAAACTGTTTTCTCAGAGCTAACCTTACGTTAGCAAAAGGTTTTCTCTCAAAACCTCCATGTCTCCACCCTGAACTCACAAGGTTTCTTTCGTACAGGAGTGAATGACACTTCCAACTAGTTATCCCATCCCCTAGAGATACCATGTGGACAACCTTCTTTCTCTGTCAAGGCCATACATGAAAAAAAACAAACAAAAAAATCCAGTAGTTCTAGAAGGGACTCTGGCAGAGTTTGGGTGAAGGAATGCAGGAAGGTGTAGGGATGTGAGCCTAACCCTTCCTGGCCGAGCCAGGTCTCTGCTGTGCAGTGTGATAGACTGGCGTGCCCATTTTCTTAGTCACTGTTCTATTGCTGTGAAGAGTCCCTACAAAAGGAAACATTTATTTGGGCATCTTATAGTTTCAGAGGCTTAGTCCATTACCATCATGGCAGGGAGTGTGATGGCAGGCATGGTGCTGGAGAAAGAGCTGAGAATTCCACATCCTGATCTGAAGGCAGAGAGAGAAACTGGGCCTGGCTTGAACTTTTAAGCCTCAAAGTCCATCTGCAATTACATACTTCCTCCAAGAAGGACCTACCTCCCAATCCTTCTACTCTTTCTCAAATAGGGACACTCCCTGGTGACTAAGCACTTAAATATGTTAACCTATGGGGGCCATCCTTACTCAAACCACCACACCTGTCCATATTCCTGTGTGTGGAGTCCAGTCCTGACCCGTGTCTTCCATCTGCCTTAAAGGTGAGATGTTATTTTTCTAGATGTGGCTGCCTGGGTAAACAAAGCTGAGGAACTCATTACACCAAATGAAGGGACTTTTCCCTGATTCTCAGTGAAGTTGCTATTGTTTGCTCCTCAAATATAAGAAAAAGCAGCAGCCACTCAGGACCTAGGAGTGCCTGAACTTTCAAACTCAGTTGCCTTGAATCCAGCATCTTTGGGTGATCAGGTTTATAAACCTTCTTATAAGAAGAAAACTCAGTGACAACAGACCTCTCTACAGAAGCCTGTTAGGGTGGCCCGCTCCCTCTCCTGTCTGTTTCCTCTGCAGTGAGAGACTTCCCTGGGCACCTCGTCAGGGTCAGCTTGATCCTCCTCAATGCAGCCTCTGCCTTGAGCCAGGGGTGTGTTTAAGTGAGAGATAAAATCGTGCTGAGCTCAAGAGGCAACTGAACCCCATCCAGGCTGCTATGTCCTGGCTAAACTGTATCCACAAATGCATTTGGAGACCCTGGACAGGATCTTGTCTGTGGTCTGAGCCTCACCACATAGCTGGCCTTGAGCATTTAGCAATCCTCCACTGCCTAAGCCTCCTAAGTGCTGGGATTGTAAACACGAGGCACACACCAGCCTTTCTGAAGAGGGAGGTGGTCCTTCCAACAGACTCAGGTCGCTCCTGTAGAAGTCCGTGGGAATCTGCAAAATATGGGAACTTCTGCATCATGGATGCTGCTCTCGGGGTGAATAGAGAGTGTTCGAATGTAGAAGTGTGACTCTCAGAGAGACAGTGTTTAGAGAGAATAAAGTACCAACAAGGTACTTTACTTCAGGCTGGTCCCTTACAGAGTCCCCTTCATCCCAGATTGTCCCTAGGTCAGGGCAACTTACTCTATGCTTGCTACCCGCCTGATAACCACTGAGCTATAATGGGCTTGGTCAGACTGGCTTGGCAGGGCCAAACACCTTTGTCCAGATGGGTATTCTATGTTCTGCACTGCTACATAGCACACAACTCGTGTCTGTCACCTTGCTCCTTCTCATCACGTTGGCTCAGTGTCATCTCAGATCGCCATAGGAACATTAATTTGAGTACACTAAGATATTTAGGCAGAGGGAGAAAGGGGTAGGGGCATGAACCAGTATCACAGCATCTACCACACCACAGTGCCTCAGTTGTTATATTTTTTACATTTATTTGTTTATTTTTATATGCATATAGGCATGTGCTTGTGTGTGCCCAGTGTGCATGTGGAAGTCAGAGGGACCTTTGTGGGTGTATTCTCTCCTTCTGCCATGTGAGTTCCGGGGGCTGAACCCAGGTCATCAGATGAGGCAGCCCCCTTTTACGACAGATCGTGCTGGCTCTTTCTGTCTCATTAGTTGCTGTGATCATTCCTGCTGTGCTTTGGTTTATAGGTTAACCTCAGCATTTGTATGAGTAGGAAAAAAGCACAGACCATGTTCCAGCCTCTGGAAATTCTGGGTCTGCAAGGTCCTGGCAGGTCTCACCAGCCTCAGGGAAGACAGCAGTCTGCGGGAGGTGTGGGCTGACCCTGGAGTGCCAGTGACTATCCCCGCATTGTTATTAGTGTTGTTCCCGTAACTCCCTCTGAATAGGCCTCTGCTGCTGCTCAGAACCACATGAGCTCCCGGTGTGTTATTGTACATGGAGTGACTTTCAGCTTCCCCACAGGGTGGGTGAACTGAGTTTGAACAATGATGACCTTTTCAAGGAAGCAAGCACACCCAGAAAGCGTCACCTAGGTTCTTCTTTCTCTTGCTGTTGTGTGGGCATGAGCCCTCTCCCCAGGGAGGAACAGACAGGGTTGGGCAGTCTCCAAGAGACCACCTTGGTTTATGAGCTTGGCATGTTTCTCAGACCGATTCCAAACCGTACATTTTCTGTGGTCTCCAGCCATGCAGACGAGCTGTGTCAGGCTGATAGTGGCTGCCTTTGAGGCCCAGCTATGGCGATGGTGATGATGATGATGATGATGGTGGCAATGGTGATGATGATGATGATGATGATGGTGGTGGTGGTGGTGGCAACGACGACTGTGTCCACCCCAGCTCTTTGGGGACCTCCATGAGTGCAGCCTCCAGATTGTTCCTTGGTCTCCAGCTTAGCTTTTGTTTAATTTGTACGGTCTTTGACTGAAGTCATATGGCAATATTGAAGCCCAGAACAAAATCAGCAATTTCATCTGACATTATTGCTGTGGGCTTGCAAGGTTTTGTGGTCTCTTCATCCAACATGTAGTTAAATGTCACAAAATGAAACCATGAAAAACCTTGTCTAGGAAAAACCCATGTCTCTCCAGAGGCGCCAAATTAAGCTTTAAAGTTAAATGGCTGGGCAAGGCTGGAAAGGTTGTTCTAACGTTTAGTAAACTTGCCTGGATGGAACATTAAATCCAGCAATTACAGTGCTTCTAATAGTTTTCAATTTTGAAATAAAAATAAACTCTGAAAAGAGGACCAACAGAGACCACAGTGCCTGGGTCTCCTGACTGAGGCTTTTGGGATAACTGGACATTAAAAGGTATACACAGGGGCTGGGGAGGAGCCTTGGGAAAGTGCTTTCCATGCAAGCAAAGACCTGAAACCAAGTTCCTGCATCAGGCGCAGCAGTCTGTAATCTCAACACTGCGGGAAGAGAGACAGACTCTCCTGAGCTCACTGGCTGATCAGTCTAGTGAAACCAAGGAGCTCTAGGTTCAGAGAGAAATGTTCTCCCAAAGAAGGAGAGTAGTCAAAGAAGACACCCCATGTTGGCGTCTGCCCTCCACATGCACGATCTGCCCCACAGGTATACACACACACTCACACACACACATGCACACACACTCACACACACACACAAGCATACACATGCACACACGCATGCACACACACACGCTTGTGCACACACACACACACTCACTCCTGAAAGACATGAGACCAGAGGGAGCTCTAGCTCACCACCACCACAGATCCTCTAGGGCTGACTCTCCATCAGCAGCACACACTCTCACACACACACACACACACACACACACCCGCACACACGTGCACACACAAATGCACACACACACTCCTGAAGGACATGAGGCCAGAGGGAGCTCTAGCTCACCACCACCACAGACCCTCCAGGGCTGACTCTCATCAGCAGCACACACTCCTCTCCTCTTCAACTTGTTATTTTCCAGGGAAAGCAGGTTCCTCACGGTGACCTGCGGTGTTGCTGGCTTCTGGGAGCTGCCTCTGTCTAGTCCATGGCTCCATGTGGCAAAGAAAACCTTTCCTTTTTACAGGACCCACAGAAGAGGGGCTGAGTGGCCTCCCCGCAGCTTCCTCCCTGGCGCAGTATTCTCTTCCACACCTGCCATGCATCAGCGTGGCATTGAGCTCCCATGGTCACCCAGATGCGGCGTTGAAGGGCAGTTATGTCCAACACTTCCTATGGCTGCCGCAAGCTCCTAGAAACAGCCACAGGAAGGAGCGGCTTACAATTTGCTCACAAACTAAGTTAACTTGGAGGTCCCGTATCTGGGCAGAAGGTTCCCCTGCTGTCAGCCCATTGTGAGGTAGATACTGCAGCATTTGGTGGAGGAAACTGCTCACCTTGGTGTGATTAGAAAGCAAACAGACAGGAAGAAACTAAGACCACACTAGTTCTTTCAGGACAGACTATAGTGATGTATCATTCAACCAGGCTCCAGGTCCTACCTCTCACCTCTTCTCAGTCTTCCTGTAGTTAGGAACCATTATTGAATAAGCTCACTGGCAAGGTCTCAGCCTCATGATCCAGTTATGTTCCAACAATGAATTATCTGGCAACGAATACTTTATTTAACACATTTCAGATTCACACTATATAACAGTTGGTCTGGTAGTAATTTAGATGCTATTACATAAAGGGAAGGGCTGTATAGGCAACCTATATAGACAGAAATTCAAGTGTTCTGGAGAGACACTGTGTTTGCTTTTTGTTTGTGGGATATGACCAAAGCAAGTTGTGTAGGAAAGGGTTTCTTTGTCTTACATATCCTACAGCATGGTCCACTGAGGAAGACCCAGGCAGGAACTGGAGCAGAATCCATGGAGAAACAGCGATTATTGGCTTGCTTTCCAGGGTTTGCCAATCCTGCTTTCTCACTTTTCTTTTTAAGTCTTACTTTTAAAATTATCTTTGTTTTGTTTTTAAAGACAGAGTTTCTAAATATATTTTACTTTATTTTTATTTTCATGTGCATTGATGGTCTGTCATGGGTGCTGGGTCCCCTAAAACTGCAGTTACGGGCAGGTGTGAGTGCTAGGATTTGAACCTGGGGCCTCTGGAAGAGCAACGAGTGCTCTTAATCACTGAGCCATCTCTCCAGCCCTCATCCTGATTTATTTCATACCCCAAGACTCCTGCCCAGGGGTGGAACACTTACAGTAGGCTGGACCCTTCCACATCAATCATTAATGAAGTAAATGCTCCACGGATTTTTCTACACGCAAATGTGATGGAGGCATTTTTTTCCAGTTGAGCTTCTTCTTCCAAGTTGACTCTAGTTTGTGTCAAGCTGACAAAAGATTAGCCAGGACAGAAGCCTTCCAGACACAGGGCTGGCACTGCAAAGCTTCCCAGGCAGTTGCTCAGCCTGCTTGTTTAAGAAACAATGGAATAACCATCTTGCAAACTGCAGGGGAGATAGAGCTGTGCTGACTCTCAGTGAGGCAGAGGCATGAGAAGATCCCAGGTACATGGTAGGTTTGGTTTGCATGGACAGCCTGACCCTGGAGAACCAACTGAGAAGGCAGAAGCACGGTCAGCGGGTAAACTGCTTGTCATACACACATACACCTGAGTTTGGATCCCCCGCACCATGTGAAAACGAGACAGAGCAGTGCATGTTTATAGTTCCAGTGCTGGGGAGGTAGACATAAAAGGACCCCTGAAGCTCGCTGGAGAGCCAGTCTAGCTGAATCAGCGAGCTCAGAACAACACCCAGTCTCAACCTCTCGCACATGCGCCTCCGCACACGTCATGCGCCTCCCCACACGTCGTGCGCCTGGTACGGCGTTACCACTTGCTGTCCTTGCAGAGATTCGTCTCCCTGGCCCCATTTGTGTTACTCTTTAGTGTAGTACTCTATGCAGTACAAAGTTCCATGACAATGTTTGGTTCTCTGGTATTCGTGTATCCTTATTTTGAAAGTCAAGACTTGTTAGAGCAAAGTCTAGGACGCTGTAAGATGGCCATGTCCTGTCACTGGAAATCCCAGCCTCAGGACCTATCCTAGGTGGAATGTGCTTTGCAGGAAGGGTGCTGTGGGAACAGTGCTGTGAGAGGCTCAGCTGTTAAGAACACATAAAGCTCTTAGAGGGCAGGGGTTCGGTTCTCAGAACCCATATTAGGAGGCTCACAGCTTCCTGTAACCAGTTCTGAAAGGTCCAATGCTTTCTTCTGGTCTCTGCTAGCTGCAGACATGTACATACATGATGGGTGGGCACACAGCCCTGCACACAAGTAAGAGTATGAAACATTAATGTGTTCCTTCTTTCTTTCATTTTTTAGAAACAGGATATTGTTGACAAACTTCTGCCAATCCCAGGAGCTGCCAGAATGGTTTTGTTTGGAAGAAAAGACTTTGTGGATTGATGAGTTAAGATGAGGCTTCAGTTGGTTCCTGGTTTGAACAGTGCTGTTATCAGAAGGAGAAAGACGGAAGACAAGGAGCCAGGCTCATCCTCATGGTCACAGAAGAGGCACCATGGAGCACATTTTGTAAAAGTTAGGGTTCAGGAAGGCTCCACAGGATTGGAAGAGCTTGAGTTCACACTCCCAGCTTCCAACATTGAGGAACTCCAGCACTTGCCCAGGAAAGGGTGAAGAGAGGACTCGGGGGTTGGAAGCAGAGTCCTCGTGGAAGCAGGCCAGCCAGAGCTCAGGCTCAGAGGGGCTTGTGGGGGAGTTCCAGGCAGCTTCTTCACTTCCAGTCTTGGACGGCGAGGTCTTGCTCATCCAAGACGTGGTTAGATCTGCCTCTGGAATTTGGCTTAAAACAGGTCCGAGGCTCTGTGCCTGCATCCTGAGACCCAGAAGCAGTGTGGATGCTGCCCTCTGAGAGGCTGGAGGAAGAGAGTGGACGGCGTGGTCCACGCCAAGGGCTACAAGGCTAAAGGCCGGGAGTTGGAAGAAGCACAGGATGCCCTGTCCGGGAACCATCACACAGTCCTGCTGAGACCCCCAGCTTTCACATTCTGGCTTTAGGACTATGAGAGGGCAAACTTGTGCTCTTTGGAACTGCTCAGTTGTTGGTCTTGCTGCTGGCAGCTGTAGGGCACCACCATGGCTTCCTGTGTCCAGGCTGCCAAGCCTTCATTGCATTCCTGATGCCAACCTGGGTCCGTAAGAACAACACTCTTCAGTGCGGTGGAGTCTGCTTTGACCCCACGCTGGGGGCAATGCTAGCTTCAGTGCGCTTCTGCTGTGGCTACAGGTGCCCACCCAAAGCCAGCGGGGGAGGCCTGTGAATGAAGAAGCTCAGGGCTTGGCCAGAGGACGCATTAGCTCCTCCACACCTTACCCGGAGAGCTGCACAAGATGCCTTAGCAGCAGAGGAAGAAAGAGACTTCTATTCTGGGCACAGAATCCATTCCCACCTGGATCATCTGGGTGGAGAGCTGCATGCCATAGAAAACCAAACAGTCTCAAGGTTGGGTGAGCTGGGGTCAGAAACTCATCCTAAAACTATTAAATCTGTGTATTATGAACATTTCCTAAGCACTGAAACTTGCAATATCTTTATCCTTAAAGGAACTAAAGCCTCCTGTATTATGGAGACTGTGATCCTCCACTATGGTGTAGACTGTGGCCCTCCTGTATGATAAAGACTGTGACCCTTCTATATGGTGTAGACTGTGGTCCTCCTCTACAATCCAGCCTATGGCCCGCTTATATGGTGTAGACTGTGGATTTCCCCATAGTGAAGACTATAGCCTTCCTATACGGTGGCGCTCAGAGTTTGAGACACCTTAAGAACAGGAAGCAATAGGAGCCAGATGTAGGTCTGAGAACAAAGCCAAACTACTCTCTTCTTCATTTAAGATAATGCTACGTAACCCTGATCTCTGGATAAAATTATTTTGTCAGTCCTACATACAGCCTGAACTTGCTGAATATAAGCAGCAAGAAGAGACCCTGGTCCTTCTTCTCACTGAGGTCCCTGGGAGTTTGTCCTCAAGGATTGTTCTCTGTACCCTCTGAGCTTAGCCACACCACTTCCAAACCCATCCTCTTTCTCATTTAACAGTGTGCAAACGTGGAAGATGCCCGAGGCAGGCTGTGTCCCTGGTTCTGCACCTACCTTCTCCATGAGCAGGACATAAAACAGTAAATACCTTCTCTCTCAGAGGAGGAAACTGTGAGGTTTCACCAGAACACAGGAGAGAGTCAGGGAAAGGGGGACAGGGCAGCCTCCGATAGGCAAGGCAGTTTGGACTTTACCTCCGAGACAGGAAGAGGCCTGGGTGGATTTTCTAAGGTCTGGGAAAATCCTGCAGGGACTGGACAACTGGAGATGAGTCTGAGGGACATGCCAGAGGGCATGCTCCAGGGTCTGAATAAAAGGAAGATGGCTGCAAAGTTTGCTCACAGGCCAGAGGGGAGGAGGAGCATGAGGAGGGACAGGGGTACCCCCAGTCCACTTGGGATCTCTCCCTAGTCCAGCACTTGTGTGGGTCCCATGAGGCCTTGCAGAAGAATCTGTTTAGATGCAAGCCAATGTGGGCTGCCTGACCCCAGCCAGAAGTTTGGGGAGCCAACGGGAATGCTAGAACCCAGGTTTCTGCCCCTCTAGTTAGGCAGCCTGAACAGTTACCATGCCAAAAAATTTGGGGGACATCCAGGCACTTTGTATTTTGAGACATTTGCCTAAGAAGCTTGGAACTACCTTTGAGTTCTGATCTTCTCTCTGAGGCCACTGGAATTGGTGGGTTCCCTAGTGACCTTCACACCATGCCATTCTCTGAATGTTGTTCCAGCAGCTCTGGCTCTAGCTCTGCTTGTTGGGACAATGCTGAAAATGATCAGAAAGATGAGTTGAAGAGGAGGGAGAAGAGGAAAAAAGAGAAGTTCAATATAGACAAAAGGCCCCAGGAGGCAGAGGCCTCCTGGTACCAGGAAATGAAATGCAGGCTAGAGACCTCTTGGCACACAGCCCTGCAACAGTTACCTCGGTGGCCTCCGTCTGAGGTGAGAAGAGGAATATTCCACTTTGAAGTCGTCTTAGAGATTGGTGTGATTTAGAGATCGATTTACAGCTCTTTCGGAAAGATTAGTTTTAAGGACAAAAGGAACCTCCAGTACCGCAAACAAACTGACAGCCACCTGATGAAGATCCACAGAGAACTTGGCACCAAGACAGAACAGAGCAGAGCTGACATAAGGCAGGGGCAAGGGGTAGAGTCAGGGACAGTCCTGCCCTGGGCATTAAGCAGATACAGGACTTTGTTTTTCAAATCACAGCACAGTCCAGGTAGGGCACTCTAAGCCACCCTTGACAAATGGAAATGCTGACCTCTTCCTGGATCTTCAGGGCTGTCTCCTGGCACTGGCCTTCTGGGCACTTAGAGGGTGGATCTAAGCAGGTGCCACTTGTGGTGATAAAATACTTCCACAAAAAGCAATTAAAGGGAGAAAAGGCTTATTTGGCTCAAAATTCAAGGCTACAGTGCATCGCAGTTTAGAAATCAAGGCGGAAGGAGCCACACCCATCTACAGTCAAGAAACAGAGGAGAATGAATGTTTCTTAGTGTCCAGTTTGCTGCTTTGGGTTTTGATGGTTCAGGATCCCCCCATGAAAGGAACCGTTCAAGAAGGGTCTTTTATCAGTTAACACAATCAAGACGTTCTTTGGAGGCATTCTCAGAGGCTAATCTTAATCTAGCAGGACCTGTCCTATGGGTGATTCCAGATTGCATCGAGTTAAGAGTTAACAACCCCCATCACAGATGCCTGGCATGTTCTGATCCAGGACTCTTGGAAAACATTTTTCAGAAGTAAGAGCATGCCAAGGGTCAGAAGGTAGATTGAAGTTTGGATTCACCTGTTAGACTTCCAGTGCTCTCAAGGTGTTTCTTTCTTTCCCAGTCATTAGCATATATACACTATACACAACAACGGGGTTCATCATGGCATTTCATATACGGGTTTTGATATTTTTTTACCCCATTACCATCTCTTGCCCCCATCCTGTTCCTGATGAAACCCTCCCTCTTCCTAGCTGTGCTGGCTAGTTTTATGTCACCAGACACAATTTGAGAAGAGGGAAACTTAACTGAGAAGCCACTTTCATCAGATTGGTCTGTGGGGCATTTTCTTGGTTGATGATTGATGGGGGAGGGCCAGCTCCCTGGGCATTGCCTTTCCTGGGCTGGTGGTCTCAGTGCTATAAAAAACCAGGCACAGCAAGCCAGGGGGAGCAAGACAATAGCTGGCATTCCTCCCTGGCCTCTGTATCAGTTCCTGTTTCAAGTTCTTGCCCTGACTTCTCTCAGTGTTGGGTGTTACCTGGAAATGTAGGATGAAATAAACCCTTTCCTCCCCAAGCTGCTTTTGGCCACTGTGTTTTATAATAGAAACAGAAACACAAATAAGATGCCAGTATCTCTCTTACTATTTCCATGCTTTTCTTTCTCTTTTGGTTATGGGAAAAGATGACCCATTTATTCAAGTTTCTTGCAAGATCCTCTGTAACAAGAGGGGCCACTTGTTCGTCCTGGCTGCCTTCCTAGCTTAGCCCTGAAATTATCACACAGAAACTGTATTAATTAAAACATTGCTTGGCCCATTATCTCTAGTTTCTTATTGGCTAATTCTTGCATCTTACTTTAACCCATTTCTATTAATTTGTATATTGCCACATGGCGGTGGCTTACCAGGAAAGATTCTAACCGGCATCTTTCTCAGGTGGAGGATCCACGGCTTCTCTCTGACTCTGCTTTCTTCCTCCCAGAATTCAGTTCTGTCTCCCCACCTACCTAAGTTCTGCCCTATCACCAGGCCCAAAGCAGTTTCTTTATTAACCAATGAAAGCAACACAAATGCAGAAGGACCTCCTACACCAGTCCTAGATGAGAAATGACATACAGGTTATGGGATCCTTACAACTGGAAGTCCCGTTGACACTGAGAAAGTACTATTACACACAGGCCTGTTTAAGTATGTTCATGTGTTGGAGTTCTTGACTGTGAAGTCTGGACTCCCTGCTGCTTACCTACTGTTTGAACGAAGGCACAGCTCTGAGCCACTGAGTTACCCTTCTCTGTTTGGCTTCACCTGGAAGCTGACCGAAGGAATGCACTTTGATGTGACAGGCAGAAAAATGTAACTCTGTTTCTCTTCATTTGTATTCTCCAGGGTCTTGCCTGAACTCTCAATGAGTGACCTCACGACAAATGTCTTAGCGCTGCCCACTGTAATGCTCTAGAAGGGTTTTGCTCTCCCAACAAACTATATGTGATTATGACTTATTTTTTTAAAAAAGAAAGGACACCTTCCCTGTTAGAAAGCAAATTAGAACTTTATATTTAAAAATATTTATGGTGCAATTTTTCTCTTCTACTATCGAATAAAAAGATAGTTAAAACTTTTGAAGAAACAAAGCTCTTGCCACAACCATTTTGTTCTAAGGAGTAAGTACCAAATCCGTGGCAGAGATCTCTGCCTTGTTACAGCTCTACTGAGCACTCCCATCTCGTGTTTCAGTCATCCTGAAGGCAGTGAGGTTAGGAGCCACACAACACTTTCCCGACAGACTTGACGCCCCAAGTGCTATCGTCAGCACTGCAAAAGAATATGCAAGAAAGTCAGTAAAAAATCTAACCTCACACAGAAGGCTTTAACAGGACACAGATTTTCATAAAGTCGTATGGAAAATGTCCTGGGGAGAATCTAAATTATTTGCTAATAAAAAAGTAGGGAGTGGCCAGTGACATTAAAAAGAAAAGATAAGGAACAGAGGCCCATCTCAGGACAGTCTGGGTGCTGGAACCATCAGAGATTCAGGGGACAGTCACCTCTGCGGCCCTCGGTGGAGGTGGCATTTTTGAAGGGGGAGAGAACCAAGAAGAGAGAGTTCCTCCTTCTGCGGCTCCAGGGGAGGGGTAGGACTGACTCAGAAGTTTCTGAGTGAGTCTCCCACAGAGTGTCCTGAAGACGCGGAGGCAGAGCACCCCGCCCAGACATCAGACAGAAAATGCAACTGAGCACACAGCTCAAGCTGGGGCACCAGATTGCCCATCCCAGCCTGCAATGCTTGGGGAGAAATTACCCGAAAGAATAATGATTATCACTCCCAATTACAATTCAGGCAAGAAAAAAAATTAAAGATGAAGGAAGTGGACTACACAGGATAAAATCCAGTGTACACCTGGACAGATCACAGCCAAACGCTGCAGACAGACCCACAGTCATGACTTGCAGAGGTGTGGGGTAAAGTTCTCACTAGCTCCCCACGCACAATGATACCTCTCATTTTAAAACCCCTTTCCCTGCCTGGCAATTTTACACACGATGCTTAAGTCAACAAATAAAGCGGAGGAGAGGCCGTCTGGGCTCTGGGAAAGGATGTGCCAAACATGAAGGAAAATAGACATTAGTGGAGAAGTTATTTAAATATTTATAACCTCAGACAAATATTTGGTTTGATTTTGAGGCAAATAAACAACACGGTGGCAATTTAATTTTTGGAATCCCTGTCTCATCTGTGAGGATGAGTAAAACTGAAAACACAGTGAGGTGAGCTCTAAGTGGTGGTGGAAGGCTTTGCCCTTTGCACGCCCAAGAGCAAGCCAAGGAGCCGGGAAGCACCTACCATGGCAGCTTCTCCACTGTCTATTGTATTCTACAATGATGGCATCTCCCCAAATTCTTACTTAATATTAACCAACCTGGGCCGTTTGAGCTGGGTGGACACCTTGGGGTGTCCTCAGCCCATCCTACTTACATAGTCTTGGTGATGGAGAACTTTGGTATTTGTGTGTGTCACCAACAGAGGCAGAAGCTCCAAGTGACTTAGAACTATGGCCTGGTGCATACTTGGAATCTGGATCACTATGGGGGCCAACAATGGAGCCCACACTTGGTTCTGATGGAGGAGTCTCCACCATCCAGGCATCTTGTTCTCATAATTCATGTGTTTTGAAACTCCAGTTTCCAGATTCCTAAAATTTGTCACCAAAAGAGGAGGGTTGCAAAGACAAGATCCCAACAGAAGCCTAGGACCACAAGAAGAATGCTCCACTGTTGCCATGTGGGTAACTTGGAGTCTGTCTTTCTCTTTGTATGGTGGGCTCCATTTAAAACCTTCACCCAGAGCCAGTGATTCCCTCTGCCATCGGTACCTTCTGCTCTCGAGTCATGATAGACGGGCATGTCCTTCACTCTAACCTCCTATCAAATGGAGGAGGAGGTACTGGGTAAGTAAATGATCTGAAGAACACAGCAGGACAGCCACCAGGCTATCCGAACAAGGAGCACAATATGCCACTCCCAGTTCCCTACTGGGTCACCAGGAGGGTAGGAGGTCCTGGCTGTGATAAGGGCTTTCCTGAGGTTGGTTTTGTAAACGCTGTCTTACAACAACAACAAACAGTCATTGGGGATATTTAAGAATATACTCGGGCACTTTGAATCCTCTTCCTTTCTGGTTCCTGTTAAGAAGAACCTGAATAAGGGCTTAGTTTTCCCTCTGTAAACACAAAAAACAAACAAGTATCCCAGGACTCCTATTTTGGCAAAGGTTAGGGTTACCATGGCCTGGTTTGACTGTAGCTACCCCGGAAGGTGAGCAACAGCTCCTACGATGTGTGCTAGAAATAAAGTGTTTAGAAAACACACAGAAACTGCCGACTTCCTGCTCTCAGTTTCCACCGGGAGTTCCCTTGACTGATGCACTGATGGTCCCCCCCCCTTTTTTTTTTTTACCACAGTCCAGCACCAGCATGTGTCTAGTTACCTACCTCTTCCTGCCACTCATAAAAACAAATAAATAAAATGAGCCAGGCTGTGGCTCTCAGACCAGCTGTGCTGGGATTGTGAATGAACAGGCCTCCTTCCTACCCAGCATTCTCCAGGAATCAGGTACCGTACACACCGAGGGTCAAAGGACAAAGGGTCTAGAAGGTCTCACGTGCCAACGGCTGTAAGGGTTGCAGATCTGGTGGTCCAAACAGAAACCCTGGAACCTCTTCTCAGTTCATTGTTCTCCTGTCATGTGGGCATCAGGCCTTTCCTCAGTGCCCTGAGGAGACATCCTATGACAACAGGTACAGGCCCCTCCGCATTGGCCATTGTTTTCTCTGGAAACACCACTTTAATTGTGTTTCGTTTTAATTAACTAGTCAAGACGGTGAATAAAACCAATAAGAATGGCTCTGGGAAGATGCGGGTCCTTGCTTTGCAGCTGGCTGGGTTTTCCCCAGTGGCCCTCCTATCCAGTTCCTAACTGTGGCCCCGAGTAATCTCCACCCCTTCCACTTCCTCTCTTTTCTCTAGAGCACATTGGTGGGAAAGAGTTGAGTGACCCCTGCTGGCCCCTCTTCCTGATTGATGTCTATGGAATGATCTAGGTTTCTAGAGCCCAGGTATGGGGCCCTGGAGAGAAGCCCACACCGCTGTGGGACCTCTAGGGACACTGACTTTAGGTCCCTTGTCATGCTATGCTCACCACTGTCTTCCTTGCCATCATCACACATGTATCACGCATCCTCTTGCCGTGGACCCGCCATCTGGCAGGGAGTGGAGAAGAAGACAAACATGCTTGCTCTCTACCCTTCCACTTCGCCTTCATCAGAGAGACCAGCAGACTCCACTGCACTGAGCAGGCCACCTCTCTTTCGATCACAGGCCTGTAGTTAATGACCCCTCCGCCAGGCCTTGCCTCTTCTCAGGCCCTTGTGACTAGTCTATCTTATGTCTGTTACGCAGAGGGACAATACCACTGGATGTGCCGATCAGAATCATCTAGTTCAAAGAGATGAGGTGCAGCTGCCAGATCACTGCCCAGATTGTCCTTCATAAGGTCTGAGCTCTCGTAACTCAGGGCAGTCCTGAACTCAGTGTGGCCAGTTGCCAGATCACTGCCCAGATTGTCCTGCATAAGGTCTGAGCTCATCAGGACAGTCCTGAACTCAGTGTGGCCAGTACCAGATCACTGCCCAGACTGTGCTTCATAAGGTCTGAACTCACTTAACTCAGGGCAGTCTTGAACTCAGTGTGGCCAGTGAGGTGTGACCTAGGACTCCTTACACAGGAGGGGCTAGGTGGTATACCCCCCTCATCCTATGTGCCAGCACCATTTCCCGGCAGAGACCACTCACATAAGTGTGGCGCTGAAGCAGCTGTCCTGTGAACAAAAGACAACTGTGTGTTATGTCGGTAAGTGCAGATACAGGCAATTCCAGGGATATGGTTGCCTTCTAAACACATAAAAACATGGCTAGAGACATAACATGTTAGACATTTGATGTTTGACAAAGGTTCTCCCTCTCTGCTGGTGACTTTGGCCTGCTTATTAGGGATCCTGACTTTGCCATCCCTTGGCCTCCACTACTGTTCTGAGAACCTTCAAGCTCGTCCGCAGTCTCAGATGCATGGGAGAAACTCTTCTTCGCAGACAGTCACAAATCTAACTTACCAAAGAAAGTTTGACTCTCTGAGCTCAGAACTCAAGACCCTATGATCTGCCAAGACAACCGCCAGGTTCCTGTCATTTGATTCTTGCTGGTCATTCCTCCAGCATCCTTCTTCCACAAACAGCCTGACCTGTTTTTCTCTGCCCCTCACTCCTGCTTGAGAAGGAGGCTTCTGTCTGTAATTTCCAACACACAACTCTGTTATTTAGTTACTTTTCTTACTGGTGTGAGGAAGTGTCTGACAGAGGCAACTTCAGGAAAAAGTTTTATGTTACTCATGGTTTGAAGGGATAGTCCATCACAGCCTGGTGGCTGGAGCCAGAGGCCACAGCTGGTCAGGCTATTTCCACAGTCAGCAAGCAGAGACAAGTGAATTCTGGAGCTTACCTCATGATCCACTTTTTATTCTGTCTAGAACTCCAGCTCTTGGGGTGATGTGCTCACTTTTAACACCCAGGGTAGGGCCTTCTACCTCCTCTAATCCAGTCTTAGAAACTTCCTTACAGACCTGCCCAGAAGCTTGTTTCCAAAGTGATTCTTGATCTCATTGAGTTGACAAGATTGTCCAACACAACTAAACAGGGGTGCAGGGTTTACTATACTAACAAAGATGTGGAGAGTCCCAGAGGCCACACGTCACTCTGACAATTCCACAAAAAAGCAACGAGAACATCTAAATTTCACTTGTCTGCTCAAATAAATGTGTTTCTTCTGCTTCTCCTCGTGTCAAAGATGGAAACCTTCCAGTACCCCCGCCTTCTGCTGCAGAACTTGAGAACAGCAGCTCTCAGGTCCCAGACTCTCCTGGCCAAGTCTCTCTTGTAGCCTGCTCTCTCCTGTGTGTGATGTCACAGACTGGGGTTGCTCCAAGAAGTATCTTCCACTTCTACTGGCTTTGTGACATGGCTTCAGACAGCTTTCTAAATAGAATGTGTCAGTTTGGTCCCATTTATAAACTCCATCTGCTTCAGTGCTGCAAATAAACTTTTGGATGTCGTCAATAGGTTGTCAAATGCCAAACGTGGCTTCCCGTTTTCATCTTCTGTTAGGGCCGAGGATGGGTGAGAATCCCCAGTGCTGTGCATTCTGTCAGCTGGCATTTGATTTTCACAGTCCTGATACCTTGGCCTCTAGTTCTTAGGGCTCAGAGAGTAAAGTGTGACTGCTGGAGCCTCTTAGCCCATCTCATGTATCAAAGTATCTCCAGACCCAGACATCTGGCAGCCATGCAAGGCTGTGAGCCTGGTGCAGCCTTAGCTGCTCTTAATTCTCAGTTGCCAATAACAAGTGGAGATTCTTGCCATTAAGACCACAGGGACTCATGCTTACTTGAAATGTGTGTGTGTGTGTGTGTGTGTGTGTGTGTGTGTGTGTGCATGTTTGCTCATCTGGGGGCATGGGATGCAGGGATGTGAGGAATGACTTTTTCAGTCAAGGGAATAGCAAAGGCAAACAATGGATGTGGACCAGACTGGCTCTATCTTCAGATCTCAGCCAGGGAGAGCAATGAGGAAGGATGGGGCAAAGGACCTCTGGACAACAAAGCCAATAAAGCCACCAACTGCCCCAGTGGAGTCTGGGATTGATTTGCTATGAGAAAAGTCACTGGAGCCACTGAGGGGACAGGTTGCTAGATAATGGTTTATGTTTCTAGAGAGCATGGGGGTTGATCACAGGTACAGAGGGGCAGCGATGGATGGATATCAGGGCTAAGGTGGGGACCAGATGGGAGACAGAAGGGGTGAAAGGCAAGTAGAGAGGGATTGTGGCTTTAGTGCCTGAGCCAGTAGCTGATGCTGTCCTCTTGGTTGTGAGGCTGGAGCGAAGGTGGGATAGTTTCTACATCCACTTCTGGCCTTTGTTTCTTTGTGTGGTTTAAACCCAGGGGTCTCACCCGTGTCAGGCGACCCCCACTCTGTATCCAGACCTTGCCTCATAAGGTCAGTGGCTCATTTGGAGCCTTATTCTTATTAGAAACTTGGCATTGAGAAAATTTTATTTGGTACCACAATATGACTGCAACCATAAACTCCGAAGAGCTAAAGTAGCAACTAAATTCTCCAAGTCCTGAGTGTCCTGGGGCTTGTCATGTATTAGTGGCTAATGAATCATTGCATGAAGTATGCACACTGCAAATATGTAGATCACTAAGTCTGAACAAAATCAAAATAATACCTAACAGTGCCTTTAATTCAGAATAATTTTTCACTGTCTGTAAGTTAGGAACCCACTAAGGCCAGCTGGCCTGGGTCTGAAAAAGCATGGGATAAAACCGGACTTGCTGAACATAGCAGAAAATGAGGACTACTGAGAACTCAAGAACAATGGCAATGGGTTTTTGATCCTACTGCACGTACTGGCTTTGGGGGAGCTTAGGCAGTTTGGATGCTCACCTTACTAGATCTGGATGGAGGTAGGTGGTCCTTGGACTTCCCACATGTCAGGGAACCCTGATTGCTCTTCGAGCTGATGAGGGAGGGGGACTTGATCGAGGGAGGGAGAGGGAAATGGGAGGCGGTGGCGGGGAGGAGGCAGAAATCTTTAATAAATAAATAAATAAATAAAGTTTTATGAAAATAAGAAGTAGATCATAAAATTGAATAGCCGAGGAGATTCTCTTCTTAGTAAAAATAATACACAGTGCTGTCAGACAGGGAATGAGACTCACTGAGGGATCCCATTCAAAACAAATCTGAGCTCAAAGGTAAAAACACCTTTGCCAGGAGAGTTCCCTGGCGGCTTCTCTCAGGAGGGTTTGCTGAGCCTTCATGTTACTCATCCTTTGTTCTCTTTTCTCTTCCAGAAAAACACCATTCCAGTCTTGAAGAGACAAAGATACTCGGGGGTAGGCAGAGAGTGTTCTGCCTCGAGTTAGCAGCAGTTGTGAACTTGGCGTTGCTTTTTACCACACTTGACAAACATGAATTCCTCTCCTGTTCTCCCTGCGCCTGCTGACTTTGTGAATTCTCTGTTTAGATTGGTGCTGAAACTTGGAGATTCAAGAGCAATCAGGTGCCAGGACTCATCTACCTGTCTTTAGGAGAAGAGGAAGATAATGCCTGAATAATATCCCAAAGCACCCAAAGGAGTTAGGAGGGGAGAGTGACAGAGGCCAGCCCTTGGCCTTTTTATGCATATATGCACATGTGCACACACATGCCCCAACATAGACACACACACACACACACACACACACACACACACACAGACACACACACAGTTTGTCAAATTACACAAGATGGAAAATTTTGCAAAGCTTGTTACATCCCAATCTTGGCTAAGCAGTCCTAGAATCACCCTGGCACACTCTGTTGCTGGTCCTGCAGTCAGTTTCATGATGAAGACTTTTTCTGGTACAATGTCACTCACTCATAACACGTCAGCAGGGCAGCAATGTCCAATTCTCTTGAAACAAAGACGTGAATCACTACAAAATATTATTATTCCTACAAAATAAGTTTTCTAAACTGCTCTGAAAACCCTGAATTCCTTCAACCCTTATGACCAGGTTCTTTTCTTTTGTGTCTAGTGTTTTTCCTTGGCATGGCCTGCCGTGAATCACTGCACATCCTGTTTCCTCAACTCTATAGACAATCACTGTCAAGTTTAAACATTTTCAATGAGAGAAATTTACAACTAGATAAGTGAAGAATTTGTGATTGTTAGGTAAGCTAATGACCTAAGGACAGACACTCTAATCACCCTGATGAGGATGTAGAATCTCTTCATCACTCCATGAAATCCTTCAAGCTGAAGTTCATGCCAAATCCCATTTCCCACTATCAAACACCAAAACGGTTTTGCATCGAAGACAAAGATTTTCTGCTCTTGAATTTCTTATCCTTGGGGAATTCCAGGATGGACTTAGTGCATTCACACACAGAGACAGACAAGCAGATGGACAGACACACTCACATATGATGTGGGATGTCCTTCTGTACCTCTGTGAATATGTATTGCTTTCATTGGTTGATAAAAAAGGCTATGGCAGGGCAGGACCATAACAGACTGGAATACAGCAAGGTGGGAAAGCCAAACTGAGTACAGGGAGAAAGAGGCAGAGACAAGAGAGACACCAGTAGCTGCCCAAGGGGTAAGATTCCACATTACTGGTAAGCCACAAACCATGTGGCAATACACAGATTAATAGAAATGGGTTAATTTATATGTAAGAGCTGGCTAGTAATAGGCATGAACCATTGCCAAACAGTTATAATTAATATAAGCCTCTGAGTGATTGTTTTACAAGCAGCTGGAGGATCAGGTGGGATCCGGAAAGGCCCCCCCCCCCACATACTGCTATGTCAGCTACTTCTTCTTCCTGGCTACCACTGGACTGTGTTCTGCCATACCACAGCTTACTTATCCATGTCCATAATGGTTGCATCATGTCTGATCTTTGGTATAATAAATAATTTAAAGAGACAGTGTACAGACAGTCATAAATTTAAAAAATAAACCACATAAAAATAAAAATTTACAGAGAGTCTGAATTATGTATATTATTATGTTTTCTTTAAAGTTTTTAACTGTAAAGGAGCTAAGTACAGAAAGACATTTCATTGTATAAGCTGAACCAACATGTATATTATAAAGGTATCATGACTTTCAAATGTGGGTCTAAGGATCTGTTGCTTTGAAAAAGTTTTTTTCTTGTTTCCACAAAAGGTGAAAGTGCACAAATTGCTTCCAGACCAATATGGTTTCATAGAAAAAGACCCCCTAAAAGGTTTCTGTAAACACCCCCACAAAAAAATTACTTCACTCAACTGCTTACTGAGATGAACATGGCACACAGGATATACCATGAAAGACCTGATTATCAGCAACCCCAAACAGCAGGAAGCCATACTACATCCCATTCATATTTCCAACTATTGTTTATATACATTTAAAGGGGGATATGCTATAGAGATGAATAATTTGCTTTGGTATGGATCTTGGTTTATTGATACATTTTAAGGTCAATTTTGTTGTATGTATATAGGTCTTATGTTTGTGTAGCTCATTTACAAATGTAATGTATAATTAAAAAATATAAGTTAATAGATAATCATCTATAATAGTCAAGGTTATAGTCATGTTAGTTAAATTTTCTATATGTATAGAGATATATTTCGGTTAGATAGGTATTCTTCAAATCTTTCAGAGACTTTAAAATTATAGCATTTAAAATGTTTAAAAACTTAAGATTTTTCATGACAGTGAGACACATCTGCTCCTGGAAGCACCAATATACTTCAAGAGAAAGATGGGCTTTGAAGAGGCTCCTTATAAAGTTTGTTAGAGAAACTGAACATACAGGATCCACAGAAAAATGACTGCTGAACTTGCCTAAAGGTGAGACGATCCTTCAGGGTTCCTTCATAAAAGAGTCTGCTGAACATTCTGCAGGACACAGAAAAATGTAACTGACAAACTGCAAATATAGGCAAAACTGTCTTTAAAATTTCCTGCTTTGTAAAAAAGTTTACTGGATACTATGGGCTTATAGGCTGTAGATGGATACCCAACAGTACAAAAAAACTTTGGTGACTGTCCAGGTAGCATGATGTCTCTGTCAATTCTAAAATTTTAAAAGTTGCTTGCAATGCACTTCCTGTTAACTTAGGTAATATTATATTACCTTTTAAAGTCTTTTATGAAGTTAAAAATAAATAAAATGTAGATATAAATATTGTAACTGTAATCTTGCTTGATACCTGTTTTGTTATATGTAATTTTACTATGTTAAAGCAAAAGCCTTCTTTTTTATTTAAACAGAAAAGGGGAGGTGATTACCATTAATGAATAAAGAAACTGCCTTGGCTTGATAGGATAAAACTTAGCTAGGTGGGGAAAACTAAACAAAATCCTGGGAGGAAGAAGGCAGAGATAGAGAGACGCCATGGATCGGCTGCTGGAGGTAGACGTGCTGAAACTTTTCTGGTAGGCCACGATCTCATGGTGATATACAGATTAATAGAAATGGGTTAAATTAAGATATAGAAGTAAGCCAATAAGAAGCTAGAGCTAATGGGCCAAGCAGTGATTTAAATAATACAGTTTTGGTGCAATTATTTCAGTTCTGGGCAGTAGGGATGAACAAGCAGCCCCTTGCAGTATAAATTCTTTTATGTATGGACAATTGTGTTTCATTTATGTAGAAAGCATTAGAATAAAATTCCTGCCAGATTTCCCCCAAGCAGTTCAGCTTCCTTCTTACACTTCCACAGTGGTGCACTTGCTGGCCATATGTTCCATAGCCTGGGGGATCAGTGAAGACACAGCTTACTATTGTTTCAGTTGGCATTTACTTATTAATAACACTACACACTTTTTCAAGATTTTATATGAAATTTGCGTATATTTCTCCATAACATTAAAAACTTTTGCCCACTTTAATAGTCTATTTTATTTATTTGTGAAGACACTTGAATATTATTAATATAGAGACTTTACCAATTATATGCATTGCAAATATAACCTTCTGCTCTTCCCATGAAGGTAACAGTGATGGCTACCTCTATGGATCCCAATATCGCACTGAGGGTCAGTTTTGTAGGTTCTAAGGCAAGGCTGGTGTAGTCTGACCCTAAGTGTTAAAGGTGAAGTTTGTTCCTTATGTTTAACAAGGTGTGAAAATTCCATTTGTTATTTTTTTCTTTTTGTCTTTGAACCCTCGAGTGTCCACTCTTCCTGACAGGACACTCTCACAGTCCACCATAAAGTGATCCTGTGTGACTTACCTGTGCCCTCCTTTTGAACTTTGGTGTGACTGTTTTATGTCCTTTGAACTATTCTAAAATTTGAGAAAGCGTTTGTTGACTTCCATGGCAAAGCTGTGGGTTTGGCTGGGTTTGTGTTATGCTTATATGTGACCTGTGAACAACTGAGATTTTAAAAAAATACAGAGGAATTAAGATCCATGAACACTATATGCCTTCCCTTTTATTTAGTTTTATTTGAATTTATTTCAACAATGCAATATTTTTCAACATAAATTACTTGTATGATCTTTGTTAAATTTATATCTAAGAAGTTATTTTGTTTTTATGATATTGTAAATGTAATTAAATATTTTAAACTTTATTAGTTTCTTTGTTAAATATACTAAATACTATAATGTCTTACCATCTCTGTGAGATTATTCTTCTGGTTTCTAAAGTTTTATGTCTTTAAATTATAATTTATGCTTTTCAAATCTGTATACTTTTATTTTCCTTGTCTTATTTCAGTGGGTAGGTTTTTCAGAACAATTCTGAATAAAGCAAAGCGAATCTCTATTACAAGGAAAGTTAGGACTGGGCAGTGGTGGTGCACAGCTTTGATCCCAGCACTTGGGAGGGAAAGGCAGGAGGATCTCTGTGAGTTCCAGGCCTGCCTGGTCTAAAAAGCAAGTTCCAGAACCACCAGTACTGTTACATAGAGAAATCCTGTCTCGAAAAAAAACAAAAGATACAGAGGGCCAGAGAGAGGCTGAAGGCACATGAGGACCTGCCTGAGTTAAATTCTAAGGAAATCATATAATGGAAGGCGAGAACTACCTCCTTCCATCTGTCCTTTTGGTTGTTGTTGTTCGTTTTTTGACACAGGGTTTTCCTGAAGCCTTCCCAGAAGTCGCTTTGTAGACCAGGCTGGCTTCAAACTCAGAGAGATTCACCTGTCTCTGCCTCCCGAGTGCACCACCACCGCCTGGTTAACTTCTAATGTGCACGCGCGCGCACACACACACACACACACACACACATACACACACACACCAGTGCCTGCAGTAGAAAGACTGAAGAGCAGCATCCATCTGCACTTTCACACCAGACTGATGCTGCTCCCTTATACTTGAAGTTTATATTTTATGCTGATATCTTAAAGACATATGTAGCATGATTAATAAAAACTCAGAGAGACAGAGAAATTGGGGTTCAACCTGAAGGTCAGAAAAGTAAAACAGTCGGTCATTGTCTGGGAAGGGAGGAAGCCTTCCTAGTCCTGCATCTGAGGAAAGACTGTGGCCCTGGAAAGGCAGGGTTGTGACCAAGGACTCTGACATGGTCAGAAAGCTCACAGTGAGTCTCTGACAGGCTGACAGGTCAGGGTAGGAGCTCACAGCGGGAATAGCAGAGGTGATGGACTTACTTAACCACACCAGACAGTGGACATCTGGTGAAGCCGCCTATTTTCTCATGGCTGGACCTCTGATGTCCACTCTGCTGCTCCCTTGAAAATGTCTCAGATGGCATTGCTGCCTGAGGTACAGTTTATAAGTCCCGAGTTTTTACTCTTGGATGTCAACACTCAGAAAAAAGGAGGCATTAAGACATGATGTGGGATTCCTCTCTGTGTGCTGTGATTACCTGGAATGAATAAAGAAACTGCCTTGGCCTGTTGATAGGGAAGAACTTAGGTAGGCGGGGAACTAAATGGCATTCTGGGAGAAAGGAGGCAGAGTCAAAGAGAAGCCATGTAGCCCTGATGGAGCCAGATGGAACTTTATCCCGTAAGCCACAGCCACGTGGCGATAAACAGATTACTAGAAATTGGTTAAATTAAGATGTAAGAGTTAGCCAACAAGAAGTTAGAGCTAATAGGCCAAGCAGTTACTTAATTAATACAGTTTCTGTGTGGTTATTTTGATTCTGAGTGGCTGGGATGAACAAGCGGCCCCCTCCTTACAACAAAGACATAAGCTTGGGGAATAATTATCTGAGAAAGGGAAAAACCGTCCTCACTTCTTACCCTCAAACTCTTGGGTGTGACAGGTCTGTGATGACCTCTTTATGTCACGCAGGAGAGACAGTCTGCTTCCAGGGGCGTTATGGGATGCAGGTCTCATTCACCTAAGTCCACATAAGTCCTGTTCCAGACCACAGGCTGAGTCTTCTTGGTGCTGAGAACACATCTGGGAAAGGGCAGCATGCCCTGAGACCCATCTGGGAAATTTTCTGCAGGTTCTACTGTGCTGCTAAAAGGGGTTCTGGGCATTTCTGGGGTGCAGAAGAGGAAGCAGCACCTGTGCCCTCCTTGCTCAGAGGAGGGACTTCAGGCCACATCACCTAGTGAAGAGACTTCTTTACAAACTGGAAGACAAGTGGTGGTACAAATTCAGGGTGACCACTAGCAGAATCCCAGAAACACAGGTGCTCTCCCCTCAAGGTCTCTGTGATCTAGGAGACCACCGCTGTCTATGGAACCATCTGCAGAAGTACCCTGTGGACAGAGTGTGGAGCCCTCGGGACTGGGCTCAGCAGCAGGACCATCAATACCAGGGCAGACCCAGGGCTAGATGCTGGTGGTGTCTGCCCTCACCTTCAGCCTCAGGAGAGCGGGGAGCTTTCTTCAGCTGTGGAAACAATTCGTACCTGCTGTCCTGCTTGACTACGGAGCAAAGGTCAGTTTGGAAGGCACGTGCTGTGAATCACTTGCCATGTTTACGTGACTCAGAGTACATTGCTTTCTTTGGGGTGTGTCTTGCAATCTCATCTCTCTTAATATCCATAAAATAGTTCTCAAGTTCATTTTGTTTCTGAAAACTTTTTGATATTTTGTGTGTTTATACTTTTAAAAACTCAGCACTGTTTAATATTTAGTTTGAATAAACTCTCCACGAAGGAACGCTTGATCAAACAAAAAAGTTTAATATACAACATTCTTTTACACGCAATTTCCTCACCCTTTCCAAAAACTGGATGCAAGGATTTCCAATATTAAAAATATTTTATTCGTTTGCATTGGAGTTTGCTTAAGACTCTGTGGCTAAGAGGAAAACCAAACACACATCCTTTGATTTCTGCAGTGACTGGGAGAGGGGCAGAGAGAAAAGGCTGGGGTGGCTGTCTAGATGTCAAAGAGTCTAATCAAACAGTCGTGATGAGCCATGGGAGAGCATCTGAGGCCCATAGGCTGTTTGTCATAACACGCAAGGGTTCACTGCTGAGGTCCAGGGGCTCCATGCAAGTTATGTCTGGGGGTCTATAGAAATCTTTATATGCCAGGGGATATTTAGAGATCTTTAATGAGTGGTTCTGCTCAACCTGGCTGAACTCTCCACCTCTCTCTGGAAGCAATTACTCTATGCAAGTGGAAGGCAACAGCTGTTTTGATAATGGAAAGCGTATCTATATGGAAATGTTAGGGGCCTGGAACCTAGCTCCGAATGAGTAAGGCCGTTTTGGTTGCTGCTGCACAGCTAAGATGAACAGCACTGGGTAAGGAATGTGAATTCTTCATGGTGCCTTCAGAGCCTCAGTTCCCAGTGAGCTTATTCCATATTGGTAGTCTGTGGCAGGCAGACCATTTTGACATGGAGAGGGTATGGTACCAGAGGCCCAGAAGCCAAGCCACGAGAGAACCAGATTGAGAACCAGAAAGTAGAGAAAGGGCCTGAGAAAAGATGTAGCTCCCACGAATGCAAACCAATGTCCTCCTTCCTTCAACTGAGACCCATTTCCCAAAACCATCATTGAAATATAAACACCGCAGTGGTCTAAATCAGAATCTTCATGATCCAATCACTAATCAATGACTGGATCCATCGGCCAGGGACCAAAACTTCAACCGAGGAGGGGGTGCCTCATATCCAAACTGTGGCAGTGAGAGAACAAATCAGAACTATGTAGAGGGGCTGAGGAGATAGTGCAGGGGATAAGAATACTTGATGAGTCCCATGAGGACCTAAGTTTGGGTCCCCAGCCCTCACGTAAGAAGCCAGTAGTGGCCATGCAAGTCTGTAAGCCCAGGGCTGTACGAGAAGAGGATGAGGCAGGGGGATCACTGGAACTTACCAGCAGATGCCATGTACATTTATCCAATTGTCTAGACTCAGAACCAGAAATCTGTCATTCATCTGAAGCTCTGCAAACTTCATCCTGAGTCTTTTACTAGAACACGCTCTTAGAAAGCTAAGGCAGCTGCCTCTTGGTGCATCTGGTTCCGCACCTTCTTCCTTGCCTGTGTGGCCCGGGCGCTGGCTCAGCACCCAGAGTAGTTTCTTCCACCTGACAAACCTTCACTTATCCCCTTAAAAAAGTCTGAACAGTTGATGCTGAAGGAAGCTCAAGGTTCACTTCCCTGGGAAGGTGGGAGCTATGCTTCTGTATGCCTTCAATGCACCATTTTTTCCAGAGCTGACTCCCAGTCTTATAATCCTCTGTCTGCTGTCTGTGCTGAGGGCAGTGTACTGAGGAAAGCTCCCACTGTGTGCTGAGACTAGCCTTGTACCGCGTCCTCCTCCTCCTCAGTTTGGAATTTCTAAGGAGATCCACCATGCCAGCTATGGGTGTTTTCTTACTTACCTTCTATATCGTAAGGAACTCTTAGGCCCAAAGCTGTGGGATCTACCCTGTGCCAACATCACCAGTCATGTCTCCTGAAACACTGGAGCACTTAAGGTATGCTTTAATACTCTGGAAAGATGTGGCCAAGATGTGCGTCTTCCAGGTTACCAAGGGTTTCAGAAGGAAGCCACACTGAGTGAGCGTTCACACAGCTGCAGGGCCTGAGGACGGTAGGTCAGGCCAGCTGTAAACCATCAGGATTGAAAGCAAATTTTGGGAAAGTGGCAGCACCTTCTGGAAAGAGACTGGGTGCATAAATGATCTCCCATCTGTCTGGAGGTAGCAGGTAGTCTAGGCAGCCGGGGTGCTGGGTACAAGGCAGCAGTAGAAATATCAGATCTGCAGTCCAGGCTCTGCAGTCTAGGCTGGTTCTGCCGCTGGAGGGAACCAGGCGCATTTTTGTTCTGCATCATTCATACACCTATGAGGACAGCAAGGATCCTTCTCCCATGACGCTTCTGTAGCAGAGAGGTGCAAGAACACCAGTTCACCAGATCTAGCGACTGAAGTCACAGCACGAGACTTGTCTGCTCAAGGCAGGGGACTCGACATCCACCGAGACCTAAAGTGGACCCCCGCCTCTGAGCTCCCTAATGTGTGAAGCTGCAGTCATGTGAGAGGGAAGCCAGCGGCTTGTTTGAACTTGACACTGAGCAAGGCTTGAGATTTGACCAAGGCAGCTCTTGAAAGCAGCATTTGTGAGATTAAAACGAACAAAGGAAGACCTGCACCAAGTATCTGACTGAGCTTGAAATCACTGTCAGTCTCTTCTTAACCCTGCAGAATTTGAAAATGGGCTGCAGAAGCAGCGTGAACTGAAGTGATGTTGTGAACTTGAGTTTGGTGTATAGAACTCCTCTCAGGGGGTAGGGGTTGGGGTCCAAACATTTCTGAGGGGGGCGGTGTTGCCTCTGATGCCACTGAGGCAATGGTTCTGGGTCGACACTCAGCTGCCAGGTCAGGTCTACTGTTTTTTTAAAAGGCTCTGAGTTCAACTAAGGTGAAGCAAAATGTGATCTTTTCCCACATGGAACGCTTGTGTAAAATGAAAACACGGGGCTAATGAAGACCTCCCAGAGTGAAGTGAGATGGAGTGATAGGCCTGGCCTGGGATGAAACACCTGGGCCTGCTCTTCTTTAAATCCCTTCCGTTCACTGTACATCCGGTTCTGGGGCCTTGTGCCAACCAGCTCCAGGCAGACTCCGCTCTGTGCCCTGTCTGGGCCTGTGGGCTGAGACATCACTCCCTCCCCTGGCCCCACGACCTCAACTGGGTGAGCCCCAGGGCCCCGCGCTACCATCCGGGTTAGATCTAATCCTATCAGTGTGCCAGGATGAGACAACAGGCCCCTGCAAATACCCTCACTCAGACTCTCCAGCCCTTTCAACACACGCACTTGCCGCTTCTCGGGGTCAGGAAGGCAAGCACGCCAAGGCAGTCATTACAAGGGCCGGGATGGGTTTAAAGCTGGGGCAAAGGTTATAGAAATGTCCTGTGGGGAAGAGCAGAGAAAGACCTTTTAGAGCTTGAATTATGCTCAGGGTTGGGTCCCTGGAAAAGTTCCCAGGCACACATGCACATTTCAGACAATCCAAGTTAGATAAGAATAATGAAGCCTCACTATCGGCCATATCCCAAATGTTACAAGTACAGCAAGGTTCAGGGTGTGGGTCATTGCGTTAGTCAATTTTCTGTGGCTGTGATAAAATATTCCCATAAAACCAACTTTAGGGAGAAAGGGTTTATTGTGTCTTACAGTTCCGCAGGGGCTACAGTCCATCATTGAAGGGGGATGCATGACAGCAAGAGCAGGAAGCTGACTGCTCACATTTCCTCTGCAAACAGAAAGCAGAGAGAAAAAAAACAGGAAGTGGAACCAGACTATAAAACCCCAAAGCCCTGCCCCTAGTGACATACTTTGTCCAGAAAGACTTTACCTCCCAAAGATATCCAAACTTCCCCAAACAGCATCACCGGCTGGGGCCAAATGTTTAAGCACATGAGCCTTGGCGGGGAGTTTCTCATTTGTAAATTATAGAATTTTATAGAAATGGAGAAAAAGAGGAATTTGAACAGAATGTCTTAACCATTACTGACAACTGTGCAAAGAAAAGCCCTTCTTTTGTGTGAATATGTAGACACTGAAAGCAATCAGGATGGCTGTGAACTGATGATGTATACGGTGCTAAGCAACCACCATTTAACGTGTGTGGAGGCACAGCACTCTGGTGGGGGCATTGTGGGTGAGAAAGGAAGTGAGGAGTCAAAACCAAGTTCTCAAAGCAAAGGGAAGATGAAAGGTGTCGGGGGGAGGAAGCAGTGCTCCTGTTAGTGTCCCTTTAAAACTCCCCCATCCTCCTTCTTTATATATAGACTTACCTCTCAGAGATCACAAGTGGGAAACCGAATGAGATGTTGAGTAGCTGCTCCAACATAACTCCATCCTGCACGCGAGTCTGTAAGAGAGCTTGCAAGCGGTCAGAGCCTTCCAAGAACACGATTTTAGGTCAGACTACAACCTTAGCCAGTATTTGATCAAAGCCCCAGCATGATTCTGTCCAAGGAGCTCAGTCATGACTGGAGTCCTGACCTCAAATGTTAGATTTAAAATAGTTTGTATTTATTTTAATTTTATGTGTATGGATGTTTAGCCCATTGTCTGTCTCTGTACTAAATATGTGCCTATGGCCACAGAGGCCAGAAAAGGGTGTCATAATCCCCGGAACTGTAGTTAATAGATGGTGGTGAACCACTATGTGGGTGCTGGGAATAAAACCTAGGACCTCTCTAGAAGAGTAACCAGATGGTTTAAATACTGAGTCATCTCTCCAGCCCTAAACATTACATTTTAATTTTGGAGTTAATTTATAATTCAATAATGTATAGCTAATGCAACATTTTAAGTTTTGAGGTTCAGCTTATCTTTTCCACTAGACTTTCCCTATAACTCAACATACAGAAGGTCCTTTTCATATGTGTTACCTCAGCCTTCTAGTTACTTATTTAACAACAGTTTTTTCAAAGTGTGTAACTTGTTCTGTGTATATTTCCATCTATTACTTATTGTCATACCTACACCTGGCAGACACAAGGATCAATGAAATGTTAATTTCATCAGGATGCAGATAGAAGGGTGGTTGACTGGATGGGTAGATTAATGAGATGGATGGATAAATGAGTGGGATGGATAAGTGGATGGATGGATGGTTGGGTGGATGGATGGTTGAATGGATGGGTGGGTGGGTAGATGGATGGATGGATGGATGGTTGGATGGATGGATGAATAGATGGATGAATGGGTGGGTGGGTGGATGGGTGGATGGATGGGAAGGCAGGTGGATGGATGGATGGAGAAGTGGATGAATGGATGGATGGATGGATGGATGGTTGGATGGATGATGGATGGATGGATAGGTGGATGGATGGATGGGTGGGTGGATGGGTTGATGGATGGATGGTTGGTTGGATGGATGGATGGATGGATGGGTGGATGGATGGTTGGATGGATGATGGATGGATAGGTGGATAGGTGGATGGATGGATGGATGGGTGGGTGGATGGGTTGATGGATGATGGCTGGCTGGCTGGTTGGCTGGCTGGATGGATGGATGGAGGGATGAATGGGTGGTTGGATGGATGGATGGATGGATGGGTGGAAGGTAGGTTGTGGAAATAAGTGAAAGGATGGATTGGTGAGCAGGTAGATGAGGTGGGTAGGTAGATGAGTAGATGAATGAATGGAAGGTTGGATAGATGGGTGGATGGACAGACTGGTGTATGGAATGATGGGTAGATATAAGAATAGATAGATGAATGGGATGTACAGGTAGATGGATGGAGGGTAAATGGGTGGATGGAAGGACATATTGGTGAGTGGACAGATGGAAAACTGGATAGATAGACTGGTGGATGGAAAGGTGGGTGAATGTGAAAGTACAGATGGGTGAGTAGATTCTTGATGAGCAAATGGATAGATCGTATTATGAATGGGTAACAAACAGGGTTGTGAAGGTAGGCATTTCATTGGAATAATTGTTCTGATGAACATACTAAAGAATTATACAAATCATTCTGGATCAAAGAAGGTTCCACATTGATTGCATAACCCAAGAGGGAAGATGGGGTGCTTGGCTTTGCAGCTGGGACAGGTGCGAAGAGGGGTAGTACAGCCTCATGCTCTGTTGGGTACAGTCAGAGAATCCTGCTCCTGAAGACTGATTTTATAACTGATGGACCACCGAAATCAAGGACATGGGATCTGAGTGCTGATGTGTTTAGAGTCTTGCTGCTGATCTCCCCACCAAGCTCATAGAGACAACAGCCTCTGGATCACTGTTCTTTGCTGATGGCAAGTTAGAATTCTACAGGATGCTTACACATTAGTAGAACCTGGCCAATAAAATCCCATTCTGCTTTCATTGAGTTTTATTGTAGAGAGCCTGCTTTCCATGTCTAGCCTCAAAACATCAAACCTAATATATTATTATCAGTGTAGTACCATTAGCACATATCATCAGCATAAACTATATTAGCAGTTTGGGGGTAAGCGTGGCACAGCAGTTACCTACGGAACCTACAGTGTTGAGTAAGGAGGAGAAATAGAGAATAGAAGGAAAGGGTCATCAGGCAACTGCCAAGCAGGTCAACACCTGGGCCCCAGTGGAAATGTCGAGAGGGCTGTTTAGTAGTAGTACCAAGTTCACCAGGGTACCCGGGAAGGGGCTTCTGGCCATGAGAAACACAGAGAGCTCAAGTCAGCCACGCGGCCAGAATCTCTTCCAAACATCATCTCCCACTTGCTGCTGTCATCAGTAAGTTCCTCAGCTTGTCGGAAAGTTGGCATAACATATTTTTGCCAATTATATATGTTAACAAAACTTGACAAAATTTTGGAATCCCACTAATAGAGAAAATCTGATAAACACTCTACTGCCTAGTTAACAACAGCCAAGCCTTGGCTTTTCATGTTTTATGGTTTTATTTTGACCTTTCAATTTCATCACCATTTGTATTTCTTCTTTCAATGCCACAGGGTTGAAGACTCTTCGGTGGGGGGGTAAGTGTGGCTTTACTACCACCGCACTTGAGTTTCAGAGGCTTCCACCCCTAGTGATTGGCTTTTCACCTGTAAAAGAGTCTTGTGCAGTTGATACTATCAATGAGATACAGCCCAGAATCAGTTAAGAACCAAGCCTCTGGGTAAGTGTGTGAGGAAGTTTCTAGACTGGATTAAGTGAGGTGGCACCTTCCCACAAGCTGTGATCCTGATCTGAGTGAAAAGGAACAGGCCGAGCACCCACATTCACCCTCTTTGCCTTGGGCTGCTGCTGTGCCTCACGCTCTTGTGGTGATGCTTTCCCCATCATGACAGACTGTGTCTCAGAACCCCCGAACGGAGACGATCGCCTCCTTCAGTGGGCTCTGCTGGTGTTTGGTCACCGTGGTGAGCCAAGTAACTAATCTGTGTCTTATGCCGTCATTCTGCCTACCATAGCTACTACACAGGCTTTGATTTTAGAACAAAGCAATGGAATGGGTGGAGGTAGGGGTGCGGGGAGTCAGGGTGAGGGTGGAGAGGGTCTTCAGAAAGTCCAGTCAACCACTAACGTCTCTGTAGATTAGGTGCAGACTCACACAATGAGCCTTTCCCATTTCCCAGAAGACTGTTGAAAGAGCGAGAAAAAGAACACCACATGTTCACCTCCAGGGTCTCAAATTACCCAGAGAAAGATTGTTTTATCCAAGCGAAGAGAGAAAGCGCTGCAGCCGAGGTGAACTGAGAGCTTAGGCAATGGGGAGCAGCGGCCAAGGCAAAGTCTGCATGGAGCAGCGGGAGGCTGGGCCATTCAGTCCCCTTCACCAGCCAGAGTGCGGTCTGTGCGACTGGCTGGCACCTCACCTGCTACACAGATGCTGCTGAGGCCCAGGGTCACTGAAACCTGGCCTTCTTCCCCAGGCTTCCATCCAGCCGTGTGGACACTCTCATCTGGACATCATGCTTGATGGGAGACGCCAGCGGCAGAGGGGCAAGTGGGGTGCAGAGGAAAGCTTTGGACACGGGCTCTTTTCTGAGTGACCTGGGTGCCCATAGGTTACTATTGCTGCCTTGGAATGGGTCAACCTGGCACCAGCCCGTTTCTCCTCAATCATCTTGGAAGAAGTCAGGGAATTTGGAAGCCATTTCTGCACTCCTGGAGTGTTGATCGTGGCAGTATAAACACGGCTCTGAAAGAGTCTATTGGGGTAATTAATCATTCCAAACCCGATAGTTTTTGGATGGACTCTGATACCTCTGCTGTGGGAGGGATGTCCAAATGCCTAGGCAGGGCATCATCTTTTTAAAAAACAGTCCAACACGGGCTGTTTCTTCAGGAGACATTTTGATCTGAATGCCCTGATGACTGGACCTCAAAGAATGATTTAGGTGTTTTCCTATAGAACAAGGCAGGTATTCTCCAGGGCAGCTGCTCTCAGGAACACACAGAGCTTTCTGTGAAGTACGTCTTGATACTTACAGAGATTTTAAAGGAAAATATTTGGGCTGTGGTTTATGAATCAAACAGTCTTAAGTATGTAAATAAGGAGGGCCTGGCTCTCCTTCCAGAATAGCACACAAGAGCGTCCATCCTGGGCAACCTTCTGACGGCCAGGCTGGGCTGTGCAAGGTGCCAGCAGGTTTGTTTCCTGACACAGGGCAAGTGGGCGTGAATTGTGCACAAGACACTGGCACAGACTCACGGTTGTGCTGGGTGCTCTCGAGACAGGCCCTTGTTAGCACAGACATCCAGTCAACTCTCCTCAGATGTCTTCCTTAGGGTCTATGCTTGGCAGTTTCTGCTTCCTCGAGGAGAGTACGTCTTCTTGCTATATCTCACTGAACTGCTACCCTCTGGAGCAGAGGTCAGGAGCCGGGCGGGGCAAGGACAGGGAAGAGCAGAGGCAGAGAGTAGGAACTCCTTAAGACCACTTTTGCCCTTTGTCTGGGGCCATGGTGGGCACAAACAGGACAAGGCTGTGTCTTGCTTTTCTTTCAGGATCCTAAAGAGGGCAGTGATAGGTTGATAGGAGCCAGCCCTGTGCACAGGAGATTTGGAGTAAGGTCCCAGCTGTCATCTGAAGCCTGGCTTGCTGGCTGAAACATAAGAAAGGAACCCAGAGACTGAAGTGGGCGCACCAGGCACTGGCAGTGAGGGGGCACTCCATGCCTTCAGGGACAGAAGTGTCTCCATCAGCCCCGCTTCAGGAAGGTCACCCTTGTCCTTTTGGGTGGAAGCAGGCCTACTATTATAGAGAACTAAACCATTGAACCACCAGCGTGGAACGGTTGGAAGGTGGGAACCCTCATGGACCGTGACAAATTAGGATAATTACTCAAACAAAGTACTTTCTCTGACTTGACCCATGGCGGGAATTGTTTTGGAATATATAATAGGCCACAAGCCTCAATTTTCCACCTCAGCTTCATTTGTAGATAATTTTTAAGATAGGTTTTCAGTTTATGTAAACTTCTCCTTGGAGAGGACATGAAATGAAGTGTGTTTATGAACAGGCTGATTCTTGGTAGATTTGATTCTTCATTACGACAGAGAAGAAAATTTGCCATCCTTGTTCTTATTTTTAAAAGAACAAGCAGTATTTACCCTTTTAAAAAGACTTCACATTTAACTGTGTGAGCATGTGAGCACATGCATGAGTGCATGCATGCCTGTGTGTGTGCAGTGTGTATGCATTTGTGTGTGTGTGTGTGTGTGTTTTGTAGGCGCACATGCGTGAGTGGAGCTATCTGACAAACCAGAAGACTGAAGAGGTGTCTGATGCCCTGGAACTGGAGTTACCAGCCACTGTGAGCCGCCTGACGTGGGTGCAAGAATGGAAACTGGGTCCTCCACGCGTGCAATTCAGCACTTTTAACCTGCTGCACCACCTCTCGAGCCCACAATATTTATTGTTTCTCTGCACTTAGGAGCCACTAAATTATGAATCGCTGTGAAAATTGAAGCTCAAAAGATGTCCTATCTTTTATTAATAGCGCGAGATGCGGGAGATAACCCAGGGACATCATGTGCCTTTGACAAGCTCCTACTTGCTCATGCTGAGTGAATTCAGCAGCAGTTGAGAACAGGTGAAGGGTTGCTTAGCATCGTGAGCTAACAAGGGTAGATTCCCAGAGCAAGGTCAGGCTGACAGCGAGCAGTCATGAAGTCCAGATGTGGATCTCAGGGTTCGCCCTAGTGACACCCCTGGTTTATAGAAGGAAGATAACCAGGAAAAGATTCCTTCCCAGCACAACTCCAGTGTACCCCTCAACCTCAGCATTTCTTTTTAATCCACACACTCTTATTCTTCTCTGTTTCACAGTAGAGAGTCAGAAGGAAATTCCTATTTGTGAACTAATTAGGATGCTCAGAAACTAATCAGTACTCCCTGGAAAGATGCCTTCAAACACATTGCATTTCTACCACAGACTCCACAATGCTTGCTCATGAGCCAGCCAGTGTGCAGGGGGGCAGAAGACGGGCAGTAGAGCAAAGCAGAGTGCACTGGCCAGTTAGCGCTTTCTGGTGGAGATCATGTGATCCACAGAGTGGCTCATGGAGGGAGGAGGGGGACAGAGAACCAGTCTGAAGGAGGTTGTGCTTCTTCCCACTTCTCCCCAGGGCCTCGCTGTTCCATGCCTCCTGTACAGCTAGAAGGGGCTCATCACACTCACACTGAATTATTTCTAGCCCATTGCAGATTTTTTTTCCCTTCCATTCTGACTGAACTGATGAACGTCCCTAGCACATCTGACACCTTGTCCTGCGATGGGTGCTTCTTTCAGGAGGTTCTACTAAGACATACTAGGCTGCCTGACTTGTTTTTTATACATCAACACCATTTTTTTTCTATACTAATGGTTGGCTGGCTGTTTAGCTAGGTATAAAATTTAGCTAGGTATAAAATTCTGTTTTTCTCTCCAAAAATCATGGTATGTTTCCATTACTTTTTAGCTCTCTGGATTGTTGATGAGTTGTATGACTCAACATTGTGTTGATATGTGGTCTCTACCTGCTGTGCTGAGTGCAGCTCATCCCTGCTTGGAAGTCTGCACTGACACCTCTGACCAATGCACTCCTGTCCCCCCAGCATGGTGGGCCTTTGGGAGGTGATTGCACAAGGGCAACTCTACGCATAAAATTGTGACAATTTCTGATATTATCTAATGATTTCCTCTTCCTTCAAGATAAGAAACACACCCTCCGGGGGCTTCAGCTTCCACCCCTCCCATGTCTGATCCTACAGTGCAGCAACTCCTCCCTGGATGTGGCTGTTACTTCCAAGGATTTTGAAGAAGGGCATACTTACAGGACTTACTGGAAACAAGAAAGTTTTGTTTGTTTGTTTTTCTGAGAGATTTTGAAGCTCTGTATTCTGGTAACTATTTCAGAGATTTGGTAACAAGTTTCTTGCTAAGGTGAAACTAGGAAGCTAATAGTGTCACAATAGGACAGAATCAGGAAGAACCTTGAACACCCATTCAAGGTTACATCCTTGTGCTTCCAGAAAGATCTGAGAGAATGGGTTTGTTAGGCAGGAGGGAAAGAAGGAGAGCCTTTGGCTCTTTCAAGGTCAGAGTCTGTGGGCATACAGAACAGGCAGCGGTGTGTACAGCACAGGCAGCATTGTGTGCACAGCACAGGCGGAGGTGTGCACAGCAAGGCAGCAGTGTGTGCACAACACGGGTAGGTAGCAGCGTGCACAGCACAGGTGTCGGTGTGCACAGCACAGGTAGGTAGCAGTGTGTGCACAGCACAGGTAGGTAGCAGTGTGCACAGCACAGACAGCAGTGTGAGCCTCTGAGAGCCTCACTTTTAGAAATAACAATGCTGTGTGTATGTGGTGCCCACTCCCTGCAAAGGAATCCTGGGCCCATAATTCAAATCTTGATCACCGGACTGTGGTCTAGTCACGCAGCAGGGACATTGGGCATGTGGCTCTTGGCCAAGTGAGGAAGTGTTCTCCTGTAATGGATTAAGTCCCAGTGGGATTTTTCTCTGATCAGTTCCCTGGGGACAGCATCTTTGGTCAAAGACAATCCACGATGCTCATTCTCTGACAATAAATTCCTATTGAGTTTTTAGTGAAAATGCTGAAACACACCCCGGGTAGTCAGGGACAAGTGTTGGAGGTGTGAAGAGACACAGAGGTGACAAGTAAGATTTTCCTCACAGAGTCCAATAAATTGTGTTCTGCAAGCTGGCTCTACAGGATTAAATTAAAACACCCCGCCAGCTCCCGTGGTCACAATGCATCTGTATGCCACAGGCTGAAACACAAGTCCCTTAACAAAGTACAGCATTGTACTGCCAGCTCTCATCTGTGCAAGGCCGCGTCCAGGCTTTGCTGGCCCAGACAGAGGTTGCTTCTGTACAGCTGCCCAGTGAGACTGCCAGCTTCCTTCGCTGGAGAAGGTACTGTGGTCAGAGTACAGCTAACCGGGATTATTTTTACTGCTTGTGATGTCCAGCTCTGCTGGCCCCGGGTGAAACCATAAACATTCAATTTCAGAAGCCTTCTTCAAAAACCGTGAATTTAATAAGCTCGGCTCCAGACTCTTCCATGAAACTCTTAAAGGTGCCTCCTTCTTAGCCCTTCTCCTCATCCAGAAGTGAGCTCCCACATCTTGGGGTAGCATGACCTGGTCTGCTACAATGTAGCCTAGCAAGGCAGCCTTCTATCTAGGCAGTTTGGATTGATGGATAAAATGAAAGATTCCTAACAGGCCTGCAGTGTGCCAATCCTGAGGTTGTCAGAGGCATTGAACAAGTTCTGTTGGAAAGAGCCTGGCCTAGATGTGACCTCAGGACAGCTCAGCAGATGACCCTTCTTGTACAGCCTCCCATCTATCCTCTGTGGTAGACATCAGTCCATGTAGACACGGGCGGGGGTGTCTGTCCTTGGGAACATTGTGGAATTCTGGAGGAGTCCAGCACCTTTGTTAGAGAAGTCTGACAGAAGTAGCTAGTCATGTTCCAGTCAAAGCAAGCTGCAGTGCTGGGAAGGAGATGTGTCTGTGGGGAGCCACCTTGTGCAGCCACGTTGGTGTGCTGCCTATTCTGTCCTTCAAGTAGACGTGCTGGAAGTCCCCAGACTCAAAAGCCCCCAGGAATCCCCTGCAGTCTCTGTCACTCTCACTCTTTCCTGATGAGCTTGATGATCCTTGATGATTTCCTGATGATCCTTGACTTCCGTGCCTCTGCCATGAGACACTTAGGAGAGATGTAGCTCCTGTTTATTGAGCTGAGGAACCACAGTGAACTGTGCTGTTTTCCAGACTGTGTCTCTTCTTGAGTCAGGAGTAAGCTCTGCTCGGATCCCACATCCCATTCTCCTACCCCATCTTCCCCCTACTCCTAAAGTGTGACTTCAAGAAGCAGAACAAATCTCCAAACAAAGCAGTCACTTTTGAACGCTGAAGCCTTGCTATGGGTCACATCTGTCTCCACCCCACACCTTTGCGCTCCATTCCAAACACTACTGTGAAGTGCTGTTGACTTCACACTCGGGCATCAGGAACTACATGTATGATGACTGATGGGTCTTTCAGAACTATGAATCTTGCACAGACTCCCCACGATCCCAAACCTGTACTGCAGCATGAGGCCCTAGTGACCTCTCTCAGTCCAGCCCTGCTGCTGGCTGCCCAGCATCCCGGTTTTCACACTGAGTTCCTATTGGGATGGCTGTTGGTAACACATGCATTTGGCAGACAGAAAGAAAATGATGACCATATGAACATGGAGAAATATGATTCTTAACTGCCAGTCTCTCCTTTCAGTCCCTTGCTATTGTCCTATCCCATTGTGTCCACAGTTAAATTCAAACTCAAGTGATGTCTCCATTAAGCACCCTTTCCTTGCCCCTTGATCCAGAGGCTCCCGCTCCCTTTATAAACTCATTCTGAAAACGTGCTCACACTGCTAAGCACCCCATTTGAAAGTGAGCATCCCCTGTGCTCAGCATGACCCAGGCTTCTACTTCATGGAGCCTTAAGTCCAAGGGCAAAGTAGGTCTGTGAATCTTGTTATTTTCTCTTCTACTCCATGTTTACGCGTGTTCATTGTACACGGTATGGCTTTATATGGACGGTTTCTCTCAGGTACTTCATGCATTCTGACTTCATGCATTCTGACTGTATCCACCTCTCCCATCCCCTCCTTGGGTCCCTCACCTCCTTTTCCTCTCTCTTGCTCTCCTCTCCTTCCCAGATCTGCCTTCTGCTTTCTCATCATGCTAAGATGATGCATCCAACTTTAATCTGAGCTCCCTCTAAATCCGAAGATGGCATAATGGCCAGATAATGACTTGGAGGCTCGCTCCATTTGGGAACACAAATAAATAGAAAAATGAGCAGTGTTCCAGATAGAGCCGCTCTCATATGCTTCATATAAAAGGATGATTATAGTTCACTTGGGAAAGCCAGGAGAGGATTATTTAAGAAATTATGCTAAGACAAAGTTGGCTATCTGTGCAAAAAATAGAATTAAATATTTATTTAATACAGTTTTTCAAAATTAATTCCAGACCAATATGAAAAGGAATAATTTTTAAGAACTGGACACACATGTTGAAGAATAATAACCTTAAAAATCAAAGAACATTTTCTAAGATTTAACTCAAGAAATAATAAAACAAATATTAATTTTATTTTATAAATAGGAAGTTATATGTTAAATATTATAAGGCAAATTAAGTTGCAAATGGTAACTGGAAATAATTTTCAACAATACATAGCATAGCCAATAAGATATAAAAAGCATTAATCGATTAATAACATAAATAAAACATTCATAGAAAAATGACATGAATAAGGGAAATCACATGGCTAAAATAAATGACAAAATGAGTAAGCTAACTTTATGTGCACGGAATGCTGCCAGCTACCGAGTCAGCAAGGAATTTCAAACATTGGCTTCTTCTCATCTGCCATGTACAGCAGAAGACAAACTCTTCCTTGTGCCCCTCGTGGAAGACCTAATTGATCTATGTTTTAGAAAGAGGGGGATGTTATGTTTCAGTGTTCTATTTTATTTAAAATAGCCCCATTCTTTGTCCCCATGCTGTTCCTTTTGGATACTGACCCAAATAGTAAAGAAGCAATAAATGTGTTCAGACACAAAGGTGTACATTGTAGCACTGTCTGAGAAAGGATTCTTCTAAAATACAAGGAAGCCTGGCATTCCGAGCATCTTAAATGTGTTACACAGTAATCATCGTATTGACAGCATCTTGATATACAACTTGGATACAAAATGCCTCACAAAGCTATAGTCACCCAAAGGGCATGGCAATAACAAAGTTAGACACTGAGACAGAGGAAAGGCACATAAAGCCCATTCTCATGCCGTGTGGCTTTAATAGAACAGAGCATCTCAGATAATAGAACACAACCTTCCTGGCCAGTTTCCTCAGCCCCACCCTCACAGTTTGCTGTTTTGGCCTATGGCATGTTCCCACAGCTGTACCCTGTTCCTTGCGGTTGTTGGTCATTTGTTTATGACTTCTGCACACACTTCTGTAGATTGTCCACGCTCTATAGCACATGGATACCAAGTTCTGTCAGTGTGTATGCATGTGTTGTGTGCATGTGCACACATGTGTGCATGTATGTGTGTGTGTTAAGCTTCTGACTTTTCCTCACAAGTATCTCAGAGTGTCTATGAGGCTGTTCATTAAATAGTGTGCAGAGCCAGCCCCTCCATCTCCAGCCTCCTTTGTCTTCTGTCCTTGGTCCCCGGGAAGCTCAGGGTCTTCAGACAAGTGGCCTTCAGAAGTCCAGGACATGGTGGAACTGTTGGTGTAGGCTAGGGTTTTGAACATTTGGATGTGTCTGACCCCTGCTGTTCTGGTAATACTTGCCTGAATTCTGAACCCACCTTGCCCTAGCTCCTGGACATGAACATTGTTAAAAAGGGGCCTGGGCTCCCCAAGTTGGTAACAAATACTGACAATGTTCCAGGAACATTGTTTCCAGTCCAGTTTCTTCAGAACTGGCAACACTTTGGAGTTGGCTACTGGGAAAGCTCTGGTGGTGGAGGGCTGGTATAGCCCCAAGTTTATGTCATCTACACAACTCTCTTACCAAGTTCTAGAAGATTCTCTTGAATAGACCTTACCAGCTTGTTTGATGTCTTGTTCAGTTGCTGTGATTATTAGCTAGCCTGTTTCCTTTGCTTGTGGCGACATTTCCAGGGCTTTGGAAGGAAAGCCAGTCAGGGCCCCTCTGCCCACTGCCCTCTGGAGAGCAGTCAGTATTCATGGTACTCTGTAGTTGCTAATCTAGAGGTGGCTGTTGCACATTGACAAGACTCACCACCTTAGCTCCTACTACATTACAGAAAAAGGGAGTTTGGGATCACTTGGGTCTTACATTTACTGTATACTACATCTGCAAAGAAATGTATTTCCTTATAGACTCGGGCATAAAATGTCCGGAAGGCATGTAGGTGAAGTCCATCTGAACGGATTCTAATACATGCAAATATTTTCTTCCCTTTAGGTGAATATTTACAAAAACAAATAAAGCATTGGCATTTTGTGTAGCTAGTTATGACGTTTAAAATGACAGTCCTTGCGCTGACTGTAGAGCTCAGGATGGGAGTGCCATGGATAGACAGCCTTAGAATTCTGTGGGACTGAGCAGCCCCAGTGCTTGAGGTTTCCCTTCTCTGAACTCACGGGACTTGTTTGCAATCAGAGAAGTTAAAGCAGAAAGGAACCTACACCACTGACTTACGTTTGTCAGAGAAAAGTAGGAAAACTCTTCTTACCCCCAATAAAGTCCTACTGCAGAAACTTTTGCAGCTCTGATTTTTGCACTATTCATTTTCCAACTAGAATTTTTGCCATTTTTGTGCAATAGAAAACATACGAGAAAAATTGGATGGTCTGATTCATCCCTTGGAATAAACCGTGAAGCCAAAAGTTCTTCATTCAAGCTAGCTGCGTGTAAATCAGAGAAGTGGCAAGAATGTCTATGCATCTACCATTGGCAGATTTCACGAACAAGTTGAACTTCCTAAAACTTGCAAATCAACACTTTACATAAAGTTTGGAATTATTCTTACTGCAAACCAAACATTGGATCTCTATTTTGCCCTTCTTGTAATGCCAGAATGCAGTAGATTGAAAGGGGGTTCTGAGTCACTGAATCCAGAGAAGCGTGCACACACACACACACACACACACACACACACACACACACACAGAGAGAGAGAGAGAGAGAGAGAGAGAGAGAGAGAGAGAGAGAGAGGCACATCCAGAGACACATAGACATGGTGAATCCAGATTTATAGATTTCCTTGCTTTACTAAACATGCTCCTGCCCTGTCTCTCCAGTTTTAGACATTGTACGGCATTTGGTAGTGAAATGGCTACTATTTCATGTGTCAAACTAGACTAGCATTGGAAAGCCAACTGCTGTTTGATCTCCTGGTTTTGTATAATCTCCCTCAACTACACTCTGAGTTCTTTAACAAATGACACCATGGCATCCTTTAAAGGCAGTATCTTTCTGGCTAGCACCTTGCATTACAGTCACAATGACATCATCGATCAATGCAATTAAGTAAAACCCTTGCAGCTTTCTAATCCGTTTCTCTCATTATTGTCTTAGGAAATGAAGCTCACCTGAGGTCTCTGGAGGAAGAAAGAGAAAAAGAAATGGCACAGAAGCACAAATGAGTGTCCCTTGCTGAGCCATCCCTAGGGTGACTTTGATTAGTGGAACTTGGGGCCTTTCTCTGTGACCTACACTTACTCACAAATGCATCTCTAACTAAAGAAGATGTGCAAGGGTGTGTGTGTGTGTGCGTGCGTGTGTGTGTGTGTGTGTGTGTGCTTCTCTGTGCATATGTGAGTATGTATGCCTCTGTGTGTATTTGCGTATGCCTGTGTGTCTCTGGATGTGCTCTGTGTGTGCACATGTGTGTGTGTTTAACGGCTACAGTTAAACTGTGGCTCTCTCATCTAACCTTGCAGCAGCTCTTATCATCCGTCATTTAATTCTGTGAAGTGCTCAGGCTTTAATGCCTGCAATTCATTTTCTCTTGTTTTGTTTGAGGCTTCATTATTGCTGGGTAAAGAAAATTGCAGCTTATGCTCCACTTTGCTGGTTTAGTTGTTAGTGTGCGAAGCACAAAGCATGCCCTGAAACCGTCCGTAAATTAACATTAAGAAACCAAGAGAGCAAAGACAGCGAGTGCCTTGCAGGGGGATTAGCTTAATGCCGACAAGATGGACGTTTCTAGATGGAGCATATTTTAAACCTTTCCTTTCATTTTGTAATGAAAAACATAATTCAATTTGTTGTCTTCTTGGCAAGTATAAAATATTAGGTGAAATACAAACATGCCACATAAGTATCTCAAAATTTATAAATATGGTAACTAAAACAGATTTGCAGCTTAGTCCTCCCCAGATCATCCCCTCTCCTGAGCGAGTGGCCTCGGAGCATGTGAGCTCCCACGACCAGATTCCTCTTACTGCCTAACTTGGGCATCTCAATCAGCACCAGCTGCGGCATGACAACATTTTGAGTGGGAAGGGCCTTGATCTTAACTTCATTCCACCCCTATGGCTAAGTGCACACTTAGGGTAGCAATGGTCACTCCGGGTAAAAGCCCACCAGACACTTCACCCAGGGTTTTCACATCTTACTTCTTAAGTTGCTCTTTTAAAGGAAGGCACTGGATACGATGTTGCTTAGTTGGGAAACAGGAGAGAGAGGCTTGATACTTCTGATTCTTCTTCCAGGTCTATGTGTCTCTCGCCCACCCCAGAATGGGAATGCATTGTCTTGTACCGTGCCTTTCTTTAGACAACTGTAAGCACTTGATCCCTACTTTAAGTAGGGAACTTACCTATCTTATATCACACCTATACAATGAACAAGTCATAAAATCACAGGAGGTAAGAATAAGATGACAGGACAGCCACCCAGAAAAAGAATTAAAGTGAACATTTAATGAGCGAAGAGCTACATGGAAGATACACACGAGAAATCACAGCTGGCTTTGGTATCTCCCAGGAAAGCGTCACTAGCTCACATGGACACACACAGTGACCGATTGATTGACATAGAGATTGTCTCACACAACCGCATAGACACATGCTGGGGGTTTTAACAGACAGTTTTTTTTTTAAACTGGGGAAAAAAAAACCTTTTAATAAAAATTGCAAAGAAGGGCAATTTGTATCTGAGTTTTACCTTGAGATTGTCAAAATTCTTTTGTTATTGACTAATGCTTGCTATAAAAAGAGGAGTCCGAAAATTGACTTTTGCCACAGCCTTTCACCTCTGGTTGTGGTCCCAGCTATCTGATAAGCTTTTTGTGCCCCAGGGAGATTACTTTTTTATTTTTATTTTTCCTGGAATAAAGTTTGCTTCTGGTTTATTTTATTTTTTTTTTGCATTTTTATTATTTATTTATTAAGGATTTCTTTTTTTTGTTTTTTTTTAAATTTATTTATTTATTAAGGATTTCTGCCTCCTCCCTGCAACCGCTTCCCATTTCCCTCCCCCTTCCCCGGTCAAGTCCCCCTCCCTCATCTGCTCGAAGAGCAATCAGGGTTCCCTGACCTGTGGGAAGCCCAATTATTAAGGATTTCTGCCTCCTCCCCGCAACTGCTTCCTCTCTTCGAGCAGATGAGGGAGGGGGACTTGATCGGAAGAGGGGGAGGGAAATGGGTAACAGACAGTTCTATATGCTGCTGGAAATACTAAAAATCCTTGAGAAATTCTTTTGGCAGCCTCTTACAAAGTTGCAAATACAAATGAATGTGTCTTATGAGTGTGCAAATGGAACTGGACTTCGTGTTTTAATGTGTCTCTCTTCTGACTGGGGTTTCAGCCTTGGCAATTCCAGGCAGCCTAGGGAGCTGCAGTTTTAGTCAGCTGCATGGTCTCCAGGGTGAAAGGCCAATCTGCCCTGCACTGTGCCGCCAGCATGCTTTGACTACACGTCTTCAGAGAATCCCTCAAGGCCCTTATAAAGGTTAACGTTCTGTGTCAGATATGTATGCTGAGTCTGTAGAAGGTGAGCTGGGAATCTAAACTCTAATCCAGCACTTTATGGCTCTAGATCTGTATGGCTTAGGAACCAAAGCAGGCTCTGTAAGAAGCTGTGCAAAAATGTGCCCACACTGGAACCTAGGAGATTCCACTACAGGTGGGTGACCATGCTGCCGCGCATGTCTGCCATGTGGTACAGCATCCCATCAAAGCACATGTGTGTTGATGAGAGAACAGGTCAGATAAACATCTCAATGGACATTCCCCACGTGTACATAATGAGGCAAGATGCAGCAGGAGACTGAATTCTGTCTGTGACAATGAAAATCCAGTCATGGTTTTGGGGTACCAACAGTATAGATGGGGATGGATAGGGAAGGGACAGGAGATACAAAATCTGTTTGCTGTTGAGGTATGGAGGTCCAACCCAGGCCCTCACAGAGGTTATGTTACACTCCTAACCCTGAAATACTTGTTCTGAGGCAATGAAATTTTCCTCTTTCTTGACAGAGGCACCTACATATCGGCCTATGTTTTTCAGAATCCATAAAACTGTGGCTTTAAGAGAATTGCTGTATTGTGTGCACATCCTGCCTAACTGTGTTGACTACCGATGGAAGAGAAGAATGGATGAAGCTAGCCGGTGGTACTGTGTGGACCCAGGGAACTGGCACTTGCGACTCTGGAACCTTCAGCACCTGGGGCAGCTGCCATTCTTTCTCTGTCTGTTGAGATTTGAGGCCCATGCAGGAAGAGGAAGTTTACACACCTGTTTAGGGCAGTCCTGACATGGTCATAAGAAGATTCCCTGTGATCAGTCCCTCACAAATGTAGGTACATGGACTGAGCCCAGACACTGACTTCTGGGCTGCTGATCTCTGATGTGGGGTTCTCCTCTGTATGCTGTGATTATCATTAATGAATAAAAAAAAAACTGTCTTGAGCCCATGATAGGGCAGAACTTAGGTAGGTGGGGAAAACTAAACTGAATGCTGGGAGATAGAAGGGTGGAGTCAGAGAGGAGCCATGGAGCTGCCGCTGGAGACAGACTTTGCTGGTAGGCCACGACCTCATGGTGATGAACAGATTAATGGAGATGGGTTAAATTAAGATGTAAGAGTTAGAAAATAAGAAGTTAGAGCTAATGGGCCAAGCAGTGTTTTAAATAATATAGTTTCTGTGTGATTGTTTTTTGGGGCAAAGCGGCCAAGAACCAATAAGCGGCCTCCTTCAACAGATCTCCCCCTTCTTTTGGTGACAGCATCCGCTGGCACTAAGAGCCACTTAAAATGATTGGGTACTAATGGACTCACACGAGCTCTTCAGTGTTCAAATTAGAGATCAGCTTTGAAATAAATTCTTTTAGACATTGTTACTGACAGTGTTGGAAGTCACATAAATCAAGGATAATCTTCTAGAATAAATTATATACCCATGGAATTAACATTGTAACTGTGTCTTTAGGCGTGGGAATTCTAATTTAATATGAAATTTTATTGGTGAAGCATTTTAAAGTCTATTAAATTGTTCAATGTTTGCCATGATATAATTCTTCTGATTCCCAATTTAAAATGTCCAATCCTTTCTTTCTCCCTCTGTCTGTGCCTTTATTTCCTTGTTACTAAAAGATATTATTTTTCTTAAATAGTATTTTTATTGTATTTACTGTGAAAATAATGAAATAGCATGACGTAAGCAAATTCCTTTTTAGCGGGACATTTCCATGAGTCAGAACGTGGACTTGCTTTAAAACTTTTTGTTTTAGCTGGGCAGTGGTGGTGCACGCCTTTAATCCCAGCACTCGGGAGGCAGAGGCAGGTGGATCTCTGTGAGTTCGAGACCAGCCTGGTCTACAAGAGCTAGTTCCAGGATAGGCTCCAAAACCACAGAGAAACCCTGTCTCAAAAAACCAAAAAAAAAAAAACTTTTTGTTTTATGTTTTCCCATGTTAAATGGTAGATTTGAAAACAAGAGCAGAGCAGGGTCTTGTCTGAAGTGATCACTCAGGCGTCCCCGATATCCAATGTGCACTTTCTCTTTCATTAGTAAACTGTGAGCATACACAAGTGTGTTCTTTCCTTGTGGGAGAAAGAATGAAACTTGTGTACTCTGGAAGTTTGACTCTGTGCCTTGTCTACCACTAAGAGGAGCAAGCATGGGGTTGAAGATTCTGGGAACAGCAATATGAGTCTGAGACCATCTTCTTTGCTGGAAACTGGGCTAGGATGTCCTGGTAGAGCAGTGCTCGCTCTTTATGGCTGAGTCGCCTCTCCAGCCTCTCCCTGATGCCCTTTAAACTTAAGGCATTACAATAGCCCTGCCATCTTTCACAAAGACACACAGGCTGGCACTCAGTGTCTGGCCTTGCATCATGTGGTGACTGACAGTCTCTAATCCCATTTGCTTGGTGTTTCAGGTCCGATTGTCCATCATCTCTGCAGAGGCTGCAACAATCTCAAACAGCCTGAACTCTGGTGCTTTCAGCTTCTGCAACTAGAGAACCCCAGACGCTAAGCTGTCTGCTACCTACGTGTGACTGACTGTGTTAAACTCCAGTGAAGAGCCCAGTACCCCCGGAGCTGACCAGACTGTGCCATCTCCAGTGTGTGAAGAGCTTGTCTTTGGTTACTCGTGTGTCTCTGTTGTGGAGCTCCAGAAGGCTGACCTCGGGAGGACAGGGATGGAGCCAGGCTTCCCGTGAGGATTTCTCGTCAGGTCACAGTCACACCCCTGATTAGCTTTGTGACACTAGAGTTTGTTTTAATAGTCACATTTATTCAACACCATGAAACATTTGAAATATCACTCATCTTTCTAGCTTACATTACAGTTTCTGTGGCTTATATTAATTTTCCGTTACTCAATTTACTTGATCATAAATTGTCAGTTGATATTAAGAGTCTAAATTGCTCCTTATCCGTCCTTAATTTGACATCTAGCAAACAAACAAGAAACCTATATCACACACCGAGGCATGCTTTAAGTCATCAGACATTTTATGCCTTGAACTAACACACAGTGAGCAATAAAAAGCCTTAAATTGTATAAAGCGAAGGTGGGAAGAGTCCCAGGTGTAAGGAGAAGAATGGCTAAGCATAGTGGGCGCCGTTGGCAAGAACTTCCTTCAGCGACAGGGATATGGGAAAACAAGCTGAAGGCCACACTCACAGCAAAGCCTGGCTGCCTGCCGAGCAGAGAAAACAGGCTCTACTGTAGGACCCTCCCCCTCCGCAAGCACTTAAAACAGATAGCACGCCAGCCGGAAATCAAGTCTTAAAAAAGTCAAGGAACTGATTTCATAGAAATAATATTTTAAAAAACCCTACAGTTGATTGAAATTTAAAATTTTCAATAGGATTAAGAATTTAGAAACACGTTTAAGCCAGACATTGGTGGTGTATTTCTTCAGTCCCAGCATTGACAGGCAGAGACAGGCAGATCTCTGTGAATTTGAGGCCACCTGGTCTATAGAGTGAGTTCCAGGATGGGCTCCAAAGCTACAGAGAAACCCTGTCTCAAAAAAACAAAAAAAATGTTTAAAATAAAATGGAAATAAAATAATTCATAAATAATAATAAAAATTAATATTTGATGTTGTAAAAATTTTAAATGTTTGTATTTAAATAAGTAGCTGACTGGAATACTTCCAAAAAGGAAAGGCTTAAAGTATAAAGCTGTAGACACAAAAATAGGAAGTTTTAAGTATTTGTTTTTTATTTTAGTGTGTGTATGTTCAGGTTGTGTATGTGTGCATGTGTGTGGCGGGGCCAGAGGTCAACCACAGGTGACATTCATCTTCAGAAAATGTCCACTCTCTTTTTGGAGACAGATCTCTCCTTGGCACCTGGGGCCTGCAGATTAGAGTAGGCTGAGTGGCCTGTGAGTCCCAGGCATGCACCTGAGTCTATATCCTCAGTGCTGGGATTACAAGTGTAATCTTACACTCAGTTTTCCATGTGTGCATTGAGGGTTGAACTCAGGTCCTCATGTTTGTTAGGCAAGCGCTTTGCTGACTGAGCAATCACTCACCTAGTACCTTAAAAGGTTAAATATCCATGGGCAGCTCATCTACAATAATCCTAAGAAAATAAAGAAGTTGGAAAATAAAAAAAATCACAGAAATGACTAAAGAAAATTAATTTACAATGGTAGAAATAAAATTAATAGACCATAACTCTTAGAAAGAACCAATAAAATTTCTGGTATACAATTTAAAAATAAGCTTAGAAAACTAGACAAATGTTATAGATAGCTCTGAAAACTTTAAGAGGAACACAAATGCTATAGTTATTAATAATAAGAAAGTACCAGTCTATCAACTTTGAAATAAATTAAATCCATAAGAAGATATAATGCAACTAAAAAGCTCAGAGCAAAAATTGCCGTATATGAACAGAATTCTACCTAAACTTTTTTCATGTCACATATAAACAGAATTTAACTTGAAACATTGAGGATATTTCAGCAGAAACAATAAAAATGACACTGTCAAATCAACTTATTGTCAAGTTGAAGGCAACAAAAACAATATAATCTTAATCTACCCAACATGAGGAATGGCTAAAGTATCCTGAACAATAAAGACGAAAGTTCTACTTGCCCATCTACCATCCTAGCATGGGAAATAAACTATATAAAGTTAAACATATTATGACAAAGAAGTCATCTCAGAAAACCAATTAATGTGATTGACTTAAGAAATAGGGTAAAGTAGAGAATGTACAGGATGAACTGTGTAAGTGTTTAATAAACAACCACAGTTGATGTGTTTAATATTAAAACATTAATGATATGACTTATACATAACCACAGCCACACTTCACGCTCTACTTAGGGATAGCCTAGTTTGAGGTAATAACTGAAACCTCATCTCATGAACTTTCACAGGATAAGAAGCACATAACAAGGTAATATGCACACACAATTCATTAAATTTGTGTAATAATTGAACCTATTTTGCTCTTAAAATATGGGAGCAGAGAAAAAATGTAGGACTCAATAAAAATCAATTTTAAAAGGAAAAAATATCCAGACTTTAATGCGACTCCAAAGAAAAAACAATTTTTTTTATTTATTTATTTATTTATTTTTTTGGTTTTTTCCAGGCAGGGTTTCTATGTGGTTTTGGAGCCTGTCCTGGAACTAGCTCTTGTAGACCTGGCTGGTCTCGAACTCCCAGAGATCCGCCTGCCTCTGCCTCCCGAGTGCTGGGATTAAAGGCGTGCACCACCCCCTGGCGAAAAAACAATTTTAAATCCTTGCCATAGCACATCTCAAATGTCTTCAGCATGCTCTTCATGAGGAACTGTTGAGAATGCTTCCAGTGAGAACCTGGAGGATGTTTGCTGTGAGATCCTGGAGGATGCTTGCTGTGAGATCCTGGAGAATACTTGCTGTGAGATCCTGGAGGATACTTGCTGTGAGATCCTGGAGGATAATTGCTGTGAGATCCTGGGGGACGCTTGTTGTGAGATCCTGGAGGATGCTTCCAGTGAGAACCTGGAGGATGCTTGCTGCGACCTCCTGGAGAATGTTTGCTTTGCAATCCTGGAGAATACTTGCTGTGAGATCCTAGAGGACGCTTGCTAGGAGATCCTGGAGGATGCTTTATGCTAGATCTACAAGACTGGCCTCACATAAACATTTCTGCTGCCTAAGAGTCTCTAAGCAGAAAAACAAGCTTTTTGTAAGTATATAAAAAAAGCTTGATATAGGATCTAAAATTATTATAAAATTTCCAACATCAGAAACTCAAAACTAAGAAAACTCAAGAAGAACTTCATGTGTACAACATGCTGTTGAATGGTGAGGACACCTAACTTTGCCTCCAGGACAAAATCAAATCAACACCTAGGAATAATAAAATACACAAGAGGGTCACAAACCTTCTGCAGGGGGAGCCTTGCATCACCAAGAAGGCTAATTTCTGAACTACAGACTCAGAGGCTTTGGGGAACATAATTTTGCAAATCTGTGGAGAAGGGACAGTTCCAGCATTGCTGAGACAAATGGCTAACCTCGGGGAACAGTAAAGTGGAATTCAACCCATCCTACCACTCTGTGCAATAAGTAAGACAGTGGGAAACCAAAGATGCTGTTAGGAGACACCTCAGATTTATATTTGTGGCCTCAGGGGAAGGAATGATTTACAAAACAGGACATAAAAACCACTCAGCTGCAATGAAATGAATAACTTGTGCTCACCAAAAGCATCATGGAGAGAGCAGTGAATAGGGCCCACGTGGCACAAATGGCCATAAGAGGTACTGGCTTGGATGGGAGTCTGTAATGACTACATTGTTCCTATAAAACAAGCTGAAAACAGGCTGGTGCAGGGTGTGCACAGAATTCCTGTCTGGATGCAAACGAGAGAGCAGATGACTTGGCAAGCAACCCTGTGGTCACCAATCTGCCACTGGTTCTCTGTCCTCCCTGGCTACCTACCCTGCTCTCGTTCCATCCTAAGACACTCAGAGGAGCAGGCCTCAGGCTATTCAATTACTGAATGAATAGACAGAAACCCCAATTTCTGTCTCTGTGGCTGCTGGTTAGTGGGTACCCTGGCCTGGATTATGTCCCCCAAATATATGCATTGAATTCCTGATTTCATAACATCAGCCTCTGTACTACGGTCTTTGGAGGCAAGTCAGTTAAGCAAGGCTGCCTAGAGTTACTTCCAATTAGTGTTGTAGGTATCTGTCTTCGAAGAGGCGATCTGACAGACAGAACACAGGGCAGACATTAGCCAAGAAGAGGCTGCATTAGGACATAGCAAGGAACTTCAACCAGCAAACTAAGGAGGAGGCAGACTCTTGCCTGCTGACCCCCAATCTTAGACATCTAGAAGAGAACTGACGTCTGTTCTCTGAGCTCCAACCTGCAGCATGATCCCCATTTCAAGGGATCCAACAGCATCTTCTGATATCTGGGCACCAGGAATGCATGTGCTGCACAAACATACATTCCGGCAAAATACTGATATGTAAAGTAAAATGATTCATAAAAATTATTGAATTGAACATTCAAGACAGATGACATTTATGCAATACAAATGAAACCTCAAAAAATTCATTAAGACTGAATCTGGGGTTGTGATACATGCCAGAAACCCCAGCATGGAGGGGGTTGAGGCAGGAAGATGGTGTGACCAGCCTGGCCTAGTGTGTTCCAAGACATTCAGAGCTATACGACAAGACTTCTTGCAAAGACAACACAGAGGAAGGTGATGGAAGCCAAGTGTACTTGAGTCAAGGAGGCAGTTATGCTGGTTCACCCTGAGCCTTGCAGTGAGCCCATAAAGAGACCCTAGTTGGGAGGGATGTTCCTGGGCACAGTAGGAATGAAACAGGCCAGACTTATGTCAGCGTCTTAGGACTCAAAGGCAGGAGCAGGTTGAAGGTGAAGGGATGAAAGCCTGCAGAGAGCCCTCAGCAGAGCCAAGCGCCAGCTAGCACCAGAGCCAGAAGGCTCGTGGAGGGTCTTCCTCTGACCTCCCAGGATTAGAACATCAAAGGAGACTGTTAGCAGCATTGAAATGGGATCTCTGTCATCTGCCCAGGCTATAAAAAGCATCTGATAAATGGAGATAAAGATCCACATGTTAGTGTGGCTTTAAAAGGGGCTAAGAGACCGTATGTGTTTATTTCTTGCGATTTTAAGATGCCTTGACATGGCTGTATTAAAAGTGATGTGTGTTAATTTTATTTAAAGTTTTACGAAGCTGAGTGATCCTATCACATCACTCCATCCCCATTAAATATGTCATACTTTATAGTTTTAAATTTTTCTTTTTAAATGCAGTGTTTATTCAGCTGTATAAACCACCGTGGTTGTAAGTGGTCTTAAGAGCTCATTTTCAGCTACAACATAAAAAGGGGGAGGGGGAGGGCTCTGAGCTCTGAGCTCTGCCTTCTCGAGTGCATTGGCACAGCATGGAGCTGGGACCGAGTCTTTATACCACTCTCACAAATCATTGCCAGACACTTGTTAAGAGCCCAGCACTCTGGGGACTGGGCTAGACGTTTTCCACACTGCCCTGACCTGGAGGCCAATGGCTCTTTGCTGGACTTGTTGGGTGACAGCGTGGCCCCTGGCACACCTGTAGACAGACCCACTGTCCTCACTATCTCCAGAGACGAGAGCTGCCAGGAGCTTGTCATCATCAGGGCTTTCTATTGACGTTGCTAAACACTTAAAATGTTAATAAAACAAAGAACACCAGAGACAGGGCACACTGGGGTGTTGAGGCCCTGTAGTAGCTCTGGGGGTTTTCTGGAAGATCCTATGGGGGGAGGGGGGGAGGCGCTAAGAAAAGCCTCTGCCAGGGCTGCTGTTTGTTTTCCTGGGACCAAGCATTTCCCTTGGTTTAACTGAGATAAGCATCTCTTAAATCTCTTCAAGTGTTTCTGGTGGTGCAAAGTTAATGTCATCGCGCCTTTCCACAAGCTCGGCTGCAACACGGTTTTTATTAGGGAAGAGGGAGCCGAGAGAAGGAGCCGGTGCTTGCCACCAGCTTCAAGCATGAAGTCTTTCCAGGAGGGACACGGGTACCAAGCATCAGCCTGTGAATGTGAACCACCTGTGTTACCATTGCCTTCTCCCTGTCTATCAGCCTTCCATCACTGAAGAAGTAGACAGAGAAGATTCCCCAGGCCAGTCAGGCTCACCTCACCTTGGGTCCCCGTGTTTGCCTGTGAACTCTGGGAGTGGTCTCACCAGAGTGGTGGTCTCACGGTTACAGTGAACTTCCGCCGCACGGGCAGAACTGCTGGGGTGCTCACCAGCTCTCCTGTCTGTGTGGCCTGCAGCAGTGAGACCCAGGAGCTGAGCTGGTGCCTGCTGCACATGACACAAAATGAGGCCACTGACTGGAGCATTCAGAGCAGTGTGGCCACAGTGAGGATGGCAAGGGGCTGGCTGTATAGCCTGTCATGTCGAGTGTCAGGTGGCTCCTAGCTTGAGAGCTAACCACAAAGGTGAAAGGAGTCACATGCTTAAGACGGAATGTATTTCCTCAGGTCCCAAACTGGAGCTGCTCCTCCCCGGCTCTTTCTATGACCAGATGTGGTATACCAGCTGCCATGGGGGAGCATGAGGAGCAGTCAAGGGGACCGGCCACTGGCCCCTGCCACTGCTGGCCAGGTGAGTGGTGCTGGCAACCCCCCCCCCCCCCACGTAATAGCAACAGTACTCAGAGTCATCTACCCAGCCCAAGTTAGTAATATTTTTTAGTTTATTTGAAGTTAAAATATAAATTCCATCATTTCCTCCCTCTACTCTCCATCCACTTCCTTGCCCTCTCTCAAATTCATGACCTCTGTTTACTTGTAAACTTGCACACATGGAATATTATTGGTACATAACTATATGTATATATATATATATATATATATATATATATATATATTTGTTTGTTTATTTTAAAATACATGAATACAACCCACTCAGTCCATATAATGTCACTTGCACATATATGATTTGGGGGTTGACCAGTTCGTATGAATAACCAATTGGGGAAGATTATTTCTGCCATTCTCTGTACCTCTGTACCCCTGAAAGAGGGAAAGCTCACAGGGTCCCAACCCTAAAACGAGAAAAAAAGAACAGGGGTACTTTAGGGTTGGGACCCTGTGAGCTTTCCCTCTTGCAGGCTAGAGTGTCTCTTGGTGTTGTTATGGTTCAGGTCTTGTCTAAGCAGCCATGTTGATGAGATTTTATGAGCATAACTTCTCCGTCACAGCAGACTCCTGTCTTTTACGATCTTTCTGCCTCTATTCCGTGATGTTCCCCGAGCCTTAGGTTCGGGAGCTGCGTTTTAGATGCATCACCTGGAGCTGGATTCCCCGTGGTCGCTTGTTCTCGGCAGTTTGATCGGTTGTGGTTTTCTTTAATGGTCTCCATCTGGTGTAAAGAGAAGTTTCTTTTATGAGGGGTGAGAGCTACATTTATCTGTGGGTATAAAGATAAATATTTAGAATGTAGTTAGGAATTATGCTGGTTTAGTAAAGCAGCGGTAGAACCAACTTGGTGATTTCTTTAAAAATAAAAGTACAGAGTTGTATAACCCAAACCACCATCCAATTTTAGTCCATTCCCCTTCTGAAGCAGTGTCCCCGCCCCTTGAGTTAGCAGCTTCCTGGGCCCTGCTGAGTTTCCCCAGGTCGGGTTTATGTACCTCCTCTCCACACAACCCAGAACGTCTTCAAGCTACCCTGTAGAAACAAACTGCTCATTGCTCTTGTCACCCATCAGCCCTCATTGGCGGATAAACCACAGTGTGTGTCTGTTCTTTCACCTTTTTTATTATTATGGATATTGCCACAGTGAACTCTAGTGTCAGGGTTTCCTCGTTGGCATGTCTGTATTTTCTGTATGGCCTGATAAAGTAGGATAATGAAGTCCATAGCAGACTATGAATATGATTCAGGAATGTTGGTGCTCCAGGACCCACGCCTCCACCCCAGCTTGAGAAATGCATCGTTTACATTTTGTAAGTCAGCTATGTGGCAGGGAAGTAGATATCTTAACTAAGGGAGCCATTTTAGGGTTGTCAAGAGACTTGACTCTAGAGGGGTTCCCAGTGTCCATGGAGACGTCCCCAGCTAATTCCTTGGGCAGCTGAGAGAGGGAGCCTGAAATGGCCCTATCCTATAGCCACCCTGATGAATATCTTGCATATCACCATAGAATCTTCACCTGGCGATGGATGGAGATAGAGACAGAAACCCACATTGGAACACTGGACTGAGCTCCCAAGGTCCCAATGAGGAGCAGAAGGAGGGAGAACATGAGCAAGGAAGTCAGGACCGTGAGGGGTGCACCCACCCACTCAGATGGTGGGGCTGATCTAATGGGAGCTCACCAAGGCCAGCTGGACTGGGACTGATGGAGCATGTGATCAAACCGGACTCTCTGAACATGTCGGACAAGGAGGGCTGACTGAGAAGCCAAGGACAATGGCACTGGGTTTTGATCCTACTGCATGTTCTGGCTTTGTGGGAGCCTAGTCTGTTTGGATGCTCACCTTCCTAGACCTGGATGGAGGGGGGAAGACCTTGGACTTCCCACAGAGCAGGGAACCCTGACTGCTCTTTGGACTAGAGAGGGAAGGGAAGGGGGAGTGGTGAGATGGGGAGGGAAATGGGAGGAGAGGAGGAGGTGGAAATTTTTAAGAATAAATAAATAGAAAATCAGTTATGTGTCTTTTGCTCCCCACTACTGGACAACACCCCTTACTTCTTTTGTAGCTTGCTGTGTCTACAGTATGTGATTTCTTTACCAAGGAGACAAATTGTCTAGTCACCCCAGACAGCACACAAATTACAGTGTCAGGAACACCTCCTCTGGCCTAGCTTGACGAACCAGGGAGTTTAATTGCGGTTACTTGTAGGTGCATGGGTGAGGAGATTCCTATAGTAATATGGCCACCTTAGACATGGTCTCCCTGCTGCAGAGCTGTCCCCACAGCAACCACAAACCACTTGTTTGTCTATCCTTGGGGCGGGGCCATGGCATCATGGTCTATCCCCATCATGGAATTTAATGGGCACCGTCTTACGGTTCTTCTTCAGGTAACCATCGCTGCCAAGAGATCAAGACACCAACACCCACATGTTGTCTGGAGGACAGCATCCTATGGCAGCACACATTCCTCAAAGGACACAGAGTCCATTCTACTTGTGCCACAGAATGGAGTCAAGTTATTCGTAGTTTTCTTGTATCTCTGCAGAATGAAATTTATGCAAACAAATATATGTGTGTATGTGTGTATATGTATTGTGTATGTGTGTATGTATATGTGTGTGTTTGTGTGTATGTGTGTGTATATGTGTGTGTATGTGTGTATATATATGTGTGTGTATGTGTGTATATGTATTGTATATATGTGTATGTGTGTATATGTGTACGTGTGTGTATATGTGTATGTGTGTGTATGTATGAGTGTATATGTGTGTATGTGTGTGTAAATGTGTATGTGTGTGTATGTGTGGTATATGTGTGTATGTGAATTTGAGTATGCTCCTAGGAGGCTTTCTAGGTCTCAGGCTAACGTTTACGCTCTGCTACATATGAGAGATCTGAGACATACATGGTTCACAACCCCCTAGTAACATGTGGGATCCCAATGATTCCAAACCTGAGCTTCATCTCTTTACTTTTTCCTAACCTCGTGGGAAAACACATTTTGCTGCCTCTGACAATTCCCATTTGTTTGATAACAGACTGAACACGTCCTATTTGATTCTGGCGTGTTGACTTCTGTTTAGCAAAGGCCCAGCTAGGACTCTGCCATGGGTTTGGAATTCCACTTCTGTTCCTACCTTGCTCTTTCTAAATGATTTAGGATTTTATTATCTCACAATTGGCATTATGTGGATATGAGACAATGCTACACTTTGTTTCCACCTCAAATGGGTATTTTATCTTTTCTTCTAAGTCAATTTTAAATAAGTTTTCAAAACAGGAACCAAAATTTCCTCACCTTTGTTTATTTTTTAAAAATTATATGGACTATTTTGAGTCTCTGTGTTTTCATGGAAATTTTCAGATTGGTTTGTCACTTGCTGTGAAAAGCTTGTTGGTGTTTACACAGACACCAAATTGAATATAGAAACAAATTTCTTACAAATTTCCATCTTAGCAGCAGTGATCTTTGCAAGCCAGAGTGCAGAGCACAGCTCTTCTTAATGGGCAGTGCTTGGGTCTCCTTTACCCTGTTTTACAGTTCTTCCTGGAAAACCGTACTTCAGGTGCAGGTTTGATTCCCTGGTCTCTCTGGTAGGGCTTATTTACAAGTGGAGGTTGTCCCATCTTCCCTGTGTTGCTAATTCCAGCCTTCCATGGCAGAGTAGGAGGGTAACTGTGGGCTACATAAAACCTGTCGCTTTTGTCACACAATGCCATGACACAGGACCTAGCTTCCCACCGCTTGTGGAGGGTTTTACACCGTCCACCATGGTGGGTCACTTTGTAGTTGAAGCTGTGCTCGTTCTGAGTTTTGGTATGTATTAGTCACTTGTTTGCTGCTGTGACAAGACACCCAGCAAAAACAACTTAAGGAAGGAAGGGTTTATTTTAACTCACAGTTCAGGGTTACAGTCCAACATGCTAGAGAAAACATGGCACCAGGACCCTGAGGCAGTGAAAAGGCAGAACAGTGAATGTAGGGGCTCAGCTTGTTTTCTCCTCTTAATTCAGTTCAGGACTCCAGCTGAGCCCCCACAGTTTGGGTGTATGTTCTAGCATCAGTTATCTCTATCTAGAATCTTCTCATCTCAGTTAATTCCGTCTAGCGTCTGCCTCACAGATGCACTCAGAGATTTATCTTCTGAGCAATTCTCTGGTCTGTCAAGCTGATAATCAGCATTGGCTATCACATAAGGTATTTTTGTCTTCTGTAGTCACATTGATGGATATAAGTATTGTACTAACCACACATTACTTCTCTCAGCCTCCTCACGGGTTGCCTCAGACATCAGCCTCCTAGTGCTAAGTGGAGATTTCTGCTGCAGTGTGCACAAGGGTTGTCTGTCTACAGTGTTCCTTCAGAACCATGTTTTCTGTTTGCTTGTTTTTAAAGATATTTTTGTATCAGGAAAATATTGGCTTCACAGAGCCAGTTGGGAACTCTTTCTTCTTCCTCTATTTCCTGGCAGTTTTGTGGGGAGATGGGATTGCTTCTTCACTACTTTTTGGAGGTGTTTGCACATGGAGACAACTCTACCTGAGTTCAGTTTCTGCAGGAAGCACATTTTTCATTACTTCATTTTCTTTGGCATAGAAATGGCTAAATGTCCTATTTTCTATGTCATTTTGGTCTTTTGTGACTCTAAAAACCTTTTCATCTTATATGAATACCTAATGTATTAATACAAGGAGATCCCTGTGTTTGTGGGGGTTTGTTTGTTTTGCTTTTTTTCTCTAGCTCGGAAGTTGCTGATTTTGGTTAAGCCTTTATAATGTGGATTCTGGCCCATGGTGGAGAGCATCATGGTATAAAGCGAGTTTGAAAAAGTGATGTGGGGAGACAGGGATTAGATACAGGGTTGGGGGCCTCTGGCTCTGTCACTGGAAAACATTAACCCTTCTAAGTGCCTCAGCCCACTGGCATGATTACTCCCTGCTAGGACTCCCCTTTTAGAAGTTTCGCTCCCTCCCAGTTTCTGCACACTGGTGTCCATGGCATGGAGGATAAACACAGATCACATGTACTCACAGTATGTGACATGTTAGGTACCTGTGAGTCGCTAAATATATGTTAACTGTCATGCCACATGGACACTGTGAATGCTTATGTCATATATTAGCATACACATGTGTTACTCATATTTCATATTTTATACAGCAGATTGAGATCTTTGGTCTTCATACATCTTACTAACAATATAATGCTTGAGAGATTGTTAACTATTCTATAGCATATTTGAAACATGAGCTAATGAAGCATCTGCTCACGAAACATCGGGAAGTCAGTACTCTTTAATAACAATCAAATCTAGTTTAGATACGCAAGATTGAAGTGACAGCATTTCAATTATTTCCTATTTCAAGAACATTAGATCCGAACAGAGAACACATTTTTTTTTCAGATGGATTTGAAAATTCACAAGGCTGATATTTGTCATTAGACGGGTTCCAGGAATTCGAAAGCTGAAACACTTAAATATATAACTCTGATTATTAGAGAATTACACTGAAGTTACTAAGCTAGTCTAAAAATCCTCAAACATTGGATCATTCAATAATGAAATTCAGAATACAAAGGAGCCAAGGATGAAAAGCCATGTGTGTTCAGCTTATCTCTGAGACTGAGCTCTGTGGTGAAGCAGGGTGAAGCTGAGGCAGAACATAGGGTGGATTTATGGCTTCAGCTAATTATTTAGGGGAAAGAGAGGTACAGAGCAACGGACTTGCCCTTCATCTTAAGGAACCAAAAGAAAAACAAAATAAGCTGGCCTAAAACAGCAATTGATAAAGAAGATAATTCAATAAAACAAAACTTACAAATAATAGAATTGCCAAGAATCTGAAAAATCGAGAAAATTAATAGACTCCTAATAACACTGACCAGGGAAGGATGAGAACCACAAGCTAGTAATATCAGACATAACAGACAAGGAGGGATCAGTACAGAACCTACAGACAACACAACACTCTCACAAATGGATGCAAATATATCAACAATAATGCTTTAACACTTTGACTAAATTGGTTTAAAATTTGAAAACCAGTCTATTAAAATGGTCAGAGTAATGAAACGAAACAGTTGTAAGATAATCTAGCAATCAAAGTTAAAACATTTGGCAAGATGTCCATTTGTGATTTAAAACATTCAACACACTAGACAGAGATATAAATTTGTTTTTTATCATAAAGTACATTTACAAGAAATTTGTACAGAAATTTCATAGTTTATGATGAGATTTATACATAAAGCCTTCAGCAGCCTATAAAATAATGAAGTAGCAAGTGGATCTAATGAAAATTGTAAGGTATAAGGTCAATATGCAAAACTCAAATGTACTTTTATACAGCATAGTGAAAACTAAAATGGAGACATAGACCATAAAGAACCACTCACCTAAAAATATTGTTTAAAATTTAACACACTGTCTCATAATTACTGTAAGGCTTAGCTCAAGTTGTTCCTTGTCAAGCATTGTGTTACAGCAGTTTGTATTTACCCCCAGGTACAATGAGATGGATAGAAACTACCAGCATGTCAAGTAGAATTCGCAATATCAGCTCGTGGACGTGTCAGTGGGGTTTGTTCCCAAAGAGTCGCTGCACTTGTGAGCAAGGCAGATAGAGCTCCAAGCTTTCCTACATGTGTGTTCCTCTGGCTTACACCAAAGGTCCCTATGGGGGCTGCCCTGCTCCCAAGACCATCCTATGCTTTCCCGTGCAGCCATGAACGGACTCTATTCAAGTGAAGATCCCATCCACACATGACATCATCTGTCCATCTCTCCATTTATCCATTCATCCACCTTATATAATTTTGCTCTTGAACAAGGTTAAACCTCTGGCTTTGTTCTCAACCCAAGTGAGGATTTTACTTCCCTGTCTGTCTTTTTCTGCTGTCTGTGAACATGGTATGAATATACAGGCAGTGGCTCAGAAGTTCCCATGGACGGAATAGTCCTGTGGACATGGGAGTCACAGGCTCCAAGGGGGAACTCTTCCAGAGCCTTCTGGAAAAACTGCTTCTTTTCCGTCACAAAACAGGAGTCAGATGGAAACTCCGCAACTGGCAATCTCAGTGCAGACAGCATGCTCTGCATGCTTTTTATCTGACTTTTATCTCTCCCATATAATATGTTACATTTTGTTAATTCACATATCCTGGAACAAGCACTGTGTACGGCCCCTTGAAGGGGTGGGCAATGGGCATCCATGACTTGCTAATTTTATTGTCATCTTTGTCTAAATACCCTATATTTTCAATCTTTTGTGTGGTCGATAATTATATGATGAACAGAACACTCCCCTCATTTCTCCCATGTGTTCTCTTACACACACCCTTCACATTAATGCTCTAGGCCCCCTAAACAACTTCACCCCAACCTTCACTTAATACATACATGATTTTATGTGACTTATAAAAATCTAGGAACCACAAATGAGAGAAACCATATAATGTCTGTCTTTATGGGACTGGCTTAATTGGTTTGACATGATGATATCAACAGTATTTCCCTGCAAGTGACATAACTTCATCTTCATGGCGGAAAACACTCCATGTGTCTATGCCACGGTGTCCTCCGTGTCTCTGCTGTTGACACCTAACGTGGTTCCATCACTTTGCTCTCACAGAGAATGCCGCGGCGGACACTTGTGTCAGCTAACTTTATGATAGTCTTTTCACAAACCCAACTGCTGTGGCCTCTCCCTCTTCTATATTTAACAACATTGATTGGGCTCTTTTGTGTAAATACCAAGGAGTGGTGGATCAACTTTTTAGTTTTATGAGTTTCCTTAAATTGTGCCGGGTCAGAGTCCTGCCAGCATCCACTGGGGTGCCATCTGAAAGCGTCCCTGTGCTGGAAAGCATACTTTTGAAAGAAAATTCCTATTTGCAACTATCTCTACATTAAATAAATCAGAAGTTCCTGGGTACATGGAAGAAATTCAGATTCTGCCCCGTATAACGCAGTCATCACAGCCTCTGCCTGAGCTCCAACTGTGGAATGTCTACCAGGGTGGCCTCAGTGTCCTCTGAATCATCATAGCCTTGTACTACAAAAGTGACAGAGCTGTTTGATGTAATTGGAAAATCACCGCTGTTTTCATATTAGAATCCCCAGCACAACTCCATTTGAAAACAGTCTACGTCTGCAAGCGTTTTCAGACAAATATTATAGACAAAGAGGCTGCAAATTGGCAAGCCGAGAGTCATCTGGTGACATGTTCCAACAGCTACTTTAGAAAACACACCAATCAGCCTCCTGTCAAGATCAAAGGGTTCAGCACTGTGATCTGACATTGAACTTGGCAGTGACCTGCTTGGAATGAGAAGAGTGACCTCTAACAGGCCCAGGCTTCTTCTATGGCTTCAGGCCTCAGGACCCACTCCCTTCGGCTGAGTGACATTGCCTCTTCTCAGCGTGCACCCGGTGTAGACTTTCGGCATCACTTCCACCATCACGCAGCTCATGCAGGTGGGGTTCACAGGTCAGAGCTGCCTCTCTTTTCTGCTCAGATGCACACTCAGCATCTTCAGCACCACTTCAGGGCCAGGCATCCTGGGCTCTGTGATGCTTGGTGCTCTGTTTATGCCTTCCTGTCACACACTGCATGGGAAAGCAGCCAAAGGTTTTCAGCGAACTCTTTGAGCTCACAGACTGGATTGTGCACCACTGTATGGTGAGGTTAAGAGTGAGTCCTGTGTTTGACACACTATCAAAGACTGTTTTGTGTTTCAGCTGTAACATAGTTCTGTGTACCTCAAAGTATGTATATATTTTTAAAAATCAAAGGAATGAAGATTGTTTAGCCAAACATGAAAGGGGGTGCCCTCATTCACGTTCACAGCTAGGTGACAGACTTGTTAAACACCTGCCCTTCAGCTATGGTTCACCCTTTGGGTGATGCTGTACCTCCCAAGATGTTTGGAAAACTCTGCCCAGACACATCCCATCATGACACAGTGCCTAGAGGTTCAGCAGCCTTCAAGCAAATCAGTGTTTGCTAAGTTTTTAAAAGTCAAAGAAAGGCTCCACCTCTTTCCCAGCAGGCCTTTTTTATTCTTCCTCTCGATACAGGATTCCCAAGCAGAGTGTCCCAGGTATCCAGAGGCAGGGTGACAGTTGTAGTGATGAGGCAAGCAGGCCTGCTTTTCATCCCGCCTGGCTCCCACATGGTGAGCTTTACACCCAAAATAACAACACAAAAATTGTATTCATTTAAACACTGCCTGGCCCATTAGTTCCAGCCTCTTATTGGCTAATTCTCACATCTTGATTAACCCATTTCTAATCATCTGTGTAGCACCACGAGGTGGTGGCTTACCGGGAAGATTCTAAGCTACGTCCATCTCGGGCCAGAGCTTCATGGCATCTGCCTGACTCTGCTTCTTTCTCCCAGCATTCTGTTCAGTCTACTCCACCCACCTAAGGGCTGGCCTATCAAAAGGCCAAGGCAGTTTCTTTATTAACCAATGAAAGTAACACATAAACAGATGACCCTCCTACACCAGACAGCGGTAGATGTGATGAAGTGAGACCAACATATCTGGGACTAGGACCCTGTACTGGTGCAAGGCCACCATAACCTCAGACCAGTGACCACAGCCACACACAAGACTGAACATGACAGATCTTGTAGTCACAAGGAAGAGAGGCAGATACTGGGCAGTTAGGAAGACAAGAAAAAGACAGCTCCAATGGCCTAGTCTGTGTTTCTCAAGTCTAAGAGGTGTTTTAGTACTTTCTTCATTATAGATATATGATGGAGCTGTGCCTATGCGCTTGCGCGTGTGCGTGCGCACGCGCACACACACACACACACACACACACACACACACACACACACACACACACACGGAGCCGTCATACACAATTGGTGAAGAATGGAGACCATAGTCTTCTAATATATGACCTTTGGATACTGTCTATGAAAATAAATGGGGAAACAAGGTGTGGGCACTTAGAGAGAGAGACACACACACAGAGAGACAGAGAGAGAGAAACAGAGAGAGAGAGAGAGAGAGAGAGAGAGAGAGAGAGAGATGACTCTAGAGCTAAGGAGGAAACACCAGGAATGGGAGTCTGAGAAGGCTGTGTGGGTATGCCAGCAGGCTGGGTAACAGCTCTGGAGAAGTCAAAGGGAGGACGATTGTGAGCCCTCAATGAGTGTGAACTGATGAGGTCTACATGGTAAACTTGTTTCCACAGCCTGCAAGGGACAAGATCAAAGAGCAGGGCTCAGACAAGCATGTCTGGTGAAGACAATGTCTGGTGACCGGGGTGGAGATGGGATGCTCATGGAGAGTTCTAGTGAGCACTTCACTGTGTTGCTCCTCCCCTGTTGGTGTGAGTGGAGGCTCCATTTCTCTCATGGCACCCAACCATGAGGACCCTCCTCATGGCCTGGCCACCTCTAAATACCTCAGCTCTCCATATAAGTCCTTGTGAATCTGAAGGACACAGACGTCCAGTAACATATGAGCCTGTGAAGTCCTGGTCCTGTGGACCTTCAGTATCTTCCACAGCTGCCTGATTGTCAAGACAGACAGAATACCTCAGAGGCAGCCCGCATTACAGACACAGAGCCCTCAGCCCGATACCTGCCTATGCTTGTCCTGTGGCTGTCAGCAGAATGTTGAAGCTACAGAAAACCTCTTACCCTCTAGCAGGTGCCTCAGGGTGGGCTTGCTCAGCCAGGCTCCAAGATGAACTCCTGTTGTTTCTGTGAAACACATGACAATCCAGACATCCCTGGATGTGCGAGTTTATACTACCTTATTTGAGAATGCACCCCAATGCATGTGGTGAATTATGTGTCCCCTAGGACTGACAACATGCAAGTGTCAGGGTTTCTCAAGCATGGTGTCTTGTAAGGAGTAGAGACAGGGAAGAAGGCTTGTGCATTTCTGCTCATTTATGACCTGTGCAACACAAATTACAGGGAACTTGGACCTGGCCACTCACCCCTGATCCTGCGGCTCAGAATTTTGGTGTAGATGCAAAGTTCAGGTTGTCCTCAAAGCAAGCTTTAATGTCTCAGTCTGTGCTGTCTTGACCAGAGGGCACTGGAAAAGACAAGTTGAAGGTGTGGAAAGTTTCCAAGGTTTGATGAGTGAGGTGGCACAGAGAAGGTGAAGGTGGTAAACCCTGAACAGGTAGGTGAGTCCTGAGACCAAACCCTCAGCAGCATGGCCGCTCAGACTCCTATTCTGCACCTACTCTAAGAATCCCTTCCAGCCAAGTCCCTCAGTCCCACTAACTGATTAGTGGAGCGATCCTCACTGCAGCATCCTCTTTAAGCAATATGAAGGTGAAACCCACAGGGCTGGACCAATCTCTACACAGCCAGAGCAAGAGCAGATGGTTAGGAGTGACCCTCCAACTCCCCTTTCTTCCTTCCAGGTCAGCTCAGAGGTAACTGGCTTGTATCTGAGCCCAGATAGTGTCTACATTTACTTTGCAAAGGAGCTAGGGGCTGACTGAACCACTGAACCCTTCTGTCTGGAACGAAGACTGTCACTTGAGCACACATTCATTCTTCTGCAGCCATGGACTGGGCATGAGTCTCTTGAGTAGGTTCCTGATGGCCATTCCTGATGAGCCCATTGAGTAGGTTCCCGATGACCACTTCTGATGAGCCCACTGGGTTGGTTCCCGATGACCATTCCTGATGAGCCCACTGGGTTGGTTCCCGATGACCATTCCCGATGAGCCCATGAAAACTGACTTTGCAGCACGGTTCTCCCTAACAGGCCCTGTTCAGACCGCTCTTCCAGATTCATACATTTTAGGTGCCAAGGAGCCACTGGTCACTGCTTGGGACACGTGCATCCTACTTTCCACTGATTACAAATATCAACTATGACAACTCTGTTGCAAGGGGCGAAGGATGCCCTGGTCATCTTCAGGTCCCTAAGGAGATTGTCAGGAAGGAAAAGGATGGTCACTGCCTGTACTTGAGAAGGTGGTGGTGTGACGGTAGATTCCCCACAGAAAACTAGATCTTTTAAACCAACTTTGACAGAGACTTAGTCCACTGTTCCAAGGGTGTGGGGACACAGCAGATGAAATCAGGAGGCTGACCTACCATGCTTCTCTTCCACGCCTTGTCTGCAGTGAGGAGTCTGGGAATTCCTGGTAAAAGACAGCATCAGTAACTTGACTCCAACTCTTTTATTTTAGAACTTTTTGAGAAGACAACTGACTCTAGTTTCTCCGAGTTTAAAATTCTGAATAAAAACTTTATCATAAGGCAAAGGATGAAACACAAGGAAACAAAATTGCTCAGATGACCCCAGGGACAAGGGGATAAAGGCTCTGTTGTTATTTCCCACACATGATTTAAACTGATGAAAAATGTGCATATTAGGTAAGAAATGGTCTCCCTGGACTCTGCCCTGAGGCATTGCACCTGTAACAACAGGCACACCCACACTTCTCTCTACTAACACATCGACCTGGGAAAGGGCTGAGCATAGCATCCTATGGTCTTCTTCCTGGGGCCTGGGTGGTCATCTGTCCTCCACAGTGTCCCACAGACCAGCACTTGGTGCCATTCCTGGCAGCTCTGTCCCATTCAGAAATAGTAGTCCCTGACATCGTGAAATGTACTTTTTATTCTAACCTTGTGACTGGTGGCTTTCAAGTTCCAAAATATGATTTTAGGCTTAATACTCTCAAAGAGTTTGGGAAAGGGATTCATTTTATTCTCCGCCAGAAATATCCTTTTAAGGGCAAAAATGAACAGAGTCCATGGCTGCTACTCATTAACTCTGCTTGATGAAGTAACTATATGCTTGGTAGCAGAGACTGCATGAGTTCACTGTCTCTCAATTAATAGTGACATGATGACAAAATATATTTGCTTGAATGGCAGACACAATGAGAGGCTTGTGGAGGAAACAGAACGCAAGAACTCAGAGTTTCCAGGGCTACAATCTAGCCAGGCTGGGTGAAGCCACATGGATGGTTATCAGAGCTTAGCCCCAGTGCAACCATGACACTCTGCCCACTAATACAGACCTGAAGGCTGTGAGCAATACTCTCAGGAAAGTGCTGGCCTTGGGCTGGCATCCAAGTCAATGACTAGAGAATGACAGTTATGTGGCTGGAAAGATGGTTCAGTAGTTACAAGTGGTAGCTTTGGGTTTGATTTTCAGAACCCACGTGGTGGCTCACACGTGTCCACACCAAGCTGTCCTGCTTGCTTCCTTCTTCCCCCCCAGAGCCTCAGTTTGGCTCCCTGGTGTGGGCTTTGTTCCCATTCTCCTTCTCTTTGTAGAAAAGTTCAGACGTTCACTGTGTTCCCTACAATGCAAGTGTTGAAGCCCTATCCCAAAGTTGCACTTGAGGTGTCCAGTTCCAGGGGATCTGACGTCCTCTCCCGGTCTCTTTGTATGAGGCATGCACACGGTACACATACGCAAAGACAAAACACCTACACACATAAAATAAAATCATTTTTGAAAACAAAATAAAATTTCCCTAATCTTTAGAATGTATAGAATTGGACCTAGGACTCAAGGTACTACCGGGAGTTTGGCCTCTCCCAATGAGATTTTATAAAGCCGAAAGTCAGTTAGGATCAGCTCTGCATGCTGAGATGCTGGAGACAGGTGTGTGGGCACAGCCATCATGGGCAGCGGGGCTCTGACCACCCATCACCTTTCCAGACGAGGGTCCACATCAGCTGCATTTAGCCATGGAAAACAAACTTTCAGAAACTATCGGTCCAGCCTCCCCCTGGGAAGTCTTTTACAGATGCTAAACCCTCTGCCTTACTTACAGATTCCTAACCGTCCCCGCCTTTGCACTAACAAATGGCCTACGTACCCCTTAAACAACACCCTAAAGTGGGAGCTTTCTACTTCCTCTCCGCAAACAGGCAGATTAAAAGGTTTCTATCTGGCCATGCTCCGCATTGTCCATGTCCTGCCTGCATTTCACGGCTATCTGCTTTTCCTTTCACTGGGCAGCTCCACCCCCACCTGCCTGTAATGCCCCTTTTCTCGCTCCTATTCTGTCTATATTTGCTGCGGCTGCTGGTCCTTGCAGTAACTGGCAGAACTGGCTGGATCCGGATCTGAGGCAGCTGTTTGGTGTACCAACCCTCCTGCAGTTGGAGACCCACTCTTCTGCACTCTCCTTTCTGATGGAAAGATTTTCATAACAAAATCTATGGAGAAAGTTCTTTTTCCTTTACTTGAAAATAATTTTTTTCCCTCACATAATATAGCCTTATTATGGTTTCCCCTTCCTGTCCTCCTCCCAGTCTTTCCCCTTCCCTTATGGATCTATCTTCTTTCCGTCTTCATTAGAAAACAAACAGATGGTCTGGAAAGAAGGTTTAACAGTCAACAGCACTACCTGCTCTCCCAGAAGACCGGACTGGGTTCCCAGCACCCACGTGGTGGCTCCAAACCTTCTGTAACTCCAGTCCCAAGCAATCTAGCTCTCTCTTCTGGCCTCCGGAGGCACTTACAACACTCTACACTAAACAAGAAGCTGTCTCCATAGTTGTTCCCATTTCCTGCAGGAGGAGGTTTCTCTGGCCATAGCTGAGCAAGGCACTGATCTATGAGTGCGGCAGAATGTATCGAGGAGTCCTTTTATTGCTACATTCTTTCAGTAGAACAGTAGAAATCCGGTTTGCCCTAGGCCCCTGGCTATCTAGTCTCAGGGAATGGGGGTGGAGCATGAGGAGAGGCCATGTCAGCTAGCCTGCTCTACAGCTGGGGATGAGACTTGGGGGTTAGCTATGGAGGAGAGGGGGGCAAGTGAGGATCTGAAGCTCACCTACCTGTTTCTCTTGCCTGCTTACTTCTCTGACTGGTTTGGCTAGCAGGGTCCCAGGGAATGCCTGCAGTAGGTGGGGGACGGGATGCCAGGATGAGTAGGGAGGAGAGTTGGAGAAGATCTGTGTTATCTGCTGGAGATGCTGGCAGGGAAGAGGAGACAGCAGGTGGTCTTCTAGAGAGATGGGGGTGTGACAGAGAGATGAGGGGGAGGTGGCAATCTGCATTTAACCTACCTGCTTCCCTGGAAGAACGGGGGAGGGGGGCAGGAGTAGGGGTGCTTAGGTGAGAAAAAATAAGAATAGCATTATTGCTAAAGTAATATAATACCACCAAGACCACCCACAGCGCATGTGTGTCCAGAGAGAGGGATCTGAGTCTTCCAAAGTGTAGGTACCCCACCTTTACCCCCTAAAGTTAAATTGTGAGCTACATTCCTTTCTGGATCCTTCATGTTGTTAGCTTGAGGACCACAGGTGACTCCTTTCTTGAGAACAGACCTGAGGACAGTCAGACAGGCACTAGAAGTTTCTGGAGACTTCTTTGGCAGGTGCTCTGCTCTGAGCGTCTGCCCAGTGCTGGACGTTGGAGTGCACATGTCCGGTAGAACTGCAAACAGGTCTCTTCTGGAGAGATGAACAGTACATTTCCTGGCCGTCCCATCCATTAGACTGAGCACAGGATCTTCGCTAGGCCACGGAACAAGTGCAACACACGGAAGTTGAGTCTGCTCTTAACAGCCTGACGAGGGTCCCTTAGCATCTGGAACAAGCCAGGTGTAGACAGGACACAGTCTTGGGAGGTTCTTGGCCACACCCACTTCAAGGATGACCAGGTAGGTCTCCCTTTGAGCCTTGCCAAGCCTTTTCCTAGGTATTCGACCTCCGCTCTGGTCTGGCAGCCGACCAGCTGCTGATGTGGGCACGGACTCCCGAGGATGCTGCGGGCAGACCACCCAGCCTAAGCCTCTGTTCTCTGGCAGGCTCCTGACGCCCCTACAGCAGGCTGTGGACGCAGCGCGTCTCCTACCACGTGCTAACACGTCCTCGGGGCCAGCTCTTATTTCCTTTTTTCAGTCAAGCTTTTCCTTATGTGAAACTAAAACTGGTTTTATTTTTGTTTGCTTTGTTTTGCTTTGCTTTAAGCCAATTTCCTCTTTTTCAAACATCTGTGGAGAGAGAGACTTACTCCTGGAGATTGCTTCATCGCGCAGATTGTCAGGAAAGCGGTGCTGGTCCTGCTCTAATCCCTTCTCTTTCCTACCCAGGTCTTCAGCACCTATGCACAGAGATGTGTTCATTCTGAGCGGGGTTCTGACTGTAGAGTGAGCGGTGAACCTCATGCTTGAAGCACAGACTTCATGTGGGGGCCCTGGATACACACGATGCCCACACAGCGTCCATTAGCATGAGAGACGAGGGGAGCTAATGGGTGTTTGGAGGACCCTGTGAATGTGTGGTTTCTCAGTCATTCTGATCCTGTCTTATAAAAGCCTGAGAGGGGAGGAGTGGCCAGAGCTCTCAGGGAGACCAGCCCTGATGCTTTGCTTTGCTTTTATAGATGTTTTGGTCTTACCCCAGGGGAAACACTCAGCTGTCCCTTTTGGAGTTACTTCAGGGTGTGTGTGGGGGGGGGGCGGTTGGGGATGAGGGTACATTGAATTGGCATTGCTAGGCTGTTGTTTGCGCCAGCAAAGGCAGAGAGCATGGAAAGCCTGCAGGACAATCTCAAGCCATGGCTATGGGGAGGGAGGGAGAGACAGAGAGAGGAGGGAGGAGGGAGATAAAGGGGGAGGGACACACACACACACACACACACACACAGAGGGGAGCAGGGGAGAACAGACATTGATTTGTCCCAGGCAAAGCACACACAGGCTCAATTCCTACAGCTATCTTGGAGGACCAGGGCAGAGAAATGCCCAGGCTGTTTTGGGGAGTCATGCAGTACCACATCTGCAGCCTCTGTTCATCTCCCTGACTATGTGCCCAAGGACTGTGCAGCCCGTAGCCCAGACAAGGCTGACAGTCACTGTGAAATGGGTTGGGCTAGTTTCTACCTTGCAGATCCCCACAGAGCAGGGCGACTCACGGGTGACGTCTGTGAATGCTCAGATCAGCTGGTTGGCACAATAGTCCTTGATGGCAAAGGGGAGCTACAGTCCCTTCCCAGGTCCCACGAGTATCTTGTCAGTGTCTTAGGTTGGGGGACACAGTCTACCTGATTTCTGACCCAGCGCCACGGCTGGCCAGGCCATGTGCTGCTGAGCAATCTGCTCTGAAGCCAGACTTGGCTAGCAATCATGCTATAATAAAAACGCTTCTTTGATGTCCAGTCCCAGCACATAAAATCCCAAAATATGCTTTTACTAAGGTGAATGAGTGGATGGTTTGGGTTAGCACGTGAACAGTTACAAATGTCAGTGGCTTGGGGGATGTAAACTCCGCTGGAAGCTGCACTCAGGCTGGGTCTGGTTTACATTTGTAGACTTGAATATATTAAATATGCTTTATTGAGCTGCCATGCATGAAATTGCATCCTTACGTATCTGGAAAAACAGTGGGTTCTTTCCTTAGACACATGGAATGGTCTTGGAGATGGAGGGAGAGACCTTTTCTCCGTCTCGCTCACAGATGGCCTCACACCCTGGCCAAGCACGAAGCAGGGAGGGAGGAGTTTCTGCTCTGGCCATTCGTTCCCTGAGAACCTCACCTCTTTCACGGTAGGGAAGCCAGTCCTGTATATATTCCAGCGTGATCCCGGTCCAAATGTCATGCTGACAGCATGTGATGGAGGGGATCTTCCCACACAAGTGGGTGCAGTTCTGAGGTCTCTGCAGCTCCAGCAGGGGGGTGCTGTCTCTGTCATCTACCTCCTCTTACATAGGAGCCCATGAAGTATGATAGAAACCAGTGAAGACAGTAACAGCTCGACACCCATCAGCAACGGTACATCCAGCAATAGGGCGTGTACTTTTAGATTTAAGCTACAGAAGACATAGCAGAGCACTTGAGAGAATAAATCATAAACAAGGAAAGCCATCTCTCTGGTATAATTCACTGGATTCCACAGGCATTACCTTCTCTATAACCTCTGCCATTATATCCACATCTGCACACAGGAAGCTGGTGATGTTCGCCTTATCCACAGAGCATCCTATGGTAGACCAGTCCCAGCTCTTTCCAGATATTGTGCCCATTTCTAGATGGAATGAGGATGGGGACCCCTGGTAGAATAGGGGAGGTTAACAGGTGGAGAAGAGCAGACCACCTAGAACAGAGATGATGAGAACTCACAGATGTCACTGCCATTGTCAATAAAGGCTCGACTTCTTCTGGGTCCCTGGAAGCTGGAGAAATGGCAGAAAGTAGGTGAGACTCTAGAAGAGGGTGTTGAAGATGATGTGTGGTGAGCATCCCTTTGGAGGAGAGGGGAGAGTCCCTTGTATACCTGAGTGCACACGTGCATGGATGTGCACACATGTGTGCATGGGTACATATGTTTATGCATGGTTGTGCATGTGTGAATTTGAGCCCACACGTGTGCACTTGTATGCATGCATATGTGCTTGTGTGAATATGTGTGTGTGAGAGACAAAGAATGTTTCTCCTGGTGGTTGCTGAGTTGGTGAACACTGCAGGCCCTTTCTCCACTCCTTGTCCAAAGCCTCAAGTCTAAAGATTTTGTAGAAAACAGACACTCTTTCATGTGATGTTTTTTTTCAGGAAATATTCAGAGTCCATTGGACATCCCCACAGTAAAACCCCTTACAATGAATGGTCCTCAACTTTCCTAATCCTGCAACTCTTTAATACACTTTCTCATGTTGTGGTGACCCCTAACCATAAAATTATTCTAGATGCTAATTCACAACTAATTTTGCTACTGTTAAGAATCTTGATATAAATATCTGACATGCAGAATATCTGATATGTGACTCCGAAGGGGTCATATGACCCACAGGTTGAGAACCACTGTGACAAAGCCTCTCATGGTGATTCACAGCAGCTGGAGGTAGGCATGAATGACTCAGGGAGGGGCCAGCTGGGAGTTCATCCGTGTCCCCTCAAGTGTCACCTGGGATAGGGCAGCAGAAGGTGTCTGCTGAGATCAGATCTGCTGCAGTTCCAGTTAGTTCTCACAGCAGGTGTGAGTAGGCACAGGTGACACCTTGAGCAACTCCAGAACAGCAGGTGTTGTGTTGTTAATCCAGCCGTGAGATCTCAGATCCACCAAGAAGCCCCCTCTGCACCAGGCGGTGGAGTGTGGTGGGATTTTATGAAGGAGACACATTCCGTGCACATTCAGGCATCCATTAAACACGGAGACGGAATGAAAGTTTTTGAAACATAAATTCTCCATTTAAGTGCGAGGAAAACCTGTTGCTTGTGAGAAAGGTGGCCAAGTTCCTAACCACCTGATTCTGTCTTATTCGGGATGTCCTCTCAGGGTCTCTGATCCCAGGTTTCCAAAACCAACACCTACAAAGTGACAGATGACTCTTTGGATCCCTCAGGTCGCATGGCCGCCGTTACATGTGGCGTCATCTGTGTCGTTCATGCCGTCACACGGAAGTGTATGACTGCAGCGAGGTAATTCAGCCTCAGTTTCCTCACACATGGGCCTGGAAATGGGCAAGAACACTTAAACTGTTGGCAGGAGGTTGTTTGTTCGTTCCCAGCTGCCCAGACCTGAGATAATCACAAAAAAAAACTATATTATTTGCAATACTGTTTGACTAGTAGCTTAAGAGTATTTCTAGCTAGCTCTTATCTCCTAAACTAACCCATCTCCATTAATCTGTGCATCACCAAGAGGTCGTGACTTACTGGCAAAGTTCTGGTCGGGGGGAAGGGGGTTCTGTCTCCTGCAGCAGCTACATGGCTTCTCCTGACTCTGCCTACTCTCTCTATATATCTTTTCCAGTCTGGCTATAGTCTGTTAAGCCCTTGGCCAAAACCAGCTTCTTTATTAACCAATTATAAGAAAACATATTCACAGCATACAGAGGGGCATCCCACATAAACTGTTCTTGCAAATGACCAAGTGTTCGATTTCCAGCACCCACATGGGTACTTACAACTGTCCCTAACTCCAATTCCAGGTGTCCAAAAACCCTTTTCTGGCTGGGAAACCACCAGGGACTCAAGCAGTACACATACATATATCCAGACAAAACATCATACACACAGAATATAAAAATAATCAATTAATCTTTAAAAAATCCTTGGCGGACGCCCCGGCCATTTCTCTAGGGAAATACCTTTTTTTCATTTATTGTGAGAGTTGTACTTGAAATTGAACAATCTGGGTTTTCCGCCTGTTTTCAGTGAATCTAAAGAACTTCAAATCTAAATGTTGGAGAATGAAAGAATCAGGGAAAACAGGGTTTCCCTGGTCCTGGGAGTAATAGGAAGAAGCTCAACAGCTATTGCCTGGGCATCCGATGGGAGGGGAGAAGAATTCAGACAGCGGTGGCTAAAATCACTTCTAAACTAATGAGAACTATGCTTCTGTAGCTCTAGGGTGTTTTAAACACTCCAAGAGTGAAACAAAGTACACACAAAAACAGAGAGTGACAGAGAGAGACAGAGAGATAGAGGCAGAGATGGAGACACAAATGGAGGACAGAGAGAGAAGAGCTCTTACCAAGGTCTAACATAATCCAACTAGCAAAACCCAGAAGAAAGACTCTTAATGAGGACCAGGGAGGACTGAGTCTGAGGGACGAGGCTCGGATGGGGTGTGGGGACCAGAAAAACATTCTGGACTGTAGAACAGTAGTCTGCAGTTTGAGACCAGTCATAGCTGAGTAGGCCACCCCATGGGAAGGGCTGGAAGCCCAAGTCCTCTGGCTGTGGTGGCAGAAAGCCACACACAATCCTTGGTTTTCCACTGGGAACTGTCTGGCCAAAGCTGCCCACCAAGATGTAAACGTGATGTAGCAAGTGTATCCTGGGTACAAACCCCAGGTGGGTGGTATTGCTCCATGAGATTGTCCCAGATGGTCCTAGCAGGATGTTATCCCAAACGTACTTCAAGAGATAATGAAGAAGAAACGCTTCTTCTAATAAGCAAAATGGAGATCCAATATCACAGCAAGAGTCCAAAAATAGCCCCAAGAGGAGCCTGTGGAGCTTTGACGGCCTGGGGAAGAGTCTGAAGCCCTTGAGATGGGGAGAGACAGGGTCTACGTCCCTCTCCTAGCAAGACACGTCTTTAAAATGCAGGAGGCTATTTCACACAGAGCAAGGCTCTCCTCACACAGAGGCTAGCACGATCCCAGCCCCAAGATCCGGGGGTGGGGGATGCTGTTCTTCCCCACCCTCATTGATGGAGAGGTGTCTGGAGTGCACAGGTCATTTAATCCTGCAGAGGCATCCCCTGAGACAGAGGGTGTGAATGATGATCAGCAAATGCGGAAAACCCGAACCCTAAAGATTGCCTACACCAGAAAGGAAGGGATAGACAGGTGGGGAAGAGAAAAAACAGCCAGTTGGTATCTTCACCCTCAATCGTATTGAAGTATACAGCACTCAGTCCGCAAAGACCAGCTCTAGAACACATGGGGTGGCCTGCAAGGCAGACATCCCAGCTGAGTCATCAGGGGACAAAGGGGGACAGGGACTGGAGGGGCTGTGAAGAAGCACAGGTGTGAACTTACCAAACTGCACACTTTACCACGGGCTCCAGGCTGGATGTCAATTTCCCATGGTACAGAACTCAGCAGCAAGCTTACTAAACTGTACATTTTAAACATGTGTCATATGTTGTATGTCAGTCACGGCTGAATAAAATACTCAAATAATGGTACGAGAAGAACGCAATGGGACGAGGCCCCCAGGGACTTGTTTTGGGACTGGGGATTCTCCCCCATTCACACCTATGTTGCTGCTAGGGTCCTACATGCTTGGTATATGGCTGGGGTTTTCTGTTTGTTTTGTTTTGCTGCTTATTCATGGGTTGGGGCTATTGGCAGTTGATCGTTTCCCGCAGAAGGAGACTCATTCTTTTTCTGAGGACATGGCCACCGCAGGTTTCCTGTACTCCAGTGAATGCCTCACGCCCACACACTTAAGAGCTTTGTGAGCTATTTTTTTTAAAGGCATGGAGTTGGAACGGAGGTGTTAGGGAGGATAAAGGGGATGTTGGAAGGAAAAATGGTGGTAGATACGATCGTATTTCATTTTAAGCCTGTTTGAAATTTTAAAAATAAGGATTTTTTTAAATGCTCGTGGCTTAAAGAATAACCCAGCAAGACACAGTCTAGCAAAGAAGACTTGAGACAAAAGTGGTTCTGGGGCAGAAGGTTTTAAATGTCATGAAGAGGGAGGCTTAGAATTGAGAGTTGGAAATGAGGTGGGAGTCTCCTCTGAGCACCCAGGACAGAGAGTCAGGAAACTGAGGCACATACTTACAATGCTGGCTGGGACCGAGCCTTTCCCACCCCAGCCCTACACGCCATCCCACAATGCTTCACTCTGAAGCCGGTCCGTTCTCATTGCCACGTCTGAAATTCTCCTCATGCCCTGCTTGTTTCTGACTTGCACTGCTTCCATTTCCTCCATGCACAGAAAAGCAGAATATTCTGTTGGCAAAGGGTTAAAACATCAGGAATGCTGGCTGGGGCCGTGTGCACCATGTTTGCCTGTTCCTCCTGACAACTTTCCCCGTTATTTATGGGAGCCAGGGGACTGCAGCATTCCTTCAGGTCACCTGTGCAACATCTGGCGTTCATTGAGGCAGACGGGCCCATTAATGGAGCTGTAATTTATTCGGCTTCTCTGGCACTGGTTGCAGCGTGCAGGGTTGTCAATATTCCAGGCAGATGTGTGCGCAGGCCAGGCCACCTTCGGGTGCCTGAAAAGCAGCAGTTTTGCAGACGTCGGCTGTGTGACATGGCCTGGATCGATACTCACCACTCGAGAATTGGTAATTTATAATACTTGCATTTTTCTGTTTTTTAATTGTTTTTGTGGGGCGAGGCTGGGAGAGGATCCCAGGACTTTGCACAGGGTAGGCAAATGCAGCCCACCTCCTAATCCTAGATATCCACACTCCACACAGATGCCTTCTTACTGTGGCAGCTTCTCCACAGAGGAAGGCCTGGTCAACAAGCTGCAGAGAGTGCTTTGAATACCCGCAGCCAGGGGAGAGGCCTCTTCAGAGGCCTTCTTGACATTCGTAAAATAGGGTGGAAAGAACACAACCTCTGACAAGATTAAAAACGGATAAGTAAGGCAAGGTGACGCTGCCATGCCCCTGTCAATCAGACCCTGACCCAGGAGAAAAGATTACTGTGCCAAGGGGAAGAGGTGCACTCTGTTCATCTCGGGGCAGGAAATTGCTGAGCGTGGAATGTAGATACTTCAGTTTCTCCAGTGATTGAACAACTCAGGAGTCAAGGCCCCGGGGAGATACTCCACCTTCAGCGCCTCCTGGGAACGCGCACACCTGCCTTTCACTTCTGCTTTGATGACGAAAATAAAAATAGAATTAGACCGAAACCTTTGATGATAATTCCCAAAATGCGGGAAGACATTTCCGGTAATTGCCATGAACTCAAGGCCAAAATCCTGGATATGGCCCGAAGGAGCGAAGAATGCAACGTGACTCTAGAGAAAGGGAGCTCAGGGCTCTAAGAGCAGAGAGAGCTCTCTGGGGAAACTGCTGTACAAGAGCCCTGCCCTACAAATCTGAGTGGTGGGGGAAAATGGAGATGGGGGGGAGGGAGGGAGGGAGAGACAGACAGACAGACAGACAGAGACACAGAGAGGGGATATATATATATATATATATATATATATATATATATATAAAGAGAGAGGGGGGCGGGGAAAGACACAGACAGACAGAGACAGAGAGAGGATACATACATACATATATATATATATATATATATATATAGAGAGAGAGAGAGAGAGAGAGAGAGAGAGAGGGGAGAGACACAGACAGACAGACAGAGACAGAGAGAGAGACAGAGACAGAGAGAGAGAGAGACAGAGAGAGAGAGAGAGAGAGAGAGAGAGAAGAAAAGAAGCGGAATCACAAAGACCCACCAATAGCCTAGGTGCCCATCAGCAGGGGGATGGGTGAGAATACATAGTGCGCTATTATTTAGCTAAGAACAAAGTCATGTTCATTTCAGGAAAACAGAAGGAACTTGTGCTCATCATCTTCAGCTAAGTAGATGAGACTTGGAAAGACACACATCCCACACTTTCTCTGCTTTGCAAAAACTAAGACTTAACAATAATAAAACAGACACCAAAGTAGCAGGGAGACCATTTGGAGAGGGGAGTAGGGTCAGACTGGGTGGGACAAGGTAAGGTAAGGGTGGCAGACTGGCCAAAGTACATGAATGCCCGTGTGAAACATACTGAAGACTGTCTCTGCACAGCTAATATGTGCAACTTGCTTATGCTATTAAACGTTATGACCAAGAATGTGCAAGTGCCCACATTAGCAGCTTGTCTGCTGCCAGGCTGTGGCCAGATGGTGTGAAGAGGGATCCTGCCCTGCCAGGCAGCAACCTCAGAAACACAGCCCTGCTGGGTTCCAGGAACACACTTCTCTGTGGACCGAGGCAGACCAACAAGGATCCAGACCCCTCCACCACTGGACTTGGCCTGAGGGTGCATAACACTTCAAGGGTGGAAAGTACACAAGGCCAGAGGATTAAGTTACCACTGTAGTACACTGCTTCAACTCTCTGGGGGTGGTTTGCATTTTCATTTGGATTTTAAAATGAGATTTTTAAAGGACTGGATGAACTCTTCATTTTTGATGGTTCTCTCAAGGCCATTATTCTGATATTTCTCCAGATGTCTTCACCAAAGTTTTTAAATTGATATTTACTAATCTATAAATTTTTGTCATAACATATATTCGATCATATTCTCCCCCAGGTCCTCAAAGCTCCTCCCTACCTCCCTACCCTGCCATCTTTATATTATTTTTCTCTTTCTCTCAAAAATTCAAACCAGACAAACTAACTTAAAAAAAAAAGTCAAAGGAAATAGAAAAAACAGAACAGAAAGAACTCAACAAAACATGACATCCATTTTATGTTGACTCTTGGTCATGGGATCCGCCTTTCAGTGTGGTTGATACATCTAGTGACAGTATATTGGAAAGAAAATGATTTTCACTTTCCCAGCAGATATCAGCTGCAAATAGCTCTTGGTTGGGGTAGGACTCAGGGTCCACCTCCCCATCTCAGCACTAGGATTTCCCCTGGTGTGAACCTGCATGAGTCCTGTGAGTGTTGTCATAGTCTCTGTGAATATGGGTATCAGTTCTGTTGTATCTGGAAGATGCTGTTTCCTTGGAATGACCATCTTTCTTACTCCTCTGCCACACAGATCTCTGAGCCTTGGGGGGAGGAGTTTGATGAAAACACCCCACTTCCTTCACACTGTTCAGTTGTGGGTCTCTGTGTTAATACCCTTCTACTACAGGAAGCATCTCTGAGGAGGGCTGAGTGGTGCTTTGATTTATGGGTATAGTAATAAGACATTAGGAATCATTTTATTGCTATGCACTTTTAGCAGAATCACAGCATTTGGTTTTCCCCTAGGCCCATAGCCTACCCAGGGTCAGGTTCTGGGCTACTGTGGCAGTTTTGGATATTGAGTCTGTCTCACGGAGTGGCTCTTTTTCTTTTCTTTTCTTTTTTTTTTTAAATATTTTTATTTATTTATTATGTATACAATATTCTTTCTGTGTGTATGTTTGCAGGCCAGAAGAGGGCACCAGCCCTCATTACAGATGGTTGTTAGCCACCATGTGGTTGCTGGGAATTGAACTCAGGGCCTTTGGAAGAGCAGGCAATGCTCTTACCCTCTGAGCCATCTCTCCAGCCCCATCATGGAGTGGCTCTTAAAGCCAATTAAAAAACAGTATTTGGTTACTCCCATAACGTCTGTGCACTATTGCTTCAGCATATCTTACAGGCTTGTATGTTGCTGTTGTGAGTTATAGGGCTTGTAGCTGGGTGATACTGATGATTGATTTTCTCGTCCTGTAGCTCATGAGGTACCTTCCAGCACCATGAAGGCTAGTCAGTAGGGGTGAAGTTTTTTATTTAGTGCCAGCTCAATGTCTCCATGTTCAATGATATAAGTACCATGGAAGTTACAGTACTCTTGTGCTACTCTGGAATCGTGCAGAGTGTAGAACTCATATCCATGCATGTAACATTCAAAAATTAATATTCTGAGTCAGACTTTATTTAATTTGAACCAGCTGTCAGCCTGCACAGCTTTCTCCTATTTTTACATTCATTTTACATTTAACACACCCTGAAATCATTGTAAATAACCACGCTCAAACTTTTCTTCACATATATAACATAATTAATTACCCTGGTCTTGTTTTGTTCCTTGGCGATCACAAATTACATTACATTCAAATTCAACTTAGTGGAAAAGGATGTTAATTTTTCCAAATCCCCTTAGCCCAAGACAGAACACTTGTGTGGGATTAAGTCAAGACTTCATGACCAGTATTCCAGGATTTACAGACAAGCCCTGGCTTGACAGAGATGCTCTTTATAGTTGTCTTTCTCCGCTGCTTGAAGCAAGGGATAGCAGCATAAGATAGCAGAAGCCTTCTCTTTCAGAACGTGTGTCTGGGGACAGTGTACATAGTCACGCTTCCCACAGTGCTGGCTGATGTCATTATGATTGATTTTTCATGGATGTGGACACTTGGCATCTTCCAGTTATAAAAGTTAAATGGCTTATCTCCTGCTTGTGCCTAGTTACTGTGTGTGTGTTAGCATGTGTGTGTGTGCTAGCATGCGTGTGTTAGTGTGCATGTGTATATGAGACAGACTGACAGACAGAGAGGGATCACAGTGTGACAAAGCCTTGACAGATTTATAAAGTTGTCCATCCGTTCCCTCTTGGAGCCATCACTCCTCCTCCTGTCACCCATGAGACTCCTGTGTGATCCTACTAAAGAATGGGCTGCACCCATGAAAGCGGTTTGAGGCTTGAGGTCCCTCCCTGCACAATAACCTAGGCCATAAGCCATCATCAAGGGTTCTGTTCATGACAGGGCTCATGGGAAACTGTTACTGCCCAGGTGAGTGACCGCCCCGAAGGGGCCACCCTTCAGTCAACTGAGAACAAGTGGCTAAAAGCAATGAATTCAGGAGACTCAGTTCTCAGCTTGTTATTAGGGAAGTACAGTAACTGAAGGAAGAGATGGCATTTTTGAAAACTCTAAGAAGGTCCAAGTTGTAATTGTGAGCTCTCTTTAAAGGATGAGAGAGACATTTAAGCTAAGTGGAGGAAAATGTCAGCAACCGACCCATGTCTGAAAGCAGCAGCTTTGGACCAGGTAATGTCCATAGCAAACAGTGATATCGGCAGCTGAAGGCTAGCACTGAGACTGGCCATAAGACCTGACTGAGGCCACCAGTTACAGGGCAAGTGGAATGCCCTTTGCTGGCTCCCATTTCCACCATCTGAGAAGGTTCCAAGAAACCATCTGCTCCAACAGTGAGTGTGAAGACCTCAGGGCCTGGAGGACCACTTCATGTGGGGATGTGGCCTTGAGAAGCCACCTCAGGACACGGAACGCACCCCAGCTGCAACTTCTATTCCTGGCCAGAGGAAAACGAGCAGCTGGCTTTGGGGCTGATTTCCAAAATTTTTGTTGTCAGATGAGCTGGGGACCAGTCCTGTGTGTCAGAGATCATGGTGGGAAGCTTGGTTTCCTCTCAGCATGGGGGCTTGAATTAGACAGAGGGAAACCCAAGAGAAATGCCCAGTTTAAATGAGCATTTAAGACTAGGAACCAGAAGTCTATGATGTGTGACAGGGAACATTCTACCACAACAACAGCAATGACAACCATAAAGCTTTGAGTGTGTGGCTCAAACCCATTCTCAACACAGCCATGGGACTCACCATTGCTCCACTCGTGAGAAATCACAAACCATCTATGAGACTTTTTCTTCTTTAAAGATGCAGTTTCTTGTAGCCTAGGCTAGACTCTGGAACTTACCATGTAGCCAAGGATGACCTTGAACTATTGATCTTTCTGACTCTACCTTAAAAACAATGGGTAAATAAAAATAGTAATAGGGTGCGTTTATGGAATAATTTGAATAAGTAATAGAGATTGCTTAAGCATCATCACCGCTGCACCTGCGGTGTTCCCTAGAAAGCTTAGGCAGCAGCTTTCACAGTTTGTGTTTTGAGTTTTATCTGTTTGTTTTTACTTTAAGGAAAGTAGGGGAGAAATGTATGACTTCTCAGGCATTGTGATTTAAGTTTTGAGCCCTGCTCACCACCAGAATAAAGATGTTGGGCTGCACAATGGGCAAATACAATGTTACGAAGCAGTCAGGCAAGCAAGCAATGGAACCGTCCCAACATCCACGCTCTATGTGGCAGTATTCTTAAGTCTTGCCACATTCAACTCACTGTGAATTTGTGCAGGGGGTACCTCATTGACTTGACAGAGCCATGTGAGAAGAAAACATTTAAAATGGAGAGGCTCTCCACAGAGTTTTAAACTGCTTATATTGCCATTATTTATTTGGTTTTCACAGTTTATTTGTTCATTTATTTTTATTTTATCATATTGAAATACCAAATCCAGACAAGTTGCTAAAGTAGCAAGCTAAGCTCCCAGCCCCCTGTACTTTGAAATGAACAGTCCTTAGTGAAACAAAGTGGCTTATAACTTTAACTACAAATAAAAGTATGAATATAATTAAATGCCTCTGTGTAAACACAGATGTGCAAACATTTGTAAATCCACATGGGATGGGCGTAACTCCAGTGCTGGGAGAGGTGTTTGAATCCTCAGTAATGACTTCATGATGGTGAAGCCACACTGGCACCAGCGTTTGCCCCTGTTTACATGGCACGTGAACCCTCTGCTTAGGACTCAGACTTCTTTGGGTTCTGAACTTCTAATGGTCCTCTGCTCAAACACGGTCACGAATCAGAAGGAATTGTCAAAGTCTCCGGAGATGATAGTGGAAATCATCTCTCTTGATTCCTCGTACACAGGGAGGAATCACTTTTCAGAGGTGGGACAGATCTGCTTTCTGTCTGGGCCTTCCAGAAAAATGGCATGAAGCAAGGATTGAATACTTTCTGTATGATTCTCTTGCTGTTTGTTCTTACTATCAGCTTTTCTTTCCTGGGACACCCCTTTCTGAGCTTGGTAAGGGCTGATGACGATTGGAAGTGTGGCCTTTTAAACATCTGGTGTAAGACAACTCAAAAGAATGGGTGCATCAGCAAATGTGAACCCCAAGGAAAATGAGCACTACTGTGGGGGAGGGAGCCCCAACTGTTCTCATCCTGAGAGGTTCAGCATCTCCATGGTGCTTTAACATATTGCTGCGTTTCTCCTGGATAACAAGCAGCCACCTTCTCCACGATGAGCCAATGGCAGAGAGGAGGAGAACATCTGGTTCTCCTGGGGTGGCCCAGGGCTCCCAGGGAGAACGTGCCAGCAGCTCCATGCTCACAGCTGTGTCTGGTGAACACTCTGATTGTCACAAAGTAGCTAAATATTAGCTATAGCTTTCTGATTTCCACAGTGCAAGTATACAAAGTGTAAATATGTTTTAGTCTTTAAACCAAAGGTTCGGTGTCTCACTGGCTGGTGTCAGGTCACTTGGTCAAGAGGCAGCACTTGGTGAGGCAGCTTCTCACACTAAAGGGAGCGAAGACTTCTAAGAAAAGCATTTAGGAGTTTAACTTACTTAGGTCATTTAAGAATTGACTATATTTTGTAATTTCTTTATTTTGAAGTAGTTCTTATTTTCCTGTAATTTGTTTTTGTCATCATTTACTAAAGTATAGGCCTGTCAGAACTCTCAGATCCTGAGGGGGGGAAATGTATTGTTTGTAGCCTTTCATTGCTCATTCACGACTTTTCTAGAACCATCAATCACCTCCTTAAGGCGGCCCACCCACACCTCCCTCCAGGTTCCTCTATATCCCTGGAAAGACGCTGCTTTTGAAGCCCTGTAAGTCTGCTGAAAACAGACCTCAGTCATGAGGCCCATATCGGCCTGCTCTGGTGGAGACCAGGGCAAGCTTCCTGGGGGAGATGGGCCACTATCCTTTTGAGTCCGTGCTGTCATTTTCTAAGTGGCTGCTTTTCCCCAACCTGTTGGACAGTTTATCAAAGTGGCTCTCCCTCTGGCAAGCCTTTCGAGCACAGTAAGCCTCCATTTTCCTACCTGAGAAGTGAAGGAGTTCTTCAATTTCAGTTCTAAAATTTTTATAATTCGAGAAAAGATGAAATTCTGGGTGAGATACCACTTATAAAGTAAAGTTAAATATTTTATGGGCATGCATTGAAGGCAAAGAGAGATGCATGTACTCCTGGCTTGGTACCTTTTTTTTTTTTTTTTTTTGGTTTTTCGAGACAGGGTTTCTCTGTGGTTTTGGAGCCTGTCCTGGAACTAGCTCTTGTAGACCAGGCTGGTCTCGAACTCACAGAGATCCGCCTGCCTCTGCCTCCCAAGTGCTGGGATTAAAGGCGGGCGCCACCACCGCCCGGCCCTGGCTTGGTACCTTTTACTCTATTGTTTTGACTTTTTGTAGTAAATAAAGGGGCCTGAGTTGCAATCTGTTAAAGTTCTTCTGAGTCCTGATAAATTTCTTTTTAAAAATTTTTAATAGAGACAACCAAGGCAGGGCAAGTTCTCCCTGGGCTCGAAGCTTCCTGCCTGCAGCCCTAACTGGCAGTCACCTCCAGGATCCCAAACATGGTGCAATACTAAGTTGAGTCCCAGCTGGAGGCATGTGTGATTTGATATGAGAGTTTCCAGTTCCCACTTATGCCCCTCAGGAGGGTCCCTCAGCCTGTGCCAAGAAGCTGTGGCCACCTCTTCCCAGAGGGGAGCTTAAGGAATGGCGGGCAAACCTATGCATGCGGGTGGTGTTGTGTATGGGAAGGCCCACGGCATCGGACAGAGGGGCACGGGGGTGGGAGAGAGGAACATAATGTGTCTGAAGAAACGTCTCAAGAAACCTGTTTAAATTCATTCTTGATTGATGCTTGAGAAATCAAGATTCCATTGCCCAGAGCTATGAGCCAATCTAAGGGCTCCTCAGAGCCCACCGTCTGCTGTGGAAGATGAGTCTGAAGATTATAATAACTTACAGATGATTTCAGATCCAGCCGGGTGGGGTCAGCTTCTGAGGCCTAGAATAGAGGGAAGGAGGAAGCAAGGGGAGCAGATGAATGGTCAGTCAGAGGGAGGGAGGCAGCAGTGTGAGGTAACCAATACCTGGGAAAGGCAAAAGAAGCGAAGTCAGCCAAAGGGAGGAATGGTTATGGACACATCAGACATCCACCACGATCTGTTATCACAGGTAAGAACTGTCTAAACGTCAAAGACAAAGATGATCAGGATGCATAACCACAATAAAGACCCAATTGTTTGTTGCCTATGAGAAATCCACTTTCAGGTGGGGCTTACAAAGGTACATGTGGATCACACGTAATGTGATGGAGGAGACACCGTGCGAAAAATTCATCAAAAGTAATTGGAATGAACACATAAACTTCAGACAAAGGACAGAAACGTGAGCTTAGGACCGCTGAGCAATATGGCCAGGCAGAGAGAAGCTCATTTTCCTGCAGGGGTTCTACAGCTTTCTACCCATCCAGGAAAATAATATCAGCTAGAAATTACTGTGTAAAAAGGAGATTTACTTCCAGAGGTGGTGGTTTGTCTGTTAGCATTTGGGTGTCTAAGGACTTGAGGTTTGCCCTGGGCTATACGGTGAGACCATGTCTCAAATGAAAAAGCAAAGAGGCAAAACTTAAACCTGACCTTTGCCCTGCATATCTGCTTGTCTAATTCTGAGAATTTAGGAAATAAATCATCTCCGTGGGGGCAGAGGAGAGCAAACTGTACGTTTGAATCCCTACCTTTCAAGTTCTGCAGGTCCCCAGTTCCCAAATCTGCCCAGTGTTTGGGGTATGGAGGGCCTTGCTTTACTCTCTAGTGTTCTGCAGAACCACTGAGCCCCAGAAGGTGTTTAAGCCCAGGCTTGCAGAACCGATACAATCAATGAAGTCATAGCTAACTGACCCCTCCAGGTGCGTACCATCTGAAAGCAGAGCCTTTAAAAGGCAGGTGGTAGATGGAGTTGTTGGCAGCAGGCCAAAGAATGTGCCCCACCAGCTGAGGAATGGCCCAGCTCTGAACACCCTCTCTTATTACAAGATGCTGGCCACACTGGGGGGAATATGCTGGTCCTATAAACCATAATCACCCAAGGCTCCTCTGTGGATCGGACTAAGACATGAGCTGGATGCCCAGCCAAGGAGTGGCTCCCTGAGAGGAAAGAACTCTGCGAGGAAAGCCCGAGCCAGAGTCGCTGTTAATCTGAAGGGAAGTTGGCTCTCAGCTATGAACTGGGAGCTCGTGTGTGGCTCTGAACCACACCGTTGCGACGGGTTCATCCTCCTGGGTTGGGGACAAGGAACACTGCACGCCTTTAACTGTTGTTCTTTGGTGTTCCTGTGTAGCCCTGTGCCATTGAAAACAAAGTAAAGGACAGAGGGTGTTCTGCTACAGTCCAAGTCGGCACCTTCTGGTATTGTCTAGAACATCTCTGAGACAAACAGCGCTTAGGCACTGCCAAGACCAGTGGAGCCTGAACTTGTCTGTAGAAAATGGGATCCCATCTGATTTTTTTCTCTTAAACATCAAAAGGAATTAACAGATAATATGGCAGGTGTGTGTGTGTGTGTGTGTGTGTGTGTGTGTATGTGTGTGTGTGTGAGAGAAAGAGAGAGACAGAGACAGAGAGAGACAGAGACAGAGAGAGAGAGAAAGAGAGAGAGAGCTAGACAGGCCCTGGACACCCCTTCCTCAGCCTTGCTTGACCATCTCACACAGGCAAGGATCCCCTTTCCCTCAGTTCCAGACAGACACGTTCCTAAATGAACCATCGGTAAAAGCCCAACCGGCCCTGGCGTCTCAACATACGACGTGAAAATTAAGGAAAGATGAAAGTGAAACGGCCACATTTCTCTCCATGTGTGCATCTTCATGAACTCTTATAAAACAAGTACACGCTGAAGGTCTTTTCCGACGGGAGCTGCTATGAAATCTAATAGCAGAGTCAGAAGTTTCCAAGGTCCCCAGCTTATCTGAGCAATTTTTGAAAGACTAGTCCAAACCGTGTCTAAACACAGAGAAGTATACTTGATCGCTCACAAACGTTATTCCAATATTTCTGAGTGTGAATCTCAATGTATAATAAATGAAGCCTTACAGAATCATTCTGAGTTCCTGGCTCAGGTTGATTTGGTCAGCTATTAATGGCTGGGGTAAATGGTGTTTGCGCATACTTTTTGTATGTGTGGAGGCGGTAACCTACATATTTAGGAGTTAGATATATTTAGAAATGACATAAACTTTTGGAGCATTGGCAACAGAAAATCGTGGTGAATTCAACACTGAAATTACATCTACCCCGTGTTTCCCGCGGCATCTGTTTCACATTCAGTGAGAGGGAGACTGAGCAGCAAAGGGGGAAACGGATCGGGGCTCTGGATCTCTACCTGCAGGATGGTGCGGTGGTCTCCTGAAGTGGCCTCTGTTGGCTTTGCTAGAGGGCACAGCTTGGTGCGGGGCAGGGCAGTGCAGTACTATAGATGACCGGCACCACACACTGTCCTGAGTGAAGGGCTTTACAGTCGGAGCTGGGCCTGGCTTCTTCCCATGTTCCTATCGGTCTCCCCTCTGTCCCATCTTATTCGACTGCCTTTGAAACCATCTCAATATTACATGAATTTCTATGCACCCTCATTTTGGTTCAACCCACCTGTACAAAATTCTAGAGCCATCTCTGGATGACCCCAAGGGTCTTTATCTTGTAAAACTTTGGCCTTAGGCCAGATGATGAATCATTTTGCCTCGTGTGTGTGTGTGTGTGTGTGTGTGTGTGTGTGTGTGGTGTTATATACACCATAGACTTACTATTTTGGCAAAGATTTAAAAGATAAATTAAGTACACACAAAGAACTGAGTGCAATTCTTAGCATTCAGAATGGAGGTTTATTACCAAAATGGTCACCTTTATTGCTTTTGTGAAAATGGAGAGAATATTGGTGGAAGGTGGGGGACTCAGTGGTGTTCATCTGGGTCCCTGGGGAGAACCAGTAGACCTGCCCTTCCCTGCTCCCCAAACAAACCCAGTTCTTCCCTGAATTACTTAGCACTTGATGGTACAATCCCTGTGGAGGCCAGCATTGTGGACTCCTGGGTCCCTCCCCAAAGGTGCGCAGCCCCCTCTTCATCCTGGAGCCCAGAAACAAAGACTTCATTCCTGTGCTGTGAAGCTTCCACGAAACTAATGGTGGCCCGCCACTGCTACCTGGGATATTCTGATGTCTTTGACCATGACAGGGGCTTTGGAAGACCCAAGGTACAGAATTGAGGGTGAATGGGCTGTGGAGATTCAGTGGTAACTTCGGAGAACTTTGAATGTTCTTCTGACTCTAACACTGGTCCAGCTTATCACTGGGCACATGACCTGCATCGTCTGGCAGTGTCTTGTCCGTCTATTTCAATTAAGTCCATCTGCCCGTTCCTGCCCTTAGCAGTTTTCTCTCTCATAATCTTACCTGGCTAAATCAAGGCACGGTGTTCTGAGTCAGCAGGATGGAGGGGGACTTCCAGAAGCCCATGTTGTAATGGGAGAATTAGATGAAAATACATAATTAAGATAAGGTTGCTATGCTAAGTGAGAAAATATATGCAAATTACCTTGAAACCAGAGAAGCAAGCCATTTAACTCCAGTTTCAGGGACTCCTTTGCTGTGTGTGACCTTGTGGGAAGCCAGGGTGGGCTGAGCTGCAGCCCTGTGGAGCTAGACTCTGCTTGGTAGGCAGGAAGGAGCCCAGGCAGTCAGAGTGTGCAGCACAAGAGAGTGGGAAGGCTCACGGTCGGGGTCCTGCAGCCCTACTGACTCATCTACAGGCCTGGACACAGTGTGATGTGCAGAGAGAAAAATCCTAGGCACAAAGTAGTTTGGGGAATATGGGGACCAAGGAAAAGTAGTCTCTCTCTGTGTGTGAGATCTGTGCTCTGAGTTCAGTCTTGGAGACACTGGAGAAGTGGGAGAAGCCGCTTTAGGTTTTACCCTGGGAGAGAAGGGAGGGTGTGCAGTTAGTTTTCTTCCATTGCTGGACTCTGACACAGAATGGCAGATAGCAAAGTAAAGTCACTCAATACAGGAATATTAGAATGAATACAGACTAACTGTGGAAAAGTAGGCTGATTCAGGTCTATGACAGCAGAAATATACCTGGCGGTGGGTACAAAGTTATCTAGAAGAATGGTTTCAGCTTCCTAACGAGGAGCTCATGGGCCTGTGAGCGGTAATCGGATGTGTCCATGTTAATTGCAATGACTACATCAAGGTGTGACAGTAATAGTTTATTTCATGAAAACGTGGAGGGGAAAACCTCTCTGGGCGGGAGCCAAGAGCTTAATTCCACAATGTACTTTATTGGCCTCACAGCAACAGCCCTGGACCCTGTTCAGAAGGAAAGCATATAAAGTCAGAGCTTCCAAAACAGAAACCATAAACGCTGGGCTTTGGTTTGCTTGTGTTGCATAGGAAAGGGAGGAGGCACGCCCTGATATAATCTATCCAGTCTCTCCTCATTTTGTGCAAGCCTACTCTCTTGTTCTTAAGCCTATTGTGACTCAAACAGTCCTACCAGCTATAAGAACACAGCCATAAAATACAGGCCAGAGGGTTTGCCATGTGACCAAACATACCCTTGGTGTGTACAGAGACGTAGCAGAGCTCCCATACTGCCTTTTCCTTTAGTGTCTGCCCTCTCCTCCCCTTTAAATCCTTACTTGGGAGTGGATGATGCTAAACATTACTTGCATAGAAGGCATTCATGGGATGCAGGACTTCTTTGCATGCTTTTTTTAAAAAATCTTTTTAAGGTTACTGCAGTGCCTGAATTAGAAACATTAAACTTTTGGTAGTGCTGACTGCTACCACATAGGTGCCGTGAGACCTACTGTGCTTCCGGTGATGCCGTGCCATGAGGAACACATCCTCTGTGAGAGGACACTGCTGGCTGCCCCGCCGGGGTGGAGAAGCAAACTGTATGTGAACAGAGGCTTAAGGTGGGTGGGGGATATGGCTTTTTCACAAAGACGTGATCCTAACCCTTTTCCCGTGCCATTTCACACGTGTCTCACGTCTGTGTCTTCACACAGACTTACTGCACAGCTGAGGAGCTATCAGGCCCCCGATTCAGACTCATTCAGGTCCAAGAGAGGCTGCGGACGGACCTACAGATGTCTGAAGAATAAGCTGCTGTAACTACAGTGGTCATGACCGCCTCACTCCCCTCCAGCATTCTGCTCATCAACCCGTCCTGTCGGGTGGCCCTAGAACCATCTCAAGAGTCTTAAATCCAGTTTAGAGGGCAAAGCCGCTTGCTCATTCATGTGTTAAATGGAGGCGACAAGGTCTGTTTCTGAGGTTTTTCTTCTCTACAGACAAGGAAATTCTATGGGTCTTCCCAGTGAACATCCTCCTACCCACCCTCCTCTCATCAGCCTGCGGTACAGGACCAGTATCACTGCAAATGCTTCCTCCAGACAACGGGGCGGGGTAAGCAACAAGACCAGGCATTACGTCATGGAAAATGCTCACAGCCTGCCTGCCCAATGTGCTCCAACTAAAGCATCCTCTCCTGTCAAGGGTATTTGATCCATAAAACATGAGGAAAACATACATGACACATTTGTGTGTGCAGTCACAGATGTGCCAGATAGAGTGCATGGGTTTGGAATGACTACTGATAAATCACAATTAATGCAGTGATTCTACTTGAATCAGATTTTCTTTCTGTTCCCTCTATAGACAATTACATCAAAAAAAGTTACTTTGTACATGAAAAGATGGTTAAATAATATGCAAAAATTGAGAGATGAATTTGGAACCTTCTAGGGAGCTATGAAATAAAACAAATCACTTGAGTATTTTTATGCTTGAGGTACCTTAGAATGCATACTTTGCTGACATCTGTCTCCATGTTGTGACGAATGCTTGCTTCTTAAATGAACTTTCTGTGTGCTCCCTAGTGTTGAAGTAGGTGTTAGACCCACCCTACCTTGAGCGCAGAGAAGAATCAGCTGAGATGTGTTAAGGGCTCAGATCACACGCTACATTTGGCTGTTGAATGCACGGTGTATTGATACTTTTGAAGCCCTTTGGGGGATGAAGAAGAAACAGTTTTACAACTTGTAGCACGTCCTCTTTTTAGGTGAACCAGCGCCCCCTGGCGTTACCACTCTTCTGAGAGGCCACAGATGAGCCAGGCCAGGGACTCCTTCAGCATTTGGGGGAGTCCTGAGGTTAAAGGCAAGCAAACACTACCAGACAAGGGGGCGATGCTTTCTTTATTTGTGGGAGGAGCTGGAATCCTGGGGCCTGTCTTCCTGTCCTCATACCCTCAGTTCCCTCTGTCCCTCTTCTGTCTTAGGGGACTCCCATCCCAGCCCCTGTTGGAACCGTGGAACAGGCATCTGAAGCTCTCATCAGGTTGGGAGGAGATAGAGAGAGCCAGAAGCAGGTCCTAAGGACCCAGCAGGAGTCCACCTGGACACTGCTTGGTAACTGGCAGTATCGGGATAGGGGGCAAATCTCTGTCCACTTTCCTGTGTATAGACCCAGTGTCATATACTCATCCCCCTAACCCAAACAGGTCATCCTTCAGAGACTTAGGGCACCATGGGCCTGTGGACCCAAGGAAGAGGAGTTTCAGTTAGATATGGGTCTCTCACTTGTTTCCTCCAATTGCAAGGGTTTAGCAGAATAACTTACTGTGTGTGTGTGTGTGTGTGTGTGTGTGTGTGTGTGTGTGTATTGAGACAGTGTCTCATGTTGTAGTTTATAGTCAAAGCTAGCCTGGAACTCACAGCGTAAACCAGGCTGGCCTTGAAATGGTGGCACACCAACCTCAGCTTCTCAAGCACTGGGGATACAGTCGTGACCCACCATGTTTGGAGTTTTCAGTGAGTCTTAATGTGTTTTCATCTGCACTGTTAAAATGAGGTATAAAATGGCGCCTTCCTGAGAGACTATAGAGCTGGCCCCACAGAGGCTTGTGGAGCGCCCGCCTGTTTGGCTGCCAGAGCCAGATGGCTTTCTTTCTCCTCTGTACCCTCAGGACAGGCCCCCACCATGCCAGGGCGGGTATATCTCCGCATAGGGCCAAGCTGTCACACAGACGGTGGTCCAGGGGCATTCATTCCAGAGGGTCCATTCTCTCCACGCTGAGGCAATGCATGGGAACTACTTCTGGAGTCCCAGCTCAAGGGCTGGGCACACATCATTCATGCTGTTTGTGGTGATGTGTGGCCATCTCAGGACATCTGTAATGACCCTTGTCTCCTCTCAGGGGACAGTGCAACTCCATCTTCCAGCTCAGGAATAAAGAGCTCACTGCTGGTGGCTCTGACCCTTTCCCAGCAGCTAAGCAGCCAGGCTTCTACTCCATTAGGCAGAGATTAATAACCATCTGTTTATGTCTCATCTGTGGCTGTGGGACACGGTGGCAGTCAGTCACCTGTGACCGCAGTGTCTGAAGAACAACAGTGCTGTTCAAGCTGCCTACCTGATTTATCGCTTGGAGGGGTGGGAGGAGAAGGGGTTACCACAAATAGAAAAGGTGCTTCTCCGGGCGTTATTTATGGCTCTCACAGGGCCTGACCCCATGGCGTGGCAGCAGATTCCAGTAAGTGGACCTTGTGATCAAGGAGACCTCCTCCCTAGGTGGTGGCCATGGATGTAGGCTGTGGGCAGAGGTAGCCCTGGTGCTGGCCAGGGACAGGCTAACAGTGGCTGGCAGAGCTGGGCTCTTCCACACTGACCACAGGCTGGCCACTCAGGCCTTGCCTGACAGGGTTTACACTCTGTGGGTGCCCACTGACAAGATGGTACCCCTCCTTCCTATACCCACCACAGGGCTGCTGAGCAACGTGAGGTTAAAGACTTGTCTTGTTTGGTTGTATCTAGTTGAAGGTGTTAAGGACAATAAGAAATCTGCTGTGATAGATGCTAAAACATTCAGGGACCCACCTGGCTCAGCGTCAGGGACCTAGCTTCTGGGACGGACTTCCAGCAGAGGGAGTTCTGTCCCTGCCTGAGGCCATTGCTCTTTTCCACCTTTCTTTCATCAGTTCCAAAAGCAAGTCAGAGCATGTGACACGCCACCTACCATTTCCCAGCAAGTGAGAATGGAGAAATACCCTAATAGCAACGTGGCTTTCTTGCTAGTGACTTTTCTCCTTCAGAGCGCGGGCCTTTTTTCTGCACCCCACAGGCAGCCCTGAGGTGAGAAAGGCTGATTTAGGAGCCGGGTAGGGCTTGCTAATATTTGGAAACCGCTTTGTGTCCACTTGGCTCGGCCCTTCAGGCGCAGGTTGGTGCCTGTCAGCAAGAGTTATCACAGGCGGCTTCCGCAGGCAGCTGGTCAGAGCAAACAGAGCACAAGGCAAGGCTGTGTCCACAGGCTCGAGGGAAACACACTAGAACACCGTCCTTTTGTTCCATTACCTGGCTATGGGTCCTATTTAATTTCTCCTAAAAAGAAATCTATGAAAGCAAGGTTCAGCACGCACAGGAACACACTTGAAGCAAGAGGAGCCCCAAAGTACCAGTTGCAGCCGCGGAAGGGGGTTCTTCTGCTTCCTGGGGCCAGCGAGACCTCAGCCTCCCCATGGTGCCAGCTCATGGCTGTTTTAGACTCCGCCACCTCAGAGGGTGCAGGAGCACTCAGCACAGGCTCTTCCCATGGGGCGGGGGTAAGGCCAGGCTCTCAGCCCGCAGGGAGGAAGCTTGCTCTCCAGGGAAACTTCTCTGAGAAGGCGGGTGGGGTTGGGTTTTGTGTTTAGTTCTGTTTTGTTTTGGGGAGTGAACAGGGTGAGAGAAATACATTTGGTCATCAGATTCCCACCCCGAATGTGAGAGCAATGTGTGTCCATCGCCGCTGTAGCTGAGAGGTGGACTCGGAAGCGCGTGCTCAGAGCCTCATCCCGGCATCGGCACTGTGTGGACAATTGAAAAGGGGCCTGCAGAACTTCTTCCTCCCAGTGGAGACTTAAGTGAGTGGTACCAGGTGTGGAAAGGAGTGCGCCTGAATTCAGCTCGAGAAAAATTGGGTACCCCTGCCTCAAGCGTGGCAGGCTCATTATTCATCGCCTGGCCTGTTGTCTCGAGGAGGAACCTCCGCGTCATGCCCACCTCTCCTGGTTCCTCCGGGAGGGGCCTCTGCATTATGTCCTTAAACATCCACCACACACCGCCTCAACCGTGTTTGTGAAAGCTGCAGTTTGAAAAATGAGCCTCCCAACAGAATGTGATCCCGTGACTCCAGGATATTTTTAATGAGTGATCCCCAGGACTGTGGAGTCTAGGCCTGCTCCCTGGGGGATCTGTTATCGCAGAGACTGGAAACTAATACACACCCGAAAACGTTCCCCAGCCACCGGGCGGCAGACCACAGGCCAAACCCCTTTCTTCAGTGTTCTTTCAGCCTCTGAGGGTCTCCGCATCGACTAGGGTTTCCCATGATGGAAATGGTGCCGTTTCCTTCTTCACGGGGGACAGAGCAGAGATCTGGGATCCATGTTCTAATCCAGAATTAGTGAGGAGAAAAGCTGGGAACCATACTGAGGCTCTAGGATCCTGGAACCCAGAGGTAAACATTTTCCAGGGTGAGACTCTGAGCTTAGACTGTGTCTAGGACCGAGGACTCAAATGTACCTAATATGAGGAAAGGTTTCACTGGTCCTCCGTACTTAAACAGAAACCAAAGCCCCGTTCTGAGGCTGCAAACAGTCCCCAAGGCGGTCCTCAGGACTGGCTTCATGCCTTTCGTCTGACCTGACCACACAGGTATTTTCAGCTTCCAATGTTCTATTTCAAATCTTATTTGTCAACAAGTACGAGTTGTTTAAACACATGCCTCTAAACTTAGCGGCTTTCTTTCTTTCATGGCAGAAATAAGAGGAAAAAAATGCTTTGAGAATGCTTCAGAGCAAAATCTGTGGTTTGATTTTTCTATTTTTATAAAGGTTTATTTCAGCGAGACAGAAGTTGGCTGTATGTGTTACGAATGTGTCAGATTCACTGAGAATAGCAATTGTTAGGCTGTGGTCTAGACTTGACGTATGTCAGCAGCCCTGGGATTATTCCAAGTCTTCTGCTCCACCCCTGAGCCTGGATCTGGGGTAGATGGTCCTGGGGTGGACAGTCCTTCAAACCAGCAGCTTGGTGTAGCTAAGTTTATCCCAGCCACACAGGAACATTCCACTATGCACGGCTTATCAGATATTGATAAATATCGACCACATACTAAATTGTATAATGCAAAGCTGGCTTGCTGAAAAGCAAAGGTCATTTTCTGTCACTCAGCAGACCTGAACGCCAGTGGAAACACAAAAGGCTAACACTGAGGGCAAGGAAAATGAGGCCAGGGCTCCCAGGGCTGGCTGGGCTGGGAAACCATCCTATTCATCCTATTCCATACACCTAGAAACTCTTAAGCAGAAGACTGGGGGCTGACAGAGGATGAATCTGTTTTCTTTGTATTTTTTTTTTGTTCTGTTTGCTCTTTGATTGTTAGAGCCCAGAGCTAATTAGTGGAATCTTGAGAGCCCTTCTGAAACATAGTTTAAGAACCTGGACATTAATGGGGTCTGGTCTCAGACACGAGCTTCAAGCAGTCTTTGTTCAAGGAGAATGCCTGCCACCTACTGGCAGAGTCCTGAACTTCTCCAGCAAGCTCTAATCCATCTCTTTCACTGAACTGGCCCTCAGCCAGCTCTCCAGAGCAGGGTATGTGCAGATGGAAAACGAGAAATTCCCCTGGCCTCTACAGCCCAGAGGGGATATCTGAGAGGCCAGTGGGCTTGATGGTGTCCCAGATGCTTCGGGAGCTTTTTGCAGGGCCTATAGGAGGTAAGAAGGGGGAAGATTCTACAACATTAAGTTTTGGAAAAAAGTCTCGCTCCTCAGAAGGGTTTTACGGTGGTTGGGGTGGTTGGAGAGATTTCCCAAGCCCTGCCTAAACCCCACAAACCTTCACTTCAGTCTTGCTCCAGGAGTCCAGTCTTGAAGGCACAGAGTATAGTCAGCAGCCTTCGGCTTTGTAGGAGGCATCCTTGGCCTCTGGCTCTTACTGAGACAAGGTCTGACTCCCCAGGAAGTCTTGTATTCAAATTATGCTCTCTCAGGAGCCCCACTAGGCCCAGCAGGGATGGTGCAAAAAGTCAGTAGATGCTGAGCCCTGCTGGCGTGTGCCCTCCGCTCCCACACAGCGCAGGTGCCTGAGCGTTGGGCGCATCTCAGGCCCCGCTGCCCTGGAGCCGGTGCCAAGCTGAAGAATAGAGGATTTGTGTGAAGAAAAAACATGAGAGGTGGGCTTTGCTAGCTTTGCAAGAAAGGGGATGCCCATCTCGTGGACCTACTATGTCCTGTGCTGGTCTTGTCTGTGCTGTTCTAACTGCTGCCTGCTGTGTCCTCCTTAACTCCTCTTAGCGGAAGAGAGAGCCCTGGGGAAATAAACCACATCACAACAGCATTACCAGCACTACCTTAGAAGTACAGCCCTAAGGAAGGCCCACCTAAGAAACGCCACCACCTTAGCCCTCCCAGCTCTCCCTGGAAACAGCGTACAGTGTCTGCAGGGTGTTGGTCTGTGCAGCACAGCAGGATGGATACCAAAGGCCCAGACACCCTCACGGAGCTATGAGAACCCTAGACGGAGCTGCAGAACCTCCTTCAGGGTAGAGCACTGTTGCGGCACAACTCAGAGGTCCGCTGAGGACCTTCTCCCAACCTGGGAACCAACACAGACTGCAGGCTGAGCTCCGAGAGGCAGAGAAGCCAGCAGCTGGCTGCAGGAGATCTATGCTGGCCTGACCTGTCTTTAACCGCTATTGTGTGGCCTTTCTAAGCCCCAGATGGCTGCATGCCTCACTTCCCTTGGGTCAAACAAGAGTTCCGACGACAACAGTTGGAGCTGTAAATGGAATTGAAGATCGATATCTTGGTCACTTATTATTTTATCACTTTAGTGTGGTACCAAGACTTTTCTAAAGTGGGTGTGGCTGCCCCGCTGGAGCTGGGCTTTTGTTGGGGAATCCCTTCCCAGGGCGTTCCTTCAGGCCTGAGACGGGAGTCAGGACATGTGACTTTGCCCTGCCGTGTGCTTCACATGAACCCTGTGAAGTATGCCTCCCTGCTTCCTGCTCAAGAAGAACCTCTTTCTTAGCAGTTTACGTTCGGTGGGCCCTCTCAATGTCCGCTCTCCAACATTTCCTGCCCATGCCTATGATGGTGCACTGACATTTACTTTCATTCTATTTCCCTGTCATGTGACTATTCAGGCTCATTATGACGTTGGAGCACGCCGTCTGCAGAGCCACCTGCCACCCTGTAATCCATTGCTCCTCTGGCCATGCTTGTCATAAATAACTTTGCCTCTGTAGACGGAGGCTCTCTGTTCATGTCCTGGCTGCCCAGACCTAAAATAATCGCACAGAAATTGTAGTAACTGCAACACTGCTTGGCCTATTAGCTTGGGATTCTTACTAACTAACTCTTACATCTTAAATCAACCCATTTCTATTGTTCTATGTGTTACCACAAGACTGTAGCTTACTGGTAAGGTTCCGGCGTCTGTCTCCTTCGACAGCTCATGGCGTCTCTCTGACTCTGCCTTCTTTTCTGCTCTATCTCTGCTTGGAATTCCACCTTGCTCTAGTCTGTCCTGTCGTAGGCCCAAGCAGCTTCTTTATTTATTAACCAATAAAAGCAACACATATCCAGAAGGATTCCCACACCAGCCCTCTAGTCTAGTGAGCCTCACTTGTTCCACACACAGGAATCAGGCTAACATTCCCCAGGAGCCTGGCTGCTTTCTTGCCCCTGATCTCAACTTTCAGTGTAATTACTGAGGACACACCAGTCAGGGTTGATTGGTACCTCCTACAGAGACGCACCTATCAGGGTTAATTGGCACCTCCTACAGGGACGCACCCGTCAGGGTTGATTCGCACCTCCTCTAGAGCGACACTGATCAGGGTTGATTGGCACCTCCTCTAGAGTGGCACCCATCAGGGTTGATTGGCACCTCCTACAGAGACTCACCCGTCAGGGTTGATTGGCACCTCCTCTAGAGTGGCACCCGTCAGGGTTGATTGGCACCTCCTATAGAGTGGCACCGATCAGGGTTGATTGGCACATCCTCTAGAGTGGCACCCGTCAGGGTTGATTGGCACCTCCTCTAGAGTGGCACCGTGTAACAGTCATACTGACGCTGCCACACTGTAGAGTCAGAACCTCTTAGATGGGTTTATTTCAGCAACACTCACTGGGGGTTGCCACCCAGCTGTGCCTGTATTATCTCTGTGGGACAGTGGCTGGAGTCACGTAATCCATAGTACCACGCTGCTGTTTTTCTCTGTGTAGCCGTAGCCCATCCATGACTACACTAAGCCTCACGCTGGATTTCTTACAATAATGTTTCCAGAGAGAGATCATCTCTAAGAGTTCTGACGTCCTTTACCTCCCAAACCCAAGTGCATGCATTTCTGCTTCCTGAATTTAAATATACCTCCTTCGTTCCCACGGTTCCCTTAAACTCTGCTTTTCTTTCTGCCTGTTTTGGTTGTTTTAGGTGACTTTCTCATTGACTACGGGAACTTTGGGGTACAAAGGAAGCATTTGGATACACTATTCCAAAGCCCTGAGCATTTTAAGGAGGGAGACTTCGCTGGCACTTTATGTTGTTTTCCTGATTATTTATTGCATCACCTGCTGTCTTAGAATCTATTTCCTGAGATAAATTACCATGATGAGAAAAGCAAATTGGGGAGGAGAGGGTTTATTTGACTCATTCTTCCACGTCACTCTTCATCACTGAAGGGAGTCAGGACAGACTCAAACAGGGTAGGAACGTGAAGGCAGGAGCTGGTGCAGAAACCATGGAGGGGTGCTGCTTACTGGCTTGCTCCCCATGGCTCGCTCAGCCTGCTTTCCAATAGAACCCAGGACCACCAGCCCAGGGATGGCACCGTCCGCAATGGGCTGGGCTCTCCCCCATCAATCACTAATTAAGAGAATGTCCCGCAGGTTTGCCTACAGCCTGATCTTACAGAGACATTTTCTCAATTGAGGTTACCTCCCCTCAAATGACTATAGCTTGTGTGGTATCAGGGTTACCAGAGAAATTTGTAAGGAAAATGCCATTCATCATTTAAAGACCAGATATTTTAATCTAATGAACTTTAATAACAAATCTCAGCCGCTTACCCCTTTGTGGTGTAATACCCAACTATGACCATCAGAGGGCGCCTGAGACTGGCCTTTAGTATTTAGGGTCTCCCAAACCAGAAGTGGCCTTTCTAGCCATTTTAGTTTGCATTTGTTTTTATCCGTAGTGTGGGCCTTTATGTAGTAGTAGGAGCGGCAGGGCTGCGTCCCCAGCAACTCGGCTGCCTCGCTAGCTTATGCCCAAAAATAACAACACACATTGTATTCATTTAAACACTGCTTGGCCCATTAGCTCTAGCCCTCACTGGCTAATTCTGATATCCCGATCAACCCATTTCTAATAAACTGTGTAGCACCGGTCTTACAGGGAAAGATTCAGCATGTCTGACCTGGCGGCTTGATTCATCGTGTGCATCTACCCAGGAGAAGGTAGCATGGCCTCTCTGAGCTCACTTCCTCTTCCTCCCAGCATTCTGTTCTGTTTACTCCTCCCACATATGTTTTAACCTATGAGACCAAGCAGTTTCTTTATTACTTAATCAATGGCCTTCCTCCATCACCTTTATACTTAAGAAGTTTATAAACTTTACAAATGCTAATAAGGAATCATGTGAGTGTACTTTATATAAGTTTAAGAAAATATTCAGACTCCCACATGCCTGGGCAGAGCTCATCTGACTTCTGATTGGGCACCTGTGCGCCTGTGGCACGCACCGCCTCCACGTGTCTTCTGTGGGCCCTAGACACTGAGAATGAGCACTTGAGAGCACGTACAAGTGTACAACTTGCACATATCTGTGTGTTCTCTGGATATTGACAATGTGCACGTGTGTGTGTGAACATACAGCCTGCATGGCTTGTCTGCATGTGTTCTAGACCAATGAGCCTACAGCCCACCCACTGAGGAGAGGGGCTGACTGTGAGCAATGCCTGTGTCTCCTCTGCCTGCCAGGCTCTGAGCCATGACTCTCTTTTCCTTAGTGGTATTAATCTACCCCATCTTACTCCCACTTACCCTCTAGGTACTTTCTGGTTTATGACCCCTGACTGTGCAATACAGGCAGGTGGAGCTTCTCCTGCAGGTCTGCATTTCCTACTCCTGCAGCCATAGATGAGAATTCTGTTACATACTGCTCTGTACCGTATGTCTGAACTTTTCAGTGCCTCTCTGGCATCTACCTGGTGTAATCCCTACACCTACATTCCTTCTCCTTTTCCTCTCTCTCCCTGGAAATCCCGCCCATCTTTTCCTGCTTAGCCATTGGCCATTCAGCTCTTTAGTAAACCAATCAGAAGGCGCCTTGGCAAAGACACATCTTCACAGTGTCCACAGATATTCTGCAACATCCCAGACCTTCGGTTTTAGAGAAGCTTCCCCCACCCCGTCAGAAGCTTTGTCTATTGCTGTGGAATTTGTGTTTGGGCTGACCAGCTCTAATGCTCACAGAGGGGAACCACTTCGAGTGGTTTCAAAATTAATGTATCCAAACACGGATTAAAATTGAACTAGGCAATACGCCCATCCATAATGAGAGGGTGAGTTCATCACAGGCTCTGTAGAGGAACAAGATCATTATAAGAAAATGCCCATCCAAGCCCACAATCCATCAGACTCGGATTTTGGTCACAAAGACAAAGTTTAATTCCTCCAAGTGACCACTGTCCCATGTACTCATCCACTTAAAAATACTCAACAGCTGGGGCTGGAGCAGAGAAGAGCATTTGCTGCTCTTGGAGAAGATCTGGGTTAGTTCCCAGTACCTTCATGGTGGCTCACAGCTACCTATAACTCCAGTTCCATGGGATTCCACATCATTTTCTGACCTCCTCGGGTTCCAGGCATGCCTGTGGTGCCCATACACACATGCAGGTAACACACTCATACACACAGAATAGAATTTCAAAATAAAAGAAAGAAAGAAAGAAAAGAAAGAAATTGCCAACTATGTGGATAGTTGAGAGTCTGGTAAAGAAGTGTGTTTATAATTACCTGCCAGGGTCAGCAGTGGGTAGACCTATGTCATGCCTTGTCTGACCCCCTCCCTCTTTGGTATGTCTGGGTGTTTCTTCCCCTCTACCCCAGCTTTAATTTGTCAGGTACTGTGCTGAATGATGGCCTCAAAAATAAGCGGTTCTCTTCTGGTAGGATTCAGGTAAGAACCTTGAGATGAGGTAATCCCCAGGTGCCTTCGTGGGCCCTGAATTCCATTTGTTCATGAGATGGAAGAGGAGACCACACTCAGACACAACAAGGGTGTGAAGATGAAGACCACAGACCAGGAACCTCAAGGAAGAGCTGCCGTGGGAAGGTTTGGGGGGGAAGGAGGTTTTCCCTAGATCTCAGAGCCTTTGTACCCATGCTGTGGCCTTGATCCTCCACTTCAAAACTCTGAGACACTGACCTAGGGCCCTATATGACAACCACCTACCACTCGGGGCTGGGGAACCTCCATCATACAGCAGATCCAGATGGTTCTGGTCCACGGGTCACACTGGCAGAAGCTAATCTGGGACACTTCGTCACTGTCCTGGTGGCTGTGTCCAATAGGAGAGGAAGGTTAGTCTTGGGAAGGTGAGGGAGAGTCATTCCATCTTCTCAGCTGTTCTGTCTGGTAACAGTTACCTCATTGTCCTGTCTGGTAACAGTTGCTACCTCATTGTCCTTGGAAAAGTCTAGACGTGAACTGGCTGGCATTGCATTCTTCATGCTTCTGACCATTGGGATTTGCAACCGAGTATCACTTTGAGTGACAGTCACTGGCCTTCCAAAGGAAGGAGAGAGACCCCAAACACTCTCATGTGTAAGTTCACAGTGCTGCAGCTCTCTGTCTTGTCCACTTGGAACTCAGTGTGTGTAAGCCTGGGACCCGCACACCGCTCAGGAGGACTGTGCTCTTTTCTCTCCACCAAAGGGTTTTCTGAAGCTTTAGCCATTATTCTGATGTTCTGATTTTAAGTAAACACAGTACCATCACACAGTCTCCCACATAAATACACATTTCTATTAAAGACTGAACCTAGATAAAACTCTGAAGGTCAGCAGGGGGTGGCTAGTGTAGGTGAGGGCATCGGGCCTGGCAGAGAAGGTGTCTCTACGGACAACCCTGGAGACCAGCAGGAGGTGGCTAATATAGGTGAGGGCATCGGGCCTGGCAGAGAAGGTGTCTCTACGGACAACCCTGGAGGCCAGCCGGAGGTGGCTAGTGTAGGTGAGGGCATCGGGCCTGGCAGAGAAGGTGTCTCTACGGACAACCCTGGAGGCCACACTGAGGAGTGGTTTTGAGAATTTCTTTGGACCCTAGCTGGATTGTATTAGTATTTGAATTTCTTCTGCTTCCCGAGACATCAGACTTGGTTTGGGAAATGCATGCAAGTGTTTTTATTTAATTCTCAACGTTGTAACAATGACGCCCCTGGAAAACGGATCCTCAGAAGAGAATGTGGGAAGGGAGCGAGCTGATGGGGACAGGAGCTGAACTCTAAGGCTGGGCAGGATAATCTCTCTTCACTGAGGTTACACAAACCATTTCACACGGAAACACCTAACCAAGGGCACCTAGTGACAAGCTGGCACACTTTCATTTTGTTGAGGACACTTTGTGCGCACAGTGGTTCAAAGGTCAGCAGAACCAGGATCCCAAAGAGCTGGAAGCACTATTTTACCCAAGGACTTTAGGATACTGGTTTATCTGTCCTGTCTCTGGTGTTGGAAGCGAGTGAGGGCTGAGGGTCATGTTACACATGGAGGACCCCGGAAGAAGTTGGTGTGTTGATAGACATCTGACGCCAGCCTAGGCTGCATATCATAATGCTGTTCTCAGATAAAGTCATGAGGCAAGGAGAGATAAAAACCAGCCCTCTATCACTTTCCGTGGTGACCATAACTATGTACATCTCAGGCCCGCTTCCTGGAACTCTCTGTCTGAATGCTTTCTACCACACAGTGTCTCTCATTTCCAGCTTCTCCTGTCTTGTTATGGCAAATTGTTTTCATTGCCAACCTACTTGCATTTTCTATACAGCAATGGCCAGCACCCATTCTCCCTCGTATCCCAGGCCATTCTGGGTCTGTCTGGTGTGTGAGAGACCAGACCAGTGGCTAATAGCTAATGTCATCTTCCACTGAACAGAAACCCTCCATTTTAATGCATCAATTAATTAATAGTTGTTTGCTCTTTGGTACATTGTGAACAAAACCTTCGCACCCATCCTACAGGAGAACCTCATCATTTCCTAATGCCTTGTCTTCCCGTCTGCAGGGCTTCCTAATAAGCCAGTATCCCCAGGGAATGTACCAACAACACATTGCCAGGCATGAAGATGGTGCCCACTTTAAAGAAACAACCTTTGGCTTCATGTGACAAATTCAGAGGGGAAATAAGGGAAATTATCTGTGGACCCGTCATGTGAACACCAGCCACGTCCTTGGGCATTCTTTCTCTCCTCCTAAGATGGGCCACTCCTGCAGTTCCGAGCCGCGAAGCTTGCTTCTGTGACCTGCCTGTGACTGCGTTCAGGACAAGAATGACACGTTCCGCTTTAGTTTGCAGTCTTGCAGGGAGCCAGCTCATACCACCTGGACTCACATTTTTTGAAGATGTGATCTTTGCTTTTCTCTCTAAGGCTGGCTTAAGTCCTCCTCAGAGCTTAAGACTCCCAGTGGATCCTTACCTTTGATGTCTGAACACTCAGAATATTTGGGCTCCTTTTTTCTGCAATAATCCATCACATTCCTTGCAAGTGAGGGGCCGTCTGCGAGGCTCCAGGAGCTCCTCCTGAGGATGCAGATGTACATAGACTTTCTATTAACATCCTAGCTGAAGCATTCATGGTCTACAAAAGGTAAATAAGCAAAAAAAAAATCACTAATCTAGACAAGGTCTGTGAGAGAATAGAGTGCTGTTATCAAGGGAGACTAGAAAGGACTGGTCTCTTTGTGGTGGTGACATCACTGGAAGAGCTGGCTGCGGTATGAAGAGCACAGGGAGGAAATTGGGGTGCTCTCTGGAGGAAGCTGTGGAGAATCAGAGAGGAGGGGACAGGTGATGAGTCGATGCCCTCTGCATCCACTTCAGCACCCCCATCTATAGGACGTTCTCACGGCTGCATGGGTGGGAAAGGAAGCGTCCACTTTTGTATCTAAGCTTTCATATCTTGTGGTAAACCACCAACAAGAGGTGACAACAGGATGCCATGAATCCCAGAGTACCCTGGAAAGCAGCCTCTAGGGGAACCTTAAGGGGGGGATTTTCCCACAGCTGAAAGTGGAAAGTTTATCATTTTAGCTGATCCCCTGTCCTCCCCAGTCTGTGCACACAGGGATAAAAGTGTGACCAGAGAAGCAGGGCTTTCTTTGAACTTGAATGATTAGAGAAATACATGAATATTAATGCAAGATAAAGGAAGAGAATGTGTTGCACATCTGTGCACAGATGTTACCTCGTTCACAGAGGATTGAGGGGAGATTTTAACCACCAGGGACAGGACCCAAAGACAGATCATGCTGTGAACCTCGCCCTGAACCAGTCATTGCTATCTGTGATGGAGAGCTCCCTCTGCCGTGAAAACCCAGGAGAGACAACAGAGAGTGGGCAATTCTGCAGACTTGCGGGTCCTCCTGACCTGGGGACTCTGCTAAACCAGGAGTTGGAGCAGATTCTCACAGAGGAAGCTATTCATCAAGGAATAACTGTGAAAAGGAGATGGTTTGAAAATTGACTCAAAATTAGGAACCTGCTTACATAGTTTGAGAAACGCTTAAAGGCATTTTCCCCACTCTGATGTTCAGAAAGGAAAAATTCCTTCCATTTATTTCGTATTACAAATCCGTCTGTGGTTTCCTCTAACGAGGAGGCTCTAAGCAAAACATACGGGCTTCTCATTAGACACACGCGCTATGAGGCCATGTGTTGCCTACTCAGGAGGGAGTGATGGGACACAACACCAGTGGCCGGTATTGTAAGGACGTCATGGAGCATGCTCACATACACATCAGTGGCCGTGCCACCTGTCCACATCCTCACCAGGCACAAGTTATGGCCTTCAGTCACTGTGGCCAGGCGTGGAATCACCGTCGCAGTTGCCCAACCTTTGAATAGAAAGAAGTGTCTATTCCAGAACTGAGGGTCATGGTTTTGGTCAGTCCTGGTCCTTGTAACTTTATACATGTCTAATAGAGGCCCCTTTAAAATTTGTTTGGTTGTGTTGGAGTTGGTAGGTGTGGAACCCAGGGCTTGGCATCATCTAAGACTCATATGACATCACATGGTGATCTCGAAGGACCAGCATTGTCCATGCAGCCATGGTGCACTCAGGTGATGTGTAGAGTTTAACCATTTATCTTTCTTGAGTTTGGCAACCCTGTGAGACCAGAACTCACATCACTCGTTCCTGGCCCACACAACACCAGCACGATGTTGCAGAGTTACGGATACAGCACAGCACCCAGCTCTGTTCTCTTAGTCCAGTCTCCAAGGCTCTACAGATCTACCTCCAGCTTGGGAAAGCTCTTAGCCTGGTGGCCCATCAGTTGGGACAGTCACCTTCTGTGGGGCACTGTGCTCAGCACTTTCATCTCGATGATGCTTAGTCCACCCAAGTCTCTTTGTCACTACGTCACTACAACGTTGCAACTCAAGTGTAACAGACACCTCAGAAATGGCACTGTCCTCATAAATGAACAATGGTGTAAGTAACTGGAAGATGGGGTACCAGCCTTGCCCGTCCACAGATAAGAAAACATCAAGGATGCCTACCCTGAAAATATGCCTGGGTGACCAACCCAACAACAAGGGACAGTGGCAAAGACTCAAGGAAAGGAACCATAGGGTACCTTGTTTGGTCTCTGGTAACCATGCCCCTCTAGGAAGTTGACTCACTCAGCCCCAGGAGAGGTGAGTAGAATTATCAACCCCAAATACCTTCTATATGATCCAAGTGAAGGACTGCATCATTCACTGGCCCAGTTTTCCTGATATGATTTCATATACCATGTTTCCTGGCATGTTTTGTCTAGTTTGGTGGTTCTTAGCCTGTGGGTCATGACCCCTTGGGCAAACCTCTGTCTTCAAAAATGTTTACATTATGATTCATAACAGCAGCAAAATTACAGTTGTGAAGAAGCAAGGAAATAATTTTATGGTCGGTGGTCACCACAGCACGAGGAACTGAATTAAGGGGCCACAGCATTGGGAAGGTTGAGAACGGCTGGGCTAGTTCATAGGTGGTAATGTTTTTGCATAAATAAGTTACTCATTCAACTTTGCTTTCTGGTTTGTGCTGCACAGACCGTGGAGGAGGAAACCTGCCTCTGAGTTTGGACCCAACCACTGCTGTAAAATGGAGTCACTCAGGGCAGGGCACGGCCTAACACTGCGTAACCGCCCTGGACAGCCGACATCTGTGCCTTACATTTGGGCAACTGAAACAGTGGATTCCAAGTGACTGGAATTTCCCCCCTGGGTTTTCATGAGAGGAAAATGGCTGATACCCAGCGCCAGCTGGAGAGGGAGGCTGTCTCCCAGGGACAGATTTTACATTGCCCTGACAAGCTGTCAGACCACCTTACAGGATAGACTGAGCCAATGATGGGTCAGTGATGGGCTGGACCGCAACTTGGCTGGGTGTTGCTCTCTATTTAAACCTAAGTCAGGACCCCAAAATGGGCCCAGTTGGGGGTCACTGGACCTCTTTGTTCCTCTGTCTAGTGTAGTCACATTGAATGAATAACCCATTTTTTCTTTTTACCTTTTCCCTTTAACTGACCTTCTGAGGACAAAGGTGGATGATGGAGCCTGGTCTGTTAGACACTCGTGTTCGGGAGACTCAAGTCCTTACCAGGTCCAGGCTGGAATGCCGTGGACACTGTAATGCTGCCTTGCTTTGTTATCAAGCTTCACTGCAGAGAGAGAACATTCTACAACATGTTTCCAGCAGCCACATTTCTAAAGAAACTCAGAGCCCAGGGGAAGTACGGAGATGTGTCAAAACCTGGGAAGGAGAAGGGGTCAGAGCCTGGGAGAGCAGGGGAGGGGGTTGTTGGGACCATTTGGAGTCCTGGCCTTCAGCTGCTCTTTCCTGTCTAGAGCCTTCTAATTGAAGTTACTAAAAGCTGTGCCTTGCCTAGAGGATCAGAGGATGGGTTTTCACCTGTTGGTGCACTTGACTGCTGGGAATTTAAGACCCCATGGTGCTATTAAAGAAAAAGGGCTTCTTACCAGTGATGAGATGTCCATGTGTCTGTCTCTGTGTATTTCAACCTCCAGCCCCTTGCCCGAAGCTCGCAAACTGTATTGTAGCACATAGAGCGCAGAAGGGGGCCTCCCTCCCCCCATCACCACAGTGCACAGTAGGGGGTCAGAACTTGAAGATCAGAGGGATCCCTTAAGATCTCTGTGTATCTTGTGCCATCTGAGGCAAGGAGGAGACAGAAAACACTGCCAGTGGTCGCTGCCAGATCTCAATCTTATCTAGAGCCACCAGCCTGAAGATGTCAAACACGACTCTGGAAGACCTGAAGGGGATGTGCCCCCCTCCCAAGAATCCAATCCAATGGGAAAGAATCCTTGCTGCAGTTGGCATCCTCCCTTCTAGAGAGACAGCTTTGGCTACTAAAGAGGCAAGCCCTAGGTGGTTCACCACTGCCAAGGGGACTGTACCAGGGATGGCTGAGTACGGTGGATACCCAGACAGGGCTACTGCCAAGAAAATACTTAGCACTACCATCCATGCAGACTACAGCCCAGGCACCCGTGAGAAACCCTGCAGCAGACATGAGCAGAGCTCTGAGAGGGCCCCAGACAAGCGCCTTGACTCTGAATGTGGATATCCATGTTACTTTAACCCATACACACATGCCTACATACATACATACATACATACGTCAGGGAAAGTTGCAACCATATTTTACCATTATCCTTAAGGTTTGAAAAAGCAATAACTGAAAGAGACATTTCCTCTTCCTTGTCTGAGAAATGCTTGTGGCAGAAAGTGCTATGATATACGCTTAGAGTCACCTGGCAGAAGGAAACATTGAGAAATCCCCATTTGCCCAGAGGAAGCAAGGTGAACACTGCCGATATCTGTGAGCCAGTTCTTCCCAACACTGTTATGCCCAGGTAGCATGTGATGCTTCCTGAAATGGAATGATGTTATTATTCATTTATTGATTCGCACGAAAGAATCTGCTAATGGAATTGCATACTGAGTTCAAAGACAGGTACGGTGCGGTTAACATTTGTGTTGTCAACCAAAACAACAGATAAAGGTTCTCTGAAAAACATGCTGGTTTATTTGAAAATGAGCAGGGGAGTGTAAGGCAAGGGTGGGGAATTGCCTTCCAGAGGCAATTCTGTATGAACGATCCTAGCAGTCCTATGTGGCCCAGAACAGTGTCAAGGCAGCCTCTGTCCCGGAGGCGGATGCTGGGAAGATTTCCACAGCAGCTGAGGAAATCTGACACGACAGTTCTTGTGAACCAGCAGGAGCCAAGCAAGACCCCCTCCATCAGTATTTATTTAGCTTGTCTCTGTGTTAGGCACAGCATTTGGTTTTGACAAATTCCACACCATGTAGTCATTAACAGAAGGGAGACACCAGGCTTTCAAAAATATCCCCATGAGGAGAAGAGAATCAACAAGATTGTCATTGAGGGGAAATCCAGGATTCTACCCTTGTGAACTGAAGGGACAAATGTCTTAGAGAATATGCAGGGTAAGACACAGAGGCGCATCTGAAGGCTTGGTCTCAAGCCAGAGAAACACACACACACACACACACACACACACACACACACAGTCATTTAGCTCAGTCACCCTCTGTCTCAAGCCAGAGAAAAACAACACACACACACACACAGCCATTTAGCTCAGTCACCCTCTGTCTCAAGCCAGAGAAAAACAACACACACACACACACACACACACACACACACACACAGAGTCATTTAGCTCAGTCACCCTCTGTCTCAAGCCAAAGAAAAACAACAAACACAAACACAGAGACACACACACAGCCATTTAGCTCAGTCACCCTCTGTCTCAAGCCAGAGAAAAACAACACACACACACACACAGACACACACACAGACTAGCTCGGTCACCCTCTGTCTCAAGCCAGAGAAAAAAACACACACACACGCACACACAGCCATTTAGCTAGCTCAGTCACCCTCTGTTTCAAGCCAGAGAAACACATACACACACACACACACACACACATGCACACACAGCCATTTAGCTAGCTCAGTCATCCTCTGTCTCAAGCCAGAAAACAACAACAACAACAACAACACACACACACACACACACACACACGGCCATTTAGCTAGCTCAGTCACCCTCTGTCTCAAGCCAGAGAAAAAACACACACACACATGCACACACAGCCATTTAGCTAGCTCAGTCATCCTCTGTGTCAAGCCAGAGAAACACACACACACACACACACACACACACACACACACACACAGCCATTTAGTTAGCTCAGTCACCCTCTGTCTCAAGCCAGAGAAAAACACACACACACATGCACACACAGCCATTTAGCTAGCTCACTCACCCTCTGTCTTCCTGCATACTGAGAGCCTTCCAGCATTGGGTGCCCACAGTGGCCCCTGCTGGCACTCACTGTCCCATTGCTGTAGTTTAGACATGATCTGTCCCTGCAGACTTGATGGTGTCATCTCCCAGAAGGGACTGACTAGCCTCCAGGGCGTGGGTCAGGTCTGTAAGGAGTGCAGCAGGCCCCTGTTGTATAAAGTGGGTTATAGGGCCATGGCCCTGGTTAGTTGATACCCTGTGCACACAGGTGCCCCTTTGTGCTCACTAACTTTCTTTCTGGCTTCTCTTCAATGTGGTTCCCTCACCAGGACCCTTGCCAGCTCCTCACTGTGTGAAGCTCTCTGCTGGGATTGTGAAGAATGAGCCTCTTTGCTGTAGAAACCCCCAGACCCAGGCATGATGTCACAGCAGCATGTTGTGATCCAGGTCATCCTCGTCTTTTAGGTCTGTCTTCTCATAGTCAGACATTAGGTTAGCGGCCACCTCTGGCCACTGCAGAGAAATGGTCACTGGTCACTCACTGCCTTGTTCTTTCTCTATACTATCCATCTCTCATCTCTATCTTTCTTCTGGTGTGGGAAGTCTGGATATCTGTCACTTTTATTGGTTAATGAATAAAGAAGCTGCTTGGGCCTGTGGCAGGCAGAATAGCACAAGGTGTGTAGTAGCAAGTCCACTTGCTCATTTCCCGGCCACCCAGACTCCTGAAATAATCACACAGAAGCTATATTGTTTAAATCACTGCTTGACCCATTAGCTCTAGCTTTTTATTGGCTAACTCTTACATCTTAATTTAACCCACCTCCATTAATCTGTGCATCACCATGGGGCTGTGGCCTACCAGCAAAGTTTCAGCACATTTGTCTTTGGTGACTCCATGGCTTCTCCTTGACTCTGCCTCCTTTCTTCCAGCATTCAGTTTAGTTTTCCATGCCTAGCTCTACTCTACCCTATTATAAGCTCAAGTCAGTTTCTTTATTAACCAATGGTATTCACAGAGTACAGAGGGGAATCCCACATAAAGGTGGGAATTCCAAGTAGAGATCGAGGAGAAAAGAAGGCAGAGTCAGAGAGATACCATGTAGCTGCCGAGGGAGACAGACGCCAGAACCTTACCAGTAAACCAAGAGTAGTGGTAAAATACCAAATAATAGGAATGTGCTAATTAAAGATGTAAGAATTGGTTAATAAGAAGCCTGAGCTAAAAGACCGAGCAGTGTTTTAATTAATACAGTTTCTGTGTGATTATTTTGGGTCTGGGTGGTCAGGAATGAACAAACAGTCTCCGCCTACATTCTTCCTGTGGTGGTTTGAAAGTAAATGGCCTCCCAAAGGGAGTGGCACTATTAGGAGGTGTGACTTTGTTGGTGTAGGTATGGCCTTGTTGGAGAAAGTGAGTCACTGTGGAGGCGTACTTTATAGTCTCATATATGTTCAAGCCATGTCCAGTGAGACAGCTCACTTCCTGTTGTCTTTGGATTAAGATGTAGAACTTTCCAACACCATGTCTGCCTGCACACCACCATACTCCCGGCTGCCATGCTCCCTGCCATGATGATAATGAATAAATAGTAAGCCATCACCTCCATTCAATGCTCTCCTTTATAAGAGTTGCTATGGCCATGGTCACAGCAGTAGAAACCCTACGACACCCTCTCTCCCCTCTCTCTTTTCTTTGTATGTGCTACACCCTGTTCCCTACAAGGCATATTTAATATGCATTTGCTTGTTTTTGTAAAGCGCTCAAGATGCACAGTGCAAAGGTCATTCCTGTGAATGGGCATTTGCTGTTCCCCACAGCCTTGCTTACCCTGCAGGCATTTAAGTCAGGTCTTAAATGCACGCAGATGTCCTCAGGCTTCCTATGTTTTTCCCTAAGTAACCACTTAAATGCTCTTCCTGCCCAGATAAACTTGCTTTGGCATTATTCAGACTTTAAGAATTTGTCCACATCCCATGGCTTTGACTTTGCCAGAGCAGTGGAAGAGAGAGTGCAGGCTGGGCTTCCTGGCAGAGCGACTCCCACTGCAGCCTGAGCCCACAGCCTCGCGGCCACAGAGAGCAACTCTGCAGCTGCTGCTTCTCCAGGTCCTCCATTATCCCCAGACACACTCCGCCATGGCGTCACTTTCTGCTTTCCCTTACGGAAGGGCCAAGAACAGCTCATTGGAGGAGTTCAGATGTGAACCGGATGGATTCCCAGACCTGACCATATTCTCTTTGCAGCACATGTATGAATCTCCTTGAAATCCAAGGGACTTGCTGTGCTCTCGGGCTGTGCTCGCTCTGTGGCTGTGCTCTGGGGTTGTGGCTCTTGGCATCATTTAAAACAATGTTTCATTGAAGGAGGAGGCCTCAGCCACAGGACCCTAGGAGCACAGCACAAAACGGATGCTTGAGTGCTGACATGCGGAATCCATATTTAATCACGAAAATTAAAACGACAGAGTAAATTTCATAATTTCTGCCATACGGCGCAGCAGAGGCGTGGCAACAAGGGGTCGTGACATTGGGATGGAGCTGGGTCCATAGCAGCTACTGGACTTTCAGAGTTCCTGACCCCCTGACCTTCAGTGCTTCCTCGGGGAACATAGAGCAAAGTCGCTCCTTGAGCTTCACCCGCTAGTTGCACACGGTCTCACACCTCTGTCTGTCTTACTTCTTGCAAAGGATTTCCAGGCCACCTTTGCAACAGCAGAAGTAGGGGCACATGAAATACCACAACTCTGGAAATGACCAGATTTGGCCCTTATTTGCCCTCATGTAGTCGTGAGAAGATCGCACTATGGCACAGGCTTTGGGTGTGAGATGAAGGAAGAGCCTTGAATGGTTTTTCCATGATGCTAACACCTGAGACAGGTAACTGGCCCATGCTCTTCCTGCAAGCCTTAGGCAGGACCAGTCTGTGCTGCTGGTTGCTCAAGTGAGCCAAGCAGGGCACCAGCTGGCTTTGAAGATGTGCTAAGCAATGGTGGCTGTCAAGAAACTGCCTTTCCGGCTGTGCTTGGAACATGCTTACAGTAAAGCCTTGTCGTCTTTCTTCGGTCAAAATGAATCTCCTGTCTTATGCTACTTCTTGCAACTGTGCTAGTCTCCAGGTAGCCTGGGTGTCTGTTTATTGTAGCTCTGACTGACTGCAGTTGTTCAGAGGCTGCACCTTCTCAGATGTCACCTTGGGACTGAAGAGGGTCTCTAGGCTCCCAGGATTGATCAGTATTAACCCTTAATGGCTCTTTGGTCAAGTCCCCTGTCCACATGGTTAAGAACCCAAGAATGCATATGTCTCAATAGTTAGGCATGATAACTTCTGGAACAAGAAACTGGAGTTAAAATGGACCAAAGCTGAGTTCCATAAAGAAGTATGGGGTAAGCTTCTGGAACACCCTCAGGAGGCAGCCTCCGGCACAGCACAGCTTAAACCCGGCGATGCAGTCAGGCCTTCCTACGCTGTGTCTGGGCCATCTGAACTGCCACGGGAGAACATTTTGCGGTGCCCAGAGGGGATACAAGCTGTATTTCCATGTATAGTGGGTCTGTCCTCTGAGACACTAACTCACCCCAGTCTGGCCTCTCCCACCTGTCCTTTTGATGGTTTCAGTGAGAATCCACAAGTCCTGGCTGCCTGTGGGGGATTTCCTTCTCTTCCACTGATTCAGACACCACAATTGACACCTGGAAGCCAGGCGATTAAGGAGACAGAAAAGAAATGTCAAATATACATTTGAGTTATTTCTTTGCAGTTTTCTCCCTCCCTCTACAGCGGAAATCAGAGCCTTTGGAATGCATTGCTGGGTTTGAAGGGCCTTCTTTGTCTCTGCTCCAGTTACACAGGGCATTGTGCACTGTCTGTATCCTTTAACAGACTGGACATTTCCCGAGGGGAAGGATTATGTCTAATTTATTCTTGTTTCCAAATATTCAAAGTAAGACTCTAACAGTGCTTAGTGAATACCCATTAATGTGAAAGCTGATATGGGAGAAGGGACTGAACCTAAACAACCCTGATAATGTCAGGAACACGAGTTCCTGACATGGGTGGGTCCTGCCAAGAAAAAAATGCACAATTAATAACAAAGGTGAGAAACAGGGCTACCGCCGAGTGACCTTCCTGGGCTCATTCTCTTTAATTTAAATAGGTCAGTGGTCTTGACCCCATGAGATAGGTTTTCTTGCTCATTGCTCTGGGTAACATATGTTAAAAACGCCACCCTAGTGTCTGCTTAGATCTGTGACTTAAATCTAGGTGACGGTGGTATGTCCGGCAGTGCAGGAATACCCTTCTGCCCAGTACCCCAGCTCCCTTTTGTTGGATGCTATGCTTACTTCCTATCAGTGTGTCTGGTGTCAGTAGCTTGTTCTGGTCTGACTCAGGACCCAAAGGTGTCGGAAGTTAAGCTCTAAGGGGAATCAAGGGAATGTCCCCTTGACACCCTCAGGTCTCCGGTCAGCTTTCTAATATCTTTGAAGGGGTATGTGGATGCCCACCAGGTCTCAACAATGTTGACCAGTCGAGATAAGAAGTCTATTTAATACAAAATGACACTTCAAAACTTTTGTGTTTCTATTTAACAATGAGTCTAGATACTTTATTACAATTTTACTTAAGTGAGTTTTTGGTTTTGTTTCCCTTTCTGTTTTTTTCTTTTAGTGTCTCCGGAGAGTAAATTTTCACAAGGACTGGTCCATTTTCATGTTATCCTGAAGATCTCTGGGTTAGGATCATCTAATAAAACAGAGCATCTTTTCAGACCCGGGGAGGCTCTGTTTCATCTCATACACAGAGAACTTGAGTCTGAATACTGTCTAAGCTGCCCAAGCCCATTGGGCTGTTAATCACGGTTGGACGATTTGTTGCCAGATTTTCATGATTTGTGCTCTGAATTCTTTTTAAAGCACAGTGATTTTTTCCATAAGAAAGCCGCTAACTTCCTCCATGCCTACTAAACGGAGTGGAACTTGAAACTTCTGATTTAACAATGGTGCTCAAAATAGATTGTTCAATGATCCTTCCGGAATCTATCCACTAGTAACTCCCAAACAACTATATGCAAATTCTAACTTATAATTTTATGACTCAAAACATCTCTTCTATTACAGAAGAGAGAGAACCTGTAATTAAATGCTTTGCTGTTGAGAAATTCCAGAGGGCACTCACACCTGGCACAGTGGGCCATCGGGAGAGCTTGGTCGGACACTTCCTCGTCCTTCTATGCAGACTACATGACAAGTTGCTTCTCTGGTAATAAATGATTACACTAAAATGGGTTTCTCCTGTGCTCCTAAGATGGGCCAATGGGCAGCTTGGAGAGGTTGTCACTAATGTATGAGCGATGTCACAGAGCCCAAGGTCTGAGGCACACTATCTACCCTTCTGTGTGCTGCGTAAGGAATAGACTGCTTCCAACCTGAGTAAATACCCACATGGCATGATCATCACGGGTCTGGGCGGATTCCTCCTTCCCAAACCTTGGGATGGACTCAAGACCAAGCCTGTGTGCTGACACGGACTTCTCATCCTCTCAATGATGCCTTTCGCTATGGTCCCTGTGTCACTGACCAGTCCTGGTGAAGAGGTGGAGCCTGGCACCGGCTGGCAGAAGACCTCTGCTCTGGCTGTCTGACAGCCATCTATCTAAAACTTGCTGGTCTACTCGAAGACGCCACACAGGGAAAGTTCAGTCCCAGCCCCTTGTGGTCCTCACTGTCCCATTGTCCTCACCCGAGAGTCACATGGCCTGCAGATCTTGCAGGTGTAATTTTCTCCACACAGTTGTTTGCAGATTCATGTATCCATACCTCCATCTCTTCCTCACACTCCAGGTTGTGTCATTGGCCTGACTGAAATCTGAGCTGGAGAGTTAGCCTTTCGACCTTAATCCCTACCAATGACACCAGTCAGATGTCCCAACCTAGACAGCAATGGCGGCTCCCTCCTGCTCTGGGCTGAGCCCCATCTTAATCTCCCCACTTCTCAAAATAAAAGCATTAGCATGACTTTATTGAAGTTTATGGTTTTCCCTCTTTCAAATCATTTCCCCCAAAGACTTTTCTTTCACCAACTCGGGGCTAGGTGACTTCTTTTCTGGATGTTCTAAGTTATACACCTTTCTGTCTGTCATTCTGTTGTCACGGAGACCAAGCAAGGAAGGTGAGAAGGGTGGGTATGGGCCACATCTCTACCACCAGCCCTTGACATACAGCGATGAAGCCAGCGGCATTCCACAGTATCATGGCTGTCTCCTGTAAATTCTGCCGAAGTTCTTTACTAGCAGAGGGCCACCGGCTTTCAAAATCTTCACCTATTTATGGTTTCATGTCTGCCTTTCTACACACCTCATCCTTCTGTGAGGTAAGCAGGGCAAGAGCTTTTACTTTCCAGAAGAAAATGCCAAATAAACTCGGGTTTAGTAACCTGACCAAGGCTCCCTTCAGGCCGGGACCAGATCTCTTCAATGTCTCCACTTCCCTTTAGTTTCCTTTCTCCCCTGCTACTCTGAAATGGTGAGTTCCCACATCTCCTCAATCGGTATCTATTGTGGTCACTTTCTTATTATGCAAATATTTTTTGAGAACACATAGTGCACACTTTAAATGCTGAGGACTTGGTTTAGTTGATGCCGGTTTCCCACACAAGTTTGATGTTTCCTTGCTGAGAACTTTGAAATTCAAATGGTAGTCGTTAAAGCACTGTTATTGCTAAAGCTCTATGGCTTCACAAATAGGATGACAATACACTTTAAAACTCAGAATTTTCTTCTAATATTATAGAATAGATATACTTGTGTAAAAAGCATAGAGGCTAAGGTTTCACTTAGGTATCACCGCTGGTCTCCTACGTGCTTCCCAGACTCAACCTGTTAATAGTGACTTGGTGAGTGAGCTTCCTTCCAGACCAGTCTCTTGTCACTCAGACTCAACCCAGCAGCAGGTTCTGTGGGTGCCTCCTGGAGAAGCATTGAGATCCCTCTTCACTCTGCCTCTGCTACAAATTCTTTGATGGCAGAACCCAACATTCCTCTGCTCCTAAGACTTCCCAGATGTTTCCTCTGCTCCACTCTCTCAGGACAAAGACCCCTGGCTCATTGCTGGTGCCCTCTGCTCCTCATGACCAGGGTTCCTGTCTCCCTGTGTGACCTCATCCACCACCTCTCCCAAGAGAAAACCTGGTGCTGCCCCCATTCCTGATGAGACGGTCCATCATTATGGGGTTGTCAGCAGAATCTAAGCCCTCTGGTGTCCCCAAATGTAGGCTCGGAATGTCTGGGGGGAAATTAGCATTATTTCTCTCTCACTTCCCTGGTCCCTAAGGGCACTGGCCCCATCCCTGTGTGCTGCCTAGGAACCATGGCTCTCACAAAGTCAGTACTACCATCTTCTCCTTCCAGGCTAGTCTGATTGGTCCTCACACCCACACTCTGCTAGGATGCATCTCTCACACAGCAACAAGGCTTGTGGCCACTCCTAAGGTCCCACTTCCCCTTTCTGCTGACTCTGTTCTTGCCAGGGGCAATCCTGAAGGTGGACATTCAGCTAAGAAACAGGTCTGCATGGTCTTTGACAGGGGAACACAAATGGCCACAGCCCAAACTACACAGAGTCAGGATCATACAAATGCATGAATCACAGCCAGCCTAAAACTGGGGTCTGCTGCTGCTTCTCTGTAAAGGCCAAATCCACACACCAGAGTGGGGGATGGAATGGCAGGTGTGTCTCCTGTCCCTGACCCCTGTGTCCTGCTGGGGTGGGAGGATATGTGTGTCCTGGGGCCCAGTCACTAATTCTCCAGGGCCTCTGGGATTTTCCTGCTTCCAGAAACTTCGGAGACAAGAAAAGCCTCTCTCTCTCTCTCTCTCTCTCTCTCTCTCTCTCTCTCTCTCTGTCTCTCTCTCTCTGTGTCTCTCTCTCTCTCTCTCTCTCTCTCTGTCTCTCTCTCTCCCTCTTTCCCTCCCGCTCTCACTCCTCCCCCCCCGCCTTCTCTCTCTCTTCCTCTCCTTTTCTCTCCTCCCCCTCTCTCCTTCTCTCTTCCCCTCCCTCCTTCCCTCCCTCCCTCTCCCTTTCCCTCCTCTCTCTCTCTCTCTCTCTCTCTCTCTCTCTCTCTCTCTCTCTCTCTGTCAGCTGAGCAATTGTGGAGGAAAACAAGCTACCACAGTTGTCCCTTCTGTTTCTCTAATCTGTCAAGATGCCTAAGGGGTGATTTACGAGACCCTGGAGCAGCTGATTCTAAACCAAGTATGGCCTGTCAACCTCATGTGACCGCAGACCTAAGGGTGAGTGTGCTCAATCTCTGCGTCTTGAGGTGACGGCTTCAATTTATTAGTCCCGTTATGTAACTTTGCTTTGGTGCCCAGCCCTCCATTCCCATGACTTTGTGTTGAAACATATTTTTAAATCTCGGCCTCTCATTCCACAAGAAGCCACGGGTCCTTTATTTATCACTGTTTGTAAGAGGTCTGAGATCATGAGCAAACTATCCAGTCACACGACAGGGATAAGAAAAGACTTCCTTCCACATTAAGGTAAGATCAATGGCCCTCTGTGGACACAGGTTATCTCCAGTTCACCCTCTGGCACAGCTCTGAGGCCACTGGCTCCAGCTGCTGACTCTGCAGCTGCCCAGTGCCCCAGGCCCTTCCAGAGAGAAACTCTGTATCCTAACAGCCCAATTGTTAAACTTGCTTTTCTTTGTCAAGGAATGATAGCAGTCCATTTGGTCTCTGGGGAAGTGATGGTGAAGCTGTGATGGACGGTGTGTCGTGATTCATCCTGACACTTTGCACAATCAGCAACTGAAAGTAAAAAGCAAATGAAGAAAAAGCCGGTGTCTTTGTGCTGAGGGGAGTGAGTGTTCCAGGAACTGGCGCGAGGGAACGGCAGAGGATGACCCAGGAGCCAGTTCTCTCCTTCTGCCCTGTGTGTCCTGGATATTGGACTCAGGTGACCTTTATGCTCTGAGCCATCCCACAGCCCCAGCAATTGATAATAAAAAAAAAGAAAACGGAAATAATTCGTCTGTAACTCTTAGGGTGCTCCATGTGGAAGCCGAACTGAGGAGCCTTGTCCTGGGGGCCCGTGAGAGAGGACCCGCAGGCTCTAGCTGGCGCTCGGCCTCTGCAAAGAATGACTTTGAACTGTGCTCAGCTCAGTGTTTTCCACCATTGCCTGCACAACTTGACCTGTGGGTCCATCACCTCCACCCAGCTGGAGATGCTGGTGGCTGTGACAGCCAGAGGCTTTGCAAAAAACAGGACTCGTTTGCCCTGTGCCCAGAAGCAGGTGGCACCATCTCTCAGACAGGCCTGAAGTCCTGGGAACACCAATCTCACAGCGGCAGGTACTATCCTCATTGAGAGCCTGCTGTGAACCAGGGGTGCTCCCTCTTGGATCCAGAGACATTGGTCCCTTGCCTTCAAAGCCTGGAGTGACAGGACTTGATCTGTAAAGACAGGTTTGCCAGTATAGCACCTGGGTCTCGGGATTGCTAGCCCTGGGGAACCTCTCACCCACCCTTCACTCATCCTTGTCTGGGTGGATCTGAAGATCCCAGCCTGTTGAATGGCGGCAGAAGCGGATGAAAAACTACCATCACCGTTTGCTCTTGAATTAGAAAGATGTGGACAATGGCAACAACCAGGACCCTCGCTTGGGAAACTCCCAGTCCCTCATCTTACTTTATTATTTCCTTGCTTTCTTTGGCTTAGATTTGATGTGTGTTACCTTCTGGGTTAGAACTTTTATTTTAAATGTTTCCATTATTAGCTAAATATACTGGTGTGTAAAATGCTTTTCTAGACACTGCTGTCAGCCACGCCAGCACCTTGGAGAAAGTGTTTTCATTTTTCTGCTTTAAGTCTATTTGCCTCTTTTTATTTTAAACGTGATTGTTTTTTGAAAACTAAATCATCTGGGGTCTTTTTAAAGCATGCTTTTGTCTGTTAGCTTAGCTATCCAGGGTTTTACACCGCACGTTATCACTCACATGCTGAAGTTACTGTTTGGTTGCATCTGTCACATCTGGTTTTGCTTCTTTCATCTTTCTTGATTTACTTCAATAAATTAATTATGGGCGGCCAGACGCGCAGAGGCGGAGCGGCGCGGCGGCCAGACGCGGCGGAGCAACACCACATACAGGAAGAGGCTTTCGGGGACCAGCACAGCGGCAGACCCAAGCAGCGGGGACAGGCGTGCAATAAGGAGAGCAGTTCGCCCTACTACAATTGAATCAAAGAGGTAGGCTTTTGGTTGGCCAGGTCACTGGCACAAGGGGAGCCTGGTCCTGTCCTGAAGATCCTTCGGAGGGGTGAGAGGGTTCTTGGCCTGCAGCAGGAACCACGAAAGAGAGTGAGGGCATTTTGTAAGCGGAGCCCTTGGCCAGCAGGGAAACCTGATCCGGTTTTTAAAGGACCCATTGGATAGGATCAATAGGAGGAAATGGGCAGGCGCCAAGGCAAGAATTCACCCAATAATCCGAAAAACAACATGAAAACATCAGAACCCAATGATCTTACAACAGAAGTATTTGAACAACCAAACACAGAAGAAGTGGAAAAAATCGACTTTATGAAGATAATAGAGTCCCTTAAACAACATGTAAAAAATGCCCTTATAGAAATGGATGAGAAGTATAACAAAAAGTTTGAAGAAATGAGTAAATACGTACATGATACCCTGGGAAACCAAGAAAAAACCATCAAGCAGGTAATGGAAACAGTTCAAGAATTGAAAACTGAAATGAATGCAAAGAAGAAAATACAAACTGAGGACCAGCTGGATATGGAAAATCTAGGCCAACGAGCAGAGTCTACAGAAACAAGCATAATCAATAGAATACAAGAGCTAGAAGAAAGACTCTCAGATGCTGAGGACACCATAGAGAAAATAAACGAACAGATCAAAGAAAACAGCAAAGCCAACAAATTCTCAACACAAAACATTCAGGAACTATGGGACACAATAAAAAAACCAAACCTAAGAATAATAGGAATAGAAGAAGGAGAAGAGTCACAGCTCAAAGGCCCAGAAAATATTTTCAACAAAATTATGGAAGAAAACTTTCCCAACTTAAAGAAAGATATTCATTTAAATATTCAAGAAGCATACAGAACACCAAACAGACTGGATCAAAGAAAAACATCTCCTCGCCATATAATAATCAAAACACAAAATATACAGGTTAAAGAAAGAATATTAAGAGCTGCAAAAGAAAAAGGGCAAGTAACTTATAAAGGTAAACCGATCAGACTTACACCTGACTTCTCGATGGAAACTATGAAAGCCAGAAGGTCCTGGATAGAGGTTCTGCAGAAGCTAAGAGACCATGGATGGAAACCCAAACTACTATACCCAGCCAAGCTATCGTTCATTATCAACGGAGAAAACAAGACATTCCAGGATAAGAACAAATTTAAACAATACGTAGCCACAAATCCAGCACTACAGAAAGTAATAGAAGGAAAATCGCAACCCAAGGAATCCAACACTGCCAACACTGCCTACAATAACCCAGGCATCTAATGACCCCTCACGAGCACATCTCAAAGAAGGGAGACACACAATCTCTACTACCAAAAGCAATAAGAATAACCGGAGTAAACAACCACTGGTCATTAATATCACTTAATATTAATGGGCTCAATTCACCTATAAAAAGGCACAGGCTAAAAGATTGGATACGAAAACAGGATCCAACATTCTGCTGTTTGCAAGAAACACATCTCAACCACAAAGACAGGCACCTACTCAGAGTAAAGGGTTGGGAAAAGGTCTTTCAAGCAAATGGTCCTAAGAAAAAAGCAGGTGTGGCCATACTAATTTCTAACAAAACTGACTTCAAACTAAAATCAATCAGAAGAGACCGAGACGGTCACTTTATACTCATAACAGGAACAATTCATCAAGAGGACGTCTCAATCCTGAATATATACGCCCCCAATATAAAAGCACCTACTTATGTAAAAGAAATATTACTAGAACTCAAGGCAGACATCAAACCACACACACTAGTAGTAGGAGACTTCAACACACCTCTCTCTCCAAGGGACAGGTCAATCAGACAGAAACCTAATAGAGAATTAAGAGAATTATTGGAGGTAATGAAGCAAATGGACTTAACAGACATCTATAGAACATTCCACCCAAAGAGGAAAGAATATACCTTCTTCTCTGCAGCTCATGGAACCTTCTCAAAAATTGACCACATACTCGGAAACAAAGGAAACCTCCACAGATACAAAAAAATATCAGTGTCCACCTGTGTCTTATCAGATCATCACGGATTAAAGTTAGAAGGCAACAACCACGCTGCCCCCAAAAAACCGACAAACTCATGGAAACTGAACAGTCAACTACTGAACCACACCTGGGTCAAGGAAGAAATCAAGAAAGAAATTAAAGTCTTCCTTGAATTTAATGAAAATAAAGGGACAACATACTCAAACCTATGGGACACAATGAAAGCAGTGCTAAGAGGAAAGTTCATAGCACTAAGTGCCCACTTAAAGAAAACGGAGAATGCATACATTGGGGACTTAAAAACACACCTGAAAGCTCTAGAAAAAAAAGAAGCAGACGCGCCCAGGAGAAGTAGAAGACTGGAAATAATAAAACTGAGGGCTGAAATCAACAAAATAGAAACACAGAAAACAGTCCAAAGAATCAATGAAACAAAAAGCTGGTTCTTGGAGAAAATCAACAAGATCGACAAACCCCTATCCAAACTAATTAAACGACAGAGAGAGAACACGCAAATAAATAAGATCAGAAATGAAAAGGGGGACATAACCACAGACACAGAAGAAATTCAGAGAATCATTAGATCTTACTACAAAAGCCTGTATGCCACAAAACTGGAAAATACAAAAGAAATGGACATTTTCTTAAATAAGTATCATATACCAAAGCTAAACCAAGACCAGGTGAATGATCTAAATAGACCGGTTTCTCGCGAAGAATTAGAAATGGTTATCAAAAATCTCCCTTCGAAAAAAAGCCCAGGACCAGATGGTTTCAATGCAGAATTCTACCAGAACTTCCAAGAAGAACTAATACCTATACTCCTTAATGTATTTCACAATATAGAATCAGAAGAGTCATTGCCAAATTCCTTTTATGAAGCTACAGTTACCCTGATACCAAAACCACAAAAAGACCCAACCAAGAAAGAGAATTACAGACCGATCTCACTCATGAACATCGACGCAAAAATTTTCAATAAAATACTGGCAAACCGAATCCAAGAACACATAAGAAAAATTATCCATTATGATCAAGTAGGCTTCATCCCAGAGATGCAGGGCTGGTTCAACATACGCAAATCTATCAATGTAATCCACCATATAAATAAACTGAAAGAAAAAAACCATATGATCATTTCACTAGATGCTGAAAAAGCATTCGACAAAATTCAACACCCCTTTATGATAAAGGTCTTGGAGAAAATAGGGATACAAGGGTCCTACCTAAATATAATAAAAGCTATTTACAGCAAGCCAACAGCTAACATTAAATTAAACGGAGAAAAACTCAAAGCCATCCCACTAAAATCAGGAACACGACAAGGATGTCCACTCTCTCCATACCTCTTCAATATAGTGCTTGAAATTCTAGCAATAGCAATAAGACAACATAAGGAGATCAAGGGGATTCGTATTGGAAAGGAAGAAGTTAAGCTTTCATTATTTGCAGATGATATGATAGTGTACATAAGCGACCCCAAAAATTCTACCAAAGAACTCCTACAGCTGATAAACAGCTTTAGTAATGTGGCAGGTTACAAGATCAACTCCAAAAAATCAGTTGCGTTCCTATACACTAAGGATAAGGAAGCAGAGAGGGAAATCAGAGAAGCATCACCTTTCACGATAGCCACAAATAGCATAAAATACCTTGGGGTAACCCTGACCAAGGAAGTGAAAGATCTACTTGACAAGAACTATAAATCTTTGAAGAAAGAAATTGAAGAAGACACCAGAAAATGGAAAGACCTCCCTTGCTCTTGGATTGGGAGGATCAACATAGTAAAAATGGCAATTCTACCAAAAGCAATCTATAGATTCAATGCAATCCCCATCAAAATCCCATCAAAATTCTTCACAGATCTGGAGAAGACAATAATTAACTTTATATGGAAAAACAAAAAACCCAGGATAGCCAAAACAATCTTATACAATAAAGGATTGTCTGGAGGCATTACCATCCCTGACTTCAAACTCTATTACAGAGCTACAGTATTGAAAACAGCTTGGTATTGGCATAAAAACAGAGAAGTCGACCAATGGAATCGAATAGAAGACCCTGACATTAACCCACAAACCTATGAACACCTGATCTTCGATAAAGGAGCTAAAAGTATACAATGGAAAAAAGAGAGCATCTTCAACAAATGGTGCTGGCAAAACTGGATGTCAATCTGTAGACGAATGAAAATAGATCCATATCTATCACCATGCACAAAACTCAAATCCAAATGGATTAAAGACCTCAATATCAGTCCGAACACACTGAACCTGATAGAAGAGAAAGTGGGAAGCACTCTACAGCAAATGGGCACAGGAGACCACTTCCTATGTATAACCCCAGCAGCACAGACACTAAGGGCATCATTGAATAAATGGGACTTTCTGAGGCTGAGAAGCTTCTGTAAAGCAAAGGACACTGTCACTAAGACAAAAAGACAACCCACTGACTGGGAGAAGATCTTCACCAACCCTGCAACTGACAAAGGTTTGATCTCCAAAATATATAAAGAACTCAAGAAACTAGACCGTAAAAGGCTAATCAACCCAATTATAAAATGGGGCACTGAGCTGAACAGAGAATTCTCAACAGAAGAAGTTCAAATGGCCAAAAGATACTTAAGGTCATGCTCAACTTCCTTAGCGATCAGGGAAATGCAAATCAAGACAACTTTAAGATACCACCTTACACCTGTCAGAATGGCTAAAATCAAAAACACCAATGATAGCCTTTGCTGGAGAGGTTGTGGAGAAAGGGGTACAATCACCCATTGCTGGTGGGAATGCAAACTTGTGCAACCACTCTGGAAAGCAGTGTTTCGGTTTCTCAGGAAATTCGGGATCAACCTACCCCTGGATCCAGCAATACCACTCTTGGGAATATACCCAAGAGAGGCCCTATCATACAACAAAAGTATATGCTCAACTATGTTCATGGCAGCATTGTTTGTAATAGCCAGAACCTGGAAACAACCTAGATGCCCTTCAATGGAAGAATGGATGAAGAAAGTATGGAATATATACATATTAGAGTATTACTCAGCAGTAAAAAACAAGGACTTCTTGAATTTTGCATACAAATGGATGGAAATAGAAAACACTATCCTGAGTGAGGTAAGCCAGACCCAAAAAGAGGAACATGGGATGTACTCACTCATATTTGGTTTCTAGCCATAAATAAAGGACATTGAGCTTATAATTCATGTTCCTAGAGAAGCTAAATAAGGCGAATCCAAAGACAAACACATAGGCATCCTCAGGAATATTAACCTTCATCAGGCGATGAAAGGAGACAGAGACAGAGACCCACACGGGAGCACCGGACAGAAATCTCAAGGTCCAAATCAGGAGCAGAAGGAGACGGAGCACGAGCAAGGAACTCAGGACCACGAGGGGTGCACCCACACACTAAGACAATGGGGATGTTCTATTGGGATCTCACCAAGGCCAGCTGGCCTAGGTCTGAAAAAGCATGGGATAAATCCGGACTAGCTGAACATAGCGGACAATGAGGAATACTGAGAATTCAAGAACAATTGCAGTGGGTTTTTGATCCTACTGCACGCACTGGCTTTGTGGGAGCCTAGGCAGTTTGAATGCTCACCTTACGAGACCTGGATAGAGGTGGGCAGTCCTTGGGCTTCCCACAGGTCAGGGAACCCTGATTGCTCTTCGAGCAGATGAGGGAGGGGGACTTGATCGGGGGGGGAGGGGGAGGGAAATGGGAAGCGGTTGTGGGGACGAGGCAGAAATCCTTAATAAATAAATAAATTTAAAAAAGGAAAAAAAAAATAAAAAAAGAAAAGTAAGATAGAGTTCAATAGTCCAATTGCGCCGGGCAGTGGTGGCGCACGCCTTTAATCCCAGCACTCGGGAGGCAGAGGCAGGTGGATCTCTGTGAGTTCGAGGCCAGCCTGGTCTACAAGAGCTAGTTCCAGGACAGGAACCAAAAAGCTACGGAGAAACCCTGTCTCGAAAAAAAAAAAAAAAGTTCAATTGCCCTAAAAAAAAAAAAAAAAAAAAATAAATTAATTATGTTCAACAATTTCCATTCTATTATATTTCTGAAATATTCCATATTTTATTTTAGGAGTTAACCTATGAGATATTATATGTATCTTTGCATAAATAATGTTTAAATTAGTGGTTTTATTAGTTCCTTATCTAATATTATAATATAATTTGCACTCTCATCCACTGTATAAAAGTCACATTACGGTAACAATCTCCATATTTTTTCTATATTGTGTTTTTCTGGTAGTTTTCTTTCCTTTTTGAAGATCTCCATTTTTTCTATGGTTAGCTTTTATTGTTGTTTTTTTTAATATAGAAGAATTTCATTTGCTGTTTGTTTCTTGGGTATCTGTGAAGAATTTCATTAATTTTTATCTAACTGGAAATGTTCGGACAGCTTTAATGATGCATTACAAGAAAGCAAACAGGCATATATTTAGAGTGTTATCGTGACATAAACACCTATACACATAAAGAAGAAGTTCATTTCCATCACTAAAATGCTTTCCTTACTCCCTTGAAGTTCATTCCTCCATAGGCAACTGCTAATCTAATGTCTGTCATAGCGGCAGCATTTTATAGAGCCTTGTAGTTGGTGTTCTGCTTTAGTTTTCTCTGGCTTTGATGATTTCAAATGATGATTATATTGCAGTGTGTGGGTAGCTTGCTTCATCATGGCTGTGCAGTACTTCATTGCTGCATGGAAGAAAACAATGCACAGACTCGTCCACCTGTTGATGAATGCTTCAACTTTCACAGTTGGATGTCAGTATTAATAGATGGTGATATTGGCATTTGTGTCCCCAAACTTTTGCTTCAAACGCATCCATTCTAGAAGTGGAATTGCTGGGTGATATGGCAGGTCTATGTTTAGTGTTATAAAATTTGGAAAATTGACATGCAGAGCATTTTCCAGAACTTCTGAGAGGTGAGGTTCTCGTCCTCTCGGATCCCTCTTCATGTCAATGTGGCTGGGTTTGGAATTGCCTAAGAGAGGCTCCTCGGGACATATTTGTGAGGTCTTTCTATAGAAATTTAACTGAGGAAGAAAGGCCCGTTCTGGATGTAGGCAGTACCCTTCCATGAGATGGGGGTACCCACTGAACAACAGGAGAAAACAAGGCACACTTATACCCTAGCTCTTCTCTGGTCCCCCCACCTTCAAGGAGTCTCGGCCACATACTCAAACTGTGTTCCAAATAACCCTTTCTTCCTTCTTATGCGGCTTTGTGGTGGGAGAAGCAGCTAACCCACCACCCTTTCTCATCAACACCCAGTCTGGCCACACCTTCCCTGGTGGGCTTTCCAACATGACCATCTGTGATCTTAGTCTGATTTTCCCCAAAGCCTGGAGTTGAGTCCCTGCCAGTGGCACAGATCTATAGCCAGTGTTGACATGTCTGTTAAAGTTCTCGCCTGTGTTGGTCTTGATGTTTTATTACTTCACTCGTTGAGGTCAGGAGCCCTTTGTCAGACATTTTCTGTGCAAATGTTTCATCTCAAACCTGAGATAAATTTTGATAATGTCTTGTGAAGAACAATGGCTAACATTTTGAGCATTATTTTTGTATATTCCCTAGTAAAATATTCTCATGCTAAAGATCACTGATCTTAGCTTATTTTCCCAATAACCTCTGCTAGCCAGTTATTACTGGCATTTGTAGGAGACTCCACCTAACAGCTGCAGAATAGATTTTTCCCAAATTGAAATAGTCAGTAATATAGGTGTTATTTATTCTGTTTTTAAGTAATCATTAAAAGAGGTGAAGGACTTAGGAACATAAGAAGCATGGTTCTGGCATAATGGTGTTAATTGGAAATAAAAAAAACACTTGCATTTGGAGAACATATGAATATATGGTCTTTAAATTACACAGTTTTAAAATAGACTGGGGGCCATAAAAAGAACTTTTAAAATATTTTTAGAAATTAAAAATATTTTAACTAAATAAAACTTAAGTTTTAGGGGAAAATTTAGAATGTTAAACATATATATTGGAAAATTAGAAACATTCCAAATCCATAAGATTGCAAGGCTTTGTGGCTATACACTACAAAATTTATACACAAATCAAAATGGTCCTCTACCTGACAGTGAACATTGAAAATTTAAACATTTAAAATATTTGAACTATCACTGAAAGAAATGAAGAACTTAGGCACAAATATAACGCAAACCTTGCAATATTTCTATGATAAAAATTACTTAAAAACTACTGAAGAAAGAAAAAACCACCTGAAAAAAATGCCCGAATCTGAAGACGTAGCATTTTAGAGATGCCAGCCTTCCCATTGGTTCAGCTACGTGAAGGTGACATCAGCCAGATCCCAGGCGCGCTCTTCAGATACCAACACACTGAATCTGAAATTCAGACATAAAGTTAAAAGACATATATGATCGATGATAATTATGGGAGGAAAAGTAGTATAACTAAAATAATGTCTTAAGATAAGCATAGTTGGGGCCATTACACAGAAAATCCCTGTCTTGAAAAAACAAAAATAAAATATAAATATATATTATAATAATAATAGCTATTATCAATAATATAGTATGGTGTGACATTGTGACAGATACAGTGTGGTGTTGCCATGGTGACAGATACACCGTAGCATTGTCCTGGTGATTGATACAGTGTGGTGTTACAGAAATAGGCAAACCAAAAAAAAAAATGAAAGAATCCCCAAAATATACCTACGTCTAGATACAGAAGAGTGATTTTTACTAGCGGTGTGCACTCCTTCTAGTGAACCAAGTGTCTTCAGGCAACAATGCTGGAACACGTGGATCTTCATATGCCAAAAATCAAAAATAGCCCATTACCTTGCGCCATATGCAGCCACTGATCCACAGAGCATAGACCTGCATGTGAAGTGAGAAACTTCAAACCTTCCACCAAAAGCATGAATCACTGCTGTGCAGGCAGAATGAGATATATTCCCAGACTCAGCAGCAAAATTTTGATTCATGAAAGATGAAAATAATAAACTTTAATAAAACTGGAAGCTTTTCATTGAAGAAGACACAGCTGGGAGAAGATGATGTTAGGGACTGGACGTGGATAAACTGTAAATCTTGCATCCAGTGGTGTAATTTACGAAGAATTCTACCCTTAACCTCTCTGCCTCTCTCTCTACAAGCACTGTTACAACTGATATTAAAATAGAGCTGAGCCTGGGGTTGAAGCTCAGTAGCAGGGCCCTTGGCCAGCGTCCTGGAGACCCTTGCATCCAACCCTCAGTGCTGTCGGGAAATAAATACAGAATGGGAACTCTCGACTGGAGATTTTCTTGACGATACTTAATGGAGCTGAGATGCTCTGTAGGTACAATGCAGTCCACTGGAGCAGGAGGATGGATCCGCACACAATTATGGTGGATCGTTACTGCATGACCACACATGAAGGAACCCGGACCCCACAGGTGATACACACATTTTCCCACTTTGTGTGGTTATCTGGAGAATGTTCACACAGTGACAGGACAGATTCCTTCTCAAGGGTTCAGCCAAATGCTAAGAGCATTTGTAATCATCAGAGCACTGTGTGCTTTATGCAAAATACTTTTAAAAAAAACCCAAGACTTCATAGATCTGAAGACAGATTGCAGAGGACAGCAAGCACATTTAATTGACAAGCAATGACAAAATTCCCATCTTAATCCAGAATCAGGAGCATTGGGACTCAGCCGCAAATTATGCAAGAGTGACCAGAGGCTAGGCCAGCCACTTGGTGGTGCCAGAGGGCCTCAAACGAAACCACAAGTCAGTTTAGGTGAAATCACCCAGGACAGAGGAGTTGGCCCCTCCACCCAGCATGGCTGAACAACTTCTGTATTCTGTACGGTTGTCGCCTGAGAAGAAGCAGGTTCATAACTCAGCAGTGACTCACTAGGAGAAATGAAGAAACGGGGACACTCGGGAGGCCAGTTGATCCTAACCCTAACCTCAGAGTTCCCTTCTGGGCTTCTGCGTAATGAATTCTGACTGTCCTGGCCGTTGTCTCGTGTTTCCCAGAACTGATTAGAACCTTTACTGGTCCATGACTTGAATGGCTAAGAAGGAAAATATGCAAACAAACATAACCACGCTGTTCTCAATGGGTGGAGATAAACAGATGACTCCAGATTTGCTGTGCTGTTGGAGAGCTCTGGAAAAGTGGCTCCTACCCAAATACCCATCAGTCCCCTGGAATGAAGACAGCCTGAGCTCCCTGGTACCCAACTCACCCAGCATCTACTGACTTTTGGCAATGATCAAGGTACACCGGCATCCTCAGGAGTCTGCCCTCTGTGGCTATATACCTCACTCTCATGCAAGATATGTATTTTCCAAATGCCCACCCTTACCTGACTTGAGGGAGACATGGTGTCTTAAAACGTTCTTGAGTAACAATTGCTCTTGGAGTTAGTAGGTGCACATTGCCCTTTCTCTGTTTGATTTTCATTATTCAGTGTGCTTGGCATTGGTATATAGAAATACTACTGGTGTGTGTCTGTGTGTGTGTGTGTATTTTTTATCTTGCCACTTTGATGAAAGTGTTGATCTGATTTAAGAGATATTTTTGTTGTCATTGTTGTTGTTGTTGTGTCTTTAGAATCTCTTGTATCATATCTTGCATCATATCTGAACTTGGCTTCTCCTTTCCCTATTCTATATGTATTAATTTTCTTTCTTTCTCTTGTCTTATTGCTCTAAGACTTCAAGCACTATTTTAAACAGGTGTGGAGAAAGCAGACTCCCTTACCTGCTTTCTGATCTTAACGGGAGTGTTTTATAATCTCCCTACTTGGTAATTATTGTGTTGGCCATAGGTTGTCACTTAGAGCCTTAATTAAAGTGCAATATGTTCTCAAGCCTCTCCATCACTTTTAGCGTGAAGGGTGTTGGCATTTTGTCAAAACCCTTTTCTGCAACTGTTGAGATGGTTATGCGCTTTCTGTCTTTGAGTTATTTATGTCCATTTATGAATTGCATATATTGATTTACATATGTTGAATCATGGGCTGAATCCAACTTGATCATAAGAGTGATCTTTACATGATTTTGAATTCATCTTGCAAGTGTTTTATTGAGAAGTTTTGCATCTATGTTCATCAGAGAGATTAGTCTGTGGTTTTCATGTATGTGTGCATGGTGTTTGGTTTTGAAATCAGAATAATATTGACTTCATCAAAAGAGTTTGGAAGCGTTGTTTTCCTTTATATTTTGTGGAATAGTTGAGTAGTGTTGGTATTATTCTTTAAATGTCTGATAGAATTCTCTTGTGAATACATTTGGGATTTTTCAGTTGGGAGATTATTATTATTATTACTAATATTATCATTGCTTCAATCATGTTGCTGGTGATAGGTTTGAATCACTTATTTCTTCTTAGCTTAACTTTCATAGGCTGTATGCATCTAGAAAACCATCTATTTATTTTAGATCTTCCAGTTTAGTGGACTATAGGTTTTTACAGTATGCCCCAATGGTTTTCTGAAATTAAATGCTATCTGCTGTGTTATTTCCCTTTTTACCTCTAATTTTATTAGTTTGTACCTATCTTTTTTATTTGGTTAATTAGGCTAAGGGTTTGTCAATCTTGTTCATATTTTCAGAGAACTAGCTCTTCATTTATTTTTGTGTCTTATTTTTAAGTTTTTATTTCATCAGTTTTTACCACAACCTTAATTATCTCTTTCTATACACTGCCTTAGAGTTTGGCTTGTCCTTGTTTTGCTTTAGCTCATGTAATTATGGTGATTATTTGTTCACTTAGTACTATACTCTTTCCTCTTAGGACTATTTTTAATTGACTCAAGTAAGTTTTGAATGCTGAGTTTTTATTTTCATTCCATCCTAGGAATGTAGTGATGAGGCAAGCAGATATGCTTTTCATCCTGCCCAGCTCCCACACAGCTAGCTTAGCCTGGAAAATAACAACACACAAATTATATTCATTTAAACACTGCCTGGTCCATTAGTTCTAGCCTCTTTCTGGCTAACTCTCACATCTTAACTAACAGGGTTTTAATAATCTGTGTGGCACCACCAAGTTGTGGCTTACTGGGAAGATTCTAACCTATTCATCTTGGGCTGGAGCATCATGGCAGCTGCCTGACTCTGCTTCTTTCTCCAAGAATTCTGTTTGGTCTACTCCACCTATCTAAATTCTGCCCTATCAAAAAGCCAAGGCAGTTTCTTTATTAACCAATGAAAGTAACACATAGACAAATGACCCTCCTACGTCATAGGAATTTTTTGATTTTTTTTCTTGATTTCATTAATGATTGAGTCACTATTCAGTAGTGTGTTATTTAGCTTCCATGTGTTTTTGTGTTTCTTGTAGATAATATACTTCCTGTAGTTAGTTTACTTCCTGAAGTTAGTTTGTGTACTTCCTGTAGTTAGTTTGTGTACTTCCGATAGTTTATATTTCTGTTGTTACTTAGCTTTATTTTGTTGTGATCAGATAGAATACAAAATATGATTTCAAGCCGGGCGGTGGTGGCACACGCCTTTAATCCCAGCACTCGGGAGGCAGAGGCAGGCGGATCTCTGTGAGTTCGAGACCAGCCTGGTCTACAAGAGCTAGTTCCAGGACAGGCTCCAAAGCCACAGAGAAACCCTGTCTCGAAAAACCAAAAAAATAAAAAAAAATATGATTTCAAATTTTAAGCTCTAGTATGAGATCTATTTTTCAGAAAGTGCCATGACCTGCTTAGAAGAATGGGAATTCTTTAGTGTCTGGGTGGAATACTCTGTAGAAGCCTTTTGGGTCCATATGTTTTATAATGTCATTTAACTCCAATATTTTATCTTATTGTTTTCAACCATCTGAACTATTGATGAGAGTGGGGAATTGAAGTCACTCATTATTACCTTATTGGAGTTCTTCTGTGATTTTTACATCTGTTAGTATCTGCTCTACCAAGTTGAGTGCTCCTCTGCTTGATGGGTTTGTGTTTAACACTACAAAGTCTTCTTGATGGATTTTTCCCTTAATGAGTATGTAATGACCCTCCTAATGTCTTCTTACTAGCTTTTCCTCAAAGTCTGTTTCCCCAGATGTAGTATAGTCACACCTGCTGGTTTCCTAGCAGCATAAACTAGGGGTGTGTCTTCCATGGTTTCATCCCAGTCTTTGTCCTTGCTAGTGAGGTGTCTTTCTTGAGGTGACATGAAGATGGATCCTGTTTTCTAACCCAAAGTTAGAGTCTGTTTCTTTTTACTGGTGAATTATGACCATTACTATTCAAAGTTATTATTGAAAGATATATAGTAATTTCTGTCATTTTTTTTTGCTTTGTGGTGTTTGTCCAGACTCTTTTGATTATTCATCCTGTATTAATTTTCCTCTGTCACCCCTAAGACATATTCATTCTTCTCTATAGTTCAAAGTGTTCCTTTCAGTACCCTCTGGTTTAGTGGTTATAAATTCATTTCTTCTGTTTGTATTATCAACAGCTTTTTTTTCTTTTAATTGTGGTAGATAGAGTTTCTGGGTGTCAGTCTGGCTGTCTTCATTGAATAATTTCGTCTGTGTATCAACTTTTGGCTTATACTATTACTTTATATTTTTTCATAATTTCAAAAATATCCCAATGAAGACAATCAAAGCAACTTCTAGGTTTACTCTCATGCTCTTTAAGGTGCTGGCTAGATTATCTTTACCATGAAGTAACTTGTGTGTGTGTGTGTGTGTGTGTGTGTGTGTGTGTATGAGCGCACGTGCGTGCGTGTGATATACATATGCCATGCGGGTGCACATACGTGTGTGTGTGTGCATGTGACATACATATGCCATGCGGGTGCACATACATGTGTGTGTGCGCATACGTGTGTGCATGTGACATACATATGCCATGCGGGTGCACATACGTGTGTGTGTGTGTGTGTGTGTGTGTGTGTGTGTGTGTGTAAGCCAGAGGTCAACACTGAGGATTTTCTTATCATGAGCTCTGCCCTGTTTCTCAAGGCAGAGTTTCTCACTAGACCTGGAATTCATCAATTTGAGTTGAATGGCTGGCCCCAAAGTCCAAGGATTCCCTTACCTCCATCTCCCCAGTGCTGGGACTCAGACACACATCGCTGCCACTGACTTTTTAATGTGGCTTCTGGTTCCTCGTGCTTATATAAGAAGCACTTTACTCTCTGAGCCCTGAAGTAACATTTTAGGTATAACTTTAGTATTTGTGTATTCTTATAAATCAGTTTGCTCAAGGAAGCAGTCTGCTCATGCAGGCTAAATTTTCTTTGTTGGAGCAATTTGTCAGGGCTCTGAGCAACAATGTCCATTTGCCAAATGTGTAACCATGGCAGCATAGCTCAGGCTCCTGTCTGTCGCTGCTCACCAAGTCCCAAATCCCAAACTCCCCCGATTCCAGTTAATTTTTATCCCGAGAGACTCATAGCAATCCACACTTCCCTCCTACTTCTGACACAGTGTCTCTAAGACAGGTCGGCCTGTCTGATCGACCAATGTATGTTGTTCATGGGACAATAACTGCACAATCTTGACAAAACTGAATGAAAAAATAAAAAAATAAAAGGAAATTCTGGTACCAGGTTTTTGTGCCAGATGAATAAAGAGAAGAAATAAAAAAGGAAAGGACATGACTGCTGTAAGTATGGTGGAGGAGAAAGCTTTTTGTAGATGAAGAGGAGGACATAGTTAGAGGCAGGGACATCTGGGAGAATCCAGAGGGGGTGAGGGGAGAGCCAGACCAAGAGGCCAGGGTATATGAAAGAGAACAGGTTAACTAAGTTGGCTAGGGGAAGGGCAGCCCAACCCTGGGCTGGAGAACTTTAAGGCAGAGAACAGGGTAAACTGACAGGGAAGACCCTGTAACAGGTCCCTCAGTTCCACACTGAGGGATGCGGATGCTGGAGAGCCTGCTGGCCAGGTCGGCTTTGGTATGTTAAATAAGCTGCTCAGCCTGAGCCCCAGGTTGAGATCTATTACAATCCTGTGTTCCCGTGATCTTATTACAGATCTTGTGTCTCCCTTTAGTTCTCTTTGTGACATGGATTCTTTCAGGCTCCTGTGTCTATGGAAGAGCAGTGACGTGGATCCCTGTGTGCCTGAGAACCCCTGGTGAGAGCTCAGACTTCAGAAGACTCTCCTGAAGCTGGGATTGGCCATCCCCTTTGTTTCCATGTTTCTCACAGCACTGACTTGATGGTTTCCTCTTTCCTAAAGAGAAAACATTTTCTAGAGCACATTGTGCTGTTCAGTTGGGCTCTTGAGCATGCTCCGTATGATATGGGGGAGAAAGTGGGACCTTTATCTTTTTAAAGATACAAAGTCAATGTTGCACAAAATTGGTACATATTTCTGAGATACCATGTGATGTCTTCAGACCTGTTCATGCTGTGTAATGCTCAGAATATGATAGGCACTTCTGTCTCCTCAGTTCTGGTGTGTGTGTTTGTGTGCATATGGTGTGTGTATACTTGTGGGTGTCTGTGGAGGCGCATATGCATGTACATGTGTGTAGTGTGTGATTGTCTCTCTGTGTGTGGTGTCTGTGCCTGTGTGTGTGCAAGTGTGGTGTGTGCTTGTGTGTGTGCATGTGGTATGTGTGCATGCATGTAGGTGTGTGCGCATGTGCATGTGTGTGTGGTGTCTGTACATGTGTGTGTGCATGTGTGCTGTGTGCTTGTGTGTGCATGCATGTAGGTGTGTGCGCATGTGAGTGTGTGTGTGTGTATGTGGCATGTGTGCATGTGTTGTGTGTGCTTGTGTGTGTGCATGCATGTATACATGCATGTAGGTGTGTGTGCATGTGTGGTGTGGTGTTTGTGGAAACTAGAGCTCTTCATCTCCATTGCTCTCCACGCTGGTTTTGGAGACAGGGTCTCTTCACTGAACCTGGAGATTTGTAATTTGGCTAGATTAACTGGCCACATGCATCTCTGACCCCACCCCAGAGTTGCCACACCCAGATTTTGTCTGAGTTCTAGGGAATCTGAACTCAGGCACCTTCACTTGTGCAGCAAGCATTTTATCCACAGAGGCTTCTCCCCAGCTCTCACTAAATTGAAAAATCAAAATATGTAGCATTTGAAGCTTTTTGTAGCTTTTGAAGACTTGGGAAAAACTAGAAACAAATCCAGAAGATTCACTCAAACTTACAGAGCACTGACATTTCTGTGGAAGGGTGATAAGTAGACTTTTCTTGCCAGAATTCACTAAAGAATTTCAGGATATGTGAAAATACCAAAATTGCAGGTGCCATTATATTTTAGGGGAAATTAATATTTTGGTAGTTTTATTTCAATATAATTCATATACCATACAACCCCATGGTTTCTAGTAGTCTGTGTTATGAAACCACAGTATAATTTTAGAACATTTTGTTCTAAACGAAACCTCATACCTATGAACAGTCTCTCTGTTTAGCCAGCCACAACCGTTCCACCCCATCCAACCCTTGGCAACCACGGAGTCTCTATGGGCTGGCAGAATCTGGGCATTCACACTAAAGTAATAAGGCAATGTGTGTGTTTTTTTTATCCTTTCAAAATTCTGCATTTGATCTAGATAGAGCATCTAAATGAATCTATGGAGTAGTTTTTCTACATTAGTTCTTTATAAAGAGCTTGGAAATTAAAAAACAAATCACACACTGAAATTAACCAGACCCAAAGTTGATGCCTTGCCATGAGGTTTTATGTAGTTAGAATGACCCCTGTGAAGCTGTGGAGCTTCATGTTCAATTTGATGCTTTCACTAATCAAATATATTTTTGTTTGTTTATCTGTCACCAAATCAGAAAACACCATAATAGAAGTAGAGCTAGGTAAACAATTAGCTTTCCATAACTCCTGTCCATGACTAGTATTCAGGTAATGGAGGAACTCTCCCTTGTGCTCTGGTATTGAGCCTTTCTTCTTCTCGTCCCTTCATGCTGTAGCAATGTGCCACAAGCATATCTGTTTACACATATGCATATCATGTTTGTACATATATATCATATTGTTTACATACACACATCATACTGTTCACATATATACATATCATATTGGCTAGATCCTTCGTATGAGAAAGACTTGCAAGTCCTTACTAATAGTCTATAGATCTTTAAGATACCTTTCATGAAAAATTTTAGTTACTTCTGATGAGAATACATATTCATACATAACACTTAGGAAAAATTCATCCATAAAACAAATTTCTTTGAAAAGTCCAGCTGTTGGAAATAAACACATTTTTTTTCCTGAAAGGAGAAATAAAATTAAAGCAAATACACATGGGTTGATACTCAGTTTCTTGATGAGAAAATGATGGTTACTGGTCAGGCACAAAGGCTATCAATTCTGGCCAGAGGAAGTATTTTGAAGGGGATTTGTAATGTTCATGAAGCTTACACAAGGAGCAAAGTTATATTTTTATGAGACAAATTAAAGTCCTCTGATTCCTGCCAGATCTAAGAAAGCTTTGCAGCTGGGTGCATGGACTTCTCTTCTTCGGCAGCCTCCTTTCCCTCTGATCATTTTCTTTACTGCTAAAGCAAACCATATACCCTATTCCCCTCCAAACAGGCAAATATATTTTCCAGATCTCTTTTCACCAAGTCACAGTAAGTCTAGCTACAGAGGGGCGGGTGTGGGTGAGCACCCTGGCCCTCAGCGAACTGAAGATTTAATCCTCCACTTGTTCTTGAATCTCAGACAAGTCATTTCGGTTTTCTAACCCTCAGATTCCTCATTAATGAAACACAGGCAAAAATTCCAAACTTTCTGCCTTGTTTTAATGATTAATTAATGCGGCCAAATGCTCAGTCTGAGGTCAGGCCTGCTGTGGTTCCTCTGCTAATGCCACTTGGAGTACTTCTGAGAGAAGATTTTAGACAAAGATGATTAAAGAAAAGATTTAAATTAACTCACCTGCAACTTCTGCAGGCAATCCCCAAAATGTCTGGTTTGTGCCCAGCTGGCTCTTTAAGTGAACCACGAGTCTTCATTAGTTCTATAAGTCATCAATATGAGCCCCAGTCACTGAGGCTCTTGAAGCAACGACCTTTGACCCTTCTGCTCTGAAAACCAACTGCTCAAGGTTCCTTGAACCCTCTTTGGGCATACTTCACCCTCTTCTTAGGTGCAGTATGCTGGAACACATAGCAAGAGGTTGATCTGAAAGTAAAGAGTGGAGGTTTTACAAGACACAGGGCTCTGCAAAGGCCTGGGGCAAAGGGAAAAGGATGCTGCAAGCATCTTTACAGCTGTGCTCCTGGATGCCTGCAAGAGGACAGGAGGATGTCCTCTGCCTATGGGGACAGCGTTCTGATAACTGACACCCCTGTCAACTGCAGCCGTGATGTGAACAGCCAATCACAGTCGTGATGTGAGCAGCCAACCACAGAAATTTTTTTGTAAGAAGGTGTGATGACTAAGCCTGGTTCTCAACTTGACACCTAGAAGAGGGATCTCAGCTGATGTCTTGTCTCCATCAGATTGGCCTGTGGGGTATTTTCAGATTACTAATTCATGTAGAAATGTCCTGCCCTCTGTGGGTGGCATCATCCCCAGGCAGCTGGGTCTGGATTGTAAGAAAGGTAACAGAGCATGGTGACACAGGCCTTTAATCCCAACACCAGGGAAGCAGATGTAGGCAGATCTCTGCAATACAGGCTAGCACAGGCTACACAGTGAGTTCTAGGACAGCCGGGGATATAGAGAGACCCTGTCTCGAAAAGGAAAGAAAAGGAAAAAGAAGGGTAGCAGAACATGAAGAAGCATAAGGAGTTGCATTTCCATGGCTTCTGCTTCAAGCTTAGCCTGGAGTTTCTGCTTCAGTTTCCCTCCATAGTGAACCGTGATCGGTAAGCTAAAATAAGTGCTTTTCTCCCCATGGTGCTTACAGGCAGAGTGTTTTTTATCACATGATCAGAAAAGCAAGACAGGACAGAAAGTTTGTAAGAACAAGTGTAGTTTCCTCAATGTATTTCTTTACCTCTTTCCTTCTGTCGGGACTGAACAATATTGTGTGTGTGTGTGTGTGTGTGTGTGTGTGTGTGATTTTTCATATGAGTTTAAACGTATTGCCCTAAGAAGAGTGTAATGTTCTTATTTTGTATTTCATGTGTGTGCAATCTATAATAGTATTCCATCTATCATCTCCAATACTGGTAGATGGTCTTTGGTCTTCATCCCTGCTTAGTGTAGCTGGAGGGTTAACATTGTATCAAATGCCCCATCCCTGCTCCGTGTAGCTGGAGGGTTAACATTCTATCAAATGTCTCACTGAACTGGATTTTTGTCTGTTTTCTATTTCATTGATTTCCATTCAATTTTTTTCCAGTTTAGCTTTCTTTACTTTTCAGAGAGTGTATCAGTCTGTAGCCTAGCTAGCCTTGAAGCTACTGTGTAGCCCAGACTGACCTGTATCTCCTGATGCTCTCAGGGCTGGTTTTCAATGCTGGGAGGACAAGCAAGCACACATGCCCCATGCACGGCTCTTCCTAGGTTCCTGATGAGGAAGTGAAGGCTGTTAATGGAGACTTTGTTCTAATAGACATGAGTGTTCTGGCCTGATTCATCTCTATCTATCCAGGGTATTCAGGAATTTAATGTTGTGTTTTCTTTCAGTTCAAAATACTTTTCTAAATTGACTTCTCCTTAGACATGCGGGTCCTTTAGAAAGGGCCACTAATTTCTAGTGTCTTTCTTGGTAAGGGTCCCATTGTGTGTGTGTGATAGTGTTGTTGGGTGACATGGGCTCCAGAGTCCCACTGGGTTGTTTGTTTTTATCTTGCTCAGTCCTCCTTTTTCATTGCTGGGCTTTGCTCTGTATGCCCTGTCTTTACATCCAGGAGCTGAGACCTTTAGCCCGGAGTGTGACTCTGTTCCTCTGTAACTCCTACGACTTGTTCTTCAGAGCTCTGGGGTTAAGCACCTAGATATCCAAGGTACTTGAGGTCTCTGGTTGAATTAGAAGCTTCATTGTTATACAGTGATGTCATTCATAAGCAGTCACAGTCCGGAGGGTTATCACTGTGTCATTGATACATTGTGTCACCCAAACCCTCTTCCCTGCAATGTTAATGCGCCGATTCAGCTCTCTTGTGGCTGGCCTGAGCGCAGCCTGCACTGTATTAGCCCAGCCAATATTGTCTTCACTTGAATTCTTTCAGTAGGTTTGTGCTATTATTAAAGCGAGTTTCTTTCAAGTGCAATCTATCTGGATTGAGCTTTGTAAAATGTGTCCAGCCTAATGATTTTGGACTGTGGGCATGTTTAGAGCAGTTAGATTTAGTTTACAGGCTATGCTCGAATGTGGCATCTTGTTTCTTTTATGCATCCCATCTGTTCTCTGCTCACTCTTCCCTTTGTAATTCTTCATTGTTTTATGGTTGTTTTGGTTTTATTTTGTGTGTGTTTAACTTATTACAATCTATTTTTTTTTCAAATACCCCTTCATAGTTTAAGAATTTTAGAATATTATTCTTCAATTGTTTTTATCCTTTCTGTATTTGGGACTATTGTTCTCATATGTTTTTATTTTAATATTTTGGTAAATCCCACAATAAATAACTATTTTAGGTTCAGATATTTCCGTAATCCCCAAGACTTCATCTTGTCTGTCTGGAGAGCAGTTCCTGGGGGCAGTTGGATCCATTCAGGTCTGGTTTTTTATTTTTGTGGTGGACTTAAGGAGTATAGCCTGGCACTTTTGCTCTCCCTGGCTTTACTCTGTGACTCCATGCACAGATAAACATTTTTCTCAACCCCTCAGCCCACTGCCCTAGGCAGAGCTTCAATATCTTCCTGGGAGGCTGATATCACTCGCTGGTCTAGTCCCAGCCTGTCAATGAGGACCACATCTGAGAAGGGTGTTCCATCACCCCAGGACAGCCTCGTACTCAGGGCTGGTAAACACAGAGAGGCGTTCAGCATAGAAAAGTAATCCTTGCAGCATCCAATAGACAATGCTTTCCCAAGCCAGAGTAGACTGACTCCAAGGGGATTCTTGGGCAGCCAGGGCCTTGATACTAGAGAGCCTGTATTCCGTTCTTCCAATCCAGAGGGCTGTGCATGGCCACGGCTGAAGAATTTGTATGAAGACCTCCCGACAGTCAGACAACTCTAAAAGAGACGAACAGCCTCCATTAACACCTCCCTGTGCTGGGAATGACACTCGAGACTTGAATTAGAGCCACGAGCCCTAATCCTGAGCCTTCTGTTGCAGCACAAACGAGATTGCAAGCAAATTCTCAAGTTTACAGCCAACATCTGCTGGGAGCTTTTCTTCTTGGGAGGAGGCTTTCTTTTTGCTCTGACCCCAGAAGAACTGACCTCTGATCTTGCACAGACTAGAGGCACATTTACTGTCAGGAGCTGAGGGAACCCATCAAAATCAGAGACACCATCACAGAGGGTGGACAGGATTGTGGGAACAGCTTTAATCCCTTAGCTAGCCAGCTGTTTTTAACCCCAATCTCTCTCATGACTCTGGTTCCATTTTCTTTGCATTTTCTTGAGCATGTGCCTTCCTGATCCACTTCCCACAGGTTTCAGACTCTGGTTTGATGTCTTTTCAACATGATGCTGATCTTGGGTGTCACCAGCATCTGCCCAGCACCTATGGCGAAGCCTGGAAGTGGTCCCTTTCTAGCTGGGCATGGCCTTCCCCGTAGTCTTTACTGCAGTTTTCAAACAACCCCAAGTTAGACACGTTCATAAACACAGCCACTTTTATATAACCTGCTTTGGTTCTTTGTCCTTACAATTTACAGTCTCGGGGAAGCCCCTGGTGCCATTCCTTAGGGGCCTTTGCCACTTTCTGGGGTGGAGAAAAGGCAAGGAACCTCAGGAAGTCAAACACTGAGTTCAGGCAGTGGGGCGAGCAAGAAGCTGAGTACCTCTTCTCAGTGTGCTGGAAGAAGGGTTGGGAAGTCTTATACCCCAGGACCCAGGTGACTGCAGCAACAGCTCTGCTCTGTGTCCAAGGAAAGGATTTGTTCTGTGGTCTACTGGAATCTATGGTAGAAAAAAGCATTTCATAAAATGGTTTTTACTGTATTTGGAAAAATTCACCCGTTCGCCAGATGGATCAGAAGTAATATTTTTTCCAGAAGCGTCCATATGTTTTGAGACGCACTAGCAAAGCCAAGCCCAGAAATGTCAATTTGCTAAAAGTAGGGCAAAACCACATTTTCTTCCTGGAGAAATTCAAGATCTCAGAGAGCGGGGGTTGGACGTGTCACTTTGGACTGTGTGGAGGCAGAGTTGCCATCTGGACAGAGACTAGTAGCTCTGGAGAGGACGCCCCCCCCACCCTGCCTCTGGGCCTTCCAGAACTCGGCTCTCCACAAGGTCCTGGCCTTCTTGTGATGACATTGGGAGATGTAAATAAACACTGGCTTGCCATCCATCAGAGACCGACGCATTTTGAAAAGTGCTGGGTGGTTTTCCGCTTCGAGAATCTGATGTTGGGAGCAAAGAGCAAACTTGTCACTCTGAAACCCGAGTCCTGAAAACAGAGGGACTTGCTGACTCTGGGAATATAGACAACCCACCCAGCCAAGTCCCTGCGCGCTGTAGCGAGTGCTCCTTCTTCATCTCCTTAAATCAAAGTTCTTTCAAAAGTGCATTTGAGAATTTGCTTCTGAGACTGGAAGTCTGTCTTTATCCAGGCCAAGCTTTCATGGTGAAACCTAAGCAATTGGTGGTTGGGGGGACATCAATTATTTATAAGTTCCGTGAATCATCTGGTGGCGATGGGGAATTTCCAGGTGCTGAGCAAGATGTGCGGAGATCACTGGGTGATTGTCGTGCCAGCCACCACCAGGGTCTGTCAACCTTCACAGCCTGATCAAAGCAAAGGAGCTGTCAGGTTCCGCTGGTGGCACAGGAGCAGCCAGGTGTCCCCTGTGTTCACTGGCCAAAGGCTGGTCAAGCAAAAGGCTGGCCACCCTCAGTATGCTCTAGCGAGCTGAATCCTGATACCCACCGGGCAAGCCACACAGCCCTTCATCTCCAGGAACTAGCCTTCATTCCCCTGATGAAATCAACAGCTTGCATTTTAAAAAGTACTTTGCAAGTGAACGTTTTATGCAGAGATCTGATCTCTTAATATTGCAGTATTGCGTCTTGTACGTGGAGAAGGCCAAGGAGGTGAGCTCCCTCCTGCCATACTCTGGACCGTCCTTACCATGTCAGAATGTCTTAAGGCTATCGGTGTACAGCAATTGCTAAGGACCCACGTGAAGCAAACTGTCAGCACCTTTGGTGGGTGTAAATCTACACTGTTACACAGCAAAGCACATGGGATTACTTAATTAAACTGAGCCACTCATTAACGGAAGCAGGCATCTGACTCCAAAGACACAGTTAGGTGATAGCTGGAACTTTTTGAATACTAGGAACAGTGAGGGAACCTAGGCTAGGCCCAGGGCACAGATACAAATCAGATACAAATAGAGACATCTGTCAAAGGGGCGTTTCCTCTCACTTAGCACAGTGTGCTCCCCCATCCCTCTCATTAGTCTCTGTTTCTGTTGCCTCCTCTCCAGTCTCCTCTCCTTGTTTGGAAATTAATCTCTTTTAAGAAAGGAAATCTTTGACACCTAATAAACTGATTTAGTAATTCCCTAATGGGCCAAATTCAGTTTTCACATGCATCTTCTGAGCTCTCCTCTCGGTTTCTAGGAAGAAACCAGAGGGATGAGGGAGCAATCACGTTAGGCAATGGTGTCTGGCCAAAGCCCACAGCAGGGTCAGAAGGAACGGCTGTTGCAGGCAGAGCCAGGCCACACACAGCCCACCATACAACATCAGGAGGAGTGCTCATCGCTACTGCCTCTCACAGTGAAAGGCAGACCCACACTGTGGCCCAGCACACGCAGTGTCTGGAGGAGTAGCCGTCCAGCCTGCCGCCCAGCACACACAGTGTCGGGAGGAGTACTGGTCCAGCCTGCAGCACGCAGTGTCGGGAGGAGGAGTAGTGGTCCAGCCTGCAGCCCAGAACGCGCAGCATCGGGAGGAGGAGCCGTCCAGCCTACCACACTGGCAAACACACAGGCCTGAGATTACCAGTCAGTAATCTCAGGCCTGTCTCAGACACAGAGGGAAACATGTCCTCGGGGGATGTGTGCAGTTTGTCTCTGTATTTGTTGGCCAAACATCAGTCGCATATGAACTGTTTTAAAAATGGTGGTGGGGGTGTATTTTAAAAGAGGTAAATGGTCAGTGTAAAACTTGAAATAATTTTACCTGGGTGGGGAGAGGGTGGAGAGAGAGGACACATGTAGGAAAATGAGTAGCCAGGACCTGAGAGGTACAGAGAGTTCTGCACCACAGTCTCTGTGCTGGCACACAGATGCCTTGACTTGGTTCGCAAACTCTACACTTGTGTTCTCTTACACGTGAAATGTAAGATCAAATATTAAATCATAAGTAATAAAAACATCAGAGAGATCTAGCTGGGTGTGATTGCACTTGCCTGGAACCCCAGGACTTGGAAAGGCAAGTCAGGGTTTAAGCCCGGCCTATATTACCTGAGACTCCTTTTCTAAAATTGCAAGTATTTAAATATTTTCATTGTTACTTTTCATCTTTTTAAGATTTATCTCATTATATGGGCCAGCCTGACCTGGAATTCACAGTCTTCCTGCCTCAGTTTCCCAACTACTGTGATTACAGGCATATAGCACCCCTCCTGTGAAGGGGTGCCCGAACTGGCTTTCCACTGTAATCAGATTGATGAATATTCCAACTATCAGCATGGAGCCTTCATCCAGGAACTGATGGAAGAGATGCAGAGATCCACAACCAAGCACCAGGCCGAGCTCTGGGAATCCAGTCGAATAGAGGGAGGAGGAAATATATGAGCAAGGGAGGACAAGATCATGATGGAGAAATCTATGAAGAACCAAGTTCATGGAAACTCATGAACTCTAGACCAACAGCTGTGGAGCCTCCGTGGGACAGGACTGAGCCCTCCATATGTGGGAGTCAGTGGTGAAGCGTGGACTATCTGAGGGGCTCCTGGCAGTAGGACCAGGATCTATCCCTGGTGCATGAACTAGCTTATTAGAACCCATTCCCTATGGCAGGATGCCATGTTCAGCCTTAATGTAGGGTGGAGGGGCTCAGGCCTGCCCCAGCTTAATGTGCCAGACTCCGTTTTCTCCTCATGGGAGCCCTTACCCATTGGGAAGAGGGAATGGGGAGTGGACTGGAGGGGAGGCGAGGGGGAACAGTAGGAGGAATGAGAAGGAGAACTATTAGAATGTAAAGTAAAGAAAAATAAAAGAAAAAATAAATATATACATATGTATTTCTACGTAATTTTTAAAAGAAAACTAATGTTCATAGGATATTCAGCATAGAGCTGAGAGAGTGTTTCAGGACTGAGGAGTAAACTGTTTCCTATACAGCCTTGAAGGCGCGGGTTCAATTCCCAGGACTCACACAAAAGCTGAGCACGATGTTCTATCTTTAATCCCAGCTCCAAGAGGGTGGAGATAGACACTAGAGACTAGCTGGCCAGTAAGTCTGGAGGAAGCAGTGAGCTCCAGGCTCAGTGGGAGACCCTGTCTCAAAAGTAAGGTAGAGAATGAGACAGGCATCCAGCATCCATCTCTAGCCTCCACACACTTACACAGGGGGCAAGTGCACCTGCACACATGTATACATCGGGCACATGCAGACATGTACATGCACATGTGCATACATCACACACATGCATGCATATATGTACACTGCATACATACATGCTCACAAGCATATATCACACACATGTATACAACACACACACATGCACACGGGCATGCGCACATGCATCCCAGGTGTGTGTACAAAGATCAAAAGACCACAGTGCTGGTCTTTACCTTTCACCTAGAGACGAGCCCCTTGCCAACTGCCCTGTGCACCCGACTAGCTGGCCCGCAAGCTCCCGAGAGCTCTCCTTCTCCATCTGCCATCTTCCACTTTGCTGTGTTTTATCATTTGTTAAGTTTTATCTAGAGATTCCCTCGATTCCTTCTCAATTGCTACTCTCTGCACTCTTGACTGTTCACTCCCGACTTTCATTTTCTCCTGTATATTTCCTCAAATACTTAATAATATGTAAATCTTGTTCCTAGCTACAGTTCTGGAGACTTAAAGCCATTTTGGAGGTGTCTTTTCCTCCTGGTGACCCCCACCTTCCTTTGTGCGTCTCATATTTTTAAATGGCGTTAGAAACCCTGAGCATGTATGGGTATTAGGTATGAAACACATCCACATTTTAATATTTACTTGCTCTTGGAGAGCGTAATCTCTTTTCTGGATCTAATCAATAAGGAAGAAATAGCTACTTAGGTGTCACCAAAAGCCACAACGAAGAAAGGCTACATACAACCTTGCCTTGACAAGAGTAGGCACCTCTGTGCTGAGGTCAGCATCAGTGTTCTGTAACCCCCCCCTCAAATCACACTGCCCTACTGCCTTTGAAGCATGCCATGGCAGGGGTGTGTGCTGGGGCCAGCCTCAGCAGTCCACATTTTCCCCCCGAAGATGCAGTGGAGGGGGTGTCTGCAACAAGGCCAGCCTCAGCACCAGTGGGTACATCCACTTACTACATATGCATATCTGACCCAGGAGGCTGGATTCAGGCCCTCAGTTCCAAGCACCAGGAAGATAAGGCAGATAGCAAATTTTACTTTTCAGCTCCCATGCCACTGCCTTTAAAAAAAAAATTAAAATTGGTGTTGTACCAAGGATAATTTTCAAAATAAATAAGTTGTTATTTCGTTTGGTGATTTTCCAGCCTGCACCGCCACCAATGTGTCCAAAACTGCTAAGAGCCTGGCTGAGCTCACCCTGACCTTGTAGAGTCTACTCCTGCTGGCATGCTGTCCTCTCCAGCCCCCATGACTGAGAGGCCTGGGCTTTGTCTCCAGGAGACTCCACGATATTCTAACCTCTGCTGAAGGCCTCCGTCTCCTCTTTCTCCTCCTCATGTAACTCAAGCTAGATTCAAATTCATTCTATAGCCAAAGGTGACCTTGAACTTCTGACCCTTGAATGCATCACTAACCCCAGTTTGAGGTGGTCCTGGCAGTGAACCGAGGACTTTGCGTATCCCCAGATCCCCAAAGGTTGCTTTCCTCTGAGATAGTTCCACAATGCCTTCTCTCATCCCAAATCCTATTACAGATAAGAATTCTTCTATATCTTCTTTCATAGCTGTATGATCAGAGTTAGAAGCTAACATTTTTAATGTCCATAATTTTAAAAAGTCAGTGCAAGAACTTATAGTCACATTGGAATCTTTATGTAAGAGGAGTTGGTCACAGTCAGATGCAGCCACTGCTTTCAGGGCCCTGCTGCACGCTGAGAGTGGTAATGAGCGAGGAAAGGTGGGCCCTGTTCATTGTTAGCAGCTCTGGAATCTGTGAGGCTGGCATGTGATAA